>NC_092708.1:233757739-234467569 GCF_047496885.1 Scyliorhinus torazame | reverse complement strand
GATCAGAGGCTGAATGCCCTTGACTGCTGAAATGTTCCCCGACTGGAAGGGAACATTACTGCCTGGCGCACACATGAGTACGGCCTCAACCGGGACCTTGGATTCATGTTGCATTACTTTTGTAAGGGCCACGAAGAATCCAGCACGAGTTTTAAGGATACAAAGTAATAACATTTATTTACTATAACATATATACATAACAGTAGCAGTAACTTCCCTTGCTACATACTCCTTCCTGCTGGTTCCTGAACTGGCCAGCTTATTTATACTGGGAGTTTACTAGTAGTTTCTCCGCCCCCCTCATTGGGGAAGCTCATACTCCCACAGGATTGTGGGATAGTCATTAGTCCCCAGCCAATGGTAAGTAGGCAGGTTATAACATCTACATTCACCCCCCCCCCCCCCCCCCATCATCTGGCCTGGGCTTGCAAAACCCTACCAACTGTCCTAGCTTGAGACAATTCACACCTCTTTAATCTGTGATTATCCCTCTCTCCAGTTGCTCCGTTTGGACCTGAAGAACAAAGAACAAAGAACAAAGAAATGTACAGCACAGGAACAGGCCCTTCGGCCCTCCAAGCCCGTGCCGACCATACTGCCCGACTAAACTACAATCTTCTACACTTCCTGGGTCCGTATCCTTCTATTCCCATCCTATTCATATATTTGTCAAGATGCCCCTTAAATGTCCCTATCGTCCCTGCCTCCACTACCTCCTCCGGTAGTGAGTTCCAGGCACCCACTACCCTCTGCGTAAAAAACTTGCCTCGTACATCTACTCTAAACTTTGCCCCTCTCACCTTAAACCTATGCCCCCTAGTAATTGACCCCTCTACCCTGGGGAAAAGCCTCTGACTATCCACTCTGTCTATGCCCCTCATAATTTTGTATACCTCTATCAGGTCGCCCCTCAACCTCCTTCGTTCCAGTGAGAACAAACCGAGTTTATTCAATAACTTATTCAATAACAAAGACTTAATTACCTGCAAAGATTCACATTCAAAGTATGGTATTGCATCTTTGACTTTGTCTATCTAAATGTTTCTGGAACTTACCTCTTCATTCACCTGAGGAAGGAGCCGTGCTCTGAAAGCTAGTGATTCGAAACAAACCTGTTGGACTTTAACCTGGTGTTGTCAGACTTCTTACTGCACAGAAAGATAGTTTAAGTTGAGAAAATGGGGAATTTACAAAATACCAATTATGTTTAAAACCACAATTGGCAATACACAAAAATATGCTTGAATAACAGGTCAATGCATAAACATGTCACTCAGAATAGTAATGAAGGCAGCGTTCCACTCGTTCAAATGTTAAAAAGATCTACTTACTGAAATCAACTGAGATAAAGTTTCAGCAAACTGACAATTGTAGTCCTTACCTCTGCGAGTGCCAATGTGTGGCTATGGCTAATTAACAATAGATTCAATGCCAAAACATGAGTCAAAATCGTCATTTGTCAATTTGCTTGAATCACACTAATACACAACGGGTATCAGATTCAAAGTTGTTTGAACAAGACAATTTTACGCTTAGTCCATGACAAATATGCTCTGGAAAGAGCAGTTGTTACCTAACAGTGACACATCCTGATAGGCCTTGATGTTTCAGGTAGCTAAATACTCTGCCTCTCGTCTGGAGGAATGACTGGAACAGTTGAAAGAAGCAGCTATATATAGTGGAGGATAGGACTATGGGTCATAAGATTCCTCTCTCAGCCTATATTGTAACCAATAAGGACTGCAACCTTTGGAAGTTTACCTCCCTACCCCCAACATTTCAAAATAGCCTCTGGCACCCCTGACCCTGGCTCCAAGGAGGCAACATGCCATCCTGGAATCACGTCTGCATTTGCCGAAATACCTGTTGCTTAACTAAATCCCCTTATCACTGTTGTTTTCCCAAACTTTGTCCTGCCCTACATGAAAACCCATGGTTCCGTGGTCTTGACTCTGGACGCATTTCTGAGATGAACCATCACTCTCACCAGCATTCAGGACAATGCATAAAGACAAGTTGGAGAGTGAGCAGCACTCAAGGGACTCCTGCACTACTTGACTGGTCCTCTTTGACTGCCTGATAATCCTCTATTCTCTCTCTGCCTCCATACCCTTATTCTGCGGTATTAACCATTTCAAGAAAGGATTAGAAGGTTTTAGGGCTGGAGGAAGCTTTGTAGAAGGAGTAACAACCCACTTTGTGACTTATATTCAACTCAAAATGTTGGGCAATATTCTTCGGCCTCATTGCGCTCTCGCTCGAGCAAAACGGGACCGTTGAATAGCGGGAGAGGCCGATATCAAGAACCGCGCCAGGCGCCAAACAGTTAGCGATGCAACCGGCCCGCCCAAGGTGTGGCAACGAGGGGATTTTCACATTCACTTCATTGCATTGTTAAGTAAGCCTACTTGTGACACTAATAAAGATTATTATTATTATCCATCTACAAGATGTACTGCAGTAACTCACCAAGGTCCCTTAGGCAGCATCTTCTAAACCCTCGACCACTACCACCTATAAGGACAACGGCAGCAAATGCATGGGAACACCACCACCTGGAGAGTCCTCTCCAAGTCACTTACCATTCTGACTTGGACATATATAGGCGTTCCTTCACTGTCGCTGGGTAAAAATCCTGGAATAATCTCCCTAACAGCAATGTGGGGGTACCTACACCTCAGAGACTGCAGCGGTTCAAAAAGGCAGCTCACCACCACCTTCTCAAAGGCAACTAGGGATGGGCAATAAATGCTGGTCTAGCCAGCGACGTCCACAATGATTTAAAAACAAATGCTGCTGTATGGTTAGAGATCTTCAGCGTTGAGTCTAAGACTGTCAATCTCTTTCAACTACATCCTTGGAATAAGTCTGTTGTACATTATTTTCTGATTATGTACCATACTTTACACTTGTCCAAATTGAATTGAATCTGCCTCGTTCAGCCTAAATATATCCACCTTAATTTTGTAATGTCTGAGTTGCTTACTCTAAATGCACTTCCCTCTCTAATATATCATGTGCAATTTGTTTGCCTTGAATTTTCAATTGTATTTTTAAATCCACGTAATTGTAGGCACCCCATATAGTATTGAACCCCCTCTCCCATTCCTCACCCTGGTAACCCTTCACCATGCCACCCAGGCATAACCCCTCTAACAAATTTCCATTATTTTTTATCCATCACCCAATTTCTGATCTACTCCCAGGACTTAGTCCGAAGCTCCAGAATTCTGGTATGGCATGCCGGCAGGATTCTCCATTTCGCCAGCTGGTCAATGGGGTTTCCCATTGTGGGGCAGCCCCACGCCCTCAGGAAAGCACCAGGATGCCAGCAAAACAGAAAATCGCAACGGCGGAGAATTCAGCCGCATGTGTTTATCAAATCATCACTTTCACCGGTCTATTTGGGATGTCATGTTCTCAAAAATCAAAGAACAAGATTGTCTCATTCTGAATCCATGTTTACTGTATTATTATTGTGCAGACAATTCTCAAGTTTACTCCTGGTATTTGTTCTTATTATTTCATTCAGGATTGACGACCAGTGGGCCTGTAATTGCCTGTGTCTTTTTAGCAAACCTTTTTCATATGGTCTGTGGGTAATCTACTGGTACCTTCCCATAACCCAAAGACTCAGTCAAAATGATTGTCATAAGGCTTCTCACTGTGTGGTTCAGCATTCTGCAGGAAATGTCATCTACTAGTGGGGATTTATGTGAAAGGGTAAAATAACTCAAAACAAATGAACCTTCAAGAAAACTTCCTTCCCATACATATCCAAGTAATAATTCTGCTTAATTATCTCCGCTTGGAGGAGAGCAGAGGAAACAATTGTTCAGGATAACTACCTCATGCTCATTCTGTGTGTTGCTGTTTGTTTCTTTTATGATTTTCACCCACACCACCGACGGCGTCATAACCACATTTAACAACCTCCTGATGTTTCATTTACAAAACCCGTTTGGTCCTCCGCAACCACCCCTGAAGCACATCCCTCCATCCTTCCCACCACCAACTTAGCCAGCAACTTCACATCTGTGTTCAGCAATGAAATGGGCCTCTATGACTCACACTCCAATGAGTACTTCCCCTTCTTCGGGATTAGCGTGATCAATGCCTGCGCCAGTGTCTCTGGCAGCTCCCCCTTCTCCAATGCCTCACTAAACATCCCCAACAAAAGCGGTGCCAACTCTGTTGCGAACACCTTATAAAACTCCGCCAGAAAGCCATCCGGCCCTGGAGCCTTCTCCGACTTCATCCCCCTAATTCTGTCAATCACCTCTTTCAGCCCCAGCAGCTCCTCCAATGCCTATCTCCTCTCTTCTTCCAACCTTGGAAACCGTCCCATGTACCCTTCTTCTCCACCTGGCTCTACCCTGTATAATTTCTCTTAGTACCCCCGGACCACCTTATTCAGCTTCCCCGGCTCTGACACTACCTCCCCCTTTTCCGTTCGCACCTATAAAATTTCTCTGGACGCAGCCTGCCTCCTTGGCTATTGGGTCAGCATACAGCTTGCCTTCTTCCCATATTCATATTGAGTCCCCCTCACCCTCCTTAGCTGCCCACTGCCCTTCCTGTCGTCAACCTATCGAACTGCTCCTGCAACCTCTTCCTCTCCACCAGCAACTCTTTGGTGGGGGCTTCTGCGTATATCCTGTCCACCTCGACTATCCCGTCCAACAGCTGTCCATATACCTCCCTCTCCTCCTGTCCCTGTGTGCCCTGAACAAAATAATCTCCCCTTGGACCACAACCTTCAACGCCTCCCAGAATGTGGCTGCTGCCACCTCCCCGTTCTTCTTCATTTCCACGTGCAAAATCTCAATGGTTGAGGAAAATAGATTTATATATTGGAAAGGAATTAAAAACACCCAGTATTATAACCTGTGATTGGTAGCAATGGCTGATGCTAGAAAGTGTCATTGCATTCCTTTGGATGAATACAGGATTGGACTTGGTCATGATGAATCACTTGTTTGTATTAAAATATACTTAGATCGCTTGATTTAATGTTGAACTGGTATGTGACACAACATTTAATGCAGTAATGATGGCTCTGCAAGGATCCATCATACCCTGTTGATAAATTAATTTGTTATAAAACTCTGGCATATTTACGCACCATTATTTAAGATATTTCAACAAAGTGCACTGTCATAGAATTTAAATAGGCAGACTTATCTGTAATCTAAAATTCTGTTAGCCATACTACTGAAAATCATTTGCTCTTATGGTTGAATTTTTCGTAAAATTTTTTGATGTGCTGCTTCCCTTAATTTTAGCCATTTGACATTTGAGAATTCATGCATGGCTACTATAGTGGTAAAAATGTGTTAACACCCTTGCACTAAAACCTCTTCCCAGGCACTCAGCAGTTTTATATTCAAATAGCTGGAATGTGAAGTTTTGTGAGAGTGTAAATCTCTGACATGCAATTGATGTTGTTTTAGTCTCTCAGATATGCCACACTTTTTTTTTTGTAAGTCATTTTCAAGTATCCAGCATTTCAAGGATCCAGCAGGATCAGCATTCTTTAAATTTATACAGTATTCCGAGCATTTTGATTGTCTTTGCGTTAGAATGATTTATGGACACTACAGCGGAGTGGATTGTGTGTGGTCAAACGGTGTGGCTATAGGTAAAGATAGATCTGTATGCAATGTGTGCTGGATCATGAGTCATGTCTGGATAGCATGCCAGATTTGGTTCTTATCAATAGTGCCTGCTGTGAATTCCAGTGCAAGGAAAATAGTTCATAATTTATTTGTCTGCTACCCACAGGGACTCCTACTTGAACTGCCTTGGGTGTCACTAAATGTGTATCCTTCAAACTGGCATTGCCTATTATTCCTCACAGCTATGAATAGCCAATTATGGAATAGATTTACAACTGGTTGTCCATATGTGACATTGGCATTGCAGATAGCCTGTCTTTTGGGCAAATTGACCAGTTTTCATTTCATTGAAAACTCCTTCAGCTTTAACATAAGGTGGCTGCAAAGTTTGGATGCGTAACACTTATATTTTCAGCATGACTGGAGTTGTTTCAGGTTCAAATTGGTGGGCAATTATGTACACTTCTAGAGAGGCTGCTTTGGATGACACTTTGTTCAGGTTGTTATTGTGTTCACTGGGGACACAAATGAGGCAATTCATGACATCAGTCAGGGTGTAACTCTAATTTGACTCCATATGGTGCCATTTTCAAAATCAATGCTCTAGTTAATGACCCTCTCATAACCTCAAGCAGCTGAATGTACAGCAGGAAAGACACCCCACCAGTGCTATTTAATAGGACCATCAACTACCTTGAGGTTACTTGCTGATTGATATCAATTGGTTGTTGATCAGTTAATAGAAGTGTTTGGATCTCTCCATTCCTTTTTAAAATTGGTGAAGTCTCTAGGATGTGTTGTGGTAATGAGTTGAAGGCTTTAGTTTACATTTCAAAGGTTCTACTCAGACCACTTGTTCCAAGTCATGAATGCTGTTGTTTGTATCCCCCTTGACCTGCCGTCTGAACTGAGGCAACACAGAGTAGGACAAGCTTCTTGAAGAGGGAGGAGAAGGAAGGGGAAAAATGTTCTTACCAGGGGGCTATATCTAGCTAGGGTGTTACTGACCTGCAGCCTCAGAACAGGGCAAGGGTGGCACTGACAATGGCTGTAAAAGTAACAATGAACTGCTTCACATCGGACTCCTTCCAGGCGGTAACAGGCAACACCTCCAACATCTTAAAGTTCATTGTCCACTGCTGGATAAGGAAGTTGGCTGACACACTCTAGCGAGAAGCAGTCGACTTCCACATGGCTTCGCCATGATGGGGGTCTTCCTCATGGTGCAGGGAATTTGACTTTCTCCACATCTAAGTTCAGAAAAGTGCTGTGATTGCCAGGAGTTCTACTCTGGAATGATTGCCATGCTGCCACACAAAATGTAATTGGGAAGACCAGCAGTGCTTAAGTTAACACATTTTCTGCTTGGACTGCACTAGGGGGCCATACAGTACTTTCCAAAGCGTGTGTCCCTTAATCGTGGTGATCTGTTGCATTTGGGACAACCTCACTGTCACGAGGTAACAGCCTTTGCCACCAGGTGTACAACAGAGCCAGAGGAGCATTAGGAAGGGAGGAGGCAACCAACACATTGAGCGGGATTCTCTCAGCCCACGCCGGGCCGGAGAATCGCCGGGCCGGACTCGAATCGTGCCAGTCCGCCGATTCTCCGGTGAGCGGAGAATCAGCACCATTGGTGCCTGTGCAGTTGAGGCGGCGCCGGTTGGGGGCCACGCCTGGTGATTCTCCGCCTGGGGATGGGCCAAGTGGCCGCAAAAAAAATCCGAGTCCCGCCGGCGCCGTCCACGTGTGGTCTTACCCGGCGGGACCTCCACGTGCATTATTTCAGGGGCGGCCTGGTGGAGGTGAAGGGGGTTCCGACCCCAGGGGGGGCCTCTATTGTGGCCTCACCCGCGATTGGGGCCTACCGATCGGCGAGCCAGCCTCTCGGGCTGGGGGCCTCTTTTGCTCCGCGCCGGCCCTGTATCCCTAGGCCATGTTGTGCCGGGATCGGCGCAGAGAAGGAAGCCACCACGCATGTGTGCAATCGCGCCGGCCGCAGCGTGCATGCGCAGACCCGTGGCGCCCATTTGACGCCGGTATCGGCAGCTGAAGCGGCGTGCGTCGCTCCAGTGCCGTGCTGGCCTCCTGAAGGGCTCAGAATCGCTGCTCCTGGGGGCGTGTTCACGCCGTCGTAAAACGTGACGGTGTTTACAACGTCGTCAACACTTAGCTTCAGCATCAGAGAATCTCGCCCATTCTGTTTCTGCTGGATTGCCTGTGATCGGCTCATCTGACTGGAAGACATGTGCACACAACCCCTAATTTCACATCTGATAGCAGCTCCCAAACCTTCCATGGAATCCAGAGAAGCACTGGGATGATAGGAAATGGAATGTAAAGAGGAGTATCCGGTTTGAGCCACTCCACTGGCCACAGTCTTGGTTGTGATGGTCAGAATGTTTCCCCGTTAAGGGATAGGGGGATGCACCCATGTATATCCCCCACTGGATAACCCCTGGTGCCTGTGTTTATACACCATCTTGTCTTGCAAGAGAGGAAGGCATCAGTGAGTGTGATGATGTGACTGTCATGGATGAATAGCTGACAGTGTGTTCAAGCTGTGAGATGGGGGTGTGGGCTTGCAACGGTGCGAAGATTGTGAGGGTGACGTTAAGCAATGAAAGTGAAGTATATGCTGAAGATTGTTGGTCAGTGAGTGAATGGTGTGTGAATTGAGCTGTGCGTGAGCTTTGTTGTTCAGGTGTAAGGATATGTGGTTTGAAGATGCACTCACTAATCTTGACCACCTTTGTGAGAGTATTAAACGTATTGCTGCACAGACTTCAAGTCATTTGGGCTCTCCAAGTTTCATTGACCAGGCTAGATATCTGTTCACATTGCTTTCAGAGTGTATGTCCGAAGGGCTGCTATAATGCTTTGTCTCAGAACTTTGGAGTGCAGTTCCTTCCCTGTTGTACTATTAGTCACGCACTTCCTCAGCCACTTCCAGCAACTGCAGCAACCAGAATAAACAACCTTCCCTTTAAGCAGTGCAGGCTGATTTTATGTATTACTGGCGTGCTTTAAGTGGTGCTAGTTTTGCTTGATCTTGGGCCCCTGCTGAGGCATGCAGCCCCTCGACAGTATATGTACCACTGGGTTCCTGCTGTAGTCATGGTAATGAGCAGGGGGTCTGTGTGCTGCCTGCATTGGAAGGAGCAGCCGTGGGTTAATTACACGTCATGTTCCTCCAGTTGATTTTCAATTTTGTTCCTAAAATGTTTAAGCTTAATTTTTTTTAGAACTATCATTGCCCAGTGACATTATCATTACAAAACTGTTCTTATTTATTTTAACACTGCAGTGAGGGACCCACTTTGGAATTTCTAACAGTCTTTATGAAGAAAACAATGAAATTCTAGAACAGTGCATGGCTTTAATCCAATGTGGGAACAAGAGAGGAATATGTTATCCATTTGTTCTGTCCAAGGGCAACATTTATTCACCTTGGGAATATAATGTTATCACTTTCGGTGGTGGCCATGGAGTGTGTGGTCGCATATTTGGCAGCTCCTGCTCGAGGCGGTTTTTTCGGTCCTTTTCTCCGGTTGCTGGGTGGATGTTTTGGTGGAAAAAGGGTGCAGAGGTGGGAGAGGAAAATTATATTCCACTGGTGAGGTCGGTGGATGGACCTGTGGACCCAAAGTGGGTCTAGAAGGAAGGAGATGCAAGAGCAAGAAACACTTTGTGTGTTACAGGAAAAAATGGCGGCGAGTAAGGCGTCTGCCTTACCAGCCCAATGGTCGATGGAGCAGTTGGTGGACTTTCTGAACGAAACGTTCAGCCAAGAGAGGAGGGAGGCTCAGGAGGACCTGTCAAAGGTGGTGGACCCGCTGAAAGCGGGGATCGACCGAAAGGAGCTAATAGCTGGAGACCCAGAGCCAGGCGACCTAGAAGGTGGAAGAGGCAGTGGGGGAGCATGAGGAGCAGCTTACCTCGTTGATGGCCGAAATTGGGATGTTGAGGGAGACCCAGAAGCGGCTCAAGGAGAAAATGGAGGATCTGGAGAACCACTCCTAGAGTCTGAGAATAGTGGGGATGCCGGAGGGCATCGAGGGAACGGATTCAGGCTCTTAGGTAGCCAAGGTGGTGGAGCAGCTAATGGGGAGGGGGCCTTTGACCAGCCCCTGGAGGTCAACCGGGTGCTTTCGACGCTGATGAGGATACATACATCGAGGGCGATCGTGGTGAGGCTACACTGATTTTTGGATAAAGAGAAGATCTTGCGGTGGGCCTGACAGATGAGGAGGTGTACCTGGGAAGACAACAAACTCCTGGTGTACGAGGACCTAGGTGCAGATCCGGCAAAGAGGAGAGCAAATTCAACAGGGTCAATGCTGCCTTCCTAAAGAATGGAGTGAGACTCGGGATGTTGTACCCGGCCCACCTTTGGCTTTTTTGGTGGGAGGTCGAGGACCGTGGAAGGTGAGTGCGCCTTTTTTCTTCTTTACATTGTTATTGTTGTGTGCATTATAGAAGTGTGTAAGTGGGGGGGGGGGGAGAATCAGCAGGGGTGGGGGGCAGGGGTAGGATGCTTGGCACCATGGGCGGGGGCTGCCAGGCTAGCTGGGTGACCTAGTTCACGGGAGCACAATGGGGGGTGAACAGGTGGTTATAGTGTTAGAGGGGGGTGGAATTATTGTTTTGTTTATGAAAGGGGAGGGAGGGGCTGCTGATGGGGGTGGGACTGTTGATGTGCAATAAGAAGGAAGTTGGTGACTGTGGACATTCGAGGGTGGGCCTGACGGTCGCAGACGCGAGCCAGGGGCTGACCCAAGAAGAGTTATGGTTGATCAGCAAGGGAGGAGGGCAGGGTGCCCCCCCCCCCTCGACCAGGCTGGTCACATGGAATGTGAGACGGTTGAATGGGCCAGTCAAGTGGTTGCGCGTGTTCGCGCATCTGGGGAGCTTGAAGGCGGACGTGGCATTTTTACAGGAAATGCATTTGAAGATCGAGGACCAGATTAGGCTGAGGAAGGGGCAGGTAGGGCAGGTTTCTCACTCAAGGACGGTGCTGATAAATAAGTGGGTAGCATTTGAGGTGGGGAATATAGTGGCAGATTCTGGGGTAAGGTTCGTGATGGTGAGCGGAAAGTTGGAGGAGAAGCCAGTGGTTCTAGTGAACGTTTATGCCCCAAATTGAGATGACATCGAATTCATGAGACTGGTGTTGGGGACGATCCCGGGCCTTGACTCACACCGGTTGATTATGGGGGCGGGGCTTTAATATGATTAATGAGCCAAGATTCGATCGGTCGAGTCTGCAGTCAGGGAAGGTGTCGGCGGCGGCAAAGGAACTAAAGGGGTTCATGGAGCGCATGGTGGGGGTGGACCTGTGAAGGTTTGGGAGGCCAAGGGCAAAGGAACTTTCGTACTTCTTCCATGTGCACAGGGTGTACTCACCGATCGATTACTTTGTGGTGGATAAGACTCTACTGGCGGGGTGCTCGACCCGCGGTATTCAGCGATTGTGGTCTCTGACCACGCACTGCAATGGGTGGACTTGCAAGTGGACCAGGGGTGGGGGGGGGGGGCAGTGCCCACATTGGAGATTAGACGTGGGGTTGCTAACAGATGAGGCGGTGTAGTTTATATTTATCCGGGCGCACAGAAATAAGACGGAGCGGACAGAGATGGCTAGGCTGGTGGAGGAGAGGAGGAGATCTTGTGGGTAGATAGGAGATACTCAGTGGCAGGGTTGTTGAAGAAGCGGCAGAGGTTCCAGATGAAGTTTGGGTTGGTGTCTACGGGGAAGGCAGTAGGGCAGTTACGGAGGGCCGGGGGCATGTATGAATATGGGGAGAAGGCGAGCAGAATGCTGGTTCACCAACTTAGGAAGTAGGTGGCGGCGAGGGAGATCAGTCAGGTGAAGGATGGGAGGGGAAGGGCAGTCTTAGATCCAGTGGGGTGAATGGGCATTTGAGGGATTCTAGAAGAGGTTATATGCATCGGAACCCCTGACTGGGGAAGAGGGAATGTGGTGATTTCTGGACGAGTTGGTGTTCCCCAAAGTGAGGAGGATCTGGTAGAGGGGCTGGGGGCACCCATTGGACTGGTGGAGGTGATGAAGAGTATGGGTGCAATGCAGGCAGGAAAGGCCCCCGGCCCGGATGGGTTCCCAGTAGAATTTCATTAAAAACATTTTGGGGATTGGGGCCCCCTGCTGGTAAGGGCATACAATGAGGCGAGGAAGAAGAGGTAGCTTCCCCCTACGTTATTGCAGATTTTGATATCCTTAATTTTGAAGAAGGGCAGTGCGGGTCTTGCAGCCCGTTATCACTGCTAAATGTGGATTCCAGGTTCTTGACAGATCTTGGCCTCGCGGATTGAGGACTGTGTGCCAGGGACGATAGGGGAGGCCCAGACGGGGTTTATAAAGGGGAGGCATCTGTCGGCAAACGTTAGCCGCTTATTGAATGTGATTATGATGCCCCGGAGGGACAGGAGGTGGAGGTGGCGATCGCTATGGACACGGAGAAGGCCTTTGATCAGGTAGAATGGGAATATCTGTAGGGAGTACTGGGACAGTTTGGTTTCAGGCTGGGGTTTCTGGATTGGGTCCGGTTGTTCGATAAAGTGCCGGTAGCGAATGTTAGGATGAATTGGGTGAGTTTGGGGTATTTTAGTTTGCACCGTGGGAAAGGCAGGGATGCCCACTCTCCCCGTTGCTTTTTGTCTTGGCGATAGAGCCATTGGCAATGGTGATCAGAGCGTCAGGGAGCTGGAGAGGGATAGTGGGGGGGAGGGGGGTGGGGGGTGGAACATACCTGGAACATACCTCTTCATTCCCCTGAGGAGGGAGCACTGCTCCGAAAGCTAGTGATTTGAAACAAACCTGTTGGACTTTAACCTGGTGTTGTAAGACTTCTTCCTGTGCCCACCCCAGTCCAACGCCGGCATCTCCACATCATTAGTATTGTATGAGCAACATCTCCTGAATAAACCTTTCTTCGTGTTTGGAAGAAACCTAAATGTGTGGCTCTTCAATCATATCTTTTCTCTTTGAGGCACAGTGAGAATATAACACATAAAATGTAATTTGTATGTTGGCAGTGTATTAAGGACAGGAGAGGGTTAAATTTAAATATCCCTGATTTCTCTTCTCACCGCCTGACTGTCAACCGAAAGATGTCTTCATTTGCTTCCCCCTTTATAAGTGAGGCCATGTTTCCCAACACCCTCACTTTTGGTGTGATCCAATTTCTATTAATAGCCCCACAGAAAACCCGAGATAGGATGAACTCAGAGGGTTTGTTCATTGGCCCACAGTCAAAACGTGGGTGCGGGCTTGCTACCTAGCTGCCTGTGCACTCATACAGTAAAAGAGGGATAGAAAAAGAATGATTTATAGGGCTGAGACCACAGAAAAAATATATATTGTTTCACATGTGTCCAGAGTCAGGAATCAAAATCCAATGAGGTATTCATTCACAGAGCACGGCACGTTGAAATCTGATGCTGGATTGATCCAGTAAATCCCAAGCGTTCTGTTTGTTTCCCCTCTCCCACCTTTCATGCTGTTTCCTGTTTTTGGCGGCATATCGGAGATATAGTCATTTTACCGTACAGATCTTGAGTATTGCTGCAAAAAAGTGACATGCTGTCAAAGCTTTTTGTCTTGCACTCATCAGGGCAGACGCAAGGATAACAATTGTAAAGGGAATAACAATTTATATTTCACGCAGTATGAATTGTTGTTCTCTTTATATTTGGGCTGAATTTTACCCCCCCACCCCCCAACAGTGGGTTTCCAGGTGGAAGGTGAGCGGAATGTTCCTCGCTGGGCTCTGACCCACCCAGAGTTCTCTGTAATTCTATGCTGGGACAGGTGAGGCCTTGGACAGACTGCCCACCGTTGCCCCAATTGATGCTCTTAATCTCAATTTTGGGGAGGTGTTTCCAGGAAACCCAGAAAGAATCAGGTTCAGGCCTTGAACCGCCCCTTTTAACATTGAGCACTCCCTCATTAAGGTCTGGTAACCGCAGGACCTCCCTCCCCTGACCTCTTCCAATCCCCCACTGTCCCAGCCCCATGCCTCCCCTAACCCTCCCCCACCCAGAGTCCCCCAAAACATAACTGTTCGTAGAATCACTACAGTGCCGAGGAGGTCATTTGGCCCATCGAGTCTGCACCACCCTTCTGAAAGAACACCCTACCGAGGCCCAGCCCATGCCCCCACCCTACCCCCATAACCCAGTGACCCCACCTCACATTTTTGGACACTAAGGGGAAATGTAGCATGGCCCTGCGATTTCGGATCGTGGCAAGGCCAGGGTAAAAGAGAAGGCAGAATATTTGCACCTCTGCCACATGAAGAGCATTCGTGGAACTTTTGGTTCTCTGCCCTGGAGTGATATCGAATGTGTTAAGCTTCTGTTTAGTCTCCACCTTCAATTACCTGATTCACGCAGCCTGATGGAATGTTTATTTTTCCACTATCCAAAGATTTTGGAGAACAGCACGAGGGTCCTGTCAATTCCAGTGTGCAGACTGAAATGAAAACAATATTCTGTGTGATGGAATTGGCCTTTGCTACATTGCCACATACACTGCATATATCGTTCAGTTTACTACTACAGCACAGCAGCTGTGAGGGCACACTTATGAGTGTGCTGTCTGCTAGGAAATAATTGGCTCGGAACTAATTGTTACGTGTAAGTGCACTTGGGGATTATGTTTCATGGCTGTGCTGGAATGATGTGTAACAGAACTAATTCAAACTTATGTGGAGATGGCAGCCTAGTGGTAATGTCACTGGATAAGCAATCTTACGAGTCAGGCTCACGCTCTGAGGAAACGTGTTCAAGTCCCACCATGGCGGCTTGTGGAGTTTAAATTCAATTAATAAAGTCTGTAATTTTAAAAAACAGTTAGTCTCTGGAATAGTGATTATGAAATGGCTGTTGATTATCATAAGAACCCATCTGGGTCAGCAGGGAAAGAAATCTACCATCCTTACCTGATCTGACCTACATGTGATTCCAGGTCCACAGCAATGTGGCTGACTCTTAACGGCCCCAAGGGCAATTAGGGATGAACGACAAATGTTGGACTTGCCAGCAAGCCAACATCCCATGAAAGAATTATAAAAAGACAACAGTTTTTCTATAGTACAAGGCAGCATGGCAAATTGAACATGAGGAATTATGGGTTGGGATTTTACATTCTCCCAGCAGCTTGTTTCTCAGTGGCACGCCATTCACTGGTGCTGGGATTACATAGAACATACAGTGCAGAAGGAGGCCATTCGGCCCATCGAGTCTGCACCGACCCACCTAAGCCCTCACCTCCACCCTATCCCCGTAACCCAATAACCCCTCCTAACCTTTTTGGTCACGAATGGCAATTTATCATGGGCAATCCACCTATCCTGCACATCTTTGGACTGTGGGAGGAAACTGGAGCACCCGGAGGAAACCCACGCAGACACGGGGAGAACGTGCAGACTCCACACAGACAGTGACCCAGCGGGAAATCGAACATGGGACTCTGGCGCTGTGAAGCCACAGTGCTATCCACTTGTGCTACCATGCTGCCCCTCTACTCCCACTGCTTGTCAGCGGAATCCCCCATTGAAGAAACCCCACACCAGCGGGAAACCTGGATGGGGGTGCACTGCCTGCAGGAACAGAGAATTACGACCCTGATCTTTCCAAGCTTATTACCAAATGTGAGAACCCAAAAACATCAAGAACACACAGCACATATCTTTCCTCCCTAATCTCCCTGATCTCAATCATTTCTGTTTTATTCATTGAACTTTTATAAATATAACACACCTGGCCTTAAAGCTATCTTTCTGAAGAATGAGAGAATAGGCAGTGCTGGTAATTGGTTTAAAATAACCTAATCTATTACTCTGGCACTGGAATCTGCATGATCCTATCTCAGTTATAGATAGCAGCATATAACATTGCCTGATGTGAATTTTTAAAGATATCTTCCGATTGTTTTAAATATGCACTTTAAAATGTTAGATTTTCTTCAGCAATATAAAAGTCACAGTTGATTCACACACTTTCTCCTGTCCTTAATGTCTGAAAATTGATCTCAGAGGAACATCAGTGACGGTACCACCTCAACATCACAACATTTAAAAAGCAGAGCAAACCAAGGTATCAGTCAAGTTCTTTTCAAAGGTTTTCATCCATTTCAAGGATGGGAAAGAATTGATGACAAAGAGGTTTGAAGTGGATCAATTTCAACCATATTTTTGAAAAAATAATCTTCGCTCAGCCACTGACGGCTGTTTTAACATGATCTGCCTGTCTACTTACAACTAAGCCCTTTAGACATTTGAACTCTAAACCTCACAGGTCAAAACCAGCAGACGGTGCACTAATCCACCTGCATCTCAAGCCTCAGATCTTATAACGATAGGCATCGTGTAAACTAGTCTAAACCTGACACCCTTCTTTGAAATGATACACAATGTTTTAATTTCCCACATGCTGCGGCGGAATAGACATATGGAGGTGTCAAGCTTTCAACGCCAGTGTTTGGCATTGCTTCAATTAATTTGGATCAAGTCGAATGAAGAAGGTTCTCCCAGCATTGTTAATGTTCTTTTTGAAAATAGGATCATATCAGAGAAATTGAAGCTGATTGTCCTCACTGTTTTCCATCAGCACTTTGTTACTTTCAGACACCATAATCAATGTGCAGACTAAACATTCCATTGAGTGAACTTCTGTTGAAAACAGATTAAGCTCGAACAAATATAAGTTGATGGTCAGTATCATACTTTTACATTACCCCCTCCTGCATAACCACCCTACAGCAACTCATCCCTGCATTTTGGTGTTTAGTAATGTCACTCAGTAACTTAACATATAATTTGTAATTTGTATTGAACATACCAACATTATTTGGAAAACAACAATTAGGTAAAAGTCTCCTTGAATCCTTCCACCCATCTTTACTTTCCTTGATACTCAACCACTTTAGGCTCTTAGATTGACTGCCACCAAACCTAATGGGCCGAATTTTCACAGAGTCAGACAGGCTTCAGATGCGATGGTGCTTGGAACCCAATTCTAGGATCCCTGTCCCCATTCCCAGTGCACTCAATCTTTGTTGCTTCAGTGTAATGTGACATTATGTATAATGGCTAGCACATTAAGGGTTAATGTGATAGTCTAGCCGGCCATTAGATGGAGCTGGGGAGTAGACCTATAACAAGGAATGCCTCTCAGACTTCTGGGGAGAGTGTAGAGAAGGTGGGAGAAGGCTAGAGAAAATAGGAGCAGAGCAGAGAACAATTAAGATAGCTTGAAACAGGTGTTAGTAGATTGTAGTTTAGTTATAATATTGCTTGTTTTAGGAATAGTGGTCGAACTTTATAATAAGTAGTATAATAAATTTTAACTTTGTTTGTTTGACTTAGCTTTTTGTGGTCTTTGTGTACACTACGAATCCATCCTGAGTATTAGCAACACAACGAACACCACAGGTAAGAGTGCGGGTGGAGACCTCACACCCTGCACTCCTGACCTGGCCGGCTCCATTTCAGGGATAGGCATCTCCGAGCGCTCCTGCGATTTTCATAGAGTTGGACTAGTTTCTCCATGACTCGTGGTTCACAGCCCCACAGCCGATTCATGAACCATAGTCTGAATTTGGGAACCTTTTCAAAGGTAAGTTCCAATGGCCTTACCCATGTACTGATGCCCTATCCAAGCCAACTCATGCCCTCCAACTCAACCCCAATAACCCAATAACCCTATATGGCAACTCATGGCATTAGCGTGCTCATTCACTTGTAAACACTCTGTACAAAACCAATGAGCCCTACAGAACAATGACAGATTGCTTAAAAAAACTCTCATAAATGTCTTTAAAAAACTGTAATTGCTACTAATCTATGGACATATCAATAAGTATCATAAACTATAAGCACTTGATACTTCTGTATTGTGTACAAATAAACATTGAGCCATTGACAAACTAGATCACAGAACAAGTAGATTATAACAAAATTACAAAGCTGTCAGTCTTCACCCCAGCTGTGTCAACAGAAGAGCTCCTAAGTTCAATATTTTGGTTGGTTGAGACGCAATTCTTTAATTTTGTGGCCCATGTGTATAATTTATATATTTTACAAATATAGTTGCTCTCTGTCCCAACTCCCTGGGTCCATGAAGAAACCCATTCATTTACAAAGATGCTTTCAAATTATTTTCACCCGAATAAATCAAATCCATTACTGGAAAGCACAATGATGGGCCATCCATTGTTTACATTTCTCACTATCAAATCTGACCTTCATGAATAAATGCAGGTTGCCTTTTAACTGTGATTAACACAGGTTTGTTCAATTTGCATTTACATCAGAGTTGTGTTTACCAACTTGCAGTCAGGTGCTTCCTTTACCTACATTTAAAAAAATCCAATCCCAAACTAAAAGTTATGGGCACGTATCTCCGGCCACGTTGGGCTCTCGCTTGAGCGCAATACGGACGGAGAATGCCGGGAGAGGCCTGCAATGAGCCTTCCGGGAGGCTCCGCGCCTCCCGGGATTCTCCGAAGTCCCGTGAGATGTTGGAGTCAGAACCCTGCCCCAAATGTGGATCTGGCGGTACAGTAACCGGTGGGTCTTCAGGGCCATCTTGACCCCTGGGTGGTCAGGGTAAATGCAGGGTGGCTCCCTGGCACTCCCCCTGGACTGCAGGCACCTTGGTACTGCCCAGCTGGCACCTTGGCACTGCCACCGTGGCACTGCCAAGGTGCCCGGATGGACTGCCAAGCCAGCAGGAGCATTGCCTGGGTGCCATGGTGGCAGTGCAAGGGTGCCTGAGTGTCAGTGTGGCACTGCCAAGGATCAAGGGGCAAGTGGATCTTGCCCATGAAATAAGGGTGGCGGGGGGATGACATTGCCCATGGGTGAAGGTGTGGGGGACTCACAAGCTCACTTAGAGTTTGGGGCACCCTTTCAAAATGGCGGCCCGATCTCTGAGTCCTGCTCCCCAGTGCTAAAATACATTTAAGTGTGGGCTAAACCGGTAAGAAACTCCCCAGGGACCAAAAAAGTGACTAAATGTCATTGAATAGCAGTGGGGAACTCACCAGCAGAGCCGGCGAGAAACTCCCTGAAAAATCTGCCACAAATTAACGTTGGAATGTTTTGCGAGAATCGGGCCCTAGATTCCTGAAATTATCAAGAGATGTTTACAACATTAGGTACTTCTTGCAAAGCCTGGGGGAGCAGTCTTATTCCTTCTGATCCACAAGGAATCCAAAGAAAGGAGGCGGGATTCTCCAACGCTCTGCGCCGGAGTCACGCCCGGCCCGGGGGTGGAGAATAGCTGTTAACGCCGTAAATCCGGCGCGATGGTGCTTCCGCGATTCTCCACGGACCCGTCGGTCCCGCGTGCGCTGTCACCGCGGCGCCGGTCGGGGGCCGTTGGAACAGGCCCCCATGGCGATTCTCCGTGTTCGACTGGCCAAACTCCCGCTGGCATATTTTACATGTGGTAACACCTGGCAAGAGCTGGGACACGCGGCTGCGGTGGCAGTCCTGGTGGATGGTGGGTGGAGTACCTGACTCTGGGGGGGTCCTCGACGTGGTCAGGCCCGTGATCGGGGGCCACCGATTGGTGGGCCATCGCGATCTGGGACGGACCTACCTTCCTCCATGCGGTCCACTGTGTGGCTCCACCATGCACGGCCACGTGATCTGGCTAGCAGGACCTTCGAGGAAAAAGTCCAGAGTGATTCTTACCCGTTTTCCGGCAGGCATGGGGACTTAGGGTGAGATTCTCCGACACCCCGCCGAATCGGAGAATCGCTGGGGGCCAGCATGAATCCCGCCCCGCCGCTCCGACGCCGGCTGCCGATTTCTCCAGCACCGGTTTTCAGGCGGGGGTGGGGATCATGCCGCGCCGGTCGGGGGCCGTTGGCAGCGGCCCCCCCCGACAATTCTCCGGGCCCCGATGAGCCGGGCGGCCGCCCATTTTCGGCCAGTTCCGCTGGCGTGAAACGGACATGGTCCATCACGGTGGAACCTGGCTTGTAGGCCAGCTAGGTGAATCCTCGGGAGGGGGGGGGATCCGGCCCCGGGGGGGCCCCCACGGTGGCCTGGCCAGCGATCGGGGCCCACCGATCTGCGGGCGGGCCTGTGCCGTGGGGGCACACTTTCCTTCCCTGCCGGCCTCTGTAGGGCTCTGCCATGGCCGGCATGGAGAAGAACCCCCCTGCGCATGCGCAGGAACACGCCGGCTGGTCTGCGCATGCGGCAACTCGCGGCTGCGCCAACCCCTTCGGCGCCAGCCTAGCCCCCGGAAGAGCAGAGGATTCTGCACCTTCTTGTCGGCCCGACGCCGGAGTGGTTCGCGTTGCTCTTGGCGCCGGTGTCGGGCCATCCGGCCAGTTGCGGGAGAATCCTGCCCTTTGTCTCCAGAATCCCGCCCAGGGTTTTGAAGTCCCAAAGCAATGAGGTGTTCTTTAAACATACAGCTCAAACTCAAAAGGTGTATTTGGGGCCCCATCTGCAAACTTAGCTTCAGCAGTGGTGCAGCAATATCTTCCTCCCCAGACTAAACACGGCTGAGCCATCTGTCACTTATTCTTAAGGTTCAAATCACTGTTCCAGATGGCCCACCCCCTCTTATCAATTTTTTCCCCCTCTTTATTTCTGAAGAAGGATCAGTTCTCTGTTCTCGTCTTGGATTCCAGCATCCGTAGTACTTTGCTATTTTTGCCTGTAACTAGATTATGGACCAGATGAGGCCCAGAAAATTAAAGTTGTGCAACAAACTTTTTGAAGTTTTCTTGCGGGTCAGGCGTTTCTCTATCCCCACTAAGAAGACATGGACCTTACTTCCTCTTTCTCACACCGTTCCCCCCCCCTCCCCCGTCCCCTGTGCCCCTGTCAATCTGCCCTTTCCTGATCAGGATTTTCCTCCCTGCTTGGGACCACTCCAGGCAAAGCTTCCTACTTTCTGAAATTCTGCTCCTGCTCACCCCCTAGATCAGGGGTGTCAAACGCATTTGATGTGGCAGGCCGGATTGGAGGACAAAGGCCTTAATGCGAGTCAAAAGCAGTGTAATTACCAGTGTAATTTTAATCCGCGCATGTATCCCAATTATCTGCAATCATGATAATGTACCCTATGCTAGTAGTTGTAGAACTGAAGATAGGCCTGATATATCGCCAATAGCAACAAGCCAAAAAAATTTAAAAGCACAATAATACAATCAATACAAATCTATATTTTTATAATTGAAACGTGTTTTACTCACATTAATTCTGTGTACCTCTCTTGAAAAACACGACACTCTCCATCAACTATTCTTTTTGATAGCACCATGATCTTACCATCATGAAATCCCGCATGATTTGGGAAATCCATGCGATTTGCGGCATCCAAGTCCCGCACAATCTGTGGTCACGCCTCAGGGCTGTATCGTCTTGGGGGTTGTATTGGACAGGTGGCCCCTCGGCCGTAAAGTTGGGCCAGTATGTTAGCAGAGTGGTTAGCACTATGGATTTACAGTGCCAGGGTCCCAGGTTCGATTCCCGGCGTGGGTCACTGTCTGTGCGGAGTCTGCACGTTCTCCCCGTGCCTGCGTAGGTTTCCTCCGGGTGCTCCGGTTTCCTCCCACAAGTTCCGAAAGATGTGCTATTAGGTCATTTGGACATTCTGAATTCTCCCCCTGTGCACCCAAACAGGCGCCGGAATGTGCCGACTAGGAGCTTTTCACAGTAACTTCATTGCAGTGTTAATGTAAGCCTACTTGTGACAATATAGATTATTATTATTAAGTCGAGGCCCAAATTGTTAATAATCATAATCACGTTTATACTAATTGTTCAGCCGAGTTATAGTTTCAATTGATTTATAACTGACAAGCCCATCCAGCAATATAAACTGAATAGATTCAGCATCAAAAAAAAAATAGCTCCATTAAATATAAAGGAAACCAAAAAAAAGCCAAACTTGGACACATTTGATAGCCTTCAATTAGCAATGCACATACCAGTAAACTCTCACAAAACAGTAGTTTTTAACAATACATTAGTCAAAACCTGATTCGTAGTCGACACACAATTAGCTTGATTGGAATGTTTCTTTCATCTTGCCTCCTTTGAAACAGTAATTATTTAAATTTGATAGCAGACATAATTGATGTGTTTTTCAAAAATTAGTTAACAAGAAGTATAATTACCTCAAACATTCGATTTACATGTTTTCTGACATTGTCTGTTCCTTTTGTAAATTGCTTGGCGAAACACTGAGACTTGATGGTATCATGACATGAACTGATGCTTGCTGAAGTTGCTGCTTTAAGTAGGAGAGCTAAAATAACACATAAGGTTGAAATAATAACAAAAAATAAAACACATTAGCTAATGGCAAGATCTCTGATAACCCTTTGTCATGTTATCAGATAAAGCAACCACTCTGTTTCCCGACCACTTCTATTTTTAATGTACTTACAATTTCAACGTAAAAAAAAAAAATGAACTGGAATTGGCCAAGAAATGTTTTGTTAAGCCTAGGTCTTCTGTGGTCAATTTGAGCTATTTTCAAATTTTTCATTTTGGACAACAGTTGTGTCGACAATGTTCGGAATCATTACCCATTGTATAAGTCGTGTCTAATACAGAAAGCTGGTGATACAATAAGTGTGCCTTGGGTGTGATGCAATTCAAAAGAACTCGCTGAGCTAACACTTTGCCTTATTCTGTTCTGCTGTGGACTCAGCCACCTAATTCAAGTATGGTAAAACTTACCAAGCATTAGGTTATCCTTGGTAACCTTCATTTCTCCCATGCTATTTTTCAGAGGCTACTCCTGGGAATCAGTGGCCTCATTCTTTTTTACCCCCTTTACCTTCCTCTCATCCTGAAGATGCTGACTCATGGTGTGTTAAGGTTTCACAAGTGATGGCAAGGGAGAAAGATTTGCATAGTGCCTTTCACAACCCCACAATATCACAACGCATCATACAGTCAGTGAAGTATGTTTGAAGTTTGGTCTCCGTTTTAATATAGGAAAGGTGGCAGACAATTTGCAAGCTGTCACAAACAGCAATGTAGTAATGACCAGATAATCTTGAAATGTTGATTGAGGGATGTATACCAACCAGGACACAAGGCATCAGTCCCTTTGCTCTTCTTCGAAAGAGTGCAAGAGATGTTTTACATCCACCTGAGGGGGCACATAGGGCTTCAGTTTAACATCTCATCTGAAAGACAGCACCTCCAGCAGTGCAGCACTCCCTCAGCATTGCACTGGAGTGCCAACCTTGACTTTTGAGCTTGATTCTGTGGGGTGGGACTTGACACAAGAGAATGAAAAGAAAATTGTGTGTTCATTTTCAGTGGGTCAACTTAACTCCAAGCCCAGCCTTTACAAGCAACCTGGGGCGGAACAACAGCACGTTCTTCCCATGGCTGCATGGATTTCCTCCCACAGTTCAAAGATGAGCAGGTTAGATGGATTGGCCAGGCTGAATTGCCCTCAGTGTCCAGGGATGTACAGGTTAGGCTACAGGGATAGGGCATAGGAGTTGGCCTCGGTGAGATGCTCTTTCAGAGGGTCACAGCAAACTCAATATCCTGAATGGCCTCCTTCTACCTCATAGGAATTCTATGGTTCTATGGTGTTACTTTGCTCCACTTCAAGTTGAATACAGTTCAAACAGCCAAGTGAACTGTGTTTGAGTTTGCTGCAAGCTTTCGCTTGTATTTGTGTTTCTGCAGAGAAATTAAACACCCATCATTTCTGAAAGAACAAAACCTAATAACATTCTTGTGGTAAACCACTGTGTTCCTATATTAAGGGTTGTCCGGTAGAACCTGCACTACAGGTTCACCTGGGCCCCTGCATGCTAGCACCGCCCAGGAGCCGGGTTATAAATATGCGTGACCTCCAGCTAGCAGCGATTTCGTCAGCTGCTGTGGGAGGCCACACATCTGACACTAATAAAGCCTCAATTTGGATTCAACTTCGCCTCCAGCCAAATTGATCGTGCCTCAATTTATTAGTATCTGATTCAGAAGATGGACCTCCGGATTAAACCAGATCGACTGCAGCTGGATCCACACGCAAGCGACACCAGAAAGGACTTCCAGCACTGGCTAGCTTGTTTTGAAGCGTATATCAACGCGGCGCCAACCCCTGTTCCAGAGGCTCAGAAGATTCAAATCTTGTACTCCAGACTCAGCTCTAAAATCTTCCCGCTGGTCCAGGATGCGCCCAATTACGCTGACGCTATGACTCGACTCAAAGAGAATTACGAGCAGAAGACGAACACGCTCTTCGCCAGACACGCGCTCTCAACGCATACTCAACTACCCGGTGAGTCAATCGAGGACTTCTGGAGGGCCCTGATCCCACTAGTTCGGGACTGTGACTGCCAGGACGTTACAGCTAAGGAGCACTCAGATCTCCTTATGCGGGACGCTTTTGTAACTGGGATTGGGTCCAATGTTATCAGGTAGCGGCTCCTAGAAGGGAGCCTGGCAGAGACTAAAACACTAGCGCTTTCCATGACGGTCCTACGCTCACAACCGCGCGGCCCACTCCTCCAACTACCCACCCAATATGCTGCGCTATGCGCCAGCCAGTGATCTCCGGGGGGCCCCGATGCTATATTTGCGGCCAACAAAGACACCCCCACCAATGCTGCCCGGCCTGCGCTGCCCTTTGTAAGGCCTGCGGGAAGAAGGGCCACTACGCAGCGGTGTGCCAGGCCCGCTCAGCGGCAGCGGTTGCCCACCCCCCCCCCGGTCACGGACAATGGACGGCGCTATCCTCCCCAGGCCATGTGCGAGCAACGGGCGCCGCCATCTTCTCCCCCGCACAACACGTGCGTTTCATGGGCGCTGCCATCTTGCTCCACCCCCGCAACGTGCGTTCCATGGGCGCCGCCATTTTGTGACCCCCAGGACCTCTGGGCGCCGCCATCTTGTCCACCACGCAGGACATGGAGACCAACGGCGTTTCAGGACCCCGACGCAGTGGCCGCCTCACTACCCGACGACCAATCACAACTCGCATCCATGGTAATCGACCAGTCCAGACCACACACTCTGACCAACGCATCCACCAGCGTGAAAGTCAACGGTCACGTGACCTCCTGCCTACTGGACTCCGGGAGCACCGAGAGCTTTGTACATCCAAATACGGTAAGGCGCTGCTCCCTTAAGGTACACCCTACCAATCAAAGTATCTTCCTGGCCTCCGGATCCCATCACGTAGCGATCCGGGGGTACTGCACAGTCACGCTCACAGTCCAAGGCGTAGAGTTCCAAGGTTTTCGCCTCTACGTCCTCCCTAACCTCTGCGCTGCACTTATCCTTGGCCTGGATTTTCAGTGCAACCTCCAGAGCCTGACCCTTAAATTCGGCGGACCCTTACCACCCCTCACTGTATGCGGCCTCTCGACCCTAAAGGTCGATCCTCCTTCCCTCTTTGCCAATCTAACTCCAGATTGCAAACCCGTTGTCACCAGGAGCACCCAGGATAAGGCCTTCATCAGGTCCGAGATCTAGCGGTTGCTTCAGGAGGGAGTCAAAGAGGCCAGCAACAGCCCTTGGAGAGCTCAAGTGGTAGTGGTTAAGTCTGGGGAGAAAAATCGAATGGTCGTGGACTACAGCCAGACCATCAACAGGTACACGCAGCTCGACGCGTACCCCCTCCCACGCATATCTGACATGGTTAACCAGATTGCACAGTACCAGGTCTTCTCAATGGTGGACCTGAAATCCGCTTACCACCAGCTCCCCATCCGTAAATCGGACCGGCCATTCACCGCCTTCGAGGCAGACGGCCGGCTATATCACCTCCTTAAGGTCCCCTTCGGCGTCACAAATGGGGTTTCGGTCCACCAAAGGGAGATGGACCGAATGGTCGACCGGTACGGATGCGGGCCACGTTTCCGTACCTAGACAATGTGACCATCTGCGGCCATGATCAGCAGGACCACGACGCCAACGTCGCTAAATTTCTCCGCACCGCCACTCTCCTCAACCTCACATATAACAAGGAGAAGTGTATGTTCCGTACAAACCGCCTAGCCATCCTCGGCTACGTGGTCCAGAGTTCTGGGGCCCGATCCCGACCGCATGCACCCCCTCATGGAGCTTCCCCTCCCCCACTGCCCCAAGGCCCTCAAACGCTGCCTGGGGTTCTTCTCGTATTATGCTCCCAACTATAAGTGGGTCCCAATCTATGCGGACAAGGCCCGCCCACTCATACAGTCCACTCATTTCCCCCTGACGGCAGAGGCCCAACAGGCCTTCGCCCGGATCAGAGCTGATATTGCCAAGGCCACAATGCACGCTGTAGACAAAACACTTGCTTTCCAAGTAGAAAGCGACGCATCGGATGTCGCCCTTGCCGCCACCCTCAACCAGGCAGGCAGGCCCATGGCATTCTTTTCCCGCACCCTCCATGCCTCCGAAATCCAGCACTCATCCGTCAAAAAGGAGGCCCAGGCTATCGTTGAGGCTGTGCGGTATTGGAGGCATTACCTGGCCGGCAGGAGATTCACTCTCCTCACTGACCAACGGTCGGTAGCCTTCATGTTCAACAACACACAGCGGGGCAAGATCAAAAATGACAAAATCCTGCGGTGGAGAATCGAGCTCTCCGCCTACAACTACGAGATTAGGTATCGTCCTGGCAAACTCAACGAGCCCCCAGACGCCCTATCCCGAGGTACATGTGCCAGCTCACAGGTAGACCGACTCCGGACCCTGCACGACAGCCTTTGTCACCCAGGGGTCACTCGGTTGTACCACTTCATTAAGGCACGAAATGTGCCCTACTCCGTCGAGGAAGTAAAGACGATCACCAGGGACTGCCAGGTCTGTGCGGTGTGCAAACCGCACTTCTACCGGCCGGACCGCGCGCACCTGGTGAAGGCCTCCCGCCCCTTTGAACGCCTCAGCGTGGTTTTCAAAGGCCCCCTCCCTTCATCCGACCGACACACGTATTTCCTCAGTGTGATCGATGAATACTCCCGTTTTCCCTTCGCCATCTCATGCCCCGAAATGACGTCTGCCACCGTCATTAAGGCCCTTAATTCTATCTTTACTCTGTTCGGCTTCCCTGCCTACATCCACAGTGACAGGGGATCCTCATTCATGAGTGATGAGCTACGCCAGTTCCTGCTCAGCAGGGGTATCGCCTCCAGCAGAACGATGAGCTACAACCCTCGGGGAAACGGACAGGTAGAAAGGGAGAATGGGACGGTATGGAGGGCCGTCCAGCTGGCCCTACGGTCCAGAAATCTCCCGGCCTCACGCTGGCAAGAGGTCCTGCCTGATGCACTACATTCCATTCGCACATTACTTTGCACTGCTACTAACAGTACACCGCATGAACGCCTTTTTGCATTCCCCAATAAGTCCACATCCGGGGTATCACTCCCAACTTGGCTCACAGCTCCGGGAACAGTGCTTCTCCGTAAACATGTGCGGCTCCACAAGGCGGATCCGTTGGTGGAAAGGGTGCACCTGCTTCACGCAAACCCACAGTACGCCTACGTGGCGTTCCCCGACGGCCGCCAGGATACCGTCTCCCTCAGGGACCTGGCACCAGCAGGTTCCACCCCCACACCGCCCCCGGCGCCACCCTCCCCTCCTCCGCCGCCCCCATCACCCCCCCTAGGACTGTCCGTCCTCCCCCTCCCCACTCCCGTTGATGAAGAGGATTTTGGCACGTTCCCGGAGTCAACATCGACCACGACAGCACCAACATCGCCGGCTCCACTTCGTCGATCCCAGAGGACGATCAAGGCACCGGACCGGCTGAACGCCTGACCAGCCCACCGGATGACCAGAGACATTTTCTTTTCACTGTTCTGTAAATATTAAAAATTGCGAATTGTATACCGTTATCCACCACCCCCCGCCTGACTCAATTTTAACAGGGGGTGAATGTGGTAAACCACTGTGTTCCTATATTAAGGGTTGTACGGTAGAACCTGCACTACAGGCTCACCTGGGCCCCTGCATGCTAGCTCCGCCCAGGAGCCGGGTTATAAATATATGTGGCCTCCAGCTCGCAGCCTTTTCGTCAGCTGCTGTCGGAGGCCACACTTCAGATACTAATAAAGCCTCAGTTTGAATTCAACTTCGTCACGGCCAAATTGATTGTGCCTCAATTCTATAAAAAGAAATTCAATTGTAAGCGGAATAAATAGGTATTTCTGTGGTCACAAACAAGACTCCAGGATGGTACGTTTCCTCCCTGGTGCTCGGGTCAAGGATGTCTCAGTCCGGCTATCGGACATTCTGGAGGGGGAAGGTGAAGAGCCAGTGGTTGTGGTACACATTAAGTAGAAATTTATATACACATGTGATAAAGGAGCAATTATGAGTAACAATAATCTCCAAATAGATTGGGCAAATCAAATTAGTAACAATACCGCAGAGGAGGAATTCCTGGAGTTGAGGAATAAACTAGAAAACAGGCCATCCTAGACTGGGTATTATGTAATGAGAAAGGCATAATTGGCAATCATGTTGAGTGAGAGCCCTTGGGGATGAGCGACCATAATATGATTCAATTCTTCATCATGATGGAATGTGATGTGGTTAATTCTGAGACTGGGGTCCTTCATTTAAATAAAGGAAACTACGGTGGTATGAGGCACGTGTTGGCTATGATGGATTGGGGAATGTTACTTAAAGGGATGATGGTGGATAGGCAATGACAAACATTCAAAGAGAGCATGGGTGAACTGCAACAATTGTTCATTCCTGTCCGGCACAAAAATAAAATTGACAAGGTGGCCAATCCATGGGTTACAAGGGAAATTAGTGGGCGGCACAGTGGCGCAGTAGTTAGCACTGCCGCCACATGGCACTGGGCATCTGGGTTTGATCCCGGCCTCGGGTCACTATTCATGGGGGGGGGATTTTCCGCAATCGGCGCGATGTCCGCCGACCGGCGCCAAAAACGGCGTGAATCAGTCCGGCATCGCGCCGCCCCAAAGGTGCGGAATTCTCCGCATCTTGAGGGGCCGAGCCCTCACCTTGAGGGGCTAGGCCCGCGCCGGTCTGATTTCCGCCCCGCCAGCTGGCGGGAAAGGCCTTTGGTGCCCCGCCAGCCGGCGCGGAAATGACTTTGCTGTGCAGCGCATGCGCGGGAGCATCAGCGGCCGCTCACGGCATCCCCGCGCATGCTCAGTAGAGGGGGTCTCTTCCGTCTCTGCCATAGTGGAGACCATGGCGAAGGCGGAAGGAAAAGTGTGCCCCCACGGCACATGCCCGCCCACGGATCGGTGGGCCCTGATCGCGGGCCAGACCACCGTGGGGGCACCCCCCGGGGCCAGATTGCCCCACGCCCCCCCCCAGGACCCCAGAGCCCGCCCGCACCGCCTTGTCCCGCCGGTAAGAGAGGTGGTTTGATTCTCGCCGGCGGGACAGGCATTCCAGCAGCGTGACTTTGGCCCATTGCGGGCCGGAGAATCGCCGGGGAGGGGCCCGCCGACCAGCGCGGCGCGATTCCCACCCCGCCGAATATCCGGTGCCGGAGAATTGGGCAACCGGCGGGGGTGGGATTCCCGCCAGCCCCCGGCGATTTTCTGACCCGGCGGGGGGTCGGAGAATCCCTCCCCTGGTGTCTGCGTGTCTGTGTGAGTCTCACCCCCACATCCCAAAGGTGTGCACGGTAGGTGGATTGGCCACACTAAATTCCCCCTAATTGGAAAACAAAGACAAGGGAAATTAGAAATGCTATTTTATCCAAGGAAGAAGCATAAAATTGGCCTGAAAATACAGCATACCCGAGGATTGAGAGTAGTTTAGAATTCAGCATGGAGGACAAAGGGATTGATTAAAAAGGGGGAAATGGAATACGAGTGTAAGCGTGCAGGGAACATAAAAACTGACTGTATAAGTTTCTATAGGTATATGGAGAGAAAAGGATTGGTGAAGACAAATGTTGGTCCCTTATAGTCAGAAACAGGGGAATTTATAATGGGGAACAAAAGAATGGCTGACCAACTAAATACATACTTTGATTTTGTCTTAACAAAGGAGGACTCAAATAATTTACCAGACGTGTTGGGGATCACAGGGCTTAGTGCGAGGGAGGAACTGAAAGAAATCAATATTAGTAGGGAAATGATGTTGGGGAAATTGATGGGATTGAAGGCCGATGAATCCCTAGGGCTTGATAATCTACATCTCAGAGTACTTAAGAAAGTGGCCCTAGAAGTAGTGGATGCATTGGTGGTCATCTTCCAAGATTTTACAGACTCTGGAACAATTCCTAGTGATTGAAGGGTAGCCAATGTATCCCTCTATTTAAAAAGGGAGGGAGAGTGAAAATAGGGAATTATGGACCAGTCAGATTGACTCGGTAGTGCGGACGTTGCTAGAGTCCATTCAAAACAATTTTATAGACTTCCGGTGGCAGCTATGGAGGAGTGAGTCGCACATTTGGTGGCTCCCGCTCGGGTAGGACTGTTGGACCTTTCCCCCCGATTTTCTACCGGACTTAATTTGGAAAATCAATGATAGAGGCAATTGTGTACTGGATTCCCACATCGGTGCATGGAGAGGAGGACTAGAAGTGCTCGCAAAGGCAGAAACAGATGGACAGAGAAGGCTTGGGCTGAAGCTGCAATGGGAGAAAGCATGGCGGAGGACCGGAGATCTGGCTTGTTGACCCAGCGGTCAACGGAGCAGCTGATGCAAGTTATCCAGGAGGGCTTCGCCAAACAGAGGCAGGACTGCTTGGACCCGATTAAAGAGTCAATTGAGCAGCTGGAGCTTAGATTGGATGCCCAAGATCGGGCGATCCAAAAAGTAGAGAAGGCGCTGGCTGACCAGGAAGAACATCAAACTGCGGTGGAGATGGAAGTGGGGCTGCTGAGAGACCAGCAGAAAAGGCTCCTGGAGAAGGTGGAGGACCATGAGAATAGGTCCCGCCAGCAGAACTTGAGAATCATTGGGCTACCGGAGGGGTCTGAGGGAGCTGATGCTGGGGCATACATAGTGGGCATGTTTGAAAAGCTGCTGGGGGAGGGGACATTCTCCTGACCCTTGGAGGTGGACAGGGCTCACAGAGGGCTCGCGAGGAAGCCGGGAATGGCAGACCCCCCCCCCCCCCCCCCCCCGAGGGCAATGGTGGTGAGATTCCACAGGTATTTGGACAAGGAGCTAATTTTATAGTGGGCCAAGCAGACACGGAGCTGTAAATGGGACAACAGTATCCTGCGGATCTATCAGGACCTGAGTGCGGAGGTGTCCAGGAGAAGAGCGGGGTTCAACCAGTTAAGGTCGACCCTTTTTAAGAAAATGGTGAAGTTCGAACTGCTGTATCCGGCCCGTCTCTAGGTCATGTACGAGGAGCACCATTTTTATTTTGAGTCGCCTGAGGAAGCGCTGGACTTCGCGAAAAGGAAAGGGCTGGTAGCAGTCTGAGAACTTTGAACTTTGCTGCAACATTTACGTTTTTAAAAGTTTCTCATTTTTCGTTCTGTGGACGTTATTTGTAATGCCTTCTGTATTGAATTGGGGTCAGTTGCAGAGCTGAGTGTGTTAAAGTTTACATTTGCACTGTTGGGGGATGGAGGTGTGTTTGTTAGATGCTGGATCTTTTGCTTGATCTTTTCTTTGTTTAGTGTTTTTTTATTTTGTCGGGCAATTGTGTTGGGATTGTGTTTCATTTGAATATGTGTGTATGAGTGGGGAGGATGGTGGGGAGGGAACAATAGGTGGGAGAATGTCTGGCGCCAGGGGTGGGGGCCACCAAGCTAGCTGGGCGGGCTAGCTCACGGAAGCGCAGTGGGGGGTGAGCAGATGTTAGGCTTATCGAAGGGGTCGATTTACTTTGTGCTGTTACTAGGGGGGAGGGGGGAAATGTTCTGCTGACGAGGGAGGGACTTTTGCTGAGGGACAGTGAGGAAGTCGGGCCGGAGGCTGCCTGGGGACGGACCGGTGGAGGCGTGGGGCACAGGCTGGCGACTGACCCAAGAAAGGGTTGGCTGATCGGCGAAGGGGGGGGTGGGATGAGCCCCCCAACTAGGCTGTTCACCTGCAATGTACGAGGGCTAAATTGGCTGGTCAAAAGGGCACGCGTGTTCGCGCATTTGAGAGGACTGAAGGCTGACGTGGTAATGCTGCAGGAGACGCACCTTAAAGTAGCTGACCAGATTAGATTAAGGAAGGGATGGGTCGGACAGGATTTTCACTCGGGACTGGACTCGAAGACGGAAGGGGTTGCGATCCTGATCAACAAGCAAGTGGTGTTTGAAGGCGGGAAGAATAGTTTTGGATGTGGGAGGCCGGTACATTATGGTCAGTGAGAAATTGGAGGGGGTGCAGGTAGTACTAGTAAATGTGCATGCACCAAATTGGGACGATGTGAAGTTTATGAAGAGGATGCTGGGGAAGATACCGGACCTGGATTCGCACAGGTTGGTTATGGGAGGGGACTTCAACACAGTTATTGACCCTGGTTTCGACCGGTCAAGCTCAAAAACAGGCAGGGTGCCAGCAATGGCAAAGGAACTAAAAGGGTTCATGGAGCTGATGGGGGGGTGGGGGGGTGGGGGGGTGGGGGGGCGGGGGTGGGGGGGGGGGGGGGTGGACCCATGGAGATTTGGGCAGCCGAGGGTGAAGGAGTTCTCCTTCTGCTCACACGTGCATAAAGTGTACTCCAGGATCAGTTTCTTTATTTTGAGCAGGGCCTTACTGGCTGGGGTGGTAGACACGGGGTACTCGGCGATCACAATCTCAGACCATGCCCCGCACTGGGTTGACCTGCAGGTTAGTAAAGACAGTAACCAGCGCCCGCACTGGAGGTTGGACGTGGGAATTTTAGCTGACGAAGAGGTGTGCGGGCGGCTGAGGAAATCTATTCAGAACTACCTGGAAGTCAATGACACGGGGGAAATTTCGGCAGCTGTGGTCTGGGAGGCATTGAAGGTGGTGGTTAGAGGGGAGCTGATCTCGATACGGGCCCACAGAGAGAAGGCAGACAGGGCAGAGCTGCACCGACTGGTAAAGAAGATATAACAGGTCGACAGGAGGTATGCGGAGACCCCAGAGGCAGGGCTTTTAAGGGAACGGCGGAGGCTACAGGCGGAGTTCGGCTTGTTAACCACAGGGAGGGCGGTGGAGCAGCTGAGAAAGACGAGGGGGGCGATCTATGAGCATGGAGAGAATGCCAGCAGAATGCTTGCACAGCAGCTTAGAAAGAGGGAGGCAGACTGGGACTTAGGGAAAGTAAAGGATGGGGACGGGAGCCTGGTTGGAGACTCAGCAGGGGGGGATAAGGCGTTCAAGGAGTTTTATTGTAAGCTGTAAGGGTCGGAACCCCCAGCTGGGCCGGAGGGGATGAGGCACTTCCTAGGTGGGCTGAATTTCCCAAAGATGGACGGGGAGCTGGTAGAAGGGCTGGGGCCCCCGTTCGGGCTGGAAGAGATAGCGGAGGGTCTGAAGGCCATGCAGTCGGGTACAGCCCCGGGGCCGGACAGGTACCCAGTAGAGTTCTATAAAAGGTTCTCTGGGATATTGGGGCCGCTGTTGATGAGGACAGTCAATGAGGCAAGGGAACGTGGGGTGCTTCCCCCGACAATGTCACAGGCTACGATTTTGCTGATCCTGAAGCAGGACAAGAACCCGGAGCTGTGTGGGTCCTACAGGCCGATATCCCTGTTGAATGTGGATGCCAAATTGCTGGACAAAATTTTGTCCTCCAGGGTTGACGACTGTGTGCCAGACGTTATTGGGGAGGACGAGACGGGGTTTGTTAAGGGAAGGCAGTTGGTGGCTAATGTAAGAAGGTTGTTAAATGTGATCATGATGCCCCCGGAAGGTGGGGAGGTGGAGGTAGTGGTCTCAATGGATGCAGAAAAGTAGAATGGGAATATCTGTGGAAGGTACTGGGACGGCTCAGATTTGGGCGGGGCTTTATTGACTGGGTCAGGTTGTTGTATCAGGCTCCTGTTGCGAGCATACGGACAAATAGTACAACATCGGGCTATTTTAGGCTGCATCGGGGGACGAGACAGGGATGCCCCCTCACTGTTGTTTGCGTTAGCCATAGTGCCGCTGGCAATTGCTCTGAGAGCCTCAAGGGGCTGCCTGGTCCGGCGGGTGTGTGTGTGTGTGTGTGTGGTGGGGGGGGGACCTGCTCCTGTATGTATCGGACCCAGCAGAGGGAATGGAAGAAATCATGAGGATTTTGGGGGAAGTTGGCTGGTTTTCGGGGTATAGACTAAATATGGCGAAAAGTGAGATGTTTGCGGTCCAGGTGAGGGGATAGGAGAGGCGACTGGGGGAGCTGCCGTTTAGAGTGGTAGGGGGAAGCTTTCGGTATCTCGGCATCCAAGTGGCGCGGGAATGGAACCGGCTGCACAAACTAAATCTGGCCCGACTAGTAGCCAAACGAAGGACGATTTTCGGAGGTGGGACACGCTCCCGTTGTCATTAGTGGGGAGGGTCCAGACGGTGAAGATGACGGACCACCCGAGATTCCTGTTTGTTTGTCAATGTCTCCCCATCTTTATTCCGTGGTCCTTTTTTAAACACGTCAACAAAGTGATAACTGGCTTTGTATGGGTGGGCAAGACCCAGCGAGTAAGGACGGGGATGCTTGAGCGGAGCCGGGAAGACGGCGGACTGGTGCTGCCGAACTTCAGTGATTATTACTGGGCGGCAAATTAGCCATGATCAGGAAGTGGGTCATGGAGGGGGGGGAGGGGGGGGGGGGGGGAGGTTGGCATGGGAGCGTATGGATGCAACTTCATGCAAGGGCACCAGCTTGGGGGCGCTGATAACGGCGCCTCTGCCATTCTCTCCGGCACAGTATACCACCAGCCCCGTGGTGGTGGCACCCTGAGAGTCTGGGGGCAATGGAGGAGACATGTGGGAACAGAGGGAGCATCGGTCTGGTCCCAATCTGTAATAATCACCGGCTTGCCTCGGCAAGGATAGATGGAGGGTTTCGGATATGGTGGAGAGCAGGGATTGAGAGGATGGGATGATATGTTTATAGAGGGGAGCTTTCCTAGCCTGAGGGAGCTGGAGGAGAAATTTGAATTGGCAAGGGGAAACAAGTTTAGGTACCTGTAGGTGCGGGACTTCCTACGTAGGCAAGGTTCAACCTTTCCGCTCCTACCACCAAGGGGGGATACAGGGTAGTGTCCAGAATGTGGGTAGGAGATTGGAAGGACTCCGACATCTACAGGGAATTCATGGGGTCAGAGAGGACGCGGACGAAGGAGCTGAAGCGCAAGTGGGAAGAGGAGTTGGGCGGAGAGATAGAGAATGGTCTCTGGGCGGATGCGTTGAGTAGACTCAACGGGTCCACAACATGTGCCAGGCTCAGCCTGATACAGTTTAAGGTTGTTCACCAGGCTCAAATGACAGTGGCCCAGATGAGCAGGTTCTTTGGTGTAGAAGATAGGTGTGCAAGGTGTGCGGGATGGCCAGCGAACCATGTCCACATGTTCTGGACATATCCAAAGCTTAGGGGATTTTGGCAGGGGTTTGCAGATGTCATGTCCACGGTGTTGAAAACAAGGGTGGCACCGAGTCCAGAGGAGGCGATTTTCGGGGTGTCAGAAGATCCGGGAATCCAGGAGGAGAAAGAGGCAGATGTTCTGGCCTTTGCTTCCCTGGTAGCCCAGAGACGGATATTATTAGCTTGGAGGGACTCAAAGCCCCTGAAGTCAGAGACCTGGCTATCTGACATGGCTAGCTTTCTCTGTTTGGAGAAAATCAAGTTCGCCTTGAGAGGGTCACTGTTAGGGTTCGCCCGGAGGTGGCAACCGTTCGGCGACTTCTTCACGGAAAATTAATCGTCAGCAGAAGAGGGGGGTGGGGGTTTAGCTTAGTTTAGTATAGGGGGTTAATAATGGTGGGACCTATAAGGGAGGAAGGCGGCTTTTGCTCTATGTTTATAAATTCATGTACATTGTTTATTTTGTTGTTGTAAAACCAAAAATACCTCAATAAAATGTTTATTAAAAAAAAAGATTTTATAGCAGAGCATTTGGAAAACAGTGGCAGGATCGGTCAGAGTTAGCTTGGATTTATGAAAGGGAAATCATGCTTGACAAATCTACTGGAATTCTTTGAGGAAATAACTCGTAGAATTAATGAGGGGGAGCAGTGGATGTGGTTTATTTGGACTTTCAGAAGGCTTTCAATAAAATCCCACATAGGAGATTAAAGGAAACAAAGATTAGGAATAAACGGGTCTTTTTCCAAATGGCAGGCAGTGACTGGTGGGGTACCACAGGAATCCGTGCTCGGACCCCAACTACTCACAATATATATTCATGATTTAGATGAGGGAACTAAATGTAATGTCTCCAAATTTGCAGATGACACAAAGCTGGGTGGGAGGATGAGGTGTGAGGAGGATGCAGAGATGCTGATTTGGGCAAGCAGAGTGGTTGGACAGATGCATGGCAGATGCATTATAATGCGGATAAAAGTGAGGTTGTCGACTTTGGTAGCAAAAACAGGAAGGCTGATTATTATCTGAATGGCTATAGATTGTGAGAGAGAAATGTGCAGCGAGACCTGGGCGTCCATGGGCACCAGTCGCTAAAAGTAAGCATGCAGATGCAGCAGGCAATAAAGAAGGCAAATGGTATCGTGGCGTTCATTGCAAGAGGATTCGAGTACAGGAGCAGAGATGTCTTGCTGCAATTATACAGGGCCTTGGTGAGACCACACCGGGAATATTGTGTAGTTTTGGCCTCCTTTTCTGAGGAAGGATGTTCTTGCTTCAGAGGGAATGCAGCAAATTTTTATCTGACTGATTCCTGGGATGGGCGAGACTGAAGTTTGAGGAGAGATTGAGTCAGTTAGGATTTTATTCACTGGAATTTAGAAGAATGAGGGGGGATCTCAGAGAAACTTATAAACGTCTAACAGGACTAGACATGGTAGATGCAGAAAGAATGTACCTGCTGGTGGGGGTGTCCAGAACGAGGAGTCACAGTCTGAGGATATGGAGTAGACCATTTAGGTTTGAAATTAGGAGAAATTTCTTCACTCAGAGAGTGGTGAGCTTGTGGAAAATGCTACCACAGGAAGTAGTTTACACCAAAACATCTTGGACGTTTCTGGTGTTGATGCCAACGCAAGATTCGTGGGCTTTCACGACAGCAAAACTGGCACTGAACCTGGGTCGATTCAGCAATTGTGGAGGGCTGGCATCAGCACCACGTGGGACACAATTGATTCCAATGAAAAACAGTGCGGGATTCGCCGGGTCCGTGATTGACACTTGGGAGGCTGACAAGCTGCAGCCTCATATACACACTTCACGCCCCACACACACCATCCCGGCCAACAAGATGGCATTGGTTGTGCTGGAGCGCACTCATACAGCTGATGGGTTGGCTGGGGCCAGAGGGCACCTAGGGAGGTGCCCTGGGTGGACAGCTATATCCGTGGCCCTAAGTTCACTGTGGGCTGTTAGCGGCGTGCGCAGTTGCATGGCTACCTTGCCGGCTGCGGCAATGGTGCTCCGTGCCCGCCACCCCGACCCCACAACCCATCCCTGGCAGAAGCCCCCCCGGCCAGCGGCACAACTGTAAGCAAACTATGGCGATGTTGAACACTTTCCGTACCCCCTCTCTCCTTCATCAGCCACGACGCTGGTTTCACGATTGAGACATGATCAATTGGACAAAGACGATAGTTGAATCCAACTGAGGCTTTATTGCTATCAGATGTGTGGCCTCCCACAGCAGCTGGCGAAATGGCTGCGAGCTGGAGGACATGTTTATTTATACCCCGCCTCCTGTGCGGAGCCAGCAGGCAGGGACTACTGGCGAACCTGTAGTGCAGGTCCTACCGTACATCACCTAATACAGGTGCAACAGTGATTTACCACATTTACCCCCTGTTAAAAATTGAGTCCGGCGGGGGTGGTGGAAAACAAAAACAACAATGAGTTAATATTTACAAGATTTGAGCAAACAAATGTCCTTTGATGTCCGGTGGACCCGTCAGAGATTCAGCCGGTCCGGGGCCTTGATGTTCTCTGGGAGCGACGCAGTGGTGTCGGCGATGTCGGTGCTGACCTGGTCGATGGTGACTCCGGGAGCGTGTCAAAATCCTCTTCATCGTCGGGCGTGGGCTGGGGGAGGACGGATGGTCCTGGGGAGGGTGCTGTTGGGAGCGACGGGGGAGGGGAGGGTGGCACCGGGGGCGGAAGGGGTGTGGGGGTGGAACCTGCTGGTGCCAGTTCCCTGAGGGAGACAGTATCCTGGCGGCCATTGGGGAACACCACGTAGGCGTATTGGGGGTTTGCGTGGAGCAAGTGCACCCTCTCCACCAACGGGTCCGCCTTGTGGAGTTGGACGTGCTTACGGAGAAGCACGGTTCCGGGAGCTGCGAGCCAAGTCGGGAGCGACACCCCGGATGTGGACTTCCTGGGGAAGGCAAAAAGACGTTCATGGGGCGTATTGTTCGTGGCAGCGCAGAGTAATGAGCGAATGGAGTGGAGTGCATTAGGGAGGACCTCCTGCCAGCGGGTGGCCAGGAGGTTCCTGGACTGTAGGGCCAGCTGGACGGCCCTCCATACCGTCCCATTCTCCCTTTCTACCTATCCGTTTCCCCGGGGGTTATAGCTTGTCATTCTGCTAGATGCGAAGATTGTGTTGAGGGCTTTAATGACGGTGGCAGACGTCATGTCGGGGCATGGGATGGCGAAGGGGAATCTGGAGTATTCGTCGACCACACTGAGAAAATATGTGTGACGGTCGGTGGAGGGGAGGGGGCCTTTGAAATCAACGCTGAGGCGTTCAAAGGGGCGGGAGGCCTTCACCAGGCGCGCGCGGTCCGGCCGGTAGAAGTGCGGCTTGCACTCCGCACAGACCTGTCAGGCCCTGGTGATTGTCCTTACATCCTCGACGGAGTAGGGCAGATTTTGTGCCTGAATGAAGTGGTACAACCGTGTGACTCCTGGATGACAAAGGCTGTCGTGCAGGGCCCGGAGTCGGTCTACCTGTGAGCTGGCACTTGTACCTCGTGATAGGACGTCTGGGGGCTTGTTGAGTTTGCCGGGGCGATACATAATCTCGTAATTGTAGGTGGAGAGCTCGATCCTCCACCTCAAGATTTTATCGTTCTTGATCTTGCTCCGCTGTGTGTTGTTGAACATGAAGGCTACTGACCGTTGGTCAGTGATGAGAGTGAATCTCCTGCCGGCCAGCTAATGCCTCCAATGCCGCACAGCTTCAACGATAGCTTGGGCCTCCTTTTCGACGGATGAGTGCCGAATTTCTGAGGGATGAAGGGTGCGGGAAAAGAATGCCACGGGCCTGCCTGCCTGATTGAGGGTGGCGGCAAGGGCGACGTCTGATGCGTCGCTTTCTACTTGCAAGGGCAGTGTCTCATCTACAGCGCGCATTGTGGCCTTGGCAATATCAGCTCTGATCCGGGCGAAGGCCTGTTGGGCCTCGGCCGTCAGGGGAAACTGGGTGGACTGTATGAGTGGGTGGGCCTTGTCCGCATAGTTTGGGACCCACTGAGCGTAATATGAAAAGAACCCCAGGCAGCGTTTGAGGGCCTTGGGGCAGTGGGGGAGGGGGAGCTCCATGAGGGGGCGCATGCGGTTGGGATCGGGCCCCAGAACTCTGTTCTGGACCACGTAGCTGAGGATGGCTAAGCGGTTCGTGCGGAACACGCACTGCTCCTTGCTGTAAATGAGGTTTTGCAGAGTAGCAGTGTGGAGAAATTTAGCAAGGTTGGTGTTGTGGTCCTGCTGATCATGGCCGCAGATGGTGACGTTGTCTAGGTACGGATAGGTGGCCCGCAACCCGTACCGGTCGAACATTCGGTCCATCTCCCTTTGGAAGACCGAGGTCCCATTTGTGACGCCGAAGGGGACCTTAAGGAAGTGGTATAGGCGGCCGTCTGCCTCGAAGGCGGTGTATGGACGGTCCGATTTACGGATGGGGAGCTGGTGGTGGGCGGATTTCAGGTCTACCGTTGAGAAGACCCGGTACTGCGCAATCTGGTTAACCATGTCCGATATGCGTGGGAGGGGGTACGCATCGAGCTGCGTGTAGCGGTTGATGGTCTGGATGTAGTCCATGACCATTCGGTTTTTCTCCCCAGTTTTAACTATTACCACTTGAGCTCCCCAGGGGCTATTGCTGGCCTCGATGATGCCCGAAGCAGCCGCTGGACTGCGGACCCGATGAAGGCCTTATCCTGGGTGCTGTACATTCTGCTCCTGGTGGCAGCGGGTTTGCAATCTGGAGTTAGATTGGCAAAGAGGTCGACCTTTAGGGTCACGAGGCCGCACATAGTAAGGGGTTGTAAGGGCCCGCCAAATTTCAGAATTAGGCTCTGGAGGTTGCACTGGAAGTCCAGGCCGAGGATTAGTGCAGCGCAGAGGTTAGGGAGGACATAGAGGCAGAAGCCGCTGAGCGTGACCGTACAGTACCCCCGGATCGCTCGCAATGGGATCCGGTGGCCAGGGAGATTTTTTGGTTGGCGGGGTGTATCGTGAGGGAGCAGCGCCTTACTGTATCCGGGTGTATGAAGCTTTCAGTGTTCCCGGAGTCCAGCAGACAGGTGGTTACATGGCCGTCGACTTTCACGCTGGTGGATGCGTTGGTCAGGTTATGTGGACGAGACTGGTCGATTGACATGGAGGCGAGTCTTGGTTGGTCGTCGTATAATGGGGCGGCTGGTGAGCCCGGGTCCTGGAACGCTGGTGGTGCCCATGTGCTGAGGGGGAGACAAGATGGCGGTGCCCGAGGATCTTGAGGGTTACAAAATGGCGGCGCCCATGGAACGCACGTGTTGCGCGGAGGGGAAGATGGCAGCGCCCACTGGCCGCACATGGTCTGAGGGGGGGGATGGTGGCGCCCATTGTCCGTGACCGAGGGGGGTGGGGGCGATAGCAGCTATTCAGCGGGCCTGGCACACCGCGGCGAAGTGGCCCTTCTTCCTGCAGGCTTTACAAAGGGCAGCGCGGGCCGGGCAGCGTTGGCGGGGGTGCTTTGTTGGCCGCAAAAATAGCATCGGGGGCCCCCGGGGTTCGCTGGCTGCCGTGCAGTGCAGGCGTATTGGTGGGCAGCGCCCCCGCTGGGGCGGCTGTCTGTGGGGTCCACGAAGCGTAGGAGGGGTGGGCCGCGCGGCTGGGGGTGTAGGACTGGACGTTGCGCAGGGCGACCGTCATGGAGAGTGCTAGCGTTTTAGTCTCTGCGAGGTCGTGCGTGGCCCCTTCTAGGAGTCGCTGGCGTATGAGATCTGACCCAATTCCAGTCACAAAAGTGTCCCGCATAAGGAGGTCTGAGTGTTCCGTGGCCGTAACGGCCTGACGTCACAGTCATGGACTAGTGGGATTAAGGCCCACCAGAAATCTTCTATGGACTCACCTGGGAGTTGAGAGCGAGTGGCGAGTGCATGCCTGGCGAACAGCGTGTTCATTTTCTGTGCGTAGTTGTCCTTGATTAGTCATGGCTTTGGCGTAATTCGGCGCGTCCTGGATTAACGGAAAGACTTTGGAGCTCAACCTGGAATATAAAATCTGAATCTTCTGAGCCTCCGGAACAGGGGTTGGTGCCGCGTTGATATACGCCTCGAAGCAAGCTAGCCAGAGCTGGAAGTCCTTTCTGGCTTCGCTTGAGTGCGGATCCAGCTGCAGGCGACCCGGTTTAATACGGAGGTCGATCCTTCAAAACTGATAGCAATGAATTGAGGCACGATCAATTGGTCAAAGACGACAGTTGAATCCTACTGAGGCTTTATTGCTATCAGATGTGTGGCCTCCCACAGCAGCTGGCGAAATGGCTGCTGGCTGGAGGACACGCATATTCATACTCCGCCTCCTGGGAGGAGCCAGCAGGCAGGGACGACCGGCGAACCTGTAGTACAGGTCCTACCGTACATCACCTAATACAGGTGCAACAGTGGTTTACCACAATGATTTTTAAAAGCACAAGTGAACTGCCCCATTGGAGGCGGAACATCACGGAGGCTCCGGAGAATACCAAGCCGGGCCCGCGGTGTTTACTGTATGTGCATTCTGGCCAAGGATTACACATACTTGTTTGAACAACTTTCTCAATGTGTCCTGTCACCCTCAAAGATCTGTGTATATACTTCCCAGAGCTTTCTGTTCCGACATACTCTTTAAACTTGGACCGGTTAGTTTATAGTGCCTCACCTCATTCTTCCATCTAAAATGTATAACTTCATATTTCCCTGCATTAAATTTAATTTATCATGGCAGAATTTTCCTAAGACATGGCAGTGTCTGGTTCAGTCAAAAAACTGCAGGTTTCCTCATGAGACCGTCCCACAATCTGCCATTTTTTGCAGGGCGCATGTTTTGCATCGTCATTGGGAGAGGTGGGGCCTCATCACACCGGCAAGCCCAGCTTCACAGAGCTCAAAGTGAAATGAAAGACTCCCTTCCCATTCAGCCGATCAAGTCTGCGCCAACCCACCGAAAGCGCATGTTGGATTGACACGGACTGCAACTCGATGCAGTATCACTTGGAAACAGGCTTCCAACGCTGTAGATGGTTCAACACTGCTTTATTGAACTTGCCGAGTAATGTACATAGTTCGCTGTGGGTCGACACTCTATTAACCTAAGCTTGCTAACCTTGGTCTGGCTTGCCCAGACTTGCACTGTGCCATGTGTAGTAGGTTCTGACTGTACATTACACCCTGACTGTTGCTACAGGTATCACCAGTGCGAAGAGGCCGAGCCTTCCTGCCTCGTGTGCTTTATACTGGTAATGTACCCTGTAGTGTCCTGCCTGGTGATTGGTTGTTCTGTATTCTGTGTGGTGATTGGTTCCTGTGTGTGTCCCTCACTGTCTGTCTGTATCTAATTATGAACATGAGTGCATATTATGACATCTCCCGTTTTTAAATAAATTTTGGACGCTTGTGGCTGTGTGCTTGTGTTTACATGTGTGACGATGTGCAAAATGGATAGTGAGTGAACATATATACATGGGAAGGTGTCTATCGTGCATATACAGAACAAGGTGAACAAAATTTACACAGTTACAGTCTGTGGGGGCGTGTCTCCAAAATTGGGCCCAAGAGTTTGCGCCGTCGCGTTTCACGACGGTGCGAACCGAGCCCGGTTACGTACGATACTGGCCCCCACAGGGTGCCAGCACGGCACTGGAGCGGTTCACGCTGCTCCAGCCTCCTTTTGCGGTGCCAAATGGGCACCGCGCCAACCCGCGCATGCGCAGTTGGGCCAGCTCAATCCTGCGCATGCGCAGTTGGGCCGTGCCATCCTGCGTATGCGCGGGGGACTTCTTTAGCGCGCCAGCCCCGACTCAAGATGGAGTCGGTGTTCAGGGGCCGGCCGCGCCAGAAAATAGGCCCGGGGGGGGGAGAGGCCGGCCTGTCGATCGGTGGACCCCGATCGCGGGCCAGACCCCATCGGAGGCCCCCCTGGTGAAGGAGCCCCCCCCCCCCACCACAGGCTTCCCCCCGACCGTTCCCGCAGAGTTCCCGCCGGCAGCGACCAGGGGTGAACGCTGGCACTCCTTTTCAATCTATGCATACCTTTGCTCGGTCGGAGTAATGACCCTGGATGCTTATGTCACTTGGGCCCAGGACGAGGAGTCACCTTTCTGGAGGAGCACCGCACTAATGCCGTCCTGGCTTGCGTCCGTGGGTATTTTTGTTTCCTTGGCCGGGTCAAAGAACGCCGGGACTGGGGCCGTGGTGAGTTTGCCTTGAGCTCCATCCACTCCGCTTGATGTGTTGGTGTCCACTGGAATTCTGTGGTCTTTTTTACTAGATGGCGGAGGGCTGTGGTGTGGGATGCCATGTTAGGAATGAATTTTCCCAGAAAATTCACCATCCTCAGGAAGCGTAGCAGCACCTTTTTGTCCTCTGGGGTCTTCATGACATTGATTGCCATTACTTTGTTGGAATCAGGTTGCACACCCTGCTGGGATATTTGGTCACCCAGAAACTTGATTGATGACAGACCAAATGAGTATTTGCCGCTGTTTAGCTTGAGGCCATTCTCGTGGACCCTTTTAAAGACCTGTTTTGAGCTGATCTATGTGCTCCTCGGGGGTCGTGGACCAGATTATCACATCATCCACATAGACTCGCACATCCTCGATGTTCTCCATCATTTGCTCCATTATGCGGTGAAAGACTTCGGAGGCTGAAATGATACCGAAAGGCATGCGATTGTAACAGTGCCTGCCGAACGGAGTGTTAAACATGCAGAGCTTCCTGCTGGAGTCGTCCAGTTGTATCTGCCAGAAACCACGTGAGGCGTCCAGCTTGGTAAAGAATTTGGCGTGTGCCATTTCAGAGGTTAATTCTTCCTACTTCGGGATCGGGTAGTGCTCCCTCATGATGTCGCGATTGAGGTCTTTGGGATCGATACAGATTCGTATTTTGCCTGACGGCTTCTTCACGCTGACCATGGAGCTGACCCAGTCTATTGGTTCTGTGACCCTTGAAATGATGCCTTGGCTTTGGAGCTCTTGCAGCTGCGCTTTTACACGATCCTTTAGGGGAGCCGGCACCCGGTGTCGGACGCATCATCGGCCCTGTGCTGTCCGTGGGGGCAGCCATCTTTAATCCTACCCAACACGTGCAATTCATGGGGGCCGCCATCTTGAACGCCGCCCAACACGTGCGACCAACGGGGGCAGCCATCCCGGGACCATCCCACCACCTCCGACCATGCTGGCTGCCCGCAGCTCGGCGCTGTCACCCTCGACCAGTCACGGCCCAAGCACCTCAGGAACTCGATGATGACTGTCCGGGTCAATGGGCACAAAACGCCCTGCCTGTTTGACTCTGGGAGCATGGAGAGCTTTGTACATCCAGACACGGTAAGGCGCTGTTCTCTCCAAATTTCCCCTGCATTCCAAACAATCTCCCTCGCCTCCGGATCACATTCGGTGCAGATCCGGGGATACTGTGTCGCGAACCTCGCGATACAGGGCGCCGGGTACCCCAGTTTCAAACTATATGTCCTCCCCGATCTCTGCGCTCCTGTCCTATTGGGACTGGACTTCCAGTGCAACCTCAGGAACCTGACCCTGAAGTTCGGCGGGCCCCTACCCCCTCTCTCACCATATGTAGCCTCGCGACTCTTAAGGTAGCTCCTCCCCCGCTCTTCACGAACCTCACCGCCGACTGTAAACCCGTCGCCACCAGGAGCAGACGGTACAGTGCCCAGGACAGGACTTTTATCAAGTCAGTGGTCCAGCCGCTCTTGAGAGAGGGGATCATCGGGGCCAGTAATAGCCCCTGGAGAGCTCAAGTGGTGGTCGTCAGGACCGGGGAAAAGAACCGGATGGTTGTAGACTACAGCCAAACCATAAACCGTTACACGCAACTCGATGCGTACCCCCTTCCCAGGATAACGGACATGATGAATCAGATTGCACACTACCGGGTGTTCTCCACGGTAGATCTGAAGTCCGCATACCACCAGCTTCCAATCCGCCCGGAAGATCACCACTACACGGCCTTTGAGGCAGACGGCCGCCTCTTCCATTTCCTCCGGGTCCCCTTCGGCGTCACCAACGGGCTCTCGGTCTTCCAAAGAACGATGGACCGAATGGTGGACCAGCACGGGCTGCGGGCCACATTTCCGTACGTGGACAATGTCACCATCTGCAGCCATGATCAGCAGGACCACGACGCCAACCTTCAGAAGTTTCTCCAAACCGCCCAAGCTCTCAATCTCACCTATAACAAGGAGAAATGCGTTTTCCGCACAACCTGACTGGCCAACCTCGGCTATGTCGTGGAAAACAGAGTCCTAGGGCCCGACCCAGACCGCATGCGCCCCCTCCTGCAACTCCACCTCCCCCACTGCCCCAAGGCCCTGAAAAGATGCCTTGGGTTCTTTTTGTATTATGCCCAGTGGGTCTCCAATTATGCGGACAATGCCCGCCCACTTATCAAAGCCACCATCTTCCCCACTGACGACTGAGGCCCGCCAGGCCTTCAGCTGCATCAAGGCCGATATTACCAAAGCCGCGATGTGCGCGGTGGATGAGTCCATCCCCTTCCAGGTGGAGAGCGACGCGTTAGAGGTCGCCCTCACCGCTATCCTTAACCAGGCAGGCAGGCGCGTAGCCTTTTTTTCCCGTACCCTCAACGCCTCCAAGATTCAACACTCCTCAGTCGAAAAAGAAGCTCAAGCCATTGAGGAAGCTGTGCGGCATTGGAGGCACTACCTGGCTGGTAGGAGGTTCACCGGGGGGGCAACACAGTGGGGCAAGATCAAGAATGATAAAATCCTGAGGTGGAGAATCGTCCAGGGAAGCGCAACGAGTCCCCAGATGCTCTGTCCCGCGGCACATGCGCCAGCGCGCAAGATGACCGACTCCGGGCCATCCACAATGACCTCTGTCACCCGGGGGTCACCCGGCCTCTCCACTTCATCAAGGCCCGCAACCTGCCTCCTCCACCGAGGAGGTCAGCGCCATGACCAGGGACTGCCAAATCTGCGCGGAGTGTAAGCCGCACTTCTATCGACCGGATAAGGCCCACCTGGTGAAGGCATCCCGCCCCTCGATTTCAAAGGGCCCCTCCCCTCCACTGACCGCAACGCGTATTTTCTTAACGTCGTTGATGAGTACTCCCGTTTCCCCTTTGCCATCCCATGCCCCGACATGACCGTGGCCCTGCATAGTATCTTCACCCTGTTCGGTTTCCCCACTTACGTCCACAGTGACTGGGGCTCCTCGTTTATGAGCGACGAACTGCATCAGTACCTGCTTGGTAAGGGCATCGCCTCGAGCAGGACTACCAGTTACAACCCCAGGGCAAGCGGACAGGTGGAGAAGGAGAACATGACGGTATGGAAGGCCGTCCTCCTGGCCCTACAGTCTCGGAGTCTCCCAGTTTCCCGCTGGCAGGAGGTCCTCCCCGACGCGCTCCACTCCATTAAGTCACTCCTTTGCACAGACACGAACGAGACCCCTCATGACCGCCTGTTTGTTTTCCCCAGGAAATCCACCTCTGGGTTCTCGCTTCCGTCCTGACTGACAATGCCGGGGCCTGTCCTTCTCCGAAAGCACGTGAGGAGCCATAGGTCCGACCCCCCTGGTCGAGAGGGTCCAGCTCCTTCACGCCAACCCCCAGTATGCCTATGTGGCGCACCACGACGGCCGACAAGATACAGTCTCCCTCCGGGACCTGGCACCCGCCGGTTCCCCTGTGACCATCACCCCCACCCTACACCGAACACCGCCCGTGCCCCTACATGGCCTACACCTCCCCTCCCCCCATCGCCGATCTACAGGGATGAAGCTCCAGAAGACACGCTCCCGGAGTCAACACCCGTGCCTGCAGCGACGAGTTCAACACCAGAGCTCAGGTGATCGCAGCGAACAATCAAGGCACCGGATAGACTCAACCTATGAGCCCACTTCACCCCCGCTGGACTTCAGTTTTTAACAGGGGTGAATGTGGTGAATGTATTACTGCTACCATTCACCATTGTATTACATTACATTACATTGTATTATGTTGATGCCCTTGTGGGCTCTACCTGTGGCCCACCATTGTATTACATTACATTGTATTATGTTGGTGCCCTTGTGGGCTCCGCCTATGGCTCCACCCCCTCGGGGGAGGGATATCGATCTGCAGCCTGTAGGCGGCACTCAGTACAGATCAGTCGCAGGCAGGCACAGTTCTGGCAGATTAAAACCACTGTTCACTTCATCTCTCCGTCTCATGTGAATTGATGGTCGCATCAATGAGCAGTCAGAGGTGCAGAGGACATGGCATGGATTCGCTGTACCAGATTAAGGAGTTTACATGCACGAGCACCGAGCAGGGATGCCTTGTCAGGCCTAACGACCTTGAATCTTAACATCGCCGTGATTGCCTTGTGGGATACAACTAGATGGCACAATCTACTAGTTGCCATTGTAGTCAAGGAGCTGGCAGGCTGGCGGAAGAATTTTGAGTTGGTCTCGGATGCTGTCAAGGTCTGCCCGGGATATAAGGTTAGCAGACCCACCAGTGTCCAGTTTGAATTGGATTCTGCACTGATTTACTTTAACGACAGCGCGCCATTCGTCACCAGAATCCACACTTAGGATTGAGAGGCACTTTGCATGAGTGGAGGAGACATTCTCACGTGTGGTGATGATGCCCACCTGATATGGAGACTCGAGGCAGTCATCATTTGGGTCCGTTGGGCTTTCGGGATCGGAATCCTGCATGCCATGCTGTATGCAGTGGACAGGTCTGCGTTGCAGCTGGGATCACTGGCTTTTGACCGGTGGAGCGGACCTGCATAAGGCCGCATAATGCCCAGGCTTTCCACATTGTAGACATCTCCTTCCTTTGGTTGGGCATTGCTGCTTTAAATGGGTGGAGCCACAATTTTGGCATGTCATGACGCCGACGTCAGCGCATTCCGTGCGCCTTCGCGCCTGCGCAGTGCGGTCGGCTGACGTTCGCACATGCGCAGTAGGGTTTTCGGCCGCATTGTCCTATCAGTTGCGGTGCGCCTGCGCGGGGCCCCGTGGAAAGCCCGCGAAACGGCCACTCTCCTCAGTGCTCAGTCCCTGCAGCCTAGCGATGGCCTGTACACTTTCTGCCTCGTGGGAGGCTAGTTTTGCCGTTTCTGTCGCCTTGATGTGGCAGTAGCTATTTCTGGCATGTTCATGGACAACGCACGTTTCGATGGCGATCGGGAGGGTCATACGTTTGATTTTAAGGAGCTGCTCCCGCAGGGAGTCGGAATGGACCCCAAAAACGATCTGATCCCGCATCATGGAATCAGTAGTCGGGTCATAGTTACATGACTGTGCTAAGATGCGGGGATGGGTCAAAATGGAGTGAAAAGATTCGTCCTTACCCTGAAGCCTCTGTTGGTAGATGTATCGTTCAAAGCTCTCATTTAGCTCAACGTCACAGTGGCTGTCGAATTTTTGCAGAATGGTCTGGAACTTTGCTTTATCTTCTCCTTGGGCAAAGTGAGCGAGTTAAAAATGTGGATGGCGCGATTCCCCGCCGTCGACAGGAGCAGCGCGATTTTCCTGGCATCTGGATGCTTCCTCAAGGTCGGATGCCGCGAGGCGTAGGAGGAACCTCTGTCTGAAGACCCTCTAGTTGGCGCGGAGGTTGCCGCAGATGTGGAGCTGCGGAGGGACCTGGATCTTTTCCATACCGCTGGCTGTTTGCTACTTGCTTTCCGGTCGTTTCAGATTTACTCGAGTTAGGTCCATTGGAGTTAATAGTTTCCTGGTATCATGATGGGTTATATATGTTGGATTGACACGGACTGCAACTCGATGCAGTTTCACTTGAAAACAGGCTTCCAACGCTGTAGATGGTTCAACACTGCTTTATTGAACTTGCCGAGTAATGTACATAGTTCGCTGTGGGTCGACACTCTATTAATCTAAGCTTGCTAACCTTGGTCTGGCTTGCCCAGACTTGCACTGTGCCATGTGTCGTAGGTGCTGACTGTACATTACACCCTGACTGTTGCTGCAGCTATCACCAGTGCGAAGAGGCCGAGCCTTCCTGCCTTGTGTGTTTTATACTGGTAATGTACCCTGTAGTGTCCTGCCTGGTGATTGGTTGTTCTGTATTCTGTGTGGTGATTGGTTCCTGCGTGTGTCCATCACTGCCTGTCTGTATCTCATTATGAACATGAGTGCATATTATGACAGCGCATTCTATAAATATCCTGGCGCAAGGTTTGCTTGTGTCACACGGGAGGGTTTAAACTAGTATGGCAGGGGGGTGAGTACCGGAGCAATAGGTTAGAAGGTGAAAACATTGAGGGAGAACTAGGGAATAGGGCCATTATGACTCTGAGGAAGAGCAGACAGGGAGATGTTGCTGAAAACAGCGGGTCTGGTGGCCTGAAGTGCATTTGTTTTAATGCAAGAAGTATAACGGGTAAGGCAGATGCACTTAGAGCTTGGATTAGTACTTGGACCTATGATGTTGTTGCCATTACAGAGACCTGGTTGAGGGAAGAACAGGATTGGCAGCTAAACGTTCCAGGATTTAGATGTTTCAGGTGGGATAGAGGGGGATGTAAAAGGAGTGGCGGAGTTGCGCTACTTGTTCGGGAGAATATCACAGCTGTACTATGGGAGGACACCTCAGAGGGCAGTGAGGCTATATGGGTAGAGATCAAGAATAAGAAGGGTGCAGTCACAATGTTGGGGGTTTACTATAGGCCTCCCAACAGCCAGCGGGAGATAGAGGAGCAGATAGATAAAGACAGATTTTGGAAAGGAGTAAAAACAACAGGGTTGTTGTGATGGGAGACTTCAACTTCCCCAATATTGACTGGGATTCACTTAGTGCTAGGGGCTTGGACGGGGCAGAGTGTGTAAGGAGCATCCAGGAGGGCTCCTTAAAACAATATGTAGATAGTCCAACGAGGGAAGGGGCTGTACTGGACCTGGTATTGGGGAGTGAGCCTGGCCAGTTGGTAGAAATTTCAGTAGGGGAGCATTTCGGGAACAGTGGCCACAATTCAGTAAGTTTTAAAGTGCTGGTGGACAAGGATAAGAGTGGTCCTAGGGTGAATGTGCTAAATTGGGGGAAGGCTAATTATAACAATATTGGGTGGGAACTGAAGAACCTAGATTGGGGGCGGATGTTTGAGGGTAAATCAACATCTGACATGTGGGAGGCTTTCAAATGTCAGTTGAAAGGAATTCAGGACCGGCATGTTCCTATGCGGAAGAAGGATAAATACGGCAAATTTTGGGAACCTTGGATCACGAGAGATATTGTAGACCTCGTCAAAAAGAAAAAGGAGGCATTTGTCAGGGCTAAAAGGCTGGGAACAGACGAAGCATGTGTGGAATATAAGGAAAGTAGGAAGGAACTTAAGCAAGGAGTCAGGAGGGCTAGAAGGGGTCACGAAAAGTCATTGGCAAATAGGGTTAAGGAAAATCCCAAGGCTTTTTACACGTACATAAAAAGCAAGAGGGTAGCCAGAGAAAGAGTTGGCCCACTGAAGGATAGGCAAGGGAATCTATGTGTGGAGCCAGAGAAAATGGGCGAGGTACTAAATGAATACTTTGCATCAGTATTCACCAAAGAGAAGGAATTGGTGGATGTTGAGTCTGGAGAAGGGTGTGTCGATAGCCTGGGTCACATTGAGATCCAAAAAGACGAGGTGTTGGGCGTCTTGAAAAATATTAAGGTAAATAAGTCCCCAGGGCCTGATGGGATCTACCCCAGAATTCTGAAGGAGGCGAGAGAGGAAATTGCTGAGGCCTTGACAGAAATCTTTGGATCCTCACTGTCTTCAGGTGATGTCCCGGAGGACTGGAGAATAGCCAATGTTGTTCCGTTGTTTAAGAAGGGTAGCAAGGATAATCCAGGGAACTATAGGCCAGTGAGCCTTACATCAGTGGTAGAGAAATTACTGGGGAGAATTCATCAAGACAGGATCTACTCCCATTTGGAAGCAAATGGACATATTAGCGAGAGGCAGCATGGTTTTGTGAAGGGGAGATCGTGTCTCATTAACTTGATAGAGTTTTTCGAGGAGATCACAAAGATGATTGATGCAGGTAGGGCAGTGGATGTTGTCTATATGGACTTCAATAAGGCCTTTGACAAGGTCCCTCATGGCAGACTGGTACAAAAGGTGAAGTCACACGGGATCAGGGGTGAGCTGGCAAGATGAATACAGAACTGGCTAGGTCATAGAAGGCAGAGAGTGGCAATGGAAGGGTGCTTTTCTGATTGGAGGCCTGTGACTAGTGGTGTTCCACAGGGATCAGTGCTGGGACCTTTGCTGTTCGTAGTATATATAAATGATTTGGAGGAAAATGTAACTGGTCTGATTAGTATGTTTGCAGACGACACAAAGGTTGGTGGAATTGCCGATAGCGATGAGGACTGTCGGAGGATGCAGCAGGATTTAGATTGTTTGGAGTCTTGGGCGGAGAGATGGCAGATGGAGTTTAATCCGGACAAATGTGAGGTAATGCATTTTGGAAGGTCTAATACAGGTAGGGAATATACAGTGAATGGTAGAACCCTCAAGAGTGTTGACAGTCAGAGCGATCTAGATGTACAGGTCCACAGGTCACTGAAAGGGGCTACACAGGTGGAGAAGGTAGTCAAGAAGGCATGCGGCATGCTTGCCTTCATTGGCCGGGGCATTGAGTATAAGAATTGGCAAGTCATGTTGCAGCTGTATAGAACCTTAGTTAGGCCACACTTGGAGTATTGTGTTCAATTCTGGTCGCCACACTACCAGAAGGATGTGGAGGCTTTAGAGAGGGTGCAGAAGAGATTTACCAGAATGTTGCCTGGTATGGAGGGCATTAGCTATGAGGAGCGGTTGAATAAACCCAGTTTGTTCTCACTGGAATGACGGAGGTTGAGGGGCGACCAGATAGAGGTCTACAAAATTATGAAGGGCATAGACAGAGTGGATAGTCAGAGGCTTTTTCCCAGGGTAGAGGGGGCAGTTACTAGGGGGCATAGGTTTAAGGTGCGAGGGGCAAGGTTTAGAGTAGATGTACGAGGCAAGTTTTTTACACAGAAGGTAGTGGGTGCCTGGAACTCGCTACCGGAGGAGGTGGTGGAAGCAGGGATGATAGTGACATTTAAGGGGCATCTTGATAAATACATGAATAGGATGGGAATAGAGGGATACGGACCCAGGAAGTTAGAAGATTTTAGTTTTGATGGGCAGCATGGTCGGCACAGGCTTGGAATGCCGAAGGGCCTGTTCCCGTGCTGTACTTTTTTTTGTTCTTTGTTCTTTGTACCTAGTCCCCTGCCCTATTCCCTAACCCAGTGCATCGATCATGGCCAATACACTTAACCTTCTCAGCTTTGGACTGAGGGAAGAAATCTGAGCACCCGGAAGAAACCCACACCGACACAGGGAGATCGTACAAACTCCACATAGGCAATCACCCAAGGCCGGAATCGAACCTTGGCGCTGTGAGACAAATTTCCTCGTGAATTTCACTACAGGACATAGTTATACATTTTGTAACAGGTTTCCTGCTCAACAGTCTTTGAGGCAGAAAGATGGCTGGAAAACATGCCAGATAAATCTGACATTACGGTGGGAGAGTCAGATTTTGCATTGGGCCATGTCAGATATTGTGTAGCGTATCAGACAGATCAGGGTGTGTCGGCTGATCATTATTCAGGCTGATTGTGTGCTGTTCAACTTGTTCCTGCTCCTCTTAGTCCACAGGCAGCACAACAAAGGCAGTTACCTCATGGACCCAGTGCTTCATGCCTCCTTTTACCTGCTTGGATTCTCAACGCCTGGAAATGCTGGCCTCCATTTGTTAAAAATTAAATTAAATTAAAATAGGCGCACACAGCCTTCTTTAAAGAATCAGTTCTGCATTCTAAGGATTGTTTTATAATCGGCCCCACTGCCTCCTGACAGTGGGTTCATCATCCATGCCCCCTGATACACCTCCTGGCAGGGGTTGCCGCCTGCCCCAACCTTCCTCCCGAAAGTGGATTAGTGGCTGATCACTAACTGTCTCTTTAAACCAGAAGTGGGTAAATTTGGGTCGGTTTGAGAATTTTAAAGAGTTTACCTTCCCATATGCCCCTCCAGCACGATTCCTCTCTGAGTTTCAAGTCAGTTAGCTCAGTTGGCTGGACGGCTGATTTGTGATGCAGAGCGCTGCCAACAGCATGGGTTCAATTCCCATACTGGCTGAGGTTGTTCATGAAGGCCCCGCCTTCTCAACCTCACCCCTCGCCTGACGTGTGGTGACCCTCAAGTTAAATCACCGCCAGTCGGCTCTCTCTCAAAAGGGGAAAGCAGCCCATGGTCTTCAGGGATTATGGCGACTTTCAACCTTGAGCTGTCCTTGGGCACAGTTCTAGTCATTCTTGTTTCCAACACTGAGCTCATCCTGAACAAACCCTTCTCTGTAGTCTCCCTTTCTGGACTGCTGCCATGAACAAGGGTGGAAGTTTTTCCAATGGATGGTTTACAAATTTGGGTCCCTATCTCAACACAGCATCAGAAAAACATGTCAAAGTATTTAATTCATTGGACAACTTGCGATATTGAATTCGAGGAATAATAGTGACATCAAAAGTTGAGTAATAGGGAATGTTGGCAGTCTGTTCTCTGATTGTTTACAAACACAAGAGCGGTTAAGTCTTTGAACTTCAGTGATGTGTCTTGAATTTATAAATCTACTGCCTAAGTGCAGAGTGCAAGATTTCAGGCAGCAGTGTAACTTCATTCAAATGTTACAGTTGTTATTCTTCAGTGGTTATGGGCATCATTTGAATTATTGTGATTAGATTAATGTTATTCAGTTAATCTCAGATAACTCTTTAAACTGAGATGGTTCATTAGGTTATCCTTATCCCCTTAAGATCTGTGCAGCCTGTAACCAGTGTCGTGTTGGGTGTTACGCTATACAAACGAACCAACATGGTTGTAAATGGTACAACTCTGTTTTATTATTCTTGATAACATCTACTGTATACTTCTGGCTGTGGTTCGTACTTTACCAGTTAACCTGTGGACCCAGCCCTTGCACTATCTTAGAGAGGCACTCAGCACATGGTGTATGTCTGAGTGGCACGCTGTGAGCTCTGTGCCCTGAACTGTCTCCTGCTGGAATGAGCGGGAACTGTGGTGTTCCCTGTTTTATAGTGCGTGTGCTCTCACTGGTGATTGGCTGTGATGTTGCGTGTGTGTTGATTGGTCCGTTGATCTGTCCATCAGTGTGTGTGTGTGTGATTGCACCATGATATGTTTATATGAATATCATGACATCCCCCCCTTTCACAAGAATATGCGCCTATATGGTAATAAATATTGGTGTGTACTGAGTGCTGCTGAATATGTGTGTGCAATATCTACAACATGTACATGAGGCTAAACTATATACATAGGAAGGTGTCAGGTGCAACATAGCAACGAGGTTGTACCATAAACAAAACAAGTGCAATCATCAAACATTGAAAGAGAACTCCTGGAACGGCAAAAAGAGAAACACATTAACATTGTTGCACAACAATTCAGTGCCTCCAATGTGCAAACAGGCTCATAAGTCCAGCCTAGTAAGTGGGCGACGAATTCGGGATGACCGCCTTAGGGGTGGGTCAGGATCCACCGGCTGAGGAATGGGCCTGGCCATGGGCGATAGAGGAATAGGCATAGTGGCACGAAGTCGACATCAGGGACAACAGGAGGGTGTGGCACTGGTGCATGATCACGTAGCGAGCGCGGAAGCAGCCGAAGGGCCCGCCGATTACGCCGGCAAATGGAGCCATCAGGCATGCGAACCAGGAACGAGCGGGGAGCCATGCGGCGGAGAACCTCGGCAGTTGCCGACCAGCCACCCTCTGGTAGGTGTATGCGGACGTTGTCTCCAGGCGCTAAGGCAGGAAGATCAGTTGCCCGAGTGTCATGTGCCACCTTCTGGTGAGCATGCTGCTGTCGCATCCTTTGCAGTACTGGAGCATGGTCGGGTTTAGGAACATGAATGGACGGTACAGTGGTCCTGAGGGCGCGACCCATCAACAGCTGGGCTGGTGAGAGGCCTGTGGACAGTGGGGCCGAGCGATAGGCCAGCAGGGCTAAACAGAAATCAGATCCGGCATCAGCAGCTTTGCAGAGGAGCCGCTTCATGATATGGACGCCCTTTTCCGCCTTGCCATTTGACTGGGGATGCAGAGGGCTGGACGTCACGTGTGTGAAGCCATACGAAGCGGCAAAAGAAGACCATTCTTAGCTCGCAAAACAGGGCCCATTGTCCGACATGACAGTAAGCGGAATGCCATGGCGAGCGAAAGTTTCCTTGCAGACCCTGATTACAGCTGATGATGTCAAATCGTGCAGGCGTATGACCTCCGGATAATTTGAAAAATAGTCAATTATGATGACGTAGTCCCTGCCGAGCGCATGAAAAAGGTCCACACCCACCTTCGCCCAGGGGGACGTTACCAACTCATGGGGCTGAAGCGTCTCAGGGGGCTGCGCCGGCTGAAACTTTTGGCAGGTGGGGCAGTTGAGCACCATGTTGATGATGTCGGCGCTGATGCCCGGCCAGTACACAGCTTCTCGGGCCCTCCGTCTGCACTTCTCAACCCTGAGATGGCCTTTGTGTAATTGTTCGAGGACCAGTCTGTGCATGCTGTGTGGAATCACAATCCGGTTCAACTTTAGGAGGACACTGTCAATGACGGCCAAGTCGTCCCGGACATTGTAGAATTGTGGGCACTCTCCTTTGAGCCAGCCTTCCGTCATGTGGTGCATCACACATTGTAGAAGGGGGTCAGCCGCAGTCTCCCGGCGAATACGGACCAGACTTGCATCATTAGCTGGCAGATTGGCTGATGTGAAGGCCACATGCGCTTCGACCTGACAGACGAACCCCCCCCGATTCGGGCGGTGTGCTCACTGCTCTGGACCGGCCATCCGCGATGATGAGGTCCTTTCCCGGGGTGTAGTCGTAGTGTAGTGTTGGAAGTCGTACCTCCGGAGCTTGAGCATAATGCGCTGGAGGCGAGGGGGTCATCTCATTAAGGTCCTTTTGTATGATGCCGACCCGGGGGCGATGGCCGGTCTCCACGGTGAACTGAGGGAGACCATACACGTAGTTGTGGAATTTATCTATGCCGGTTAACAAACCCAGGCACTCCTTCTCAATCTGCGCATAGCGCTGTTCTGTGGGGTTCATGGCCCGCGAGGCATAGGCGACCGGGGCCCATGATGCAGTGTCGGTCCGTTGCAGGAGTACCGCCCCAATGCCGGACTGGCTGGCATCAGTCGAGATCTTTGTATCTCGAGTAGTGTCGAAGAACGCCAATACCGGGGCTGTGGTGAGCTTGATCTTGAGCTCCTCCCATTCCTTCTGGTGTGCGGGCAGCCACTGGAACTCCGTAGTCTTCTTCACTAAGTGGCGAAGAGCCGTTGTGTGGGAGGCAAGGTTGGGAATGAACTTCCCCAGGAAGTTCACCATCCCGAGAAAGCGTAGCACTGCCTTCTTGTCTGCCGGCTGCGGCATGGCTGTAATAGCTGTCACTTTGTCTGCATCCAGACGCACCCCTGACCGGGATATGTGGTCCCCCAGAAACTTTAGCTCAGTTTGGCCAAAAGAACACTTGGCTCGGTTGAGGCGCAGGCCGTGTTCTCGTATCCGAGCAAAGACGCGCTGGAGACGGCTGATGTGCTCCTGTGGTGTGGTGGACCAGATGATGAAGTCGTCAACATAGACGCGCACCCCTTCGATGCCCTCCATCATCTGTTCCATGATTCAATGTAACACCTCGGATGCCGAGATGATGCCAAACGGCATCCTATTGTAGCAGTACCTGCCAAAGGGAGTTTTGAAGGTGCACAGCTTCCTGCTGGACTGATCCAGCTGAATCTGCCAAAAACCCTTTGAGGCATCAAGCTTTGTAAAAATTCTAGCCCGGGCCATTTCGCTCGTGATCTCTTCCCGTTTGGGTATGGGGTAGTGTTCCCTCATGATGTTATTGTTCAGGTCTTTCGGGTCGATGCAGATCCGGAGTTCGCCAGAGGGCTTTTTAACGCACACCATGGAGCTGACCCATGGCGTAGGCTCCGTGACCCGGGAAAGCACTCCTTGGTCCTGCAGATCCTGCAGCTGCTGCTTGAGGCAGTCCTTGAGCGGTGCTGGGACTCTACGAGGTGCGTGAATGACCGGGGTGGCGTCCGGTTTGAGCCGTATTCTGTAAGTGTAGGGCAGTATGCCCATGCCCTCGAAAGCCTCCTGGTTGTGGGCGAGGAGCAAGTGGAGCTGTGCCCTAAAGTCTGCATCCGGGAAATCGGACGTGCCTTCTGGAGACATGGAGTGTGTACCCCGCTGAACGAGGTGGAGAACCTTGCACGCCTGTGCGCCTAGCAGGGAGTCCTTCGAGGATCCAACAATCTCAAAAGACAGTGTGGCTGCGTGTGAATTGTGTGTAACCTCGAGCTGGCAGGATCCCATGGCCGGGATAACATTACCGTTGTAATCGACCAACTGACAGCGGGATGGCCGAATCGGTGGTTTGACCTTCAAGGTGTGGAAGGCTGACCTTGCAATGAGATTGGCGGAGGCACCAGTGTCTAAACGGAATGTGATTGGTGATCGGTTGACCGTTAGGATGGCACACCATTCATCACCCGGATTGACGCTGTGCACTGGCATTGACTGGTGGGTCCGACTTGGGGACATCCGATTTCTGTCAATTACCGCAATGCAGAAGGCTTCCCGGTCGTCGGTATCACCGGTCTGTACGTCGTCAGGGTAAGACTCGGTGTATGGAGGCTGAATGGCCCGCACGTCCCTGCGGGGCTGGCGGAATTGGGGAGCGTTGGCAGGTTGAGCTGCTCGACAGTAGGCAGCGTAGTGGCCCATCTTGCCACAGCGGAGGCATTGTCGATTTTTCGCTGGACATTGCCGCTTTAAATGTGCAGATCCACAGTTGCCGCACGTCGTGATGTCATGGCGTTCGTTGCGCCACCGCGCATGCGCAGTTCGGTCCTGCGTAGATTGCGCCTGTGCGTCACGTCCCTTTGCGTCGACGTCTCTTTTGGCGCGTACAAGCGCGGGAGGCCGCGGAAAGCGCGCAAAATGGCCGCCCTAGTCCGGGCCGCGGGCCGGGAGGAACTCGATCGACTGGACCCGCTCGGCCTCGTGGGATCCGTGCCGTGCCGATTCGGCCACCTGGAATTGGGAGTACCGGCTGGTCGCGTTTTCATGGAGGACGCAGGTTTCGATGGCGGTGGCTAGGGTGAGGCTCTTTATTTTGAGGAGCTGCTGGCGTAGGGTGCCCGAGGTGACCCCAAAAACTATCTGGTCCCGAATCATGGAATCGGAGGTGGCCTCATAGCTGCAGGACTGCGCTAGGATACGGAGGTGTGTCAAAAAGGATTGAAAAGGCTCATCCTTACCCTGCAGGCGCTGCTGGAAGAGGTATCTCTCGAAGCTCTCATTCACTTCGACGCTGAAGTGTTGCTCAAGTTTTAGAAGGACCGTCTTGTACTTCGTCTTGTCCTCGCCGTCCGCGAATGCCAGGGAGTTGTAGATGTGGATGGCGTGTTGCCCTGCCCTGGAGAGGGGGAGGGCGATCTTCCTGGTGTCCGATGCATTCTCCCTGTCTGTGGCTTCTAGGAAGAGCTGGAAGCGCTGTTTAAACAGCTTCCAGTTGACGCCAGGGTTTCAAGCGATTTGGGGCGGCTGTGGCAGGCTGATGGTGTCCATGGCGCAGGATGGCGGATCGCTGAAGATGTGCAGGTAGGTCTCACAGTTGTTGGGTTCCAATCCTGGTACTATGTCGTGTTGGGTGTTCCACTATACAAACGAACCAACACGGTTGTAGATGGTACAACTCTGTTTTATTATTCTTGATAACATCTACTGTATACTTCTGGCTGTGGTTCGTACTTTACCAGTTAACCTGTGGACCCAGCCCTTGCACTATCTTAGAGAGGCACTCAGCACATGGTGTATGTCTGAGTGGCACGCTGTGAGCTCTGTGCTCTGAGCTATCTCCTGCTGGAATGAGCGGGAACTGTGGTGTTCCCTGTTTTATAGTGCGTGTGCTCTCACTGGTGATTGGCTGTGATGTTGCGTGTGTGTTGATTGGTCCGTTGATCTGTCCATCAGTGTGTGTGTGTGTTTGCACCATGATATGTTTATATGAATATCATAACAACCAGTTTAAAGTAATTAATTAATTAAAGTAATTCCTTGCCAGGAATCATGACTAGTCCATATGTCTTTCTGATCAAGCACTCTTTAAAATATATGCCATTCTCAATCACCTCTCCATCAAACAGGAAAATGTATAAGTATCTACTTTCAGAAAGTTATTAGAACTCCAAAATGAATTTTTAAAATTGTATTTATTTGAAGACATGATGTTAGGCTGCAGCCAGTGACAACTGTAACAAGGACATGTCTTATCTTATAAAATTGATCCGTGCAATAATGCAGAATGACTTGGGAAAATTGTACTGATGTTCCAAAGATACATGTTTCTCATGTTGGAAGATAGGATTCAGACAAGCTGACTCAGAAAGAGATATTGAACTGTGCAATTCGACCTCTGCATTCAGAGTTTCAGGTGGTAAGACTGCCGGGGAAACAACTACAAAAGCTGGAATCATAGATGGTCTGTGAAGCTTTACGATAGCAATTAAGGGATTGCTGGTTGTTCTGGCGCATATCTGGAGGCCAGTTTTCAGTGCTAGCCACTCCTGTGGTAATCATTCAACTATAATTAGGCAGTTGTACATATTGTTGTACAGATGGAAGACATGATGCTGAATTTGGGTTTCTCTACGGTCTGGCCAGAAATAAAAGATGGATTTTCTCTTCATTCTGTCAGACATGGCTGCAGAATTCCATTACTAGCCAGAGGTAGCCATAATAATCATCTGACTAATCCAACATTCACCTGAGGAAGGAGCAGTGCTCCGAAAGCTAGTGATTCGAAACAAACCTGTTGGACTTTAACCTGGTGTTGCCAGACTTCTTACTGTAGCCAGAGGTAGACATTGTAGAATGCTGAAATAAATAATAGTGAATTAAGGTAAAATATCTGTGAACTTTATTACCCCTCAAGCCATTTGCCTAGTTGCTACCCCAATAAAGATTGGACATTATTTTCAAACTGAGGAAGTGAATGTTTGGAACCAAAGAGAATTTGGAACCATTATGGCACTTGGATGACTGGGCAATATTAAGATCATTTTTTTTCAAACTAATAATGAGCTTGCTCTTCCTGCAGATAATACATTTCAAATATCCATATTCTAATTTTGTGTACACTGGGCTGGAATAACTCAGTCACCACTTGACGCCTTTCAGGTGGGAGTTAAGCAGTCTGTTAGGGAGTTGTGTTATCAACAGAGAGCACAAGATATGTTTCGAAGGAGAAGGCCCTTCAGCTCATTTAACTCCATCCTTCCAAATTACCAACCTAACGGCCTTCACCGTGCAGCATTATTCTGTTTCTTAAATGAGCCCGATGACTTGACCTCAACAACCCAACCTGGGAACTGCTTCAGTTATTGATCACTGTGCATAAAGGCACCCCGAGTATCAACCGTTGGGGAATCCCACTGTATACCTTTCTCCAATCCATTAAACAATCGTTCATCATTATTCTCTGTTTCCTGTCACTAATTTCATTTCCATGCTGCCACTCTCCCGTTTATTCCATGGCCTTTAACTTTGCTGGCAAGCCTGTCATGAAGCACGTCCTTTTGGAAATCCATATGGGCCACATCAACCACATTGCCCTCATTAGCCTCCCTGTCTGCTATCTCATCCAAAAGCTCAATCAAATTGGTTCATGATTGGACTCCAAATGGGGTAGAAATAAGTTTGAAAAGTCTTGATCAAGCCCCTTATTTCTGAGGCTCTCAAGGGGAATAGACAAAGAACCTCGGAGAATGTTATTGTTATGGAATGCTTTGGTCCAGAAAGTTAAGCAAGGGTTGTGTCTATTGTCTGTATTTGAGGAGGAATAGCTATAGTCGGTGGAATATTATAATCTGCTATATTGCTCGGCCTAATTTCTCATAATCTTCTACTGTAGTTTATAGTTTAAGGCACCTTTACTGGTGTTTACTCTATTGCTTTCTGAAGGTTAATAAGTTAGGGGAGAGAGATTGTGGCAACTCCACCAAGTAAACTACAATACCCCGAGCTTGCTACGTTAACAAGTGTGGGATGTTAGAAGGTTCAATCTGGTTTGCAGGAAGTCGGGACTTACTGAAGGGAATGGTCTTCAGCATTGGGCATGAGAGAAATATCTGACCAAAACCCAATGAGTTATTATGGTTGTCTAGCAATGCTCAAAATGAATAGTAATCATTCTGGATTGAACAATCGAAGATTGGGATGATTTATTTCATTGACCCAAATGTAACATTTCACTCCAAAAATGTACATCCTCCAGTTTAAAGTTGTCACCAATTAAAATATTGCAAAATTGCAGTCTATAATTTTGGTACATTTTGACATAAAACAGAACAGATGGTAAAATGTATGTTTTCTCTGATTGTCATGTCAGAATGTTTGAGATTGACCGACTAACAAATTTCACAGTAATCTCAGCAGCAGTTTAAGCATCAAAGGTGTAATTTCACAAACATTCGCAGGGGGAGTCAGACATTGGGCTTTCAATGCTGCAGTCACATTCAATAACCAATTTGTGCTTGATTGATTATGGCTCTGTGCCAGGAAATAATGGTTGTGGAATCAACTCTTAATTCTGCTTTTCATGTGGACAATATTAACCTGATTGATTAGATCGATAGGTCATCACACTTTATAATAATAATCTTTATTATTGTCACAAGTAGGCTTACATTAACACTGCAATGAAGTTACTGTGAAAATCCCCTAGTCACCACATTCCGGTGCCTGTGAGGGAGAATTCAGAATGTCCAATCCACCTAACCTGCATGTCTTTCGGGACTTGTGGGAGGACACTGGAGCACCCTGAGGAAACCCATGCAGACACGGGGAGAAAGTGCAGACTCCGTACAGACAGTGACCCAAGCGAGGAATCGAACCTGGGACCCTGGCACTGTGAAACAATAGTGCTAACCACTGTGCTACCGTGCCACCATTTTAAAGTATTGACACAAATTAAGGAAGTATATCCTAAATTGTTTCTGAATCAATATGAAATAATATTTTGACATTCAAAAATAAATTCTCAAAGACTTGAGCAATGACTTGCATTCATCTCACCCATTGAATGTAGTAAAATGGCGAGGGCATTTCAGAAGAGTTTTTAAATTTATACTTGGGATATGGGTGACACTGGCCTTCCCTAATTGCCATCGAGAAGAAGATGGTGAGCTGCCTTCTCGAACCGCTGCAGTCTGTTGTGTGTAGCTGCACCCACAGTGCTGCAGGAAGGCAGAGAGTTGTAGGTAGAGAATTCCAGAGATCATGACCAATGCAGCTGAAAACACGGCTGCCCAATGGTGGAACGATTAAAATCGATGATCTGCAAAGTACTTGAATTAGAGGAGCGCTGAGGCTTTATGTGGTAGTCTGTGATGTCCATCAGTGTGTAATGCTTATTTGACCGACACTTGTCCTGCCAAGTTGCAGCTCAACGCTATAGTCAAAGACCTGCCTTCTTAACCCCACACTATTGGCTGGAGTTTCCCGGCCTCGACATGGCGGGACCAACCGCGGGCAATGCGGCAGACCAGCCAAACGGCAGTTGACTTTCAGCTGGACCGATGATCCCGATGGTAAGTGGGATGGGAAAATCCTGCCTGTTGAACATGGAAATATGGGTTCAGCTGCAAGAAGAGTCCTCCACCACTGCTACTTAAAGTGACCATCAACCACTGTCAGTTTAGATGCTGATTGATTGCCTGATTCCAAAGGACCCTTCTCATCTTTTGATCTCTCTGTTTACTCTTGCAACTGAGCACATTCTTTGATAGTATTATGAGATCTTTAATGAGCCATTTGTTAATGATGGCTACCATTGACTAGACCATTGACTAAACTTGTAACTCCCTTTGCGAGCTGCTCCAGTAAGTCCTGTTTTTTGATGACTGTACTCAAAATTTCTAAGGGCTCTTAGTATTGGCACAATGCTCCAGCATTACATCGTAGATGTGCTTCAACAATGTGATTTAAGTTCGAGTCCATGCTAGACAACATCTTGGGGAAGTCCTAGCTGAGGAGTCTATCTTAGGAGCATAGGAACAGGCACCACTCAGCCACTTAAACCCACCACCTTTATTTAGGTAGATCATGGCTGATTAGTATCTCAGCTCCATTTACCCACCGTTGCTCCATATCCCAAACAGAAATCTTGTCATCTTAATCTTAAAAGTTTCAATTGTCCAAGTACCCACAGCTTTCTGCGGCAGAGAATTCCAGATTTCTTCTAGCCTTTGTGTGGACAAATGTTGACTGATGTCCCTGCTAATGCCCAGGGCAAGTTTCCTCATTGATTTTCAGACCCATTCTGTACAATCACAACTTTTAAAAGATGCTGCAGTCCTTTTGCAATATAAGTTCTGGATGTGGAATTTTGAGTTATTTTATATTCCTCACTCAGTTGTCATTCTTTTACTATGCAAGGACACTACATACACTTTAAAAAATATTCCTGGCAAAGGTAATTTTAAATAGCTGGCACAAAGAGGTGCTACTGTTTAATGTGATTTATGCTTTAGTTGTGAGGAAATGTAGCTTGTATTGGCTTAACCTTTGCACATCATGCGGATGCCATTCATCTTCCTGTATTGTATTCTGGCTAAGATGGTGGAACTTTGGCCAATTTATACCTGATAGCCAAACACTCACATTTCCATTTGTTCTTAAATTAAAATCTCCTTTCTTTGCAGACCTAGAGTTGAGTGTGGAGTAGCAAAATTTATTTTGAGCATTTGTCAAGTGAATAATCAACAAAACCACAATTATAGCTTAGCAATTCTTTAACCTCTACTGAAGTTCACAGCCTTGGGGATCAATGGTTGGTTATTTGTTGAAAACACTGTGAATAGCTGAAACTTTTCACTTTTCCCTGCGGTAACATGTGGTTGTTGAAAAGTTCAGCTTCATTGAAAAGCTTTGGCCACTGCTAATTTGACCAGATTTTACATCTGGCATTTTTTTAGATATCTCATTTGCAGAGTTAATGAACCATAATTTTCTGTAGCCAGTCATATACAGTGTCTGCTGCTGGTTAAACTTACTTTAATTATTTTAATGTGGCAAGTTGCTGTAAATGCGAGCTGACAATGTTGCAATGTGGGAAACAGAGCATTTGGAACTTGAGCAACTCTTTTTAAATTCTCCAACAACAATTAAAATCTGAAAGAATGAGACTCCATATTGGTAACAGTTCATTTTTAGTGACTGGTGGTGATTTACCCTGAGGTTCACCACACCTCAGGCGAGGGACGAGGTTGAGAAGGTGGCGCCTTCATGAAGAACCTCAGCCAGAACAGGAATTGAACCCGCGCTTTGCATCACAAACCAGATGGCGAGCTACATGAGCTAAATTGGCCCCAAATGCATCCCATTTTTATGCAATTATATTAGGGTAACCATAAACCATAAATCTGATCATTTTTGCACAAACATTGTGTGGTGAACCACTGTAATAGGAGATGTAAGGTAGGACCTGCTCTACAGGTTCGCCAGTAGCTCCTGCCGGCTGGCTCCGTGTGGTAATATAGGTATTACAGTACCTGATAGGCTAAAGCACCATTGGTGGAAACTGTATGCTTGCTATTGGTTAGAGTATATGATAGCTCCGCCCTGATAGGCAGGGTATAATAACCCGTGCCGCCCCAGCAGCCCTCATTCTGTACCTGAGCTGCTGGGAGAAACATCTAGCTTATTAAATTGATGCACAATCAATGACCACTAAAGCGAGGTTATAGTCCAACTGAAGGCTTTAATAAGCTAGATGTTTCCCCCAGCAGCTCAGGTACAGAATGAGGGCTGCTGGGGCGGCATGGGATCTTAAACCCCGCCTATCAGGATGGAGCTATCATACACTCTAACCAATAGCAAGCATACAGTTTCCACCAATGGTGCTTTAGCCTATCAGGTACCGTAATACCTATAATACCACACTCCGCCCACGGAGAACTGTATAAATATGCGTGACCTCCTGTGCCCTGCCATTTCGCCAGCTGCAGCAGGAGGCTATGCATCTGACTGTAATAAAGCCACAATTGGACCCAACGTTAGTCTTTGTGCAATTGATCGTGCATCACATTGGCTGCATTTAAGATATTAGAAAAGCTATGATTTGTAAACCAAGAGTGAAGCAGGTCAGAAGATTGGGTGGAGGCGGGTTGGGAGTTTAAGCATTAAATAAAACTGTTCCTTCTGTAAATGTTTAATATTGCAAAACCAAATACCTTGTGGTGCTGAGTAGTTTGCCTATTTTAGAGAAAGGAGATAGACTGTGGGAACAAATTAATCTTTTTCATGCAACCAAATTGAAAGCAATTTCCACTTCCTTGTTTTTCTGATGCTATTTCCTTTTGGATACTGTGTGCATGTTAAGTGTTAGAGTCTTGCCTGTTGGTTGGACAGCCAGAGGGAGGTCATTGTTGTATCCTACAGTATTAAGTAAATGGTTGACAGGTTTTAGGGGGTCAGGCACTTAAGTGGCCACCAGCGGGCCTTCCCTGGGATCAAAGACTCCAGAGTTGCAAGCCCTGCCCCAAGCAATGCTGGGAAATCAAAGGCTGGCAGCTCTTTTGCTCAGCAGTATCCCCAGGTCGGCAGTGGCTGCTGCCAGAGCAACAGCCACCAGAGGCCCAGGATCGAGGATGACCCAGACCAGAGGTAAGCAATATTGGGAGGGGTTTCACAGGGTGGGGATCCTGGTGGTGGAGGGTGGCTGTCAGCTAGCTCGCCCTTCCTGATGCTGAGCCCCTCAATCATGCACTGATTGTCTTTGAGAAGAACCCCCCCCAACCCCCAAAATCCCTGGAGCCAGAAGCAGCCTGCACATTTTTACTTGTCCTGTATGCTGTATGGCAACACACCCAACCACCATTGGTTCAATACCAGCGGCGGCACGATGAGGCTCTTAAGTGATTATTGATTGGCCACAAGAGCCTCGATTGGTGATGAGGCAGGAAGTGTGGGGAATTCTGCCCTGGATTTAATCTTGGTGAAGCGGGGAAGGCGGCAGGTGCTTACATGACACCCTCCTGCCTGATCAAATGTCTTACCTGCCTCCACACACGCCATAAGAGAGGGGATACATTCCCCCATAAATGCAAGCTTGTCTGCGTTTTGTATATTTTCCAATCAACAAAATGTAGCAAATCCTGTATTCATTTCAGTACTGGACTGCTGAAGATTTTTTGTCCCTTAAACATTCTTAAAATCACTAGCAATATAAATACTTGGCTACAAGAGTAGGTCAGAGGTTAAGAATCCTGCGACGAGTAACTCACCTCCTGACTCCCCAACGCCTGTCCACCATCTACAAGGCACAAACCCAGAGTGTGATGGAATACTCTCCACTTGCCTGGATGAGTGCAACTCCAACAACACTCAAGAATCTCAACACCATCCAGGATAAAGCAGCCCGCTTGATCGCTACCCATTCCACAAACATTCATTCTCTCTACCACCAACGGTCAATGGCAACACTGTGTACCATCCACAAGATGCACTGCAGAAACTCACCAAGGCTCCTTCGGCAGCAACTTCCAAACCTACGACCATTACCATCTAGAAGGACAAGGGTAGCAGATACATGAGAACACTACCACCTGGAGGTTCCCCTCCATCTGCCTCACCATCCTGACTTGGAAATGCACCATCATTCCTTCACTGTTGCTGGGTCAAAATCTTAGAACACCCTCCCTAACAGCACCATGGGTGTACCTACACCATGTGGATTGCAGCGGTTCAAGAATGCAGCTCACTATCACCTTCTCAAAGGCAATTAGGGATGGGCAATAAATGCTGGCCTCATCAGTGATGCCCACATCCTGTAAAATAATTTTTTTTAAAGCTGTTTACCGTGATGAGCAAAGATAGTGTGGTCACAGAAACGTGAGAGTTTACAGATACTATTTGCTCGATATGGTATGTAATGATAGATGTGGTATATGGTATGTATTGATAGATTTGATATGTAATGATATATATGGTATGTATTGAGATGGTTAAAATGGCTACATGGACTAAGTTGTATTTTAAAAGAATATTTCAAAGTCAAAGAGGCACCACCCAGTCAATTATGTAACTACAGGATGAGAATAAAGCCTGAGCTGAGAAGAGTATACATAATAATAATCGCTTATTGTCACAAGTAGGCTTCAATGAAGTTACTGTGAAAAGCTCCTAGTCACCACATTCCGGCGCCTGTTCAGGGAGGCCGGTACGGGAATTGAACCCGTGCTGCTGGCATTATTCTGCATTACAAGCCAGCTGTTTAGCCCACTGTGCTATACCAGCCCCTGCTATTTGGTCCATAAACTGTGAAAGCTACTTTGAAGTAGAAAATTAGTTTAACCTGTATGGCGAACTTTGATGAGTCTAGACACAAGTACATTTGAGGCTCTCCCATTGAAATCCCAAATGTCATCAACCAAGTTGGGCTACGGTGATTCAGATATCACAATTCCCTGAACATCATTTTGCCATTCAGCAAACCTTCCAATTTCCACTCCCTTACAAAATACTTTTTTCCAAATCATATTCAGGAAAGTGTTTATATTATTGAGTAAGAGCTGGCTCAGAAATATAGGGCGTGATTCTCCTGTCTCATTGCGCTCTCGCTCAAGCGAAACGAGGCCAGTGAATAGAGGAGAGGCAGAAAACAAGTACCGTGCCAGGCGGCAGACAGTTTGCGGGCCCGCTCCCGTAGGCGAAATCGGGATCTCGCTGTAGAGTGACGAGAAAACAATTATCACCACTTAAGCCCAATTTCCATATACTTAACGGGAGCCACCCCTTATTCTACGGCTTCCAGTCATCCAGCGGCCTCCCCAGCAAGTGGTCACGCTGGCGCCAATTAGAACTCCTTTTGAAAAACGTGAACCTGGCGGAAGGGCTTCTGTGGGGAGCCGAGGAAGTAAGTAGCCATCTTTGCTCATAGGCAAAGATACTGGGGGCGTTGGGCTTGCAAATCCAGTGCTCGGCGGGGGGGGGGGGGGACCCACAACTGGGGGTGTAGGACCCTCCGCTGGGGGTGTAGGACCCTCGGCTGGGGTGTGCCGCCATGGGAAGGGGGGGAGGCGCTGGAGGGGCAACCAGGGGACAACCGCTCGTGGCACCACCATGCCAACCCCTGGATCATGTTTACCCATTCCAGGGGAAACCCTTGTCCCTGGCTGCCTGCCCCACCCATAACCCCCACGACTGCCGAGGCCTCTGGCCGTGCGGCTGAAGGCTATTGCTAATAGGGAATTGACAGTCGTGTTTAAGTGAGCACTTCACACAACCCAAGTGGATTCCCGTGGGTAGGCGGGCCATGTAGCATGTGGGAGTCATTGCCTAGCATCCCAATCAGACCGTGATGCATGGACAATGTGCCTGAACACTGCGAGAGGCAACACCACACATGCAGCAGCCAACACCCGAACAACGAAGGGATGGGACACAGCTCAGGGGACATCGTCTACAGCTGGAGGGTGGGTGAGTGCCACGGGAAGGGGACCATCACCCGGTCCAGGTGACGTTACGAGAGAATGTCCGGGATACAGGGTCTGGGATCTGGTGAAGGGGTCCGCTGCGGCCAGGGTGTGCATGGGCAGGGTGTTCTGGATGGGTGGGGGGGGGGGGGGGGGCGGTCAATGGGGGAATGGAGGGTCCCAGGGTAGGAGCCACTGCTGTTTATCAGTTTAACAGACTCTCAGCTCCTTATAGATATTGAACGCGATGGCAGGGATATTGGACGCAGAATTTGCCCTAGTGGTGCTGCTGCTAGGCCGGGCAGCCAGACGCTGGAGACGGCGGTAGCAGCATCAGCAGATGCTCAAGGTGTCGGCCCATGTTTCGGATCCACGCCCCACACCCTGAGGACCTGACTGCCCATCAGGCCACGGAGGGACCCAGAGGGGGAATCCCGCAACAGCCCAGGGTGTACAGGCGTCGCTGTTCGTCTGAACAGATGACGTACAGTGCGTGCTGCAGGAGGCTTCTCCTCAACAAGGAGATGGTGCGACACGCATGTCATGTCCTCGTGGACCTGGCACCACATGGAGGGGAGGGCACCCGCTACCGGTGGGCGTCAAGGTCACTGCAGCTCTGAACATTTACACCTCATGAACATTCCAGGGCTCTTCTCATGATGCGGTTCCGATGCCTCGAGTGCTCCGGTGATGCACTAAGTACACCGCCCAGAGGGTCGCCTGCTTTATGGTGGTAGCTGTGCCCTCCACACCCTGGCACAGCAGCCCCAACCCGTCCCTCCTCCTCCGGTGCCCTCAGTGATCCTCGATGTGTTTGGTCTTCCTAGCTCTACCACTGTGTCTAGGTGCGTCCCCAGGATGTACGTCAGAGGTGGAGGCTGTCAGCTGCTAACCACGTCCCGTGGCCTTTGATGCCTCTGACGGGCATCCTCTGGGGGCTCTGGGGCTGGAGGGCCCTAACGCACTTGTCAATGGCACATGCACAGCCGTGCTGCCCTGTCCCATGTGCTGGCTGCGAGGTGCAGCCTCATCAGAGGCATGGAACTTAGGGGAGCTGGTGGCCACCATTCCCACTCCATGGGATGGGTTGAGTTGAAGCCCAGTGCCCCCTCCTCTCGCTCGGTGCCCAAAGGGCCCTGCTGTAGTGTCACTGACATTGCCCTCCAAATGTTCCGGCCACTCCCTAACGTCTCCATCAGCTCCAGGTAACCCTCGACCAGAGGCTCAGCATCAGGCTGGGACCCAGCTGGGTCCTGGGACCTCTGACTGCAGCCTCACCTGAGGGTTAATGCCTCCAGCTGATGTACATCAGCAACAGTGAGGTGCTCACCAGAGTGTGCCCCCGACGTCTGACCACTAACATGTCCCACCGAGGTGTGTGTATCTGCGCTGGTGGAGGGTGGGGATGACAGCTGTGCCATGACTATTATGGTGGCATCCTCAGAGCTCTCCTTCGAGGTGGTCTACTGGGACGCTGGCGATGGGGCCATCTGGGATAGGAAGGCACTGTCGGCTGGAGGACCTGCGGGAGAATGGACATCTGGTCAGTGGGAGGGGTGGGTCAGTCAGTACGTCAATAACAACTCACTTGTGACAGGTCCCGCGGGTTGAGCGCGGTTGTTTCTCACTGCTGCGGCGTCCACCAGCCTCCACGTGGGTGACCGCTCTGTCCTCGGCCACACTGGTCACCTCCAGGGCACGCTCCTCGAAGGTGGTGAGGATTCTGATGACTGGCACCCCTCTGCCAGTCTGGGTCCTCTCCTGCCGATTATGGGAGACCCCCTTCTGAGGAGACACAGAGAGGGCATCGTTAGCCACATGTGTGGTTCATAATGGTGGGAGGGGGTCTGTGAAGGGAGGGTTGAAGGGGAGGGGGTTGGAGGGAGTGTTGGGAGTCACGTGAAGAGTTTGGGAGTGGATGCTGCCGTGGCAGCGGACAGGTCTTGGGGTGGGGGGGGGGGGGGGGGGGTGGGGGGGGGGGCGGACACATTGGTGTCTACTTACCCATGCTGCCCAGCATAGGTCATTGACCTTCTTCCTTGACTGGAGGCCAGTCCTCCTGGTGACGCTGCTGGTACACACAGCTGCTGCCACCTAGTCCCAGGCTGCACTGGCTGCCCTATGGCTGACCCTCCTGGATCCTCGGGGGAACATGCTTCCTGGCCTCCACGACATCCAGCAGGTTCCGAGGTCAGCGTCCCGAATCTTCGGGCTGGACTCCTCGGCACCATGGTTGCAAGCTGGCTGGGGTTGGCCGAACAAGTGCTGTTTAAGTGCTGCTCGACCTTGTTAGCGAGGGGCTGGCAAGCGCGATGCCGTCAGATCAGCTGGCGAGCCTTCATTTGCAGCAACCGGCCCCGCTGTTATCAATGCAATTTCCCAGTTGTTGGGTGGAAACCTGTGTCCCGGCGTGGAACTGGAATTTCCCGCCAGCGAGAACAGCCGGTAAATCACGCCTTACGCTTGCTAAAGCTGTGATTTGGGCAGCACGGTAGCACAGTGGCTAGCACAGTTGCTTCACAGATTCCAGGGTCCCAGGTTCGATTCCCGGCTTTGGTCACTGCCTGTGCGGAATCTGCATGTTCTCCTCGTGTCTACGTGGGTTTTCTCCAGGTGCTCCGGTTTCCTCCCACAGTCCTGAAAAACTAGGTAATTTGGTCATTCTGAATTCTCCCTCAGTGTACCCGAACAGGTGCCGGAATGTGGCGATAAGGGGCTTTTCACAGTAACCTCATTGCGGTGTTAATGTAAGCCTACTTGTGACAATAAAGATTATTATTATCATTTAAGTGTTTTAAAAGTGTGGTGATCAATGATTTTGCGGGTGACGTGTTCTGCTAATGGAATATCATTTACGTTTAAAGGACAACTGGGGTGCAGGAAATTTATCAGGGGTAATGTGCTTGGTCCTGGCCAAACAGGTTGTGGGCGTGAAATAAGAGGGATTCCCAGGCAATCCCGCTATTGGGCCACCATCTTGAACATGCAGCCCGATAGCGAGAACCCGTGGCCAGCTACCCCCTCCCCCACAAACCACAAATTGGTTCCAACCTCCCCACGCAAATCCGCCCCGGCTCCCCCCCCCCCCCCCCCCCCCCCCCCCGCTGCCCCCCACCACACAACTGCCCCCAACTCCCAGATTGCCGGGTGCCCTCCCACCCCAAGTACAGGGGTGACCTGACCCTCCGCCCCAGGACTCCTGTGATAAGGGACCCTCCAGAAACCCTATAATAGGGGACCCCCACAGGGACCACCTGCTTAAAGGAACCCCCCTCCACAGACCTCCACACAAACAAGACCCCCCTCCACACACACAGACCTCCTCCAGAAAAGTGGACCCTGTCTAGAAGCTAGAGAAAAGTCCAGTGGGAAGTATTACAGTTGAATACGCAGCTCCCCGTGTCCATTCCTCAAAGGAGAGCAGCTGTGCCTGCGTCTGGTTCCCACAGATCCATTAGCTGCAATCCATTCATAGCTTTCTTCTAAAAGCCATCTGCAGCTTTCATCCATTCATATCCTTTCAAGATTTTGTGGCCTAAATGGTGAAACCCCAATGTTTGTAAACATTGACCACATCAAAGAGAGGTAAGTGCAGTGAAATCACACACTTTAGTGATGGGAATGCACTAAAAGCTCTTTGGTTTCAGGGGTCACTGTGTGTGGGGGGGGGGAATGGAGTGGGGGGATTCTGTTAGAGGAGGCGTGGGCAGGAAATACATTGTTGGGGGGATGCCCTCGGATGAGCTTGGATGGTCTCTACCAACGTGGCCCTGGTGTAGTGGACCTCGCAGCGGTCCAAGGGGACAACCGTTGCCCCCACGGCCCAACACGAGGTCTACCATGTCAGGGCCATGCAGGTAAAAAGCACAAATGATCCGTGCCCATGTGATTCCTGGCTGCGGGGACCGGACAATCGTAAGAGGCCGGAGCATAGGGCGCTGGGCCCGTTACATAGATGCAGATAGGTCATTAAGACCCATTTGCATTTAATTACATCCCCCTCCGTGGGCATTGTGGGCCTTGTTCACGCCATCTGAGGAGATTCGGAGCTTCGCATTCTTGGGGTTTCGGGATGGAGAATTGCGTTCCTTGTGTTTTGGGTAAAGATAATGTAATTAAGGGGAGGAGCCAGGTCTGTCTGAACAGTTAGTTCTCCCTAATATTTTAATCTGAACAGAGGTGTTTAAGTTTTGGTCCTGAAAGGTTCTCTCTCGAAAGATTCTGCACAGAGAAAAGCAAGTAAAAAACCTGATTGTTAACTTTATTCATATTTGAATTATATTGGTTTGTTTGGAATACAGCGGAAGCTTTAGGAAGTAAGTTAAAGTATCTCTTTTTACTGAAGAACTGTTATAACTGTTAACTGTAAAGCTATTTCTCTGTTGTTAGTGTGGTGATTGTTTTGTTCAAATTCAAGTTTGTTTTAACATATGTGTCAGTGTTATCACTCCTGTGACCCAGTAATATACCCTCTCAATTTTGCAAGTTGCCAATAGTTGGATTCTCGTCCGGGATCTTACCCTAAGCCTTTCAGCCCCTCGACCCTGCTTCAGCACTCCACGAGAAAATTGGCTGATTTGCATCTCAACTCTTCCTGCCATTGCTCCATTTCCTCTGAAAACCCCAACCTCCAACAAGTGCAAAATGCAGCGACTGAAAATCTGAAATAAGACCAGCAAATGCTGAAATACTCAACAATCTATGGGGAAGTAGAGTGTTGCTCTCTTGGTTGTTTCTAAATATGGCGGTCAATATGGTCACCTCCCTTAATTCTAATTACGTTTGCTTTAGAGTCGCCAGGTATCTTTCGATACCGCCACAAGGTTCAAACCCGAATACTGATCAAAGAGTCGGTACACCAGTTAGTTAGTTCAAAGACAATACTATTTATTTATACACACAGCAATATCTACTCATGCACGAAATACTACAGACTAAACTATTACTACTGCTAAAGCCTATACTTAGCTTCTGGCGCCCACTCAGTCAGAGGAACAATGGCCGTTGTTCAGTTCTGAGGCTGCTGGGGTCGAAGTGGTGCAGGGGAACAGCTAAGGTCGTCCGTCTGGTAGCGAGCGTTGACCTTGGACTTACTTGCTTCTGGTGTAGCTGGTGGAAGGGTCTCTCCGCTGTGAGAGCCAAGTCCAAGAGAGCGATTCTCTCTTGGGGCCTTCTTCTTATACCCGAAGGGGACTTTGCGCGCTTTTGGGCGGGCCTTGAACTTGGCCCCAATCAATTGGGCCATTTCTTGATCATTCGCATCGATCCTGACCAATAAAGGGGTGGGTACCCTGATGGCTGGGCGTGTCCGAGGTGGCCGTTGGCCTGCTTTGTTTTCTGCTTTCGCTTTGGGAAACTGGCGCCGCGAGGTCTGGAGCCAAATCGGTTACTTAAGTATCTTCCTTTGTTCCCGGAGATGGACCATCCATAAGCTAATGGGCCTACAGTTTCAGTCTCGTCTGGGAGCTGTTTCTCCAATACGTTTGCTTTCTAAACATTGTCCATTTTTCCCTACTATCTTTGCAAATGTCCATTTTGTATTCTGGAAGTGGCCATCCCAGATGGCTACAAGAGTTGATGACAATTTGTCAATTCTCACGCAAGGTAATCGATTTGAAGTGTTTTGTGGCAGTGGATACGGCCGGCATTGGCTGATGGCGGTATACTCCGGTCTTACTGCTGCCAATGGGTTTTCCCCGTTGTTCACACTCTCCACTGCTGGAGAACCCTTGGCGGGGGTCGGCATCGGCGGGGCCGGAAGATCCCTTCGACGGGAACGGCAGGTAAATTTCGGCCCTTAACTTTGTTTCTCTCAAAAGGTTACTGATCTTTTGAGTATCTCCAGCATTTTCTTTCCCAACCATTCCATCTATTTCAGCCTCGGAAGCTCCAATGATCCCTGTATCCACAGAGTTTCACGTTTCCCCATACGATCTGATTGGCTCCCAAATGCACATGCTGTAATTTTATGGTGACGCCTTCTTGTTTTCTGATTGCCCCACCAGAGGAAATAATTTATCTGAAACTATCCTCTCAAATTTTGAAAATGTTTGCAACGGCTCAGTTAGATTACCTACACACTCGAGATAAGGCAAATCATCTTTATGGAATCTGTCCTCACAATTTCACCATCTGAATCCTGGTTATCATTCTGGGAAGCTTAGGGCTGATCTTGAAAGTTCCAACAATTTGAACTTGCGCTGGTTGAATGAGTCAGACAGAGGCTGTTGCACAGAGAATTAATCTGTGTTGTTGCAGTTTATCACCCAGCAGTCATGATTTATTTGGAAAGTTGGGAGTGGAAATTATAGCAGCTGTGTTGTGCTGCATTTGTTTATCTCGCAGGTGGGACCACTGAAAACTGGGTGATGTATCAGCGTCCAAAGAGTCTGGGGGTCAGGTTTTGGCGGGGTGGGGGGGGGGGGGGGGGGGGGGTGAGGCGCTACAGTCAAGCTAAATGTCCTGCCTCCCTTGGTAATAGTGCTGGAATTTTTCTCCGATACAAAGGCAGCAACTTGAAATGACCAAGAAACCCTAAACCGATCTCTTGAAACAGAACTCAAAATGTTGGCACCACACGAATGTCACCAAGCTGAAACCAAAGGCGCGCTCACAAGAAAGGTTACATTGCAGATAATCCAAGATATTTGTGTCTACCCAGGTCTAGTCTATGAAAAGAGTTGGCACATTTCTCTGAAAACAAGGTTTGGATTCATGTTGTTCCCAAAAATTCTGCTTTTAACAAGGCAACAGAAATCTGCTTATTGATGAGAGCTAGGAAAATCCTTTATCCCTGATACTGATAACATTTTGATTACAGGCAATTAGAGGAATTTAGAAGGTTAAGGGGTGACGTTCACAGCGTTAAGGGGAACAGATGATGTTTTGTTGGGATGTCGCTACCCGTGGCGTGTACTGCTAAGACACCATTAGGCCGACTTGTAAAAGTTACCAAGATGTCTATATTAGCATTACAAAACTAAGTACATATTTACAGTAGATGGTACAGGTTTGAAGAGGAGTCCATGGCATGTTGCTATACCCAGCTGTGCACTGCTGACCTCGTCTCTAGTCAGGTGCCTTCTTACATCACCGGTGGGCAGTGCTGTACTCAGTCCCAGGTTAACCCTTCATGTACCAGATCCTCCTACTCCAGATAAGGCATGATAGAGGAAAACTATTTCCACTAGTTGGGGAGTCTAGGACCAGGGGGCAATTGATGCTAGATCAATTGTAAAAATTAACATTGGGTGGGATTTTCCGTGCCCCTCCCCCCCCCACCTCCAAGGCAGCTTGCCATTGGCTGCCAGTGGGATCTTCTGGTCCCGCCGATGTCAATGTTTTTTTGCATGGTTCGCCCATCCTGCCAGCAGAGAACCCGCTGCAGGGGTCGTTTGTGGCGGGACTGGAAAATCCCACCGACAGGAAGACTGGAAAATCCCACCCACTGAGATTGATAGATTGTGACTAAACAAAGGTATTAAAAGATATGAGGCAAAGATGGGCATATAGAGTTAGGACATAGATCAAACACGATTCATTGAATGTTTGGAACAGGCTCAAGGGGCTACATGCTCCAGTGCGTAACTATCCTGAGTTCAATGACATGGCATGCAAATTTCATCAATTCTACTTTTAAGTATTTGATCTTTGTATTAGCACAAGCTTATTTTTGGCTTTCAGTTTTATTCCATTAAACCTTTTCAGTGTTATTTTCTTCTCCTTTCGCAATAAATCAATTCCAAAGCTGGGTCGGGTTCTTGGAAACAAATGTGCACAAAATAGAGGAGAAAGTACGATGTTGAGGTAAAGTAGAATAACAAGTTACTCATCATGTCTGTATTAGAATTAGAGTTCAAACACATGTTGGCTAAATGGCCAGAGGTTGAAGCGGCAGTGGGAGTCTTTCACCTCTTCTATATAAGCTACAGTTTCCAGCCAAGGTCAGGTTGCAGCATTGGGGTGGTTTGTAATGAGATCTTTTGCAGTTATCCAGACTGCGCACTCACAATTTGCTGGCTGATTATTGGAGCTGCTCTTTTTATATTGCTCAGGCAGCTCTGTATCTAACAACGTGCAGCAGTTGTTTGAAAGTGTTATGCACCAGTTTTTCTGCTGTAACGGAATTGGAAGCATCTCCTACACTGTGGATCTTGCATCTGCTACGCAGATGTCGTCCTGACCCTTGTTTACCTTCTGGCCGAAGAAACGTTTGAGTATTTTTGCTGGACTGTTGCCTGCCTCTGTAGAGGCTGCTAGAAGTGAGATGCAGAGACATGCTGCAGCAGGCATTTGAAGGCAAACAGTTGCTTTCCAAATTTAAGTAATGAAACTCCCTACGCCACCACAGTAGTTCCCGATGCCAGCAATGGACAGGTATTTCTGGCATTCTATGATACTTTTGTCACAATGATACAAGATATTCAGGAAGCTCTTGTCTGAATCCTATCGTGCTCATCCTGTAGTCATTGGAGAGCATAATATCCTATTATTTTCCCTCCTAATCACAGAGTCATTTGGCACTATTATGGCCGATAGCAGTGTCTTTAGATCAGATTTAAACTTTTCCTATGAACAATGAGAATGTTCTTTCTGCTCTTGTTGGCCTATTTTCCCACATCTACCCAGGTACAGATGTACCATGAGCTGAACAAAAATCCTTTGGGGTGGTTCTGCCATTTTCTGAATTTGATTATTTGTACTTTTTCATTTGTTTTAGTGGATGCAAACTGAAACAGAGGGTGGGATTTAATGCCTTCCTCCATGGCGAGGGGCATTGGGGCATTAAATCAGGTGGAGCGTGATGTTTGGGAACTCTCTGCCTTCCTGCTTCCACCCTGAATGAGTCGGTGTTGGGGACTGATCATGGACAGCCTTCCTGACTCTCCCGCAATTGAGTGGGGAAGTAATGCCTATTATGGGCTTCATTTTGCTGTTGCTGGTATCAATAGCAGCAGACGAGGGTCTCGCATGTGAGGAAGCACAACAATCAAACCCATGCAGGGTTGCCGGGCAAACTTCCAGAGGGTCCCCAGTGTTAAATTGCACTCAGTGCCTGATCGAGGGACCTGGCCTCAGGAAGGACAGGGAAGGGAGGGGGGAGCTTCTGAGAACCACTCCCCTGCCTTTGCGACAAAATTCCCTCACCTCTGGCCTGGGACGATGCTAGGTTTCGGGTGGCTGTCGTACCAGCACCAGACACTGCCCGCCCAGTGGCACTGCCACTCAATAGAGCTGCCAACCTCTGATTGGCTGACTGCTCTCGGACGGAACTTCTTGATCCTTGATCCCAGGCTCCTTGATCCCAGCCTGTGACTGTCCAGTAAAGTTCCTGAGTGGCACTTAATTCAGTAGTCTTCTCAAAAGGAGGCAATGTGGCACTTGTACCTGCTCTCAGGAGGTGGCAAACCAACAGACCGGAAACGGAGAAGAAAGCGGTTGCGGGCAGGCAACTTTGCGCCGTGCCCGTCTGTTTCGTCGCACAACAGAACCATCAGCCATACGTACAACATACGAGCGGGGCGCAGCCTGTCGAACAACGACAGCTGGAGCAGACCAGCCACCATCCGGTATCTTGATCCTGACAGTGTCTGCCGGGGAAACACGGGCAAATCGGGTGGCATGAGCATCATAGCCCTGCTTTTGCTGGTTTCGGAGCTGCTTCACAATGTGCACCCCTTTTTCAACCTTCCCATTGGACTGTGGAGAATGTGAGCTGGAAGTGACATGTTTGAAATGGTACGACTTGGCAAACATAGACCACTTGTGGCTGTTGAAGCACGGGCCATTGTCACTCATGACAGTGAGTGGGGTACCATGCCTGGAGAACGTCTCCTTACAGGCCTTGATGACGGTCTGAGATGTGAGGTCTGAGAGCTTCACGACTTCAGGGTAATTGGAGAAATAGACAATAATCAACACGTGGTCATGACCATTCGCATGAAAGAGGTCGATGCCAACCTTGGACCACGGGGAGGTCTCAATTTCATGCTGCTGGAGCGTCTCCTTGCTCTGCTCTGGCTGGAAGCGTTGACAGGTCGCACAGTTGAGGACCATGTTTGAGATGTCCTGGCTAATACCGGGTGGCCAGTAGACAGCCTGCCTGGCTCTGCGTCTGCACTTCTCGACGACCAGATGTCCCCCATGGATTTGGCGGAGCACCAAGCTCTGGAGACTGAGTGGAATGACAATCCGGTCCAGCTTGAGGAGGATACCATCAATCACCTCGTCCTTTACATTGTAAAATTGAGGGCACTGCCCTTTTTGCCAGCCATTGGCGAGGTGGTGCATGACACGCTGCAAGAGGGGGTCTTTCGCTGTCTCCTCGCAGATACGAATCACCTTCTCATCAGACGCCGGGAGGGTGCTAGCACACAGCTGCACCTGTGATTCAATCTGCCGGATGATTTCCAGCGGTTCACTCGGCAATGTGATGGAGCAGAACAATGCATCAGCGATGATGAGCTCCTTGGCAGGCGTGTACACTAAGTCAAAGTCGTACCTTCTGAGTTTGAGGAGGATGCGCTGCAACCGAGGCGTCATATCGTTCAGGTCCTTGTGGATAATGTGGACCAGAGGCCTATGATCCGTCTCGACAGTGAATGTTGGCAGGCCGTAGACATAGTTGTGAAACTTGAGAATGCCAGTGAGAAGACCCAGGCATTCCTTCTCTATTTGCGCATACCTTGATTCGGTGGGCGTCATGGCCATCGATGCGTAGGCTACCGGTGCCCAGGATGAAGTGTCATCGTGTTGAAGCATCACCGCACCGATGCCATCCTGGCTCGCATCTGTCGAGATCTTCGTCTCCCTATCTGGGCCAAAAAATGCCAAGACGTGTGCAGTGGTGAGCTTGGCTTTCAGCTCCAACCACTCTGCCTGATGAGCTGCCTTCCACTCAAAGGCAGTGGACTTTTTTACCAGGTGTCATAAGGCCGTGGTGTGTGAGGCCAGGTTTGGGATGAACTTGGCCAGAAAACTGACCATGCCCAGGAAGCGCAGCACCGCCTTCTTGTCTTCAGGGACCTTCATGTCTGCGATGGCCTTGACCTTGTCTGTATCCGGGCACACGTCCTGCTGAGAGATCTGGTCACCTAGGAACTTGAGTGTCGACATGCCAAAGCAACATTTAGATCTGTTCAGCTTCAGGCCATTGGCATGGACACGGCAGAATACCTGCTGGAGATGAGAAACATGCTCTTCAGGGGTTGTGGACGAGATGAACATAGAACATAGAAAATACAGCACAGAACAGGCCCTTCGGCCCACGATGTTGTGCCGAACCTTTGTCCTAGATTAATCATAGATTATCATTGAATTTACAGTGCAGAAGGAGGCCATTCGGCCCTTTGAGTCTGCACCGGCTCTTGGAAAGAGCACCCTACCCAAACTCAACACCTTCACCCAACACCAAGGGCAATTTGGACATTAAGGGCAATTTATCATTGGCCAATTCACCTAACCTGCACATCTTTGGATTGTGGGAGGAAACCGGAGCACCCGGAGGAAACCCACGCAGACACGGGGAGGACGTGCAGACTCCGCACAGTCAGTGACCCAAGCCGGAATCGAACCTGGGACCCTGGAGCTGTGAAGCAATTGTGCTATCCACAATGCTACCGTGCTGCCCTTGAGAACAAATAAATCTACACTATATCATTTAACCGTAATCCATGTACCTATCCAATAGCTGCTTGAAGGTCCCTAATGTTTCCGACTCAACTACTTCCACAGGCAGTGCATTCCATGCCCCCACTACTCTCTGGGTAAAGAACCTACCTCTGATATCCCTCCTATATCTTCCACCTTTCACCTTAAATTTATGTCCCCTTGTAATGGTTTGTTCCACCCGGGGAAAAAGTCTCTGACTGTCTACTCTATCTATTCCCCTGATCATCTTATAAACCTCTATCAAGTCGCCCCTCATCCTTCTCCGTTCTAATGAGAAAAGGCCTAGCACCCTCAACCTTTCCTCGTAAGACCTACTCTCCATTCCAGGCAACATCCTGGTAAATCTTCTTTGCACCTTTTCCAAAGCTTCCACATCCTTCCTAAAATGAGGCGACCAGAACTGTACACAGTACTCCAAATGTGGCCTTACCAAAGTTTTGTACAGCTGCATCATCACCTCACGGCTCTTAAATTCAATCCCTCTGTTAATGAACGCGAGCACACCATAGGCCTTCTTCACAGCTCTATCCACTTGAGTGGCAACTTTCAAAGATGTATGAACATAGACCCCAAGAGCTCTCTGCTCCTCCACATTGCCAAGAACTCTACCGTTAACCCTGTATTCCGCATTCATATTTGTCCTTCCAAAATGGACAACCTCACACTTTTCAGGGTTAAGGATGTCGTCCACGTACACACAAACCCCTTCAATGCCCTCCATCATCTGCTCCATGAAGTGATGGAAGATCTCCGATGCCGAGACAATGCCAAACGGAATGCGATTATAGCAGTATCTGCCAAACGGTGTGTTGAAAGTGCAGAGCCTTCTGCTGGACTTATCCAGCTGGATTTGCCAAAATCCTTGTGATGCATCTAAATTGGTGAAAAAACGTGCGTGTGCCATCTCACTGGTGAGTTCCTCCCGCTTCGGGATGGGGTAATGTTCCCGCATTATATTCTTATTGAGATCCTTGGGCTCAATGCAGATGCGCAGGTCTCCCGAAGGCTTTATAACACATACCATCGAGCTGACCCAGTCAATCGGTTCGGTTACCTTGGAAATGATGCCCTGTTGCTGAAGATCCTTGAGCTGTGTCTTCAGGCTCTCCCTCAGCAGAGCCGGGACCCGGCGTGGTGCGTGGACCACTGGCTTGGCATCAGGTTATAGCAGAATCTTGTATCGATATGGCAGCGTGCCCATCCCATCGAACACATCCGGATACTGAGCGAGGATGTCGTCAATGCCGGCCTGAAGATCCACATTGGAGGATGTTGTTGTGTAAACCCGCTGCACGAGGTTCAGCTGCTTGCAGGCATGCGCGCCAAGTAGGGATACCCTGTCTGGCTTGACAATTTCAAAACGTAACCGTGCATGGGTGCTCTGGTTGGAGACAAGGAGATGGCAGGATCCCAGTGCCATGATGGCATTTCCATTGTAGTCCAGGAGCCTGCAGGCTGCTGGAAGGACCTTGGGAGGCTTCTTGATACGTTTGAAATCTGCCTGTGAGAGGAGATTGGCAGAAGCACCTGTGTCCAGCTTAAACTGGATGGAGCAGTGGTTGACCTGCATCACCGCATGCTATTCATCCGCAGAATCCACAGTGAGGATGGATTGAAGTTGTGATGAGTTGAATGTGGCATATTCACTTTTGGTAATGATGCACACACAGTAGGCGGAGTCCAGGCATTCTTCCTCTGGGTCCGCTGTGCTGCCAGGATCCGAATCCTGTAATCGTTGCACACTCTGAACGCGCTATCGTAGGAATTGGGAGCGCTGACCCCTGACTGGTGGTGCAGACCTGCACAAGGCTGCATAGTGTCCAGGCTTCCCTCAGTTTAAATATCGGCTGCCTCTTGCAGGGCAGTGTTTCTTTAAGTGGGCGTTGCCGCAGTTCGAGCACGTCATGACGGAGTCCTGACCCTCCGCGTGTCGTCGCACATGCGCAGCGCGGGTGTCCGCCGCTTCGTTATCCTGTTCGCATCGCGCATGCATGGGGCCCCGGGAAAAGCACGCAAAATGGCTGCTTTCATCACTGCTGAGGCGCTGCATCCGGGCGATGGCCTGCACACTCTCTGCCTCGTGGGAGGCAAGTTTCTCATTTTCAGCCGATTTGTACTGGGCATAGCGATTTTTGGTGTGCTCATGCACTGTGCATGTTTTAATCGCGACTGGCAGGGGCCATATGCTTGATTTTCAGTAGCTGCTCTCTCAGAGGATAAGAGTGAACTCCAAAAACGATTTGGTCTCTGATCATGGAGTCAGCAATATCACCAAAGTTGCAGGACAGCGCTAGCAGGCGGGGGTTAGTCAAGAAAGAGTTGAAAGATTCATCTTTACCTTGTAGACGCTGCTTAAATATGTAGCGCTCGAAGATTTCATTTGTGTCCACTTCACAGTGGCTGCCAAACTTGTCCAGGATGGTCTGAAACTTTGTCTTGTCCTGGCCTTCGGTGAAGTGAAAAACATTTAAGAGTTCGATGGCTTGATCACCCGCTGTTGAGAAGAGAAGCGCAATCTTCCTTGCATCAGACGCACCCACGAGGTCTGAAGCTTCGATGTACAGCAGAAACTTTTGCTTGAATGTCCGCCAGTTGGCACCGAGATTGCCGGAGGTCCTGAGCTGGTGAGGAGCCTGAATCTTCTCCATGGTGCCGGGATACATTTGCTGGTCGTCACGGAATGGACTGAGGTAAACCACCAAGATAAACAGTCTCCTGGTAGCATGATGTGTTATGTACTCTGGGATAACATAGGCTGCAACTGGATGCAGCTTTAACCAAAAGATACTCCAGACCTTGAAGTTGTTCAATCTGATTTATTGAACCAGTAGCACAGTTAGCACAGTTCTCTATGAGTTTGACTCTCTGCTAACCTAAGTGTGGTTACTCTGTCTGACTGAACCAGACTAGCTCTTAGCCACGTGCTGGAGGTGTGATACTGTACATACACCCTGACTCACTCTGTAAATGTTCATCAGTGGAAAGAGGCGGAGTGTGAGTGCCTCGTGCCTTTTATAGTGTGATACCACCCCAGTGTCCTGCCTGCTCATTGGTCATATCCTGTTCTCTGTGTTCATTAGCTGCCTGTCTGTGCCTGTCTGTATATCATTATCTGCATGTCTGCATTTCATGACAAAGGGCTCAGAGTCATGGTGGAGGACCTGGAAAACAGGCCAAGGCGGCAAAACCTGTGGGTCGTGGGCCTGCCTGAAGGGGTGGAGGCAACGAGGCTGACCGAATACTTCACAAAGATGTTGGCAGAGCTGTTGGGGGAGGGGGAAGAACCCTCCCGATATGAGTTGGACAGGGCACATCAGTCACTCAGGCCGAAGGCGAAAGCAAACGACCCACCAAGGGCATTTATAATTTGCTTCCATGAGTTTCACGTTAAGGAGAAGTTCCTGAGTTGGATGAAGCAAAGGCGAGAGGTGAAGTGAGTATTCGAATATACCAAGACTTGACAGTGGAACTGACGAGAAGGCGGACGGCCTTCGGACGGGTGAAGGCGGCATTGCATAGCAATGGTGTGAGGTTTGGCCTGGTCTACCCGATGAAGCTGGGGGTGACCTACAATTCGAGGGACTCCTACTTTGAAACAGTGGAAGCGGCAGAAGTGTTCATGAAGGCTGAAGAACTGGGACAGAAATGAAAGATGGGATGGAGATTTGGACTTGGACTGAGGGGATGGAGACTGTGCTTTGTTGTACCTCTCTTTTTGGTTGTTTTTTGTTAGGTATTTGTGGGGGGAACAGCTAGGTTTTTGGATTAGTTGAATGGGGTAGGGTGGTTGACCTTTGTTTATAGCTGTTAAATTATATTGGGCTTTGGAGTTATAGCAGTTTTCTGGGGCGCAGTATTACACTGGTGTTGATTTTTTGTTTTTGCAGGCACTGGCACTTCCGATTGATCCAGGGAAGTACTTGGTGAGTCCGGTGGTGGCGGCAACTTTGAAGATCTGGCGGCCGTTTAGGCAGCACTTTAAGCTGGGGGCCGAGTCAGGGGGAATGCTGACTAGAGGGAATCATGGGTTTGAGCAAAGTTTTGGGGATGGGACGAGAGGGGGATTAAGGAAATGAAGGATTTGTTCGGGGGGGGGGGGGGGGGGGGGGGCGGCAGATGTTGTGATTCGCAGGCTTAGAGAAGTTGGTAGAGCAGTATAGGTTGGCACAGGAGGAAGTGTTTCGGTACATGAAGGTTCGCGTCTTTGCAAGAAAGGTTTTAAAGAACAATATAGCACAGGCACAGGACCGTCGGTCCTCCAAACCTGCACCGATCATGTTTCCTATCTAGACCAACCACCTGTATCCTTCTTAACCCCGTCTATTCATGTGCCTAACCAGATAAGTCCGAAAGGTTGTTAACATATCTGCCTCAGCCGCCTCACTTGGCAGTGCTTTCCAGGCCACTACCACCCTCTGTATTAAAAACTTCCCCCGCACATCTCTCCTGAACCTTTCCCCCATCACCTTGAACTTGTGCCCCTTGTAATTGTCATTTCCGCCCCGGGAAAATGCCTCCAACTGTTCACCCTATCTATACCCCTAATAATTTTATAAACTTCTATCAGGCCGCCCTCAGCCTCCATCTCTCTAGGGAGAACAATCCCAGTTTATTCAATCTCTCCTCATAGCTAATACCCTCCATACCAGTCAACATCCTGGTAAACCTTTTCTGTACTCTCTCCAAAGGCTCCATGTCCTTCTGGTAGTGCGGTGATCAGAATTGGACTCGGTATTCCAAACGTGGCCTCACCAATGTTCTATATAACTGTAACATAATTTTCGAGCTTTTATACTCGATACCCCGTCCTATGAAGGCAAGCATGCCATATGCTTTCTTTACCACCATTTCCACCTGTCCTGCCACTTTTAAGGATCTGTGGACGTGCATGCCCAGATCTCTCTGTGTCTCTATGCTCCTGATGGTTTTGCCATATATTTTATAGCTCCCACCTGAATTGGATCTACCAAAATGCATCACCTTCCATCTGCCATTTCTCTGCCCAATTTTGCAGCCTATCTATATCCTGTTGTATTCGCTGACGATCTTCATCACTATCCACAACTCTTCCTTAGTATCATCCGCAAACTGCTAATCAGACCCGCTATGTTTTCTTACAAGTCATTTATACATATTACAAAGAGCACAGGTCCCAGTACTGATCCCTGCAAAACACCACTAGCTACAGACCTCCATTCGGAATAACATCCTTCTACTGCTACCCTCTGTCTTCTATGGCCAAGCCGTTCTGAATCCATCCAGCTAGTTCACCCCTGACCCCATGTGATTTAATCTTTTGCACCAGCCTACCATGAGGGACATTATAAGAACATAAGAACTAGGAGCAGGAGTAGGCCATCTGGCCCCTCAAGCCTGCTCCACCATTCAATGAGATCATGGCTGATCTTTTGTGGACTCAGCTCCACTTTCTGGCCCGAACACCATAACCCTTTATTCTTCAAAAAACTATCTATCTTTATCTTAAAAACATTTAAGGAAGGAGCCTCTACTGCTTCACTGGGCAAGGAATTCCATAGATTCACAACCCTTTGGGTGAAGAAGTTCCTCCTAAACTCAGTCCTAAATCTACTTCCCCTTATTTTGAGGCTATGCCCCCTAGTTCTGCTTTCACCCGCCAGTGGAAACAACCTGCCTGCATCTATCCTATCTATTCCCTTCATAATCTTATATGCTTCCATAAGATCCCCCCTCATCCTTCTAAATTCCAACGAGTACAGTCCCAGTCTACTCAACCTCTCCTCGTAATCCAGCCCCTTCAGCTCTGGGATTAACCTAGTTAATCTCCTCTGCACACCCTCCAGTGCCAGTACGTCCTTTCTCAAGTAAGGAGACCAAAACTGAACACAATACTCCAGGTGTGGCCTCACTAACACCTTATACAATTGCAGCATAACCACCCTAGTCTTAAACTCCATCCCTCTAGCAATGAAGGACAAAATTCCATTTGCCTTCTTAATCACCTGTTGCACCTGTAAACCAACTTTTTGCGACTCATGCACTAGCACACCCAGGTCTCTCTGCAAAGCAGCATGTTTTAATATTTTATCATTTAAATAATATTCCCTTTTGCTGTTATTCCTACCAAACTGGATAATCTCACGTTTGTCAACATTGTATTCCATCTGCCAGACCCTAGCCTATTCACTTAGCCTATCCAAATCCCTCTGCAGATTTCCAGTATCCTCTGCACTTTTTGCTTTACCACTTATCTTAGTGTCGTCTGCAAACTTGGACACATTGCCCTTGGTCCCCAACTCCAAATCATCTATGTAAATTGTGAACTGTTGTGGGCCCAACACTGATCCCTGAGGGACACTACTAGCTACTGATTGCCAACCAGAGAAACACCCATTAATCCCCACTCTTTGCTTTCGATTACTTAACCAATCCTCTATCCATGCTACTACTTTCCCCTTAATCCCATGCATCTTTATCTTATGCAACAACCTTTTGTGTGGCACCTTGTCAAAGGCTTTCTGGAAATCCAGATATACCACATCCATTGGCTCCCCGTTATCTACCGCACTGTTAATGTCCTCAAAAAATTCCACTAAATTAGTTAGGCATGACCTGCCCTCTATGAACCCATGCTGCGTCTGCCCAGTGGGACAATTTCCATCCAGATGCCTCACTATTTCTTGCTTGATGATAGATTCCAGCATCTTCCCTACTACCGAAGTTAAGCTCACTGGCCTATAATTACCCGCTTTCGGCATACCTCCTTTTTTAAATAGTGGTGTCACGTTTGCTCATTTCCAATCCGCCGGGACCACCCCAGAGTCTAGTGAATTTTCGTAAATTATCACGAGTGCATTTGCAATTTCCCTAGCCATCTCTTTTAGCACTCTGGGATGCATTCCATCAGGTCCAGGAGACTTGTCTACCTTTAGCCCCATTAGCTTGCCCATCACTACCTCCTTGGTGATAACAATCCTCTCAAGGTCCTCACCTGTCATAGCCTCATTTCCATCAGTCACTGGCATGTTATTTGTGTCTTCCATTGTGAAGACCGACCCAAAAAACCTGTTCAGTTCCTCAGCCATTTCCTCACCGCCCATTATTAAATCTCCTTCCTCATCCTCTAAAGGACCAATATTTACCTTAGCCACTCTTTTTTGGTTTATATATTTGTAGAAACTTTTACTATCTGTTTTATATTCTGAGCAAGTTTACTCTCATAATCTATCTTACTCTTCTTTATAGATTTTTTAGTCGCTTTCTGTTGCCCCCTAAAGATTTCCCAGTCCTCTAGTCTCCCACTGATCTTTGCTATTTTGTATGTTTTTTCCTTCAATTTGATACTCTCCCTTATTTCCTTCAATTTGATACTCTCCCTTATTTCCTTAGATATCCACGGTCGATTTTCCCTCTTTTTACCGTCCTTCCTTTTTGTTGGTATAAACCTTTGCGGAGCACTGTGAAAAATCACTTGGGAGGTTCTCCACTGGTCCTCAACTGTTTCACCGTAAAGTCTTTGCTCCCAGTCTACTTAGCTAGTTCTTCTCTCATCCCATTGTAATCTCCTTTGTTTAAGCACAAAACACTAGTGCTTGATTTTACCTTCTCACCCTCCATCTGTATTTCAAATTCCACCATATTGTGATCGCTCCTTCCGAGAGGATCCCTAACTATGAGATCCTGAATCAATCCTGTCTCATTACACAGGACCAGATCTAGGATCGCTTGTTCCCTCGTAGGTTCCATTACATACTGTTTGAGGAAACTATCGCGGATACATTCTATAAACTCCTCCTCAAGGCTGCCTTGACCGACCTGGTTAAACCAATCGACATGTAGATTAAAATCCCCCATGATAACTTCTGTACTATTTCTACATGCATCAGTTATTTCTTTGTTTATTGCCTGCCCCACCATAATGTTACTATTTGGTGGCCTATAGACTACTCCTATCAGTGACTTTTTCGCCTTACTATTCCTGATTTCCACCCAAATGGATTCAACCTTATCCTCCATAGCACCAATGTCATCCCTTACTGTTGCCCGGATGTCATCCTTAAATAACAGAGCTACATCACCTCCCTTACCATCCACTCTGTCCTTCCGAATAGTTTGATACCCTCGGATATTTAACTCCCAGTCGTGACCATCCTTTAACCATGTTTCAGTAATGGCCACTAAATCATAGTCATTCACGATGATTTGCGGCATCAACTCATTTACCTTATTCCGAATACTACGAGCATTCAGGTAAAGTACACTTATGTTGGCTTTTTTACCTCTGTTCTGAATCTTAACACCTCGATCAGTAACCTCTCCTAAGTTATATTTCCTCTTAACCTTTCTCCTAATTTTCCTTGTCGTTGAACCCATATCTTCATGTAACAACCTGCCGCATCGCTTACCATTAATGTTTCCACTTCCCGTTTTATTCCTTTTAGTATTCCTGGTCCTATTCACTGAGCTCCCCTCAGTCACTGTACCTTGTACTGTCGCCCTTTTTGATTTTTGACTATGGCTTCTCTGCCTTACACTTTCCCCCTTATTGCCTTTTGTTTCTGTCCCTGTTTTACTACCTTACAACTTCCTGCATCGGTTCCCATCCGCCTGCCACATTAGTTTAAACTCTCCCCAACAGCTCTAGCAACCCCCCCCCCCCCCAGGACATCGGTTCCAGTCCTACCCAGGTGCAGACCGTCCGGTCTGTACTGGTCCCACCTCCCCCAGAACCGGTTCCAATGTCCCAGGAATTTGAATCCCTCCCTCTTGCACCATCTCTCGAGCCACGCATTCATCCTATCTATCCTGACATTCCTACTCTGACTAGCTCGTGGCACTGGTAGCAATCCTGAGATTACTACCTTTGAGGTCCTACCTTTTAGTTTAACTCCTAAATTCAGCTTGTAGGACCTCGTCCCGTTTTTTACCTATATCGTTGGTGCCTATGTGCACCACGACAGCTGGCTGTTCACCCTCCCCCCCCCCCCCCCCAGAATGTCCTGCAACTGCTCCGAGACATCCTTGACCCTTGCACCAGGGAGGCAACATACCATCCTGGAGTCTCGATTGCGTCCGCAGAACCGCCTGTCTATTCCCCTTACAATTGAGTCCCCTATCACTATAGCCCTGCCATTCTTCTTCCTGCCCAGCTGCGCAGCAGAGCCAGCCATGGTGCCATGAACCTGGCTGCTGCTGCCTTCCCCTGGTGAGCCATCTCCCTCAACAGTATCCAAAGCGGTATATCTGTTTTGCAGGGAGATGACCGCAGGGGACACATGCACTGCCTTCCTACTCTTGCTCTGTCTTTTGGTCACCCATTTTCTATCTCCCTCAGTGCCTTTCATCTGCGGTGTGACCAACTCGCTAAACGTGCTATCCACGATGTCCTCACCATCGTGGATGCTCCAAAGTGAGTCCATCCACAGCTCCAGAGCCGTCAAGCGGTCTAACAGAAGCTGCAACTGGACACACTTCTTGCACGTGAAGGAGCCAGGGACAGTGGACGTGTCCCTGAGCTCCCACATCGCACACGAGGAGCATGACACGGGTCTGAGATCTCCTGCCATTTCTTAAACCTTCGGTTAACTTCAACAATTACAATTTACCAAAAAACAAAAAATAAATAAACAACGAAGAAAAAAATATATCAATATACCAATGAAAAGAAAAAGAAAACAGAAACACTACTTACCAGTCACTGACCTCGAGCCTTCCTCTCGATCTTCACTGGGTTGTTTTTTTTGGTTAGAGGAGGGGGTAGGGAGGGAAACACTGAAGAAGTGTTTCGGGTTTAAATGTCACTTGACAACAGCTCCTCCACAAACTACCTTCAAATTAGGGTGACCACGACGGAGGTATCCAAATTTCCCTTGCAACACCAATCAGCAGCTCCTCTCTACTGCCCTCTGCTGGATGCTTGTCTTCACTCGAACAGCTAGGGTCTCTAGCTCAGGTACACCTTCAATTTAGGGTGAATGCTTTACTAAAGTCCACATAGGCAACATCCACAGCCGTTCCCTCATCAATCATTTTTGTCACCTCCTCAAAAAATTCAATTAAATTAGTGAGACATGACCTCCCTCATACAAAACCATGCTGTCTGTCGCTAATAAGACCATTCACATCCAAATGTGCATAGATCCTGGGCAGGATTCTCCAATAATGGGACTATGTTCCCACACCGGCGTCAAAACGCGGGCGTTTCACTCTGGACTTTCCTTAAGAAACTCCACAGTGATTCTCCCATGTGAAGGGGGCTAGCAGGGCCCCGGCGTGCTCTTCGCACCCCCATCTGCGGATACGGGCCTCTGCACTTCCGGTCGGGAGTCCGCACACGCGCGCGGCGGCGACCGCAGGCGTGCGACATGGAGGACTCACACCATTGACCATGATGAATGAAGTAGGTCCCCCTGAGATCGCGAACGCTCGCAGATCGGTGCCACCCGATCGCCTGCCTGGCCATCTGTGAGCAACCCCCGTTGAAGGATCCCCCATCCCCCACCAGGGCAGCTGTGGACTGAGTCCTCAGCCGCCACCAGCCATTGCCGCCAGGCAAAACATGGTTAGAACTACGCCGTCGGGAACTCGGCCAGTTTTCCTGGGAGAATCGCCGCGGGGATCTCTGTCAATGGCCCCCTACCCGCACCGTGTAGACCGCGCACACGCGATTCACGGCGATCCTCCGGGAGCAGCGTCGGACTGGATTTTGTCATTGACGCCCATTCCCCGCCCCCTAGAGAATCCAGCCCCCTATCTCTGACAATCTTGTGCAACATTTCACTATCACTGATGTCAAGCTCACTGACCTAAAATTACCTGGATTATCCTTGCAACCGTTCTTAAATAACAGTACAACATTAGCAATCCTCTGGGATCTCAACTGTGGCCAACGAGGACACAAAGAGTTCTGATAGAGGCCCAGTGATTTCATCTCTTCTCTCCCTCAGTAATCTGGGAGACATACCATCTGGCCCTGGGGGTTTGTCTACCTAATGCTTTTTAACACACCTAACAGTTCCTCCCTCGTAATAACGACCTGTTCTAAAGTGTTTACACATCCCTCTGAGACACCACCAATCAACGTGACCCTCTCCTTTGTGAATACCGATGCAAAATACTCATCAAGGACCTCTCCTACTTCCTCTGGTTCTACACATAATTTCCCTCCTTTGTCCTTGAGTGGACCAACTCTTTCTCTAGCTTACCCTCTTGTTCCTAATATACGTATAAAATGCCTTGGGATTCTCCTTAATTCTGTCTGTGTGGTAAACACCACCAATGATATATTGTATGTATTACGGCACTGCCCGTATATTACAGGTACGACGGTAAATCCCAGCCTGCTGGCTCCTCCCAGCAGGCAGCGTATAAAAGTGTCTGCTCTCCTGCGCTGCTCCCATTCTGGTTCCAGCTGCGAGAGGCACAACATCTTGTGCAATAAAACCTCAATTGTTTCACCATTCACGTCTCGTGGTAATTGACGGTACATCAATTTATTGCACAAGATTTTAAAAGATGGATCTCCTAATCAAGCCTGATTGCCTGCAGCTGAGCCCTCATGCAGCCAACGCCACGTCTACCTTCGACCTTTGGCTAGCCTGCTTCGAAGGCTACATCAGAGCAACCACTGAAGAACCCTCGGACCCACAGAAGCTCCAAGTCCTCTACTCACGGGTGAGCCCTGAAATTTTCCCCCTCATCCGGGGTGCGCCCACCTAATCAGAAGCGATGATGCTCCTAAAGGGACATTACGTTAAACCGGTGAATCAAGTGTACGCCAGGCACCTCCTGGCCACGAGACGGCAACTCCCCGTGGAGACTCTGGACGATTTCTAGTGGGCCCTACAGATCCTCGGTAGGAACTGTGACTGCCAGGCAGTTTCGGCAGTCTAACACACCGAGCTATTAATTAGAGACGCTTATGTCACGGGCATGAAGTCTACGTACGTCCGCCAGCGACTATTGGAAGGGGGTACGCTCGATCTTGCGGAGACTCGGCAGCTTGCTAATTCACTAGAAGTGGCCTCCCGTAACTTGGAGTCCTACACCCCCGACCGCGTGGCACCCTCGTGGGCATCATGGGACCCACTAGCTGCCGATTCCAGCTCACCGCAAGCCTGCGCCGCGTGGCAGCCAGCTAATTCTGGGGGGCCCAGGTGTTATTTTTGTGGACAAAGCAAACACCCAAGGCAGCGCTGCCAGGTGCGGAGCGCGACCTGCAACGGGTGCGGGAAGAAAGGACACTTAGTTTCTGTTTGCCAGGCCCGGTCGGTCGCCGCTGTTTCCAGGCCTGGCATTTCTCGTGTGACCCAGGGGCGCCGCCATCTTCTCCTCCGCAAGCCACGTGCGACCCGTGGGCACCGCCATCTTCCCCACCGCAAGCCACTTGCGGCCTGTGGGCGGCTCCATCTTTGATGCCGCTCGCCATGTGCGCCCCGTGGGCGCCGCCATCTTCGGCGCCATTTTGGACCGCACCTCAGGACTCCTGCTCATCTGGCCGTTCGCAGCCTACTGCTACCTCCGCCACCGCTGACCAGCCCAGGACCTCCCAGCGTCTTCCGCAACTCGCCTCCATCACCCTGGATCAGTCTCGGCCCCGCATCCTCGCGACCGCTATGACGACGGTGAAGATCCACGGGCACGAGACGACCTGCCTCTTTGACTCCGGGAGCACCGAGAGTTTCATCCACCCCACTACGGTAAGGCGCTGCTCCCTCCCGGTACACCCCGTCACCCAGAAAATCTCCCTGGCCTCCGGATCCCATTGCGTGGAAATCCGGGGGTACTGTATCGCGACCCTCACCATCCAGGGCGTAGAGTTCAGCAACTTCAGGCTCTAATTCCTCCCCCACCTCTGCGCTGCCCTGTTGCTCAGCCTGGATTTTCAATGCCATCTCCAAAGCCTTACTTTGAAATTCGACGGACCCCTGCCCCCCCCCTCACCGTCTGCGGCCTCACGACCCTTAAGGTCGACCCATCTTCATTGTTTGCGAACCTCACCCCGGACTGCAAACCCGTCGCCACTAGGAGCAGATGGTACAGTGTCCAGGATAGGACCTTCGTCAGGTCGGAGGTCAAACAGCTTCTGCATGAGGGGATCATTGAGGCCATCAACAGCCCCTGGAGAGCCCAAGTAGTGGTGGTGAAGACTGGGGAGAAGCACAGGATAGTCATTGACTACAGCCAGACCATCAACCGGTACACGCAGCTCGACGCGTACCCTGTCCCACGCATATCTGACATGGTCAATCAGATTGCGTAGTATCGAGTCTTCTCTACAGTTGACTTGAAGTCCACCTACCACCAGCTCCCCATCCGCCCGGAGGACCGCCAATACACTGCGTTCGAAGCAGATGGCCGCCTCTATCACTTCCTCAGAGTTCCCTTCGGCGTCACCAATGGGGTCTCGGTCTTCCAGCGAGAGATGGACCGAATGGTTGAGCAGTACGGCCTGCGGGCCACCTTCCCATACCTAGATAACGTCACCATCTGCGGCCACGATCAGCAGGACCACGACGCAAACCTCCAAAAATTCCTCCATACCGACAAACTCCTTAATCTCACATACAATAAGGAGAAATGCGTGTTCTGCACCAACCGCTTAGCCATCCTTGGCTACGTAGTGGAAAATGGAGTCCTAGGGCCCGACCCCGACCGCCTGCGCCCTCTCCTGGAACTCCCTCTCCCCCAATGCCCCAAGGCCCTGAAACAATGCCTGGGGTTTTTCTCGTATTACGCCCAGTGGGTCCCTAATTATGCGGACCAGGCCCGCCCACTCATCAAGTCCACAGTTTTTCCCCTGGTGGCTGAGGCCCGCCAGTCCTTCAACGGCATCACGAAGGACATCGCCAAGGCCAGGATGCACGCGGTCAACGATGATGTGTTGGGTGTTCTGGATCACATACAGGTCACCAACACTTGAACTAGTGCAACACTATTTTATTAAAAGGTTAACTATTTAAACATACTTGAACTGTGGGTAAATACAATACCAGCTTTAACTAAAGACCTTTGCCTTGTCCTAACCAGTTGATGCACTCAGCACATGGTGAATGTCTGTGTTGCAGGCTGTGAGCTCCGTGCTCCTAGCTAGCTGCTACTCAAATGAGCGGGAACTCTGATGTCCTCTGTCTTTATAGTGCGTGTGCTCTCACTGGTGATTGGTTGCGGTGTTGTGTATGATGATTGGTCCCACTGTGTCCATCAGTGTGTGTCTGCACCATGATATACTGGTATATATTATGACATCTCCCTTTTTATATAAAAAAATGTGCCTGCGTGACAATAAATAGTGTGTGGTGAATGTTCCTGACTACGTGTGTGCAAAATATTTACAGGACTATGTACATAAAACTAAGCTATTTACATGGGAAGGTGCCTGGTGCAGAAAAAAAACAGGGTGTCACACAAATAACGAGATGAACACTGTATACAAACCACTTGAACGATTAAACGGAAGAACAGAACAGACCAGAGAGTCCATTAGTGCAAAGTTCACAAATTAAGTCTCTGAGGTGGGCGACAAATTCTGGTTGACCGCCTCAAGGGTGGGTCGGGAGCCGCCGGCTGAGGAGCGGGCTGGACTGCGTCAGAGTGAGGAGGATGCAGAGTGACCGGAATCTCTGCATAGTCCAGGTCAGGGACAACAGGAGGGCGTGGCACTGGCGGAGGATCACATAGCGAGCGCGGAACGAGACGAAGGGCACTCCGATTACGGCGCAGAATGGAACCATCCAGTAGATGAACCAGGAACTAGCGGGGAGCCACCTGCCGATGAACCACAGCAGCTGCAGACCAGCCACACTCTGGAAGATGGATGCGGACGTTGTCATCTGGAGCCAGAGCAGGGAGATCAGCTGCAAGGGCGTCATGAGCCGCCTTGTGCTGTGCACGAGACAGCTGCATCCGGCGAAGGACCGGAACGTGGTTGAAGTCTGGGACGTGAATGGACGGCACCGTCGTCCTCAGGGTGCGACCCATGAGCAGCTGGGCTGGCGACAGGCCAGTGGACAGTGGGGCTGAGCAATAGGCCAGCAGGGCGAGGTAGAAGTCGGATCCCGCATCGGCAGCCTTGCAGAGGAGCCGTTTGACTATGTGGACGCCCTTCTCCGCTTTGCCATTGGATTGGGGGTGCAGGGGACTGGATGTCACATGCACAAAGTTGTACCTCCTGGCAAAGTTGGTCCATTCCTGGCTTGCGAAGCAGGGGCCATTGTCCGACATCACAGTGAGTGGGATGCCGTGACAAGCAAAGGTGTCCTTACAGGCACGGATGACTGCAGACGATGTGATGTTGTGCAAACGTACCACCTCTGGGTAGTTTGAAAAATAGTCTACAATCAGACCATAGTCCCTGCCCAGTGCATGGAACAGGTCGATGCCGACCTTGGACCAAGGGGACGTGACCAACTCATGGGGATGTAGGGTCTCACGTGGCTGAGCCGGCTGGAACCGCTGACAGGTGGGGCAGTTGAGCATTGTGTCGGCGATGTTGTCATTGCTGCCGGGCCAATACACTGCCTCTCGGGCCCGTCGGCAGCACTTCTCCACGCCAAGATGGCCCTCGTGTAGCTGTTCCAAGACAAGCTGGCGCATGCTGTGCGGGATAACAATGCGGTCCAGCTTCAGGAGGACACTATCGACTACCGCCAGATCGTCTCTGATGTTGTAGAACTGCGGGCATTGGCCCTTGAGCCACCCGTCTGTTAGGTGGCGCATGACACGCTGTAGCAGGGGGTCAGCCGCAGTCTCGCGGTGAATTTGGACGAGGCGTTCATCCGTGGCCGGTAGATTGGAGGCCACGAAGGCCACATGGGCGTCAACCTGGCAGACGAATCCCGCCGGGTCACACAGGGTGTTGACTGCCCTGGACAGAGAGTCAGCTATGATCGGGTCTTTGCCCGGGGTGTATACAAGCTGAAAGTCGTATCACCGGAGATTGAGCAGAATGCGCTGGAGGCGAGGCGTCATGTCGTTCAAGTCTTTTTGTATTATATTGACCAGCGGGCGATGGTCGATCTCGACGGTGAATTGCAGAAGGCCGTACACATAATCATGAAATTTGCCGACACCAGTCAACACTCAGGCACTCCTTTTCGATCTGCGCGTAGCGCTGTTCCATGGGGGTCATGGCGTGTGACGCATATGCAATGGGGGCCCATGATGAGGCCTCATCGCGTTGCAGGAGCACTGTCCCAATGCCAGATTGGCTGGCATCGGTCAAAATTTTTGTCTCTTTCGCTGGATCAAAAAAGGCCAATACCGGGGCCGTGGTAAGTTTGGTTTTAAGTTCTGTCCATTCGCTCTTGTGGGCAGGAAGCCATTGGAAGTCTGTCGTCTTCCTGACCAGGTTCCTGAGAGCTCTGGTATGAGAGGCGAGGTTAGGGATGAACTTCCTTAGGAAGTTGACCATGCCCAGAAGTCGGAGGACCGCCTTCTTGTCCTCTGGCTTTTTCATGGCTGTGGTGGCAGCCACCTTGTCCACATCCGGCCGCACACCCAACTGGGAGATGTGGTCCCCGAGGGACTTGAGTTCCGTCTGGCCGAAGGAGCATTTGGCTCTGTTGAGGCATAGGCCCTGCTCCCGTATGCGTTTGAACACACGCTGGAGGCGACTGATATGCTCCTGCGGGGTGGTGGACCAAATGATTATGTCGTCAACATAGACGCGAACACCTTTAATGCCTTCCATCATTTGATCCATGATCCTATGGAATACTTCTGACGCCGATATGATCCCAAACGGCATCCTGTTGTAACAATATCTGCCAAAAGGGGTGTTAAAGGTACACAGTTTCCTGCTGGATCTGTCTCGTTGAATTTGCCAGAATCCTTTCGAGGCGTCAAGTTTGGTGAAGAGCTTGGCCCGCATGTGATCTCTTCGCGCTTGGGGATTGGGTAATGCTCCCTCATTATGTTGCGATTCAGATCCTTTGGATCAATGCAGATTCTGAGCTCGCCGGAAGGCTTCTTTACGCACACCATGGAACTTACCCAGTCGGTTGGTTCCGTAACTCTGGAGATCACTCCTTGGTCTTGGAGGTCCTGCAGCTGCTGCTTGAGGCGGTCGTTGAGGGGTGCTGGGGCTCTGCGAGGTGCATGCACCACAGGCGTGGCGTTCTGTTTGATTATGATCTTGTAAGTATATGGGAGCGTGCCCATGCCTTCGAAGACGTCGCGGTGCTGGTCGATGATGGCGTTGAGTTGCGCCCTGAAATCAGCATCCTGGAAGGCAGACGTGTCATCATGAGAGAGAGAGAGAGTTAACTCTTTGAACGAGGTTTCGCAATTTGCACGTCTGTATGCCAAGCAGAGAGTCCTTTGAGGAGCCCACGATCTCGAAAGGAAGGATGGCTTTTCGTGACTTGTGCGTCACTTCGAGTTGGCATGAGCCGGTAGCAGGAATGATGTTGCCATTGTAGACAGGCAGGCTGATGGGAGAATGGTTGGTTTGACACGAAGGCTTTGGAAAGCAGACCACGCCATGAGATTGGCGGAGGCACCAGTGTCCAGGCGGAATCGTATTTGGGACCGGTTGACCGTCAGGGTGGCACACCACTCATCGTCTGGATCAATGCTGCATACCAACAGCGGCTGGTGTCTTTGCTTCGGGGACAGCCTGTTTTTCGTTACGACACCGACTCGAAAAGGCGCCGTCGGGTCCTCGGTGTCACTGATGTGCGGGACGTCGGAATCGGATTCAGTGACCGTGGGTTGAATTGCCTGAACATTCCTGCGAGGCTGGCTGAAGCGATAATGAATTGGTAGGTTGAGCTGCTCGACAGTAGGCAGCATAGTGGCCAAGTCTTCCACATCGTAGGCATTGTCGAGATTTTGCGCAGCATTGCTGCTTTAAATGGGGGGAGCCACAGTTGCTGCACGTCGTGACGTCAGCACGTTCGCTGCACCACCGCGCATGCGCGGTGTGGTCCTGCGTGGTGCGCGCCTGCGCATTACGTTCCTCCATGTCGCCGTCCCCTCATTTGGTGTGTACAAGCACGGGAGTCCGCGAAAAGTGCGCGAAATGGCCGCCCTCATTCAGGCTGAGGCCCTGGAGGTGCTCAATCACTTGGACCCGTTCCGCCTCGTGGGGACCTTGCCACGCCGTTTCAGACGTTTGTATATGGGAATACCGACTCATGCCGTTTTCATGTAAGACACAGGTCTCGATGGCGGTCGCTAGGGTGAGTTGCTTTACTTTGAGGAGTTGCTGACATAGGCGGTCCGACTGAACACCAAAAACGATCTGGTCGCGCATCATGGAGTAGGAGGTGGGCCCGTAGCTGTAAGATTGCGCAAGGATGCGTAGGTGCGTGAGAAAGGATTGTAAAGATTCATCCTTACCCTGCAAATGCTGCTGGAACACATAGCTTTCGAAACTTTCATTCACCTCTACGCTGCAGTGAGTGTCAAATTTGAGGAGAACTGTCTTGAACTTCGTCTTGCCTTCGTCATCTGCAAAGGTGAGAGAGTTGAAAATATGGATGGCATGGTCCCCGGCTGTGGAGAGGAGAAGAGCAATCTTTCTGGTGTCCGAGGCGCCCTACCTGTCCGTGGCTTCGAGGTAGAGCTGGAAGCGCTGTTTGAAGATCTTCCAGTTGGCCCCGAGGTTGCCGGTGATGTGGAGCGGCGGCCGTGGGCTGATGTTGTCCACGTTGTAGAATGACGGAATGCTGCCGGAAGGCAGATCCCTTGCAGGTAGGCCTAAGAAGTGCTGGTATGCAACCACTCCTGGTATCAAGATGTGTTGGGTGATCTGGATCACATACAGGTCACCAACACTTGAAGTAGTGCAACACTATTTTATTAAAAGGTTAACTATTTAAACATACTTGAACTGTGGGTAAATACGATACCAGCTTTAACTAAAGACCTTTGCCTTGTCCTAACCAGTTAATGCACTCAGCACATGGTGAATGTCTGTGTTGCAGGCTGTGAGCTCTGTGCTCCTAGCTAGCTGCTACTCGAATGAGCGGGAACTCTTATGTCCCCTGTCTTTATAGTGCATGTGCTCTCACTGGTGATTGGCTGCGGTATTGTGTATGTTGATTGGTCCCACTGTGTGTCCATCAGTGTGTGTCTGCACCATGATATACTGGTGTATATTATGACAGACGAGTCCCTCCCCTTTCAGGTGGAGAGCGATGCATCGGACGTGGCTCTCGCCGCCATTCTCAACCAGGCGGGCAGACCAGTGGCCTTCTTTTCCCGCACCCTCCATGCCTCCGAAATCCGGCACTCCTCTGTCGAAAAGGAGGTCAAGGCCATTGTGGAAGCTGTGCGACATTGGAGGCATTACCTGGCCGGCAAGAGATTCACTCTCCTCACTGACCAAAGGTCGGTTGCCTTCATGTTTAATAATACACAGCGAAGCAAGATCAAAAATGACAAGATCTTGAGGTGGAAGATCGAGCTCTCCACCTATAATTATGAGATCTTGTATCGCCCGGGGAAGCTCAACGTGCCCCCTGATGCCCTATCCCGCGGTACATGTGCCAGCGCACAAGTGGACCAACTCCGGGTTCTCCACAATGACCTCTGCCACCTGGGGGTCACCCGGTTCTTCCATTTTGTCAAGGCCCACAACCTGCCCTATTCCATTGAGGAGGTCAGGACTGTCACCAGAGACTGCCAGGTCTGCGCGGAGTGCAAGCCTCACTTTTACCGGCCAGATGGAGCGCACCTGGTGAAGGCCTCCCGCCCCTTTGAACGCTTCAACGTGGCCTTCAAAGGGCCCCTCCCCTCCACCGACCGCAACGTGTACTTCCTCAACGTAATTGACGAATACTCCCGCTTCCCTTTCGCCATCCCCTGCCTGACATGACTTCTGCCACGGTAATTAAAGCCCTGCGCAGCATCTTCACTCTGTTCGGTTTCCCCACCTACATCCACAGCGATCGGGGATCCTTTTTCATGAGCGATGAGCTGCGTCAGTTCCTGCTCAGCAAGGGCATCGCCTTGAACAGGACGATCAGCTACAACCCCCGGGGAAACGGGCAGGTGGAGAGGGAGAACGGGACGATCTGGAAGGCCGTCCTGCTGGCCCTGTGGTCTAAAAATCTCCCGGTCTCCCGCTGGCAGGAGGTCCTCCCCGACGCACTCCACTCCATCCGGTCGCTCTTCTGCACTGCCACTAATGAGACCCCTCACAAACGTGTGTTTACCTTCCCCAGGAAGCCCACCTCCGGGGTCTCGCTCCCAACATGGCTGACAGTTCCTGGACCCGTCCTCCTCCGGAAGCATGTGCGGAGCCATAAATCAGACCCCTTGGTCGAGAAGGTCCACCTCCTGCATGCAACCCCGCAGTACGCCTACGTGGCACACCCCGATGGGTGCCAAGACACAGGCTCCCTCCTGGACCTGGCACCCACTGAGTCCCCACCCACGACCCCTGACCGGACACCGCTCCCCCACCCCCCGGTTGCCTCATTCACCCCTGCACCACTCACCCTTCCTCCAGCAACCCTCACCGCAGCCCCCACCCCAGTGGGATCCGTCCTCCCACTGGATCCACTCAGGGGTGACGAAGACGAGGACAACACGCTCCAGGAGTCGCGGGTGACCACGTCGGCGCTCACATCACCACCAGGACTGAGGCGATCGCGGCGGAGGGTCAAAGCCCCCGACAGGCTTAATTTGTAATGTTTTTGTCACCCCCGCCGGACTTTTTTTAACAGGGGGTGAATGTGGTAAACACTACTAGTGATATATTGTATGTATTACGGCACTGCCTGAATATTACAGGTACGACAGTAAATCCCTGCCTGGTGGCTCCGCCCAGCAGGCGGCGTATAAAAGTGTATGCTCTCCTGCGCTGCTTCCATTCTGGTTCCAGCTGCGAGAGGCACAACATCTTGTGCAATAAAACCTCGATTGTTTCACCATTCTTGTCTCGTTGTAATTGACGGTACATCAGTCTGCCAAGGACATTTCGTGACACCTTTTTGCCCTCCTAACTCCCTACTTGAGCTCTTTTCTACTTTCCTTGTATTCCTCAAGTGCTTCATCTGTTTTTAGTTGCCTGTATCTCACATATGCATCTTTTTTCTTTTTGACAAGATTCTCAATTTCCCTGGTCATCCATAGTTCCCGAATCCTGCCTTTCCTGTCCTTCCTTTTACCGGCACATGCCTATCCTGCACTCCCATCAACTGCTCCTTAAAAGACTCCCACATGCCAAATGTGGATTTACCCTCAAACAGCCTCTCCCAAGCAACAGCCTCCAAATCCTGCCTAATCCAGCTTTCCCCCAATTTAGCACCTTAACCGGAGGACAACACTTGTCCTTTTCCATGAGTATCCGAAAGCTTACGGAATTGTGGTCACTATTCGCCACATGTTTTCCCACTGCAATTTTTATGACCTGGCCGGGCTTGTTCCCTATAGGTCCATTATAGCCCCCTCTCTAGTCGGACTATCCACATATTGTTCCAAAAAACCTTCTTGAACACACTTAACAAATTCCCCACCATCCAGACCCCTAGCCCGACCTTCCCGATAGCGCCGGCCTCTTCGTTGCAGGAGGCGCTGCTGTCAGCGGGACAGCTGGAGAGCGGGGGTCATTTCGGCGATCTACAGGAGGGTCCTGGAGGAGGATAGGGTGCCCATGGAGGGGATTAAGGCAAAGTGGGAGGAGGAGCTGGGGGTGCGCTGGAAGAGGGAGTGTAGTGTGAGGTGCTGCAGAGGGTGAATGCTTCGACTTTGTGTGTGAGGCTGGGGCTGATACAGCTGAAGGTAGTATACAGGGCGCACTTCACAAAATCAATGGTGAATATTTATTGAATAAAAATATTTTTAAAAAATTAAATACCATTCAGTAAAGTGGGAGCTAATTTATAATTAATGACCTTGTGAGGTACTTATCCATTATTCAGAACAGGAGAAAAATGATGAAATGCAATTCATTTGTAACAGTGGTTATTTGGAGCTTCCAGTCTCACATCAGTCTCTTAATTTGAGACTTTCTCCACCCTTGTTACATTAGTGTCAATCCTCCTCTAACTGCAACATTTACTCTCTCCAAGGACATTGGTGCTGCTTTAGGGCATGTGAAGGCCTCCCCCATTGAATAGCTTTTCCTTTTTCTAGAATTTTCTCCAGAATGTGACACCTTCCCATGATTACCTTACTGACCTTCAGGAGGCAGGACCATTTACATGGCACACCTTAAAGTCTTATTTTTAATCTTGTGCCTAACTCCTTAAACTCCCCCTTCTGGGGACCTTCTCCTGGTTTTCTCCATTGAGTCAACTGTTACTACCATTTCTATTAGCAGCAGCCCCAACTGCCCCATGCTTCTCCCTTACTAACCTTCCAGCCCAGCACACACATTCTGGAGCTAACTTTACAAACTTCCTTCCTATCTCACAAACTCTCTCCTGAACACCTGAGCCCACACCCCACTCGGATTCTTCCAGCAGATCAGTAATCAGTAACTGCCAATGTCAGTGTATTCAAAAGAAAAGTCCTGACCATTAATGATGTTATGGTTCATGGCTGTATTGATATTTTGACTTTGGCTGAAACTTTGGATGGAATTCTCCGAGCCTGCCCACAGTGAGTTTGGTGGCGGGCAGCTGGGAAAATCTGGCAAGAACCAAAAAGTGGGAGACCCGCCGGGATAAAGTTAGGTTGTAATTCTCCCAATGCCGGGTTAATGGCAGGTGGTTGGTGGCGTGAACATCATTTGCATCTCATGAATGCTCATTACAACAGCTGCCTGCTGGTGTCCCCCAAGCCTTCCAATTATGCAGAGAATCACATTGGCGTGCAAACCAGGTCACGAATAGGCTAACCAACTATGCTTAACAGTTTTTTTGGAGCTTTCATATTAATAATAATATTATAATAATTTTTATTATTGTCACAAGTAGGCTTACATTAATACTGCAATGAAGTTACTGCGAAAAGCCCCTAGTCGCCACATTCCAGTGCCTGTTCGGGTACACAGAGGGAGAATTCAGAATGTCACTTCACCTAACAGCACGTCTCTCGGGACTTGTGGGAGGAAACTGGAGGACCCGAGGAAACCCACTCAGACACGAGAAGAACGGGCAGACTCCACACAGCCAGTGACCCAAGCCGGGAATCAAACCCAGGCCCCTGGCACTGTGAAGCAATAGTGTTAACCACTTCGCTGTCATGCTGCTCAAGCCATGTGTTCATCACAGGACTTGCACCCATGCTCCAGGCATCGTTGGCCAACACATCCATCCTTGTGACGCACGGCCTTCCTATGCCAATTGGAAAGCAAAAAGACTCATTCTTCAATTGGATGATGCTTGACTTTCAGCCAAACAAACTTCTTTCCCATTTCCAATGTTTTTATATCTGGGAATGAGAAATATTCAAAGATTTTTTTAAAAAATTAATATTTTCTTAGTGTACTGATTATTTTTCTTCAGGCTTGCAACCGACAGTGTCCTGGAGGTTGATCTTCAATACCTGGAGACTTCAGGGCAATCCGGGAGGGTTAGCAATCCTAGTCATGAATAACATTCTCTGCGACTATAACTCCCTTTATCCTCTTCTACCTTTTTACTGTCTTTACACTGACTGTGTGATGCTCCAGTACTGAACCTTAACTATTCTTATAGATTACCTGAATCTCAGCCCCTTTTCTTCAGCAACCTCTTGCTTCATCGCATTGCTCAGAATTCTTCTGAATTGCTGGCATTGCTTCAGTCCTAACCAACGCTACGCAGTGATGTTCAGCTGGATAATAGGTGCCCAAACTGAGAGACTCATGGCCGGGTCAAAATTTTCTATATCTACTACAGGGTTAAGATGCTTCAGGATTCACTGAAGTACACAGTACAGGTTCATGGCATCATGTTCCAAACTGCAGCATTCTACAGTTCGCTAATTTGTTTTTCACACTTAGCACAATGTTTACTACCCTTTAATTAAAGGGGAGCTAAGCTTTGGTATGTGTAAGTATTTCACAAATGACTCCACCGTGTCTAGGTGGTGAGAAAGTTTAAGAGCTACAGTTCTTTTCTTTTCTTTGTTTATCTGTGTCTTGGTTTTATTCAGCCTTGATCCCTTTGTTTCATCTGGCTAGTTTAATCCCAAAACAGGTAATTGGCCATTTTAGAATTTTAGTTGTGGAAATATCAATTCAGCAATATGGTAGCAGCCACTTGGCTATTGATGCTGAAAGATGTCTTCTTGTGGCGTCAGATTATTAGCGGGAATTACTACTGCAGACCAAGTCAGTTAAACCCTTTTCTAGGTTGGTCTTTGGTGCTGTTCAGGCATGTATTTGCCTGTTTTCAAATACAGGCAGCTTGGCTGATTGTGGCCATTAACATACTGATATAAAATGTAGTTCACATTTATAGACAATTTAGAGGAAGAAACTCGAGCGTTAATGGTCAGATCAAATTCTGAGGAATAGGTTGTTAAAAAGAGAGAAGTTTATGAAACATTTTTTTTAACCTTATTTTAATGAGCTATTATTTTAAAATATTCTTATTTGACCCCTGATTTCACAAAGGGAGCTGGATGGGAGCAGTTAATGAGAGTTGGGCTGCAATGGAAATTAATCAACTGATGCAGGTAAAATGACATGTATCATTCAAAGTCCTGGGTTCATGACAGCACTATTGATAATTACTTCAGTCCTACTATCAGAATACGTAATGCATCCCAAACCGTTTCCGTTGATTATGTCATCAGCGATTAGGCGGCAGCTTCATTTGGTAACACGCTCTCGTCTTTGATTCCAAATTATACAACGATACGGTCCGTGCGACCATTTGGCCCATTTTTCCAGTGCTGCTTCTTTGATAGACCGATGTCCAATTAATTCTACTTCCCTGCCCTTTCTCATAGCCCTATTGTTCTTTTCACTTTAAGAATTTATCCAATTCTCCTTTGAATTGCTCTATTGCATCTGCTACCACTATCCTTTCAGTTAATACATTCTAAATCAGAACAACTCATTTTGTTAAAAAAAACTTACCTCATGTTGTTTCTGGTTCTTTCACCCATCACCTTAAATCCGTGTCCACTAGTTACCGACCTTTCTGCCATTGTAAACAAGTTCTCCTTATTTACTCTTTCAAACCATTCAAGAGTCTGAACACCTCAGTCAAACTTATCCTTCGGCCACGCTGCGCTGCAAAAGCAGTTCGCCGTGGCGCTGCGTGGCCAGTGAATGTGGGGAGACCCCGCACCTGGGATCTACCCGCTCGCAACGCCTCACGAGATTCAACGCAATCTCGCAAGTCGTTGTAAGGGGAATCCCGCCCATCACTTTTTAGCAAATCGGCATATTAGAGCGAGGCAGTAAACTTACTCTAAAGCGCAGATTGCCGAGGTACGTGAGGCTTTGGGATTCAATTGACTGAATCTGCAGAATCTACAGTGTAGAAGGAGGCCATTTAGCCCATTGAGTCTGCACCAGCCCTTGGAATGAGCACCCCACTTAAGCCCACATCTCCACCCCATCCCCATAACCCAGTAACCCCACCTAACCTTTTTTGGACACTAAGGGCAATTTAGCATGGCCAATCCGCTTAACCTGACCATCTTTGGACTCCTTTCGCCTCGGAGACCTAGAGCGAGTCCAGTTTGGTACTGCACACTACAAACGGGACCCAGATGGAACGGCACTCAAGGGGATCTCCAAGAGGATCGGAGGCCGCGATCTGCATACCCTTTGGGCAGGATGGTGCCCTGGCACTGCTGGTGACACCTGGGTACCCTGGCACTGCCAGCCTGGCATCCTTAACCTTCTCAAGAGTCAAGAATTCCAACAGGTCCCCCGCCAGGGCACAGGGTGGAGAGGTTGCTCTCCAACCCATCAGGATCCGCCTTTGGGCGATCAACGAGGCGAAGGCTACAACATCTGCCTCCGCACCCGTTTCCAACCCTGGCTGGTCCGACACCCCGAATATGACCTCCGGGGGCCCGGGTCCAGTTTCACGTGCACCACTTTAGAAATTACCCTATAAACCTCCTTCCAGTAATCCTCCAGCTTTGGACATGACCAAAACATATGAACGTGATTAGCGCCCCCCCCCCCCCCCGCAATGTTCACACATATCTTCTACTCCTTCAAAGAATCAGCTCATCCTCGCCCTCGTGAGGTGTGCTCTGTACACCACCTTCAGCTGTATCAGCCCCAACCTTGCGCACGAGGAGGAGGCATTCACTCTCCGGAGCACCTCACACCAGAACCCTTCCTCTATATCCTCTCCCAACTCTTCCTCACACTTTGCTTTGATCCTTTCCAGTGGTGCTCTCTTCTCTTCCAAAATAGCTCCGTAAACCGCTGACACTACCCCCTTCTCCAGTCCTCCAGTCCCCCTTGTGGTGTTGGGTGCTCTGGTGCACAGATGAGCCAACACAGTTGTATGTGGTACAACTCTATTTTATTTTAACTCTTATAATACAGTTCGTTCTGGATACTCTGCACGTGCTGTCTCCCTGAGTGTGTTTGGTAGCAGATGTGTCCTGGTCCTCCTCTGCAGCTAATACTGACCACCGGGGGTCGTGTCTGTGCTTTTATATCTTTCTGTCATTGGTTGTGGTGTTGTGTGTTCTGATTTGTCTGTTGGTGTGTCTATCATGATGTGTGTGTTTGAATATCATGACATCCCCCCTTTTTACAAAGATATGTGCCTACGTGGTTATAAATATAATTGTGTCGTGCATCTAAGAGTGTGTGTGTGTGTTGTGTACAGCGTGTGTATATGACGTAACTATTTACATGGGGCGATGTCGGGTGCGTCACACTAACAAGGTTGTACCATAACAAAACTTGGATGCGAGAGAAAAAAAAAACTTGAACATTGGTCCGGTCAGACGATATCCGGAACAATAAACAACAACAGGTTATAATACAGAAATGTTTGACTTTTTGAACGTATGAACAGCGTTATCAGTCCAGTCTAATGGGTGACCGCCTCAAGAATGGGCTGGTCCTCAAGCCGGTTCAGCTGTGGAGATTTGGGGTCACACTGGTTCACCTTGGACTGTTGGAGGTGATGCTGTTGCCGAAGTCTCTACTTTACCATTTGTTGTACTTCGTGAAGTGCTTGGTTTTTTTCATTCGTGCAAATATAACATTCAACATCTTTGTTAGTGGTGCCTTGGCTGTGGTTTGGTTCTGGTGGCGATGGAAGGGGCATGATCCGTGGCATCTCCACGAAGTCATCCTTGGGAACCAGTGGAGGATCCGGCGTGTGCGTACGGTTCAGTTGCGAGCGTGGAAGGCGGCGCAAAGCTCGCTGATTGCGCCTACGCACCAATCCATCCGCCCTGCATGCCAGGAACAAGGTGGAGTCTTTTTTCTTTTTATGTTTGTGGTGGACGGCATCTTGTAGCCGATGGGTCGTTGCCATCGAAGTAGCACCATCACTAATATCATGCAAGGCGATGACTGTGCCAGATGTGGAAGTTGGCCGAGACCGTGCACGCTGGTTCCGGCCACCTGCTGTGCCGGAAGGGCGACTCCGCAGAGAAACGTCGAAGCATGTCACCTTGGAGAGAGAACTGTTGCTCGCATCAACGTCTGCCGATGGCGCGAATTGGTGTGTCCATCTTGGACCGCCGGTGCTGGTTGCCACTGCCGACCCAGTGGGACTGCCACGCGATCCATTCCCTGTCGCCGTGGCATCCGCCGTCACCCTGAGCGTGCCATCACCGAGGCCGCGACACCGCCCGTCCGGAGCAAGGTCTGGCGTGCGCAAATCAGAGTCGGCGCTTGGCTGCTCCCCATCTGGAGTCCGGTCTGCCTTCCGTCGATGCCCCCCGTCCGGAGTCCCAACAGGTTCACTGGAGGCAGCCGAGATTCCCTGAAGCTGCACTTCTGGAGTCGGAACATGCAGGAATGCACCAACCAGTGGAGAGGCTCGAGCCATCGAGGGTGGAAGCGGTGCGCCGCCACCGCAGTCGTCAGTGGTCCCACCGTGATCGTCGAGTGCCTCGGTACGCACTAGGCGAGGTCTGTCACCTTGCACCTTTTGCATGGGAAGTGGGATGCTGTCGTCACTCGTCTCACATCCCGTGGATAGATCCTCATTAGCAGCTTGCTGTTCACTAGGGTTGGATAAATTGTCAGAGTTTTCATCTGGTGGTGCACACCATGTCGGTGGACTGTCATTGTCTTGCCGTTGTCCTTCATTTGGGCTTTTCTTCTTTGGAATTTTAAATCTTCCCCCAGACATTGCAGAACCTTGTTTATTACCCCCAAATTCTCCCATATGTATGGTCTCGAATATAGGATCCAATGTTTCTATCGACATTGTACTATTTTCCAAAGAACATTCCGTTTCACTTTTCTTCTCAGGTACCTCATATGTATCTTTGTCTAATGTACATGCCTTCATGGTCTCTGGGTCTGATTTTGCTGGGACTGGCATGGTCACAGTCTCTCTTTTACTGTTCTCAATTGCCCACATTATACTCCCCATACATAACTGCTTAATCACTGGGGTTAGTGTGGTACAATGGATAATCGGGTCGACCTTATCTGCATCTTCACCATTAGTGGAAAGCACACTTGGTTCACTTGAAACTGCTGTGGGTTTTAAATTCGTTATCTGGCTACTCGATGTCGGTGTCCTCAGGATTCTTGCTCCAATGTTCTGCTCATTTATCAGTGGAGTGTGTATAGGTTCAATGCAATTAATGTTCCCCTCAAGGTTTGAAGAGTCATTACTGACTAACTGCTGGTCTCCGAAGTTGGGATTTTGCGGCGTTGTGTTGAAGGGAGACATTTGTCCTTGCTGTAGATATGATTCAGGTTGTGTTATTTCCATTACCTGAGGATCAATGTCTTGTCCATTTTTTCGATCCGTACTAAAACACTGGCAATTCTCAGTCTGCTCCTTGCAAGTTAAACATTCAATAAATTTCTTTAGCAAATCCTCAGCATCCTTCTGTGGCCGTGCAGCATTATTAATCTCTGTTCGGCTATAATGATCCTGAAGGTCAGCGCATAAACCTTTTTTCTTCGGGCTTGGAAGAGGCGATTCCTTTGGCTTGTCTTCAGTTGGGCTTGAACAGTCATCAGCGCTGTGCCCTTCATTGTAGCATGAGAGACCTTCATGGTCATGCTGCTGTGTAGTGGAGCATGGTAGGCTGTTATAGCCTTCTTGCTGTTCACATGAGCATGGCAGACTTGCATCATCTGCCGCTGGTTGGTCAGGAGAGGTTGCTAGACCCTCATGGTCTTGTTCCTGAAAGGACTGCACATTGGAGTCTTGCGTTGCTTCTATCGTGGAGGCTGTCCACGAGCTCTCTGTGGAGGCTTGTGACACTGGAGTCACTTCTTGTTCGTGCAAGGACTGTGCTCTGGAGTCTTGCGTTGCTTCTATCGTGGAGGCTGTCCACGAGCTCTCTGTGGAGGCTTGTGACACTGGAGTCACTTCTTGTTCGTGCAAGGACTGCGCTCTGGAGTCTTGCGTTGCTTCTATCGTGGAGGCTGTCCACGAGCTCTCTGTGGAGGCTTGTGACACTGGAGTCACTTCTTGTCCGTGCAAGGACTGCGCTCTGGAGTCTTGCATTTCTGCAATTGTGGAGTCTGTCCACGAGCTTGCTGTGGAGGCTTGTGACACTGGAGTCACTTCTGGTTCATGCGAGGACTGCGCTCTGGAGTCTTGCATGTCTTCTTTCATAGAGTCGGGAACGTTGAGCGGGACGTGGACCACGCTCTGTGTGGCAGCAGGGCGCTCTCCGTGTGCTTGCACCGCTCCCTGTCTGTTAATGTCAGGCTGCAGCATCATCCGGTACTGATAAGTTGGAACGTCATATCTGCTGGATTGAAGATCCTCAAATCCGAAAAATGAATCCGCATCTGCGTCGGATTCAATGTGGGGGCCGCCAATGTGCAACACGAAAGGTTCATCCGAGTCATAGTCGTATAGGACCACGGAGCTATCATTGGGCTCGCGAGGTCCGGAAACACTGTAAAGATCGTCATTGAAGTATTCGAGGTCGGAATCATCGGCTTGTGCGTAGGTAACTGCTTGTCGGAGGGTTCTTCGGAGGTCAAATTCATCTCCTGGGTCAATTTGCGGCACTGTGCTGTCATTCCAGGTGAGGGAAGGTTGTTTTACAGCTTTAACAGATTTTTGTTTTTTTGATTTGGGACGTTTCCCTTTTAAATTGGATTTGGGACGTTTCCCCTTGAAATTGGTGCAGTCTGGGGCCTCTGACATCCTGACGCTCGGTATGTAGCACGTAGGAAGCGACTGCGCATGCTCAAATCGCTGTTCATTTACCGATGGCCGTTTTCTTGACTGCGCATGCGCAGCATCTCGCGCATGCGCAAGCGATACTTCCGGTTCTGCGCACTGCTCGCGCAACTGTGCTAGCGTGATACCTTTAGCAAGATGGCCGCCGACCTCGACCCAGCCCTCTCTCAGGCCCGGGATTTCGGCCTCTGGGAATTCGGGCTCCGGGATCCCAGCCACGAGGTGAGTACTGCAGCTTTTCTTACCTTTACTTGCCGATTGGATTGCGTTTTCTTCACAGTACTTGGAGAATTTGTCCAGGACTGCCTGGTAATCGTACCTGTGCTGCCTCCTGAAGAACCTGAACCTTGTGAATATTTCTCTTGCCCTTGCACCGGCGATGGTGAGGAGAAATTCAATTTTTTCGCTATCATCCAGGTCTTGGAGTTCAGCTGCCACCAGGAACAATTCGAACCATTGCCGGAATCGCCGCCAGTTTTCGCGGAGGTCGCCGTAGCACTGGAGCGGCTGCGGAACCGGGAGCTCTATCATTTTGCCTGGGCACTGCTGGTTGTCTCTGTACACTGAGGTATGCCGGCAGGTATCGATCCACTCCTGTACCATGTGGTGTTGGGTGCTCTGGTGCACAGATGAGCCAACACAGTTGTATGTGGTACAACTCTATTTTATTTTAACTCTTATAATACAGTTCGTTCTGGATACTCTGCACGTGCTGTCTCCCTGAGTGTGTTTGGTAGCAGATGTGTCCTGGTCCTCCTCTGCAGCTAATACTGACCACCGGGGGTCGTGTCTGTGATTTTATATCTTTCTGTCATTGGTTGTGGTGTTGTGTGTTCTGATTTGTCTGTTGGTGTGTCTATCATGATGTGTGTGTTTGAATATCATGACACCCCTGTCGTCAGCTCCTCCTCCAGCAATGTGGAGGCCGGCTCCACCGGGAAGCTCTGTATCTCTTTTCTGGCAAAATCTCGAACCTGCATGTATCTAAACATTTCCCCCTGCTCCAGCCCATACTTCCCTTCCAGCTCCTTCAATCCTGCAAACCGATGTACCCTGTACCTGTACCCGACCCGCCAGTGACAGAGGGGGACCATCCCACCTTGCCAGATCAGCTTTCACTCTCCCCACCAAATTGAAATGTTGTACCTGCGGAGCCCCCCCCCCCCTCCCCCCCCCCCCCCCCCCCCCACTCACGGGCAACCTGCACCCCCCCGGTATCTAAAGTGAGTCCCTGCACTACGGAATGGCAGACCCCCCCACCCCTGCCCCCACCCCCAGCTGAGACACCACAAAATACTCACTCTTGTCTAGATTTAGTTTGTACCCTGAGAAAGACCCAAACACCCGAAGCAGCTCCAATATTCCCCCTATCGACACACTCGGTTCCGACACGTATAACAGCAAGTCGACTTTGTTATCTTTTGGGTAGATCGCGAACTTAATCTCTTCAGCTCTAAGGAGAACAATCCCAGTCTCTACGGTCAGGTGCTATTCAAGTAAATTTCTTCCACATCCTCACCACAACTTGACATCCTCTCTAAAGTGTGGTGCCCAGAATTGAACATGGCAGCTTCAGCTTCAGCTCAGACTTTGACTCTCCAGGGAGATAGTCACAGACGTCTCTGCCCTGACCATCAAAGATCTTTCACCTTGCTGCACTGGTCACCGTGCCCTTCCAGTGAACATCAAAGCCGCTGTGTCCTGCAAACTGACTCACTTCTGGCTCCTTCCAATGATCAGCTGCAGGCCTTGGTAGCATCTCAAAATGGCTGCACTCCACAGCACCCCATAGGCCACTAATACCCTCTATGCTGAGGCTGGACAGAAAATTCTTTCAACAATAGATATAGCCCTTCAGAGACAGAGTCCTATGGGCTCTTTTTCCATCGCTGGGTTCCCCAGGTGGAGGGGGTCATCACCCATGTGGCCATCAAGGCACCCAGTGACTGGGCAGTGAGATACATCAATAGGAAGGGTATCCACTCCCTCAATATCCAACTGCACTGTCACCTCAACAAGAGCTTTCACCAAATGCTGCTTTTTACGAGATCATGGGTGTCGTGTTTTAGTGGTGTGGGGTTTGGTCCATAAAATGGCGAGGGAACTTGGCAGTGGGATAGATAGAGCTTGGCCTTCCCACCCAGAGGGCAATTGTGCCATTTGATTGGTCAATTAAGGGCTTGGTTATGTCACCCCAGCATTTTCCCAATGATTGTCTCCTCAACAACACACGCCGCCCCCAATTATCCTCACCAACCCCTGACTGACCCCGTGGGGCAACCTTCCGAAATCCCCATTGTTCTGAGGACAGTGTCATAGAATCATAGAATTTACAGTGCAGAAGGAGACCATTCGGCCCATCGAGACTGCACCGGCCCTTGGAATGAGCACCCCACTTAAGCCCACATCTCCACCCCGTCCCCATAACCCAGTAACCCCACCTAACCTTTTTGGACACTAAGGGGCAATTTATCATGGCCAATCCACCTAACCTGCACATCTTTGGACTGTGGGAGGAAACCGGAGTACCCGGAGGAAACCCACACAGACACTGGGAGAACGTGCAGACTCCACACAGTCACTCAAAACCGGAATTGAACTTGGGACCCTGGAGCTGTGAAGCAACTGTGCTAACCACTGTGCCACCCAAAAGGCTTTGGCATAAACTGCAAACTTCTCCCTCTGGATGACTAGCAGGTTCTGCGATGGGTGCCGTGGTAGCCTACATGAGTCCCACACTTCATTTGAGCAACTTCCACACACCCCACACCGTCCCCTGCAAACTGGTCCCATGGACAGAACAGCTCAGGACATCTCCATGCAAAAATTTGGAAGTTTAAGCAATTTCCCATTGGAGCACATCAGAAACAATCAACATCCTGGGGATTACCATTGATCAGAAACTGACCTGGGCTAGCCATATCAATACTGTGGCTACCAGGGCAGGTCAAAGGCCAGGAATCCTACGGCGAGTAACTCACCTCTTAACCCCCCAAAGCCTGTCAACCATCTATAAGGCACAAGTCAGGAGTATAATGGAATACTCTCCACTTGCCTGGATGAGTGCAGCTCCAACAACACTCAAGAAGTTTGACACCATCCAGGACAAAGCAGCCCACTTGATTGCTCCCCCTTCCACAAACATTCAAAACCTCCACCACCGACGAACAGTGGCAGCCGTGTGTACCATCTACAAGATGCACTGCGGGAACTCACCAAGATTCCTTAGACAGCACCTTCCAAACCCACGACTACTACCATCTAGAAGGACAAGAACAGCAGCTACCTGGGAACCCCACCACCTGGAGGTTCCCCTCCAAGTCACTCACCACCCTGACTTGGAAATATATCGCCGTGCCTTCACTGTCGCTGGGGCAACATCCTGGAACTCCTTCCCTAACAGCACAGTGGATGTACCTACACCTGAAGGACTGAAGTGGTTCAAGAAGGCAACTCACCACCACCTTCTGATGGGCAACTGGGGATGGGCAATAAATGCTGGCCTGACTAGCGATGCCCACATCCCAAAAATGAACTTTTAAAAAACAGGAGCAGGAGGAGACCACATGGTCCCTCAAGCCCGCTCCACCATTCATTACAATCATGGCTGACGTTCGGCTTCAATTCCACTTTCCTGATCAATTCCCCGTATCCCTTGATTTCCTAAGAGACAGTTAATGGGATTGTCCCACTTAATAATAATAATCGTTATTGTCACAAGTATGCTTACATTAATTAACACTGCAATGAAGTTACTGTGAAAGCCCCTAGTCGCCAGAAGGTTAAGCTGAACAATTCTCCATAATAGATGTTCCAGTTGATCACAGCGACAGATTATGTTGCATTTGTAAATGGCTACTTTTTAATTCAGGTGCTTTAGTAACAGCACACACATCCCCTTTTCATTATAAAGCCATTGCCCTGCTTTCTTTTTCTGCTTAATTTAGGGAAATATTTTTGCCTAAAGTGATTGCAAACGTTTGTCCTGAGAAGGACATATTGAACTCTGTGCCATTGAATTAGAGTAACAGAGGCTGCAGCCAGAGACGAACAATTTATCAGTAAGTGCTCCAAAATGGCAAAAGGGTTGAAATCACTTTGTACAATATTAATACTGTTCTTGAGCTATGATTTAATGTGGGTTGTCACTTTGGTTAAAATAACAGACTGAAGAACTGAACAGGAATGTGTTCATGTGTTTAGTTATTAACATGAAAGTGTGATTGTATCACAAAAGCCAGGAAGCAACAGCCTCCTCAACAGTGAGATTTATCAAGTAAAATGTAAAATATATGTGAAGATTTTGGTCAACACGTGGAATAAAGTGTATATTCCACATCAATGCACATCCTTGAAATGTGATCCAACCGTAAACCTCAGTCCTGGATAACCCAGAAAAGTTGGAAACTTTTGCTTTATGTTAATCTTCATATACTAATATGAGTCACAAGAATGCAATTTACCAATAAAACCTCCTCGGCATAATTGTCATATTCTTTACCTTTGATTCTAATCACCTGGCTTTTTTTTCAAGGGGATTGAATCTCACTTAACTGTCCTCTTGACAAAATAACAAACCTCAATGGTTTGATGTTTGTACCATTTGAACATCAGATTCATTTGATGTTTTAATGTCTTTCAAAGCAATTCGCCTTGAATAGACAAGATATTAAATCACTCATTGGGAATATCAAAATAGTGCCATAATGATTCAGAATCCTAAGGTTGAAATCTTTTCTTAATTTATTTTCTCTCACTGCTTTGACTCTTTCAAACCAAGATATTGAAATTATGTTCATTCATGACAGTTGTACAAAGTATGCATCTTGCTCACGGTTCATTTGGTATGGCGGCTCGCTGGTATAATGCTTAGCACTGCTGCCTCACAGCGCCACGGACCCAGGTTCAATTCCGGCCTTGGAATTCAATTCTCCCCATGTCTGCGTGGGTTTCCTCCGGATGTTTCGGTTTATTCACACAATTCCAAGATGTGCAGGTTAAGGTGGATTGAACATGATAAATTGCCCATCAGTGTCCAAAGATGTGCAGGTTAGGTGGGGTTGTGGGGATAGGGCAGGGTAGAGGGGCCTGGGTGGAGTGCTCTTTCGGAGGGTCGATGCAAACTCGATTGGTCGAATGACTTCCTTCTGCACTGTAGGGTTTCTATGATCCTATTTCTAAAATTTTGGAGCAAGTCCAATCGTGTCTTAAGGAGGTAGCATGTGATGCTTTCCCGTCTGTAACACAATTTAAGAAAATATAGAGTAGTGACAAGGAGCCCTCATAAGACTGGGTTCTTCAAATTATTCTATGCAATTTTAATAGAAAATAAGTGGATTAATTCTGAGACAGATACTTCCTGAACGTCTCACCTCTAAGCCGTGATTCACAGCAGCAATATACCAGACATTGATGATTCGGAATTTCAGCTGCATCCAGCGGAGGTTTAAGATCTATCCTATAGTCCCGTGTGGAATGTGGAATGCAGCAACGAACAAAAACTTTTGGAGGAAAGGGGGACAAGGGTCAATTGGTTCAGCAGGGAGCTGGGTGTGGGGATATGCTGATAGCAACATGCATTGGATTCCTGCTGAAAGGTCGCTGCAGAGACGCGCGAGAGAGCCTCCGAATTTGTTCTGAGCAATGCTTGCAGTGAGAGTTGTGGTACTTGAGATTGAACCATTCCATCAACATGCTGTCAGAGTAATTATAGCCTCCTCTTAATGACAGGCTGCAGTGACCCTACCTACTTCACCTTTATGCAGTCATTAAAGAGCTTTTATGGTCTTGTTTACCCTCCTGAGCTCTGTCTGGGACAGCAAGATTGTTCAACAGACATTGTCAGCTGCCGCTTTTCAGCTTTTGGGTCTTGATCAACAAATGAATCTGTGTTTAAGCAATCCTTTCATCTGATTTTTTTTTTGACTTAAATTAGTGCAGGCTCAAAACTGAAGTAGAATGAACAATGTCAAATGACCCTATAGAACTGATGCTTATGGAGTAAGTGAATACAAATCATCGGCTGTCAACAGCTTTCTGAAAAGAATGCAATGCTAAGTGGTCCAGTGTGATGAACTGAGGATGCTTCATAGATTCCATTGGAATTCTATGCTAATCTCATCCTCATTAACAATAACCCTTTGAGTTGCATTCCTTTGACCAAAAAAACTTTATATCTCAGGAATATTTTTAATTGAGGCAAAGTATTGGTCCACAGTGTTCTCAAATCCTGTTGAACATGTCTGGCATTCGAAGTGTACCAAGTAACCTCTCTAGAATCCCAGTGAACAGTTGACGGGTTTGGCTCCTTCGTTTGTTTGCTCATAACTGCCTGAGGTGAACCTGCTGAGTCTCAAAATTGGAATTATTTAAGGGAGAAGGAAATGCATATGGTTGGGTACACACCGTGCACCCAATCCAAGTGCCCATCAAGTAGAAACACATGTATTGCTGAAAAGAGGGAGATGTCGGCGAAGCTTTTTGCTTTGCATCCCATCAGGACAAACGCAAAAATGGCGGGCTGGATTCTCCGCCCCTCCACGCCACATTTCTATTTCACTCCACCGGCGGGATGCTCCGTTACGCCGGCTGCTCAATGGGGTTTCCCATTGTGGGGCAGCCCCATGCCGTCGGAACCCCCCCCGGGCTGCCGGCAAAACGGAGCATCCCTCCGGCGGAGAATCCAGCCTGTCAAATTTCAAACCATCATCACAACAATTTCTACTACCGGAGAAGAGGGTGCTGATTGGTTCTCACGTCTACTCTGATTGGCTGAGGCGTTGCCATGGAAAAAGCATTGGGGAACTATAGGCTCTCTAAACTCTCGGGTAATTCGCAACATTTGGGCATGTTCCTTTTGTATGTTCAATATTTTCAAACTTTGCGCCTCTTTTGAATTACTTAAGAGTTTGGGAGCCAAGAGTTACCTGCTGCTTTCTCTGTGGCATTGCTTCGGCCATTCAAAGTAAACTTGCCAACCAATCAGCGCATTTTTCTCCTAAAGTGTAAATTGTTTGAAATGTGGCATTCGTGTGTTTGTCGTGATGAATGAATGCAAGATGAAAAACTTCAGCAACGCCTGTTTCTTTTCAGCTAAATTCAAGTTCTGTAATACCAAGCGACTGTTTAGATACACAGATTGTGTATCTAATCCAGGTGCCCAGCAAGTAGATACACATGGTATTAGATGGGTGGTGTATGTACTTACATGTGTGCCATGAAACTCTGCGATTCCACTCTACAAACAACTACAAAGCAGGTTAGTGTGATACCAGACACGAGAAGAATACGTTAATGTTCATATTGTACACAACACAGAGAGGAGTAGATTATCTTATGTTGAAATGTTGGGTTTGTCAATTGATTGTTTATTTCAAAAGCACTAGATTGAATGTCCATTAGACGAAGACAGATGACTTAAATTGGGAGAGATTTAAATGTTTGGGATCTTGAGGAAACCAGGAAAAGCACAAAGCTAATAAGATGGCGCTTTAACGAGGAAGGCAGAAACAATTGATTATTCCATAATAAAGAAAAGATAAGAAATCATTGGGCCCGTAAAAGAGCTGCCTTCATCCTTGAAGAAAACTGGAGCTCCCTGAGTAATACATCGGATGTAAAAGGTGTTTTGACCTGATTGTGTAGCACATTGTGCTATTTACATAGTATTACGGCCAGTGGACTATGAAACACCAGTTGGAAGTGGTGTGGGAAACCATTGTGTGTTTGTGCTAAGCTATCAGTGTCATTATAGGTCATTCCTCATTACTACACTGGTAATATGGCCTATTCCCTGTTGCTAAGATAATTTTACAGAGCTCACATCCCTACAAGACCCGCCTACGAGCGATCAGCGAGGTGAAGGCTAAAACATCTGCCCCCGTACCCGCCCGCAACTCGGGCCAGTCCAACACCCAGAAGATGGCTTCTCGGGGACCAGGCTCCACATCCATATGTAACACCCCCGAGATAGTACTAAATACCTCCCTCCAATACCTTTCCAGCTTCGGGCAGGACCAAAACATATGAACATGGTTTTCCTCCCACATCGCTCACAAACATCCTCCACCCCCTTGAACAGCCAGCTCATCTTTGATTTTGTGATATGTGCCCTATACACGACCTTCAATTGTATCAGCCCCAACCTTGCACACCTCACACCACAATCCCTCTTCCATCTCCTACGCCCCAGCTATTCCTCCCATTTCACCTTAGCCCCCTCCATGGACACCCTGGGTAGATTCTCTGTTTCTGAGACTAAGGGCTGAATTCTCCGATTTTGAGGCAATATTCGGAGCATGTGTCTAGTCTTACGACCAGAAATTCGGCTCCACCCCAGCACCGATGCTCCACCCGATGGGGGGATAGCAGCCACACCACGTAAAGCCTGCAGATACGGCCAGAATATTGCCGGTCCGTGGCTGCGCATGCGCACGGTGGCGGCATGCAGCGGTCGCGCTGTAAACATGGTGCTGGCCACATGCGGACCCGGCATGCCAGATAGTGTCCCCCTTTAACCCCCCTCGACTCCCCCGGCCAACCCCCCACCTGTGCCCCCAGCCCCCGCCGAAGCCCCTCTGGCCAGTGGAATGGCTCCCCGCCCCCCACCCCCGACTGTGGCACCGCTGCACTTTGTCCGCAGCCATCACGCGAGGTCCCTGAACATTGTGAGCACACACGCCCCACGCCCTCGGGAAGTCGAATCATCGGGAGCGGAGCATCGAGGGAGGGCCTCAGGTGACGTCCTGAGGTTCGTCCCAACGGCGTGCGGCGTACTCAGCGATGACGCTGTTTTGGAGGGGACAGAGCATTGGGAAAATGGCTCCATTCCCGATTTCGGCATAAAAACAGATTTTCCGCCCAATCGCCGAACGCAATTTCAGCATCGGCAATCAGAGAATCTAGCCCTAAGTGTTGATGCCAACGCAAAATTCATGGACTTCCACGATAGCAAAACTGGCACGCACATTGACCGATCCGCTACTGTTAATAACATAAGAACTAGGAACAGGAGTAGGCCATCTGGCCCCTCGAGCCTGCTCCACCATTTAATGAGATCATGGCTGATCTTTGTGGACTCAGCTCCACTCTCCGGCCCGTACACCATATCCCCGAATCCCTTTATTCTTTAGAAAGGCATCTATCTTTTTCTTAAAAACGTTTAAAGAAGGAGCCTCAACTGCTTCACTGGGCAAGGAATTCCAGAGATTCACAACCCTTTGGGTGAAGAAGTTCCTCCTACACTCCGTCCTAAATCTACCTCCCCTTATTTTGAGGCTATGCCCCCTAGTTCTGCTTTCCCCGACCAGTGGAAACAACCTGCCCGCATCTATCCTATCTATTCCCTTCATAATTGTATATGTCTTAATAAGATCCCCCCGCATCCTTCTAAACTCCAATGAGTACAGTCCCAGTCTACTCAACCTCTCGTCATAATCTAATCCCCTCAACTCTGGGATCAACCTAGTGAATCTCCTCTGCACTCCCTCCAGTGCCAATATGTCCTTTCTCAGGTAAGGAGACCAAAACTGAACACAATACTCCAGATGTGGCCTCACCAACACCCTATACAATTGCAGCATAACCTCACTAGTCTTGAACTCCATCCCTCTAGCAATGAAAGACAAAACTCGATTAGCCTTCTTAATCACCTGTCGCACATGCACACCAACTTTTTGCGACTCGTGCACCAGCACACCCAGGTCCCTCTGCACAGCAGCATGTTTTAACACCTTACCGTTTAAATAATAATCCATTCTGCTGCTATTCCCCCCAAAATGGATAGCCTCACACTTGGCAACATTGAATTCCATCTGCCAGACCCTAGCCCATTCACCTAACCTATCCAAATCCTTCTGCAGACTTCCGGTATCCTCTGCCCTTTTTTCTTTACCACTCATCTTAGTGTCGTCTGCAAACTTTGACACATTGCACTTGGTCCCCAACTCTAAATCGTCTATGTAAATTGTGAACAACTGCGGGCCCAACACTGACCCTTGAGGGACCCCACTAGTTACAGGTTGCCATCCAGAGAAACACCCATTTATCTCCACTCTCTGCTTTCTGTTAGTTAACCAATCCTCTACCCATGCTACCACTTTACCCTCAATGCCATGCATCTTTAGTTTATGCAGCAACCTTTTGTGTGGCACCTTGTCAAAAGCTTTCTGGAAATCCAGATATACCACATCCATTGGCTCCCCGTTATCTACTGCACTGGTAACGTCCTCAAAAAATTCTACCAAATTAGTCAGACACGACCTACCCTTTGTGAACCCATGCTGCGTCTGCCCAATGGGACAATTTCCCTCCAGGTGCCCCGCTATTTCCTCCTTAATGATAGATTCCAGCATTTTCCCTACAACCGAAGTTAAGCTTACCGGCCTATAATTACCCGCTTTCTGCCGACCTCCTTTTTTAAACAGTGGTGTCACGTTTGCTACTTTCCAATCCTCTGGGACCACCCCAGAGTCTATCTAATGTTGATAAATTATCACTAGTGCGTTTACAATTTCCCTAGCCATCTCTTTTAACACTCTGGGATGCATCCCATCAGGACCAGGAGACTTGTCTACCTTTAGCCCAATTAGCTTGCCCAATACTGCCTCCTTAGTGATTACAATCATCTCAAGGTCCTCACCTATCATATCCTTATTTCCATCAGTCACTGGCATGTTATTTGTGTCCTCCACTGTGAAGACTGACCCAAAAAACCTGTTCAGCTCCTCAGCCATTTCCCCATCTCCTATTATTAAATCTCCCTTCTCATCTTCCAAAGGACCAATATTTACCTTAGCCACTCTTTTTTGTCTTATATATTTGTAGAAGCTTTTACTATCTGCTTTTATGTTCTGAGCCAGTTTACTTTCATAGTCTACCTTACTTATCTTTATGGCTTTTTTAGTAGCTTTCTGTTGTCCCCTAAAGACTTCCCAGTCCTCTAGTCTCCCACTAATTTTTGCCACTTTGTATGTTTTTTCCTTCAATTTGATACTCTCCCTCACCTCCTTAGATATCCATGGTCGATTTTTCCCCTTTCCACCGTCTTTCTTTTTTGTCGGTATGAACCTTTTCTGAACACTGTGAAAGATCGCTCGGAAGGTTCTCCACTGTTCCTCAACTGCTTCACCATGAAGTCTTTGCTCCCAGTCTACCTTAGCTAGTTCTTCTCTCATCCCATTGTAATCGCCTTTGTTTAAGCACAAAACACTAGTGTTTGATTTTACCTTGTCATCCTCCAACTGTATTTTAAATTCCACCATATTGTGGTCGCTCCTTCCAAGCGGACCCCGAACTATGAGATCATTAATCAATCCTGCCTCATTACACAGGACCAGATCTAGGACCGCTTGTTCCCTTGTAGGTTCCATTACATACTGCTCCAGGAAATTATCCCGGGCACATTCTATAAACTCCTCCTCAAGGCTGCCTTTACCAACCTGGTTAAACCAATCGATATGCAGATTAAAATCTCCCATGATAACCGCTGTACCATTTCTACACGCATCCGTTATTTCTTTGCTTATTGCCTGCCCTACCATCCTGGTACTATTTGGTGGCCTATAGACTACTCCTATCAGTGACCTTTTCGCCTTACTATTCCTGATTTCCACCCAAATTGATTCAACCTTGTCCTCCATAGCACCAATATCATCCCTTACTATTGCCCGGATGCCATCCTTAAACAACAAAGCTACACCACCGCCCTTACCGTCCATTCTATCCTTTCGTATAGTCTGATACCCTTGGATATTTAACTCCCAGTCGTGACCATCTTTTAACCATGTTTCAGTAATGGCCACTAAATCATAGTCATTCACGATGATTTGCGCCATCAACTCATTTACCTTATTTCGTATACTACGAGCATTCAGGTAAAGTACACTTATGCTGTTTTTTATGTCTTTGTTATGAATCCTAACACCTTGATCAGTAACTTTTCGCAATTTATTTTTCCTCTCACCCTTTCTCCTAATTTTCCTTGTCTTTGAACCCATATCTCCACATAATAACCTGTCACGTAACCTGCTGCCTTGATCTCCATTAACCATTATACTGTCCATAGCTTTACACTTCCCTTCCCCCCACTTGCTAGTTTAAAGTCCTTGTGACCAACCTATTTATCCTATTCGCTAGAACACTGGTCCCAGAATGGTTCAGGTGAAGACCGTCCCAACGGTACAGGTCCCTCCTGCCCCAGTACTGATGCCAATGCCCCATGAAATGGAATCCCTCTTTCCCGCACCACTCCTTTAGCCACGTGTTAACTTCTCTAATTTTCTCAACCCTATGCCAATTGGCACGTGGCTCAGGTAGTAATCCAGAGATTATAACCCTGGAGGACCTGTTCTTTAATTTAGTCCCTAGTGTTTGATAATCCCCAAACAGGTCCTCTTTCCTAGTCTTACCTATGTTGTTAGTCCCAACGTGGACCACAACAACTGGATCCTCCCCCTCCCTCTCCAAAATCCTTTCAAGCCGATCAGAGATGACCCTCACCCTGGCACCGGGCAGGCAACATACCATGCGGGACTCTCGATCTGGCTTACAAAGGATGCCATCTATCCCCCTAATTATAGAATCCCCTACAACTACCACTTGTCTTTTTGCTCCCCCCTCTTGAATGGCTTCCTGTACCACGGTGCAGTGGTCAGTCAACGCATCTTCCCTACAGCCCTCTTCCTCATCCACACAAGGTGCAAGTACCTCATACCTGTTGGACAAGGTCAAGGGCTGAGGCTCCTCAACTCCTAAACTCAGGATCCCCCTACCTGCCTCCCTTGCAGTCACACCACTCTGTCCCTGACCACTGTCCGAATTACCAGAACTTCTTCTACCGGGTGTGACTGCCTCCTGAAACAAAGCGTCCAGGTAATGTTCCCCCTCCCTGATATGCCGCAGTGTGTGCAGCTCGGTCTCCAGCTCATCAATTCTGAGCTGAAATTCCTCGAGCAGCCATGCAGATGTGGTCACTGATGGTCTCAATGGGATCCACCAGTTCCATCATCATACAGCAACAGCACATCACCTGTCCAGCCATATTCAACTAGTTAATTACTTTAAATATTTTATCGAACCTCAAGGATAAACCCGAACACCAACAAAAACACAGCCCTCTCTCGCCACTCACCCGAACTCAGTCACTCACCGAAACTCAGATACACTCTGTTCCAATCAGCACTCACCTAAACTCAGATGCACTCTGTTCCAATCAGCACTCACCTAAACTCAGATGCACTCTGTTCCAATCAGCACTCACCTAAACTCAGATGCACTCTGTTCCAATCAGCACTCACCTAAACTCAGATGCACTCTGTTCCAATCGGCACTCACCTAAACTCAGATGCACTCTGTTCCAATCAGCACTCACCTAAACTCAGATGCACTCTGTTCCAATCAGCACTCCGTGACTAAAGGCACTCCTGCCACACCTTTTGTGCACTCACCTCTCCCAGCACTGTCCCGGCTCTCTCCTCCCGCGCTTTTTAAATCTCCCGGCTCTCTCCTCCGGCCCTGTTATCGCTGTCCCGGCTTTCTCTGCTCCCGCGTTAAGGGGCTAGCAACGGTGCCACGTGGAACACAATCAATTCCAATGAAAAATGGCGCCGGATTCGGTGGTTTCACGATAGACACTCAGGAGGCTGACAAGCTACAGCCGCATATACACACTGCACTCCCCACACACACCATCCCAGTCAACAAGATGACAGCGAGGAGAGCAGCCCCAAGATTCACGGATGCTGAGCTGGAGACCTTCCTGGACACATCGGAGGAGAAGAGGATGATCCTGTACCCTGGCCCAGGAAGGAGGCTGCCAGCTGCCGCCATTCACCATGCATGATCACAGATGACAGAGGTAGTCAGCGCTGTGAGTAACACCCTCCGGACTGGCCAGCAGTGCTGAAAAAACTGCACAGCATCCTCAGGGTGCCCAGGGTAAGTGGGCAGCACTGTGCCCCTGGCACCAACCCCCTGCCACACACCCGTAACCCTGCCCCCCCCACCCCACCTGAAGGTCGGGCGAACCTCCACCCTGCACCACATGCTGTCACCCATACTGGCCACCATGGCCGGATGCCCTGGCCGCTGAGGCCACCAGCTACCCACCTGCATGTGTAGGTGGAGGAGTCCAACCACGTGCAGCAGCAGGCCATGTTGCTGACAATGCGTGCCACCCAGGCCAACACCGCACTGATGACGTCTGTGATGGAGGCTTTTGGGGCGATGGTTTTGGCTACGGATCAGCATGTCCAAACCCTGGGGCATTCTTTGCACACGCTGGCCGAGGCCCAGGGCATGGTTGCCGCCTCACTGGCAACCATGTGCCAGAGCCACCTGGACATCACAGCGCCCTGAGCCATGGCTGGGAACGTTGGCGGCATTGCCCAGGCACTGGCCAACGTGGCGCAGACACAGTCGCAGAGGTAGATGGCTGATGTGACACAAATCCATCAGGTGGTGGCACAGCCACTGGGTTATGTGGCGCAGTCCCAGACAGAGATGGTCCCCTCTCTGTGTTCCATGACCGCGAGCGGGTGGACCTGGTCGAGAACAGAGTGGGCCTCCAGGACTGGCAGGCGGTGGCGGAGGCTCAGGGTTTAGCTCTGCTCGCACTTCCGCCCCATAGAGTAGCTCCGGTGCCATCGGGCCCCCAGAGGGGGGAGGAGGAGGTGATGGGGCCTCCGCCGGAGACTCCCACAGGGGAGGTACCGGAACACCGCAGCACGTTGGACCCCCCCCAGTCGTGTCCCTGGCGCATCTGCTGGGCAGCGGGCGGAACAGGGCGGCACCACGCCACTTGGGACACCTGAGCAGCAGCCGGGACCATCCAGGCCAGGTCCCCCCAGAAGACGGCCGCCAATGGGGATCCAGGTCGCAGGGCGGGAGTCATAGCAGACCACCTCCACTCCTGTTATACCATAGTTTTAGCGCCCGTAAGGCCATAAAGTTAGATGCCAGCTAAGTTGGTATGGATGTAGGGCACAGTTTAGTTATAGAGGCTAGAGCTCAAATCTGTAAATATATTTTCACACTAACACCTATTACCACTGTTACAGCCTATCTTGGTGCTCTATCTATCTGGATGCGAGGGGTGGGCTTGTCTCGGCAGGCCAGAGAGGTCGGGGGGTGGGGGGGGGGAGGAATGGGCGGACGTTGTAGGTCCCACATATTCCTCGATCATCTTCACAATCTCATCGCAAAACCTCCGGTTCCCTAACAATCCCACATCAATTCTCCACTACGGCCTATGAGCCACCCCTTCTCCAGTACCACATCCACCCAATGCAGCGCATGGTCCGAAATCAATATCACTGAATACTCTGACCCTTTGACCCCAATAACGCCTTCCCCACCATAAAATAGTCCATTCTCAAGCACACTTTATGTACCGGGTAAAAAAAGCCAATGCTCCCACTCCCTGGGGTTCAGGAATCTCCACAGGTGCAGTCCTCCCATCTCTCTCATGAGCCCAACTAGCGCCTTCACCCCCCCTGCCTGATCCAGCGAGTGCGGCTGAGAGCTGTCCACCTTCGGTTCTTGCACCATATTCCAATCCCTTTCTACGATTGTCTTGTGGGTATTCTAATCCGGGATGGCGCCCAACACCCTCTTCGCAAACTCTGCATCATCCCAGTTGGGGCCATATACGCTTGCCAGCGCCAACAACCTCCCCTCAAATGCCCCAGTCACAATCGCGTACCTACCCCTTCCACCGTCTCCATCTGAAACCTCACCCTCTTGCTCACCAATACCACTACCTTCGCCCCCCCGCGAGCCCTGCTATCAAACCCCGAGTGGAAAACCTGACTCACCCCAGCCCTCCCTGAACCTCACCTGGGGCGTCATTCTCCGATCATCCAGCGATGTTGGCCGCCGTGGCGGCAGCCGCTAATGTCTATGTTGCCCTGGATGAGGAGGAAGAGGAGGAGGAGGAGGAGGAGCATGCCAGAGAGGCGGCGCAGGCTGCCGCAGAGGGACAGGCGGCAGCCGCCCAGGCTGGAGGGACACCTGACCGACAGGACGAGGAGGGGGAGGAGGACGTCGCGGCCCCACGGCAACGGAGGCACCCGAGGGCGCCCCGTGTGCACCGGCCCCGGCAGTCATACCAGGACCTCACGGACCGGGAATGCAAGAGGAGACTCCGGATGAGGCGGGAAACCGTGGCACACATCTGCCACCTGCTGGCACACCTGTCACCGCGTGGCACTGGCGGGGGACACCCTCTCCCCGTGTCCGTCAAGGTTACGGTGGCCCTGAACTTTTATGCAACGGGGTCATTCCAGGCACCGAGTGGGGACCTGTCCGGCATATCGCAGACATCGGTGCATCGGTGCATCCGGGCAGTGACAGATGCCCTATATGCCATGGCGCACCGCTACATCCGCTTCCCTGTGGACCGGGCCAGCCAAGATGCCCGGGCCGTGGGCTTCTCTGCCGTGGCCGGGTTCCCCATGGTCCAGGGCGCGATTGATGGGATGCAGGTCGCCGTGCGGCCACCTGCAGATAACAGGGCTGTGTTCACCAATAGGAAGGGGACCTATTCGATGAACATACAGGTGGTCTGCGACCACCGCATGATGATCCTGCACGTCTGCGGCCATTACCCAGGCAGTGTACATGACTCATACGTGTTGTCGCAGTCATCCATCCCCGGCATGTACGAGGGACGCCATCCCCGGCTGAGGGGCTAGTTGCTGGGCGACAGGGGCTACCCATTGCGATCGTGGCTGATGACGCCTATATGGAGGCCACGCAATGAGGCGGAGAACCGCTACAATGATGCCCATGTAGCGACAAGGGAAGTGATAGAGAGGTGCTTTGGCGTGCTGAAGATGCATTTCAGGTGCCTGGACCTCTCTGGGGGCGCCCTCCAGTATCGGTCAGATAGGGTCGGCCGCATCATTGTGGTGTGCTGCGTCCTGCACAACATAGCCCAACAGAGGGGCGATGTGCCGCAGGCAGAGGAGGGCGGAGTGGAGGAGCAGCAGGAAGAGGCGCAGTCCTCCCCAGATGAGGGGGATGTGGGCAATGGTCAGGGCAGACGGGCTAGACACAGGCGGGTGGCTGTCCACCGTTACCGGCTGGCCCAGCGGGCACGGGACAGGCTGATAGCCGCCCGCTTCACTGACTAGATGGGCGTGGGAATCGGGTAGTATGGCCACAGACCGCACACCATGGCAACAGCCGACCACCCACACCCCCCACCCATCCACCCACCCAGCACCCTCACCCCCCCTCCCCAACCCCACCCACCCCAATCGCATGCACCCCCCCATTGCCGATCCACCTGCGGCACAACGGGCCGGGCTCACACAGTTGCCGGTGGACGCGTGTCTATTGCAGGCCATGGAGGATGATGACAACCCGCCCTGCGGTGAGCTCCTGGCTCCACATCGTTGGACTATGTCTGACCCATGGCCACAGTACCACCATCCACCCGGACCATCCCTGCATGCGGCTGTGACACTGCAGCGCACGGTCCCGTCCTCTGCCCAGGGGGATGTTGATGGCGGCTCAGGGGGAAGGGGGCAGACTCACCTGGGGCTGAGGTAAGACCACCCCTCACACACACACTTGCGCTCAACGTACATGACACCCCCGCACGCTTTGGACAGAGCACAAAGGCAGCTTCTGTAGGTGTAACATTGACTTTAATAACCAAAGGAGTTCATGCACGTGCCCTAGCCCCTAAAACTCATCTGTGCCCTGCACCCGTGCCAACTTACTCAGTGTCTAATTGTTTGGCCTTACGGGCCCTTTGACTACGTCTACGTGGTTCCCCAGACGGTACAGCAGAACTGGAGGTGGACTCCTGTGATTCCTGCCCTCTGACACTGGATCCCTTTGGTGGCCGTTTCCTGGGGCGTCCTGGCCTAGATGGGCCAGGCTGCGGCCCGGGCGACTGGGATGGCGATCTGCCAGCCTGTCCTGCCCGTTGCCCACCCGATGCACCTGGGACGGAAGGGGGGGAGTCCGAGGTGTCGCGGTGTTCCGGGACCTCCCCTACAGGGGGAGCCGGGACGGACCACACCACCTCCTCCTCCCTCGGGGTGCCCGATGGCCCCCAGGCCTCTACATGGGTGGGGGATGCGAACGGACTGGCCATCCGACGCCCCCCCGACATCTGGCGCTGCCAGTCCTGGAGGCCCGTGCTGGTATCGACAGGGGTCTGCAGGTTTGCAGCCATGGAGCCCAGGGGGTTGGCAAACCCTGTCTGTGACAGTGCGACGCCGGCTCGCACATGGCCACTGGCGCCGATGCCCTCAGCGATGGCCTGCAGAGACTGGGCCATGGCCTGCAGAGACTGGGCCATGGCCTGCTGAGACTGGGCAATGGTGTTGAGCCATCTGGCGCTGGCACTGGCTCATGGCCTCCTGTGAGAGGGCAACCATGTCCTGGGCCACAGACGCCGCCTGCACGGAAAGCCCCAGGCCTCGCAAACCGTTCCCCATGTCTGACACCGTCGCACCCATTGCCTCCACCGCGGACGCCACCCGTGCGGTGTCGGCCTGGGTGGCACGCATGACCGGCACCGCTCCCAGCTCCTGGACGCAGGTGGACTCCTCCACCTGCGACTGCAGCCGCCGCAAGCCGGCCGTCACCCTCTTCGCTCGTCTCTGGGTCGGTGGTTGCATCGGATCTATGTGTGGGTGTGGTAACTCCAGGAACCCGGGGTCCATCTGGGCGGCAGATGTTCGCTTGGGCTGGGCTGCCCTCCGACCGCCCGGCCCCTCTGCTGCTCCTACCTCCACCTGCTGTACCAGGAAGGCTGTGCTGTGCGCACCAGTGAGTGTACCAGACGCCTCATCACTAAAGTGCCCAACCGAGGTGAGTGTTTCTGCGATGGTGGAGGGTGTCGGTGACAGCAGTGGCGTTGTGTCGTGCTCTTCGTCCCACTCTGAGTCCATGGCACTTTGGGGTGGGGGTTCGTCTCCATCTATCCACTCTGAGTCACTGTCCGGTATTTCGTCTTCCTGGGTAGTGCTGTCCCGGGTAGGGGTGTCCTGGGCAGTGCTGTCCCGGGTAGTGGTGTCCCGGGTAGTGGTGTCCTAGGTAGTGGTGTCCTGGGTCGTGGTGTCCTGGGTAGTGGTGTCCTGGGTAGTGGTGTCCTGGCTCGGATGTGACGGGGGCCTGTGGCTGCCCCCCTCGTCGCTGGGTGGTCGCTCCCGCACGTGACGGGGGTGTCGTCTCGCTGTTGCTCCAGGTCTCTCCGTCTCCCGTGGTGTGCGAGGGGCATCCTGCGGGCGTCGCATGCTGGAGGGTCCGGGTCTCTCTGTCTCCCATGACCTCCGAGGGGCATCCTGCGGGCGTCGCATGCTGGAGGGTCCGGGTCTCTCTGTCTCCCGTGGTGTGCGAGGGGCATCCTGCGGGCGTCGCATGCTGGAGGGTCCGGGTCTCTCTGTCTCCCGTGGCCTCCGAGGGGCATCCTGCGGGCGGTCTGCATCTGCGGGGATGGGTGCCTGGACGTTTGGTCCTGCGATACACAATGAAGCATGCATGGTTAGACATCAGGCAGTGATCAGGTGATATGGGGGAGGGGGATATAGGAGAGGGGGGATATGGGGACGGGCTGTCGGTGGCTCACTTGCTAGTACACCCCCGACCTCTGCATCAGCAACCTCCCGGTCCTCAGGTCCGCCAGCCAGTCCCAGGGCCCTGTCCTCGTGTTCGGTCAGTGGCCTCTCATCAGCGGGGCCTCCTCCAGTCCTCACATGCTCCCTATTGTTGTGCGCGCGCTTCTCCTGTGGGGGGGGGGGGGTGGGTGGGGGTGGTGGCAGGGGTAAAAGGCAACACTGTTAGGCAGGTATATGAATGCACGCCATCGGTTGCGCGTGCATTGCAGAGGTTAAGGTTAGGGCTGGATTCACTTGGGGATATGGGGGAGGGGGGATATGGGGAGGGGGGATATGGGGGAGGGGGGATATGGGGGAGGGGGGATATGGGGGAGGGGGATATGGGGAGGGGGGATATGGGGGATATGGGGAGGGGGGATATTGGGGAGGGGGATATGGGGGAGGGGGGATATGGGGGAGGGGGGATATGGGGAGGGGGGATATGGGGGAGGGGGGATATGGGGAGGGGGGATATGGGGGCAGGGGGAGGGGGGATATGGGGGATATGGGGGAGGGGGGATATTGGGGAGGGGGGAAATGGGGGAATATGGGGGAGGGGGATATGGGGAGGGGGGGATATGGGGAGGGGGATATGGGGAGGGGGGATATGGGGGAGGTGGGATATGGGGGCAGGGGGAGGGGGGATATGGGGGATATGGGGGAGGGGGGATATTGGGGAGGGGGGAAATGGGGGAATATGGGGGAGGGGGATATGGGGAGGGGGGGGATATGGGGAGGGGGATATGGGGAGGGGGGATATGGGGGAGGGGGGATATGGGGGAGGGGGGATATGGGGGAGGGGGATATGGGGAGGGGGGATATGGGGGAGGGGGGATATGGGGAGGGGGATATGGGGAGGGGATATGGGGGAGGGGGGATATGGGGAGGGGGGTATATGGGGAGGGGGGATATGGGGGAGTGGGTGATATGGGGGAGGGGGATATTCGGGAGGGGGGATATGGGTGATATGGGGAGGGGGGATATGGGGGAGGGGGATATGGGGGATGGGGGATATGGGGGAGGGGGGATATGGGGGAGGGGGGATATGGGGAAGGGGGATATGGGGGAGGGGGGTATGGGGAGGCTCACCCTGCCTGCTCTGACGAGGTCGTTCACCTTCTTGTGGCACTGGGTGCCTGTCCGTGGTGTCAGGGCCACAGCGGTGACGGCCTCTGCCACTTCCCTCCACAGACGCCGGCTGTGGCGTGGGGCAACTCTGCGGCCGTGCCCGGGATACAGGGCGTCCCTCCTCTGCTCCACCGCGTCCAGGAGTGCCTCCACATCGCGTGACTCGAACCTCGGGGCTGAGCGGTGGCCAGCCATCCAGTCGGGTGTTCCGGTCGGATGTTCCGGTCGGGTGGGGGGGAGCAGCGCGGCCTTATGAGCCGTCACGCCGTGCGGCGCGTATGGCGCTGCACGGCGTGAACCACGTGCGCAAGCGCGGATCCCGTTACGTTGCTGCTAGCCCATTTCGGGCCGGAGACTTTTGACCCATTTTTCCGACGTGACGCAAGTCGGATTTGCGCCGTTTTTTGCGCCGATCGGCGGACCTTCCGCCGATAACAGAGAATTTCGCCCCTGTGATCTTTCACCCAGGGTCTTCTGCAGCATCACTATGTTGGCCTTTAGATTCTTTACATGTGCAAACACTCTTGACCTCTTCACCGCTGCTACCCCGCCCAAGCCCCCACGTTACTATTTCAGAGCAGGAGCGGAATTCTCCGACCTCCTACAGGGACGGAGAATCGCCTGCTGGCCGCGCAAATCGCGCCACGCCGCCCCAATGCCGGGACGCGATTCTCCGCAGAGCAGAGAATCGGTGCCATTGGAGTCAGCGAGGTTGGCGCGGCGCCAGTCGGGGTATGCGGCGACTCTCGGGCCCGGGCCAGCACGGGCCCGGTGCAACGATTCTCCAGCCCGGATGGGCCGAGCGGCCATCATCAAAAAGCCGAGTCCCTCTGGCGCCATTCTAACATCCTCTGTGCCGGCAGGACCTGTGCGTTGAAGGGGCCGGGGGCGGCCTGTGAGGGGGGGGGGGGGGAAGAAGGGGTCCGACCCCGGGGAGGGCCTCCGTAGTGGCCTGGCCCCTGATCGGCAGGCCGGCCTCTCTGCTCCCGGCCTCCTTTCCTTCGTGCCGGCTCCTGTAGCCCTGCGCCATTTGGCGTCGGGGCCGGCACAGGGAAGAAGGCTACTCCACATGTGTGGGCCGCTCCAGCGCCGTGCTACCCCACTGTGGGCTGCAGAATGGGGTCACGGAACGGGCGCCAACGCCAGAAAAAACATTCCCGTTTTTACGCCGCCGCCGGCACTTAGCCGCCCGATGGGAGAATCCCGCCCCGGGTGTCTCTCACCACCACCCCTCCTAACCACCATCATCATAACCCCGAGTCCTGCCCACTGGGCCTGACCCGCCCTGTCTCTTTGTTGCCATAGAATTCCTTCACCCTCCCTCCCAGAATCCCCCATCCACTTCCTCTTGAAAACACCTCTCCCAGTATCGATCCCACCCCCACCTTTCACACCTCCCAGTCCCATTGAAACCTGTTCAACCAGGTTCCAATGACCACGGCTCCATCCCCTACCACACTCCCATTCACGAGCGAGCCCTCACTTGCTAGTGTGGAGGCCCGTGCCCAAGCACCCCTTCTCCCAATCCCCTTCCCCATGAACCAGTCCCTGAAAACAAGGACCCAGTCCCAGTAAACCGCCAAAATCCCAAAGCTCAATATCTTCAAACCCACCATGACCCACAGCAGAGGGTACACTACCCTTCCCCATAAACCAATCCAAAAACCAAACCCCCAACTGTTCCCCCCACTCATACCGAACAAATAAACATCCTGAAACAGGAAACAAGAAAAGAGGCTGTATATAGTATTTCACCCCTTTTCCTTCAGTCCAGAACCAAACCCCAGGCCCACCTCCCATTTTAACCCTAGTCCTTCAGCCTTCATGAACGCCTCCGTGGCCTCCACCATCTCAAAGTAGAAGCCCCTTGAATTATAGGTCACCCTCCGCTTCGCCGGGTAGACCACGCCGAACCTCACGCCATTACTGTAGAGTGCCGCCTTCACCCGACCAAAGGATGGCGCTTCCTCACCAGCTCCACTGTTAAGTCCGAGTATATATGAATACCAGATCCTTCACAATGCACCGCGCGCCTTTGTTTGGCCCAACTCCTTCTCCTTGACATGGAATTCATGGAAACAAATTATGACCGCCTTTGGCGGCTCATTTGTCTTTGGCTTGGTCCTCAGCAACTGATGAGCCTTGTCCAGTTTGTACAGGGAGGGATCTTCCCCCTCCCCCAACAACTCCGCCAACATCTTCACAAAGTACTCGGTCATCCTCGGGCCCTCCACCACCTTGGGAAAACCCACAATTCTCAAATTCTGCCGCTGCGACCTGTTCTCCAGGTCCTCCACTTTGGCTCTGAGTCCTTTGTTGACCTCCGCCACCCTCCGCAGCTCCTCACCCATTGAAGGGAACAGGTCACTATGTTGCGACAGAGCCTCCTCCACCCCCTTCAGCTTCTCTCCTTGCTCCCATACATCGGGTGATGTCTTCAACACCGCTACCTTCACCGGGGCCATTACCTCCTCCATCAGCTCCTTCATTGCAGCCGTCATCTCCTTACGCATCACCTCCATGTGTTTGGCGAACTGCCTCTCAAACTCTCCAGCCATCCCCTTGCTCAGAGTTTCCACTGTGAAGGGCGCGGCCCCACCCAGTGATTCAGCCTCCGCCATCTTTCCTGCTGCCGGCTCACCCGTTTACTCGATGGCGAACTTTCACTCACGCCTTTCTTCCCAGCGGCTTTTTTCTGTGTCTTCGATATTCCCCTCCTTCCTCATGTCTTCCTACACCAGCTTAACCAAAACTGCCCCTGGAACTGGGAATTAAACTCCAAAAGCCAGAGCCTCGAGCAGGAGCCACCCAATGTGCGACACCCACCTACATGCCGCCACCTGAAATCCATTCCTAACCTTTCTTTTCTGTCCATTAACCAATCCTCTATATTTTCTGTTCATTTTTTTATTGCCCCAAAGTTTGAAGTTGATGAACGCAAATTAAAAAACCGAGTCTTCCATAAGGTGATTAGTTTTATTGCTGACTCACGTTATCTTTTGGTTCCAGGCTGGTGGGTTGCCGTACATAACAAAAGACCAATTGACTTCATTATTGGATGAATGCATCCAATGTCAAAGTTTAGGAAGAATATCTGATGATAAAGTCTTGGATCCTGATTCTGAACCTTCTGGCTCTTGGTGTTCCCCAACGCACCCATCGACGATTGTCTACAATACTCCTCGGCTATCGGAATCTGTTCTTTCTCAGCTTTTGGAGGATGCTTACAACTCGGGCCTTTCTCCAACTCCCAGTGGAGCTGAGGGAGGTATCAAACAATTAGCTGCTGCTATTGAGAGTGAAGACCCAAGTTACTATCGCAACAAAGCCATGGCAATCACCAGCAGGCTGGCAGAAAAACAGCCGGCCGTTTCAGTAGCCGATGATGACAAAACAGAAAGTCAAGTAGGGACGTGGACACCGATCAATAATGAAGAATCCTACATGACCAGGGCATTGGAGATTAAACAAGTGAAAAAGCCCACCTTCCTAAATGATCCATATCTTGATGAATCTACAGACAAGGAGCAGTCAGCAGATGACAACAGTCTCACCATTCCACCATTACAACACAGAGGTGTGATTATATGCCATTGCGACTTAAAATTACATTTTGACCAAAGTGTTCAATTAAAAGTAATCGTTTCAATATTTTGCATCCAGTACCAACCTATTATTTGATTAATATTTTCAATATTTTGCATCCAGTACCAACCTATTATTTGATTAAGCTGAATGGAACTCAGAGGATGAGCAGATATGGTTGAATGTTGATAGCAAGCGATTGAGTTTAATACCTCAGCCATGCCCACTGCTTCCAGCAAAATATCTTCCTTTTAATCAACCCCTCCCTTCCAAAGAAGATTCCAAATGGATTTCTGCTCATTCCCATTTATACATAGTTACTTCTGACACCAACATGCCAAGAACAGGCAGGGAAACACTGCTGAACCACCAGTTCAGCCAGAACCTAACAAGTATAGACAAAAAGCATTTCAGTTTGCCAGGATTGTTAACCTGATTTTCATGCATTTATTTATTAGAAACAAATGTTATTTGCTTTATTGCTCTGCATTTGTTTCAAAAAGAATATTTACTCCCTCTTACCACTGAATATACGAATCATTACAGTCTTGGTATGATAAGTTTATATTATATAATATACTATAGATGCATAGGGTGGAAGTGAGGGCTTAAGTGGGTTGGTGCAGACTCGATGGGCCAAATGGCCTCCTTCTGCACTGTATGTTCTATGTTCATTCACCATCCAATCGGCATTCTGTCATTTACTGTTAGCCATTCTTATTATTTATAGGAGAGCAGTTAGGGGTTCTATATTCAACCAGTTTGGTCTCCTAAATGAGATTAAGTCAGTAAGCTTCTTTGCAGCTGTCCTGCGCATGTATGTATTTGAAGAGAACCAACTTGGGGCCAAAAATCTATCTATAATCCATACCTGGACTTTATTTAATTTGTTATTTACATAATATCACAACAGTATTAGTAAAAATGTTGAGTTATGTGTTACATTCTCAATTCTTCATTGTTAATTGTTAAGATCTCAATCCCAAACACCACTGTGCCTTCCAGCTCACCAGTTCACTACTTGTCACTGTTCCAGGGATATTTTGCATGACATTTGATTATCTGCATTGTAATTTCAAACGAGTTCTGTCAATTACTTAAACCACTCGTGCCCTTGTACATTTCTTCCAGCCAGTCTGCACAAGTATCATCTTAAAGTAGAATTAAAACTGAAAATGTGCCAATCAAGGAAAATAGAGAGTAAAAGTTATGATCTTAATAAAATAAAGAAGAAATAATTTACTTTTATATAGCTACAATCTTGGTGCACTTACAATATCAGGGTGATAAATACTGAAATGAGAAGGGCAAAGAGAAAGTATGAGAATAGATTGGTGGCTGACATGAAAGTGAATACAAGTCTTTTATAAACATACGAATAGTGAAAGTGTAGTCAAAGGAAGGGTGGGGTTGATTAAAAGGAGGATATTTTGCTGGAAGCAATGGGCATGGCCTAGGTATTAAATAAGCACTTTGGTAGCATGGTGGTTAGCACAATTGCTTCACAGCTCCAGGGTCCCAGGTTCGATTCCAGCTTGGGTCACTGTCTGTGCGGAGTCTGCACATCCTCCCCATGTGTGCGTGGGTTTCCTCCGGGTGCTCCGGTTTCCTCCCACAGTCCAAAGATGTGCAGGTTAGGTGGATTGGCCATGATAAATTGCCCTTGGTGTTCAAAATTGCCCTTAATGTTGGGTGTGGTTACTGGGTTATGGGGATAGGGTGGAGATGTGGGCTTGGTTAGGGTGCTCTTTCAAAGAGCCGGTGCAGACTCGATGGGCCGAATGGCCTCCTTCTGCACTGTAAATTCGATGAAAATTCTATGTATCTGTCTTCACAACAGACGAGGATGCTGCCAATGGCCATGCTTAGAAATACTGTGTCAGAGGACGACCTGAGAGGTATTTTCTTTACCCAACTTTTGAACAAGTTTGCTTTCTAGCAATGGTCGCTGGAAAATTATTAGCAATGGGAACTCGGGCCGATTTTTCCCCTCCCTAGTCCAGGAATGCTGAAGCCAATAGTAGCTCCCACCATTGTCGAATATTTCTGGGACTGTTCCTATGACCTTCTTGGTCTGCATATCGCAGTAAGGGAGCTCATTGTGTTCAATGTTTATTGAGAAATTTCTACTGCTAGATATTTGATTCACACTGTTGAATATCCCTTTATTTTTTTTATAGATGATGAAAATGTTGCTGACAGTGAGCTGGAACAGAAGTAGAAGAAACTTTGTGACTGCATTTTATAGGATCCATGCAGTTTAATGACAATTTAGTGTCAACAATTCATGAAGTAATCTTTATGAAAGAATTGCAAGTCTGCTCCTAAGAAAACATTGTTGGTGCCAATAACTCTGATATTCATGTCTTTAGTACTTGTGTTTCCCAGTTTATTAGCCATAGTTGGCTGATCCACAGACATTGCTAAAATGAAACCATTTGAAATGAATATGATTTTTATTTTGTTTTGCAATTACTCCAATCTAACTGCAGTTCTTGACATGTAAATTTGCTTTTGTCATGGAGTCGGGTTGCCTGGTTACACACCTCACAAGTTCTGGAGAAGAAAAGTAAGGAGATATTCTTATTGAAGGTGGCATAGCCTTATTGAGATCTGCCATTTCGACTGACGAGAAAATACCAACTCAGGTGATGTACCCGATTAGGCACCGCCTGATACTGAAATTCTGAGTTGTGGCTGAGCGCTGGGGACTATACCAGGCCTCCAGGCTGGTGCAGAACAGATATCAGGACTTATATACAATGCAGAGAAGATCTACTGGAAAGATAGCAGGGATAAGGGGGACTTCAGTTATGTCAAGGGATGAGAGAAATGTGAGTTGCTCTCTTAGAGCGGAGAGAAGTATGGAGTGATTCAGTGGAGGCGTTCAAAATGATGACGGGTTTTGACAGAGTAAATAGAAACTGTTTGCACTGACAAGAGAGTATAAGCAGAGAACATAGTAGGAAGATAATCGGCATTAGAGCCAGAGGGGACAACATTGCAAGAAGAATGTTGGAAACAGATTGAATAGTAACTTGCAAAAGGGAATCAGATGCATTCTTGAAAAGGAAGGCTTTGCAGGGCTGTTGGGAAAGAGAAGGGGAGTGGAACTAAATGGCTAAACTTTTCTAAAGCGCTGGCACAAGCATGATTGGCTGAATGGCCTCATTCTATCCTGTATACTGAATCACACTCACATACTTGAACCTGAGATGAAGCCAGGGAGAAGAAATACTGTTGGCAAGTTTTCCACCTCAATATTTGCATCAGAAAATCTTTCAATATTTTCCTGCTAACTGTCCCCCTTTAATTATGATATCTTGTGGGGCTACAAATGAGAATGTAATATTTATAATGCAGGCTGTTATTACAATAATCTCCTAAACAAAGTTCAAGCTTTCAGTGAGTATTTTTTGCAATTGCTGTGTTTTGGTATCTGGGTTTTTTTTTAATCCCCTTTGTATTTTCAAGAAAATAAATATATGATTTTAACATTCAACAGGAGTGCTTTGGTCTTTGGTTCTCTTTGGACTTGGGAATATGTTTTATTGCTGTATTGTTATTTTGGACTCCTATTTAGACATTATAATGATTGCTGATCTCTACATTTTATCATGACTGCATTGTCTTTTCTGATTCTATCTTGGTACTATCTAAAAGACGAAAGAATGTAGGGCGCGATTCTCCGATCGTGGGACAGAGTGTCCGTACTGTCGTGAACGCCGTCGCGTTTCACAACGGCGCGAAACGGGCATGGGCACTAGTGATTCTGGCCCCCACAAGGAGCCAGCACGGCACTGGAGTGGTTCATGCCGCTCCAGCCTCCCTTCCCGATGCCAACTGGGGGCGGCACCAACCCGCGCATGCGCAGTGGCGACGCACCAACCCACGCATGCGCAGTGGCGACGCACGAACCCGCGCATGCGCGGTGGCGACGCACCAACCCGCGCATGCGCGGTGGCTTTATGGAACGCGCCGGCCCCGACGCAACATGGCGCGGGGGTTCTGGGGCTGGACGGGCAACAAAGTAGGCCCGGGGGGGGTAGAGGCCCATCGGAGGCCTCCACCCACCGGGGGCGGAGCCCCCCTCCACCCCCCACAGGCAGCCCCCTGATCCTTCGCGCAGAGTTCCCACCGGCAGCGACCAGGTGTGGACAGCGCCGGCAGGACTCTGCTTTTTCCGTGCGGCCACTCGGCCCATCCGGGCCGGAGAATCGGCAGCCCAGCCTCGTACAGCGGCCCGCGACCAGCGCCTCGCCAAATGTGCCGGCGCTTATGGCGCTGATTCTCCGCACCTCGGAGAATCGCGCGCCGTCGGCAGGGCGGCGTGGCGTAGTTGCGGCGATTCTCCGGCCCGGCACGGGCTGGGAGAATCGCGCCCCTGTGCTAAACTGTAAGTAGAAATGGCCACAGGTAAATGAATTATGAAGACTATTATGTTACTTGCTAACGTTCAGGTACCTTGATAGCAAATATTCTGAGTGCTTTACAAATCTTGGCCGGGATTCTCCAGAGTGGTGTACGCCGGCGCCAACGAGCCTCCTGGCCCAGCAATCCTGCGGTGTTCAGGGGGCTAGCAGGGCGCCGGAGTGCTGCGCGCTGCTCCGGTGCCAAAAGGCGGCCCTGCGCGGCCGGCGGGGGTCCGCGCATGCGCGTGGTTGCCGTCTCCGCGCTGGCGCAGAGCAACCTGTTGGAGACAGGGCCCGTGCGGAAGGAGGTAGAGCCCCTCCAGATCATGGACCCGCCGATCAGAAGCCCCCCATCACGGGCCTGGACCCCATGGAGGTCCCCCCCCCAGAGACAGATCCGTGGGTCCGAGCTCCCGCCGGGTGGCACCAGGTTGGAACCATGCTGGCGGGACTTGGCGGGACTTAGGCCGGTCGCCCGCGGAGAATCGCTTTCAGTGGCTCCCGACCGGCGCCGCGGCGACTGTGCGCGCATGTGAATGGCGGGTCCGCACAGAATCAAGACAGCGCTGTCACGCCCTATTTCCTGGGTGAACGGCTATTTTCTGCCTCCACGCCGGGAGTGATTCCGACATGGAGGGTCAGAGAATCCCGCCCGTGGTACCTTGATAAGGATGGTTGTCTTAAAATGTTTCAAATGCCAAGCATATTTGCACCAATTAGGCTTTGTTAAAGTTTAGGTAAAATCCAACAACAACACTATGGATGTACTTACGTTCATTATGGATTTGGAAAGATTGAACCAGCTATGGTTGTTTCCTCAAGAAAATAGAAGATTGGCAGAGGTCACTAAGTTTATGAAAGGGTATAGTGGGTAGAGGCAAAGAAGATGTTTGCACTTGTGGGAACTAGGGGCTGTCAAAATAATATTGCCAGTGATGAATCCAATAGCCAGAGAGTGGTTAGAAAGTGGAATTTTCTACCGCAATGTATTAGTGAGAGGCAGCACGGTTTTGTGAAGGGGAGGTCGTGTCTCACTAACTTGATAGAGTTTTTCGAGGAGGTCACTAAGATGATTGATGCAGGTAGGGCAGTGGATGTTGTCTATATGGACTTCAGTAAGGCCTTTGACAAGGTCCCTCATGGTAGACTAGTACAAAAGGTGAAGTCACACGGGATCAGGGGTGAGCTGGCAAGGTGGATACAGAACTGGCTAGGCCACAGAAGGCAGAGAGTAGCAATGGAGGGATGCTTTTCTAATTTGAGGGCTGTGACCAGTGGTGTTCCACAGGGATCAGTGCTGGGACCTTTGCTCTTTGTAGTATATATAAATGATTTGGAGGAAAATGTAACTGGTCTGATTAGTAAGTTTGCAGACGACACAAAGGTTGGTGGAATTGCGGACAGCGATGAGGACTGTCGGAGGATACTTAGATTGTCTGGAGACTTGGGCGGAGAGATGGCAGATGGAGTTTAATCCGGACAAATGTGAGGTAATGCATTTTGGAAGGTCTAATGCAGGTAGGGAATATACAGTGAATGGTAGAACCCTCAAGAGTATTGAAAGTCAAAGAGATCTAGGAGTACAGGTCCACAGGTCATTGAAAGGGGCAACACAGGTGGAGAAGGTAGTCAAGAAGGCATACGGCATGCTTGCCTTCATTGGCCGGGGCATTGAGTATAAGAATTGGCAAGTCATGTTGCAGCTGTATAGAACCTTAGTTAGGCCACACTTGGAGTATAGTGTTCAATTCTGGTCGCCACACTACCAGAAGGATGTGGAGGCTTTAGAGAGGGTGCAGAAGAGATTTACCAGAATGTTGCCTGGTATGGAGGGCATTAGCTATGAGGAGCGATTGAATAAACTCGGTTTGTTCTCACTGGAACGAAGGAGGTTGAGGGGAGACCTGATAGAGGTATACAAAATTATGAGGGGCATAGACAGAGTGGATAGTCAGAGGCTTTTCCCCAGGGTAGAGGGGTCAATTACTAGGGGGAATAGGTTTAAGGTGAGAGGGGCAAGGTTTAGAGTAGATGTACGAGGCAAGTTTTTTACGCAGAGGGTAGTGGGTGCCTGGAACTCGCTACCGGAGGAGGTAGTGGAAGCAGGGACGATAGGGACATTTAAGGGGCATCTTGACAAATATATGAATAGGATGGGAATAGAAGGATACGGACCCAGGAACTGTAGAAGATTGTAGTTTAGTCGGGCAGCATGGTCGGCACGGGCTTGGAGGGCCGAAGGGCCTGTTCCTGTGCTGTACATTTCTTTGTTCTTTGTTCTTTGTAATGCGTAGTTGAGGTGATTAGCATAGATGCAATTATGGGGAAGATGTATACATAGAATCATAGAATTTACAGTGCAGAAGGAGGCCATTCGGCCCATCGAGTCTGCACCAGTTCTTGAAAGAGCACCCTACCCAAGCCCACACCTCCACCCTATCCCCATAACCCAGTAACCCCGCCCAACACTAAGGGCAGTTTTGGACACTAAGGGCAATTTAGCATGGCCATTCCACCTAACCTGCACATCTTTGAACTGTGGGAGGAAACAGGAGCTCCCGAAGGAAATCCACGCACACACAGGGAGAACGTGCAGACTCCGCACAGACAGTGACCCAAGCCGGGAATCGAACCTGGGACCCTGGAGCTGTGAAGCAATTGTGCTAACCACTATGCTACCGTGCTGCCCATGAGGGAGAAAGGAATAGAAAAATCAGTTGATGACATTATTTGAAGAAGTGTAGGGGGAGGTTTGTGTGGATCTTCACCACCTACAAGAATCTGTTGGCCAAATGTTTCTCTATAGTAAATACTGAAGGCAAAAGTCATTGACAATGATCAAGGGCAGGATTAGAATCTTGAAGAAAGCAATCTTTAGTTCTTCCTTACCCTTAAGAGTTTAAACTTTCCTTTTGGTTAGATTTTTCTGATTGAACCATTTGGTCACCTTATTTTATTCATTCTTTCACCGGATGCAAGATTGCTGGTTTTCAGGTAATTCTGAAATTAAATAACTGATTTGCTTCCAACCTTTCATGTATTTGTAGGAAGTAGTTGGAGATGTACAACTGACTATAAATTTTAAAACTTTTTATAGTCAATAAACAAAGTAGCTTTTAATAACGTTCAAGCAAAAAGTCAATTAAGCCCATTCTTATCCATGTAGACTGTTATCGAGGCGTTAAATCTTTCATGGTGAGTTCCAGCCCAGTCCCTTGCTTGAGCGTTCTTGCCTCTGAGCCAGAAGCTCCGGATTCAAGTCCCATCCCAGGACCTGATGGTCAAGGAAGGTGCGTTCATAACGTGGTCAATTGATTGAGTGTGTCAACCTGCAAAATCCTTCCGAACGTGCCAATTATTGGCGACAAGAGTGCAGGAGACTCCTGGTCAGCCACGCTAGATGTGGATTGGGGCCCCTCATGACATAAGCGACAGACCAGCGACCTATTCTGGGAATTATTAGCTGTGGAAACAGCCAAAGGCCTGCTCTAGGTGCACCACTAGGTGGTGGGAAGAGAATTGGAATTGGACTCTCTGCCTGAGGGACATTGTTTCCTCATCTGCGCATTGCACAAATGAATTTGCATTGATTTCTTTTTTTTTAATAAACAATTTTATTGAGGTATTTTTGGCATATATAACAGGAACATTATACCGTAGTGTACAAAAAGCAATAAGACATAATGCAAGCATCGGCTCCCCTCTCGCAAGAACCCGACTAAGCAACCCCCAACTCCCCCCTCCCCTACTGATGATTAATTCTCCGCGAAGAAGTCAACGAAAGGCTGCCACCTCCGGCGAACCCTGACAACGATCCTCTCAAGGCGACCTTAATTTTCTCCAGCCCGAGAAAACTCACCATGTCCAAAAGCCATGCTTCAGATTTGGGGGACTTTGAGTCCCTCCATGCCAACAGTATTCGTCGCCGGGCTACCAGGGAAGCAAAGGCCACAACGTCAGCCTCTTCTCCTGGACTCCCGGGTCCTCCGAAACCCCAAAAATTGCCACCTCAGGACTCATTGCCACCTCAGTTTTCAATACCCGGGACATGACGTCCGCGAATCCCTGCCAGTACCCCCTTAGTTTAGGACACGCCCAGAACATGTGTACATGGTTCGCTGGTCCTCCGGCACATCTAGCACATTTGTCCTCCAGCCCAAAGAATTTGATCATCCGGGCCACCGTCATGTGGGCCCGATGTATGACCTTGAACTGGATCAGACTGAGCCTGGCGCATGTTATGCTCGTGTTTACTCTACTCAAAGCGTCTGCCCATAGGAGGTCCTCTTTCTCCCCCTCGAGCTCCTTCTCCCACTTAAGCTTCAGTTCTTTGTCTGTGCCTCCTCTGCTCCCATTAGTTCTTTATAAATGTCGGAGACTCTCCCCTCTCCCACCTCTCCTCTGGAAACTACCCTGTCCTGGATCCCCCTTGGTGGGAGGCGTGGGAAGGATGGTACCAATCTGCATAGGAAATCCTGCACCTGCAAGTACCTGAAATCATTCCCTCTCGCCAGCCAGAACTTCTCCTCCAACACCCTCATGCTCGGGAAGCTCCCTTCCAGGAACAGATCGCCCATCCTCGCAATCCCCGCCCTCCGCCATAATTGGAACCCACCGTCCATGTTCCCCGGGGCAAATCGGTGGTTACCGCAGTTTGGGGACCAAACTGATGCTCCAACTTCCCCTATATGCTTCCTTCACTGGCCCCAGATCCATAGAGCCGCCACCACTATAGAGCTGGTGGAGTACCGTGCCGGCGGGAGTGGCAGAGGCGCCGTAACCAAGGCTGCCAAACTGGTGCCCCTGCACGAAGCAGCCTCCATCCGCTCCCAAACCGACCCCGTACCCACCATCCATTTCCTTACCATGGCTATGTTAGCTGCCTAGTAGTAGTTGCTAAAGTTCGGCAACGCCAGCCCCCCATCCCCTCGGTTCCTCTCGAGCATCGCCTTCCTTACCCGTGGGGACTTTCCCACCCAAATAAATCCCAGGATAATTTTGTCGAGCCTCTTAAAGAAGGACCATGGGATGAAGATGGGCAGTCACTGAAATATGAACAAGAATCTCAGGAGAATCGACAGCTTCACCTTCTGCACTCTTCCTGCCAATGACAGTGGGAGCGCATCCCATCTCCGGAACTCGTCCCTCACTTGCTCCACCAACCGAGAAAAGTTTAGCTTATGCAACTTACCCCAGTCTCGCGCTACTTGTATCCCTAAATATCTGAAGCTTTCCCCTACCAGCCTGAACGGCAGCCCCCTCCGCCTACTCTCCTGACCTGTCGCCTGCACTACCCACATCTCGCTCTTTGCCATGTTCAATTTATATCCTGAGAACCGACCAAATTCCCTCAGGGTTTCCATGATCCCGTCCATCCTCGCCATTGGGTCTGACACGTATACAGTAGGTCATCCGCGTATAACGAGACTTTATGTCCCACTCCCCCCCGGACCAGCCCTTTCCAGTCCCTTGAAGCTCTCAGCGAAATTGCCAGCGGCTCTATAGCCAGCGCAAACAGCAGTGGGGAGAGGGGGCATCCCTGTCTAGTCGCGCGGTGCAGTCTGAAGTAGTCAGATGTCATCCTGTTTGTCCTCACACTAGCCTCTGGGGCCTGATATAGCAGCCTAACCCAGTCAATGAATCCCACCCCGAACCCAAAACATCCCAGCACCTCCCGTAAATAGTCCCACTCAACCCAGTCAAAAGCCTTTTCGGCATCCATTGCTACCACTACCTCTGCCTCCCTGCTCTCCGGGGCATCATAATCACATTGAGCAGCCTTAGATTGGCCACCAGTTGCCTGCCCTTTACGAACCCGGTTTGGTCCACCGCAATCACGTCCGGTACACAGTCCTCAATCCTTGACGCCAAGTTCTTGGCCAGTAACTTAGCGTCTGCATTAATCAAAGAGATCGGCCTATAGGACCCACATACCTCCGGGTTTTTATCCCGTTTCAGTATAAGCGAGATAGTGGATGATTTTGCATTCATAATCCCCAAGGGAATGGTCAATGTGAGAAGCAGGTCAGATCTAGAATGGAATATTTTATATGTTTTGAGATTAGCATAGTATTCAAATTATGCCTAGTGTGAGAACTTCTGCATGATATTTCTAGGTAGTTGTATCTTGAAGTAGTTGTTTTGCTAGAATATCTTTATATTTGGAATCGGATACCTCATGTTTGATGTTGCCTTTGATAGGACTGCAATTTGTTGCTTATTCAATTAGACACTAGTTTGGCAGTGATTTACTTACATGGCGTATGGATTGAGTGGGACATTCTTGGCTGGATTTGAACTATGCAACATAAGGCAGTGGGAGAGAGACTTAGAGGTATGAAAGAAAAATTATCATGTGAGATATGATAAGGAACAATAAAGAGCACCATGTGGACCTGAGAATGAGTCAGTTTTAAGTAAACATATGTTTGTAGTTCACATAATAACTTTGTTTTATTGATAACTTTTCAGTTTGATGTTCTGTGTCAGATATATGTTACGGTGAAAGAATCTGTGGAGCATTTCAAAGTAATTAAGATAGAGTCAAGTGTGAACTCTAAGGAGATAAGGAGATGGTATGTGGTACCGTCCAGGCACCTGATAGTGATAGTGACCCTGCTGCAGCTGTGGGCATTGCACACATTCAGGCATAGTTTTGAATAGGATGCCATGGCTCCAAAGGTAATGACTTGAAGCATCAGTAACTGTATAAATAGAAGTGAATTGTGCCACTTGGAGATTAGGAGCGGGATTTTCCGGACCGCCAATCACGTGTTTCTCAGCCACATGCCATTTGCTGGCGGTGGGATTCTATCTTCCCGCCGATTGACAATGGGATTTCCCATTGTAACCACCCCACGCTGCCATGAAACCCACTGGTGGAAGTGTGCTGCCAGCAGGAAAAGTGAATCACAACGACCTAAGAATTCCGGCCTAAATCTTGACTTGGAAAATGATAAATCACTTTGTGCCCTTGGCTTGCCAGATGAATTCAGATATTGTTCTTTCTATTATGTAAATAAAAGAGCTGGAACAAAGACGCAACCTGAAAGTATACATGGTTTCACAATAAAAGGTTGACTGATTGCCTTATTGAAGTGAGTATTGAAGTCTTCACCATCAGCAAATCCAAATGAAGAGGATCAGAAGAATATTCAGTTTTTCAGTTGAAGAACTGATTTGATATTTGGGGAAATATATTTGATTTGTAAGGTGAATGAGCAGGGTGGGGTTGATGTCTGAAGGTATTTCTGATGCTAATGCTGATGGTCAGGAGTTGAGGGCCAGGTATATTTTAAAAATTATTTCAGAGTATGAGCATTGTTGGCTCGACCAACATTTATTGCCCATCCCTAAGGATGTTAAGGCATCTAAAGTCATATATCTTAAAGAACACTTTCCATTGATAGAACTAAAAACTGAAGCATTATTGCAGACGTTGTAGTTGAAAGGAAATAAATTATGGATAAACCTGCAAGGAGTATGATTAGTGTTGCCTCTTAAGAAATGCAATTTTCACCATTTTGTCACCAGATGTTGGGCGTGCTTGTGATTCCAAGATGGCAAAGTCAGATTACAACTGGATTGCCTGGCTGATGCACTTTGTGATGGCAGAAGAATGATTCAGTGAGTTTAATACTTCCTCTCCTGTGCACTTCCTAGTTGCCAGCTCAAGTAGTGTAGGCCGAGGCCTGTGATCTAGGTAGCTAGCCTTCCCTTCGAGATGGGAAATACTATGGGGAACACTAAAAGTGTGGTAAGTCACTTAATATGCAGTTTTTAGAAATGTTTTCAATCAGAATCTATATGCAGGGGTTTCAACTAAAGGAATTAAATTTCCATTTTCATACCCGTTACAAATTATCAATTAAGTAAATAATTCCGTCTCAGATGAAAAAATTATATATTAATTTACTAGGAGGCATTGAGACATCTGATGTGATGGGAACTTGGATGTCAAGCTGTGGATATGTTCAGCAAGTGGCTAACTCAATTTATTTTAGTGTGTGCAGTAATAACCAAGCCAGGCAATTGCTTCCGCAGTGGATAAATGGAGCTCTGAGCCCTCTGCTGAGTTTTGTCAAGGAACAATCTTTAATGATGTGAGTCATTGATTGGGGTGCACCACAGCTGAAGTCCAGGTTCCCTGCGAGGCCTCACTTGTGCCAGTTTGCTGCACAAAGGCCTTGGCCGGTGGAGAAACTCATGAAATGCCTTCAGTCTTGAATGGTGTGTTGATCGGTACAGAAACAATGGAAACAGGCCCGTTAGGAATAGGTTTCTATATGTTTTATTGTCATTTCATGTTTGCCACAAACAGCACTGTATGACTTGAACAGCTTTAAATGTAAAATGGTTAGAAGGTGTACAAAAGAAGCAACTGCTAATGATTAAAAAAAGTATGTAAAAAAGCGACATCTTCAATTCAGTGTGCAAAAGGTTTCATACAGACAGAAATGCCAACTAACATTTCCTGATAAATTACTTAAATAGCTTATCTACAAAATAATGAGATCTGTTTACCTGCTTAAATGTTACAAGTTGCAACTGAAAAACCTCAATAATTTATACAAACATTTTTTAAAAAAGAGCAATGACGTACAGGAAGTTTGGGGATAATTAACCAACACCCCACAGCACAAGACAATCTGTTGTTTATAATGCTGTTTCCTTACTGGGGCAATACATTTTTCTTCTGCAAAAATAAATTTTTGACTATGTACACAGCCTTTTTTTATACTACAGTAGCTTCGAGAGACTTTAGACACGTGAGCAAGGTTTTCTGCTGCTTGATCCAAAGGTTCTTATCGATCATACAACAATGAGGTAATATTTGTACAGAGAGAAGTTTCACCTTTTTCACTTTTTGGAAAAGATATCAAGCCATGTGTACCGGGGCACAAGTGGTTGATGAAAGAAAAAAGCTTCTAGGCTCTTCTAAAAAGGGCTACTCTGTTGTTAAGCAGAATGAAGAGAATTGCATCCTAAAGCCCACAAGAAACACACTGATTACAGACTCAGAGTCCCCCACTTTCAGCTTCACCGTTGGCTGCCCTTTTCAAACAACAAGGACACAACTTTCAAACAAACAAAAATATCCTAAACTAGCGAGCATCAATACAGAACAATGTTAATAAATAATAATTGTATTTACAATCTTAACAACGCACACAAAGACTCGTGATAAACTCTCATGGATAGTCTGCCGCCTTTTTCTTTCTTTTTAAAGTGTCCTTCAATCTTATTTCATCCAGGATAAGAAAATAAATAATTGACGACATTAACAATTTTTTAAAAAATCTACAGGCAGAACAATTTGCCACTTTGGCAACAACTGGTTGAAGAGAAGAACAATCCCTATCAACTGTCTGCTTGTGCTTTTTTAACCATAGCTTTTAAAGCAAATGCCCTTTCCATGAGGCCAGCCTAGATTCTGAAGAGTGTTCTCAGACTGCTCTTGCTTGTTACCATCAGACTAGTTTTACTTGGAAGCAAAGCTGATGGCAGTCCTGTAGGAACCCTGACTATGCTTGATCTTCTACTTTTCCTCTTGGTAACAGGACCTGAAGGTACATTCTCCACCCTCTGGCTTACTATGGTCATCACTTATCTAGAGGGCTGGCTTGAATTTGGGGGAGTGGGATGGACAATTAGATTTTCACTTTGCACAGAATCAACTAGCTAGTGCTGCTGACATATGCACTATGAGAGCATTATTAATTTATTGGTAGAAGAAAACAAATAAGGTCCAGTACAAAAAAAAATGTAACAGTTCCTCCATGGTTTCTTCCAAACATATTTCAACAAACAAAAAAGACATTACAGTTCTTCTCCCCACCATTTTGTAAATTCTTTTTATGCTGTTCATTTAAACCTCATTTATCTTTTCACCATATATGGCCCTCTTTTTTAATTATTAAATAACTGTCCACAGCAGAGATAGTCTCATTAACAGTGTACAATCTCCTTCCATGGGACCTCCAGCTATGAGATGTTGTAGAACTGGAATGCCTAACGACCTGCTGAGTAAAGCTCTTTCCAGACGTAACAGAGGTATTTTTTTAATGCGATGGCGATTTGCGTTTGTCAGAAGCAAAAACAAGTTACGAGGGTTCAGTTGTGATATGGGGAGCAATTCCTTTGCAGATTTGTTGCTGTGCTCTACGTTGATTCCAGTGAGTTTCATCAGCTGATGCAGGCCAGGTGCTTTGACTCCACAAATGAAAGGAAAAACAAGGAAGAAGAAAACAATGGTCCCAGGATTTGTTCCAAGAAAAGGGAAAGGTGCAACACCAGCTTTTAAACATTTCCACATCCAGGAATGCTGACATTATGAATCTGTGGAAAGATGACAACAATGTTAGTCACAGCCTAAATCAGGAATACCGGGCTCCGATACAATATTGTTATATTTTCAGGTATACTCAGCTCTCATCATTTTTTTGTGGATTATGAAAGTTATCTTGCTATTATTAATTCTATTTTTTCCTTACAGGAAATATCTTTTCTCCATGCTGAATTAGCAAGGAACACCACATGCAATGAACCTATTAAGGATCAATACTATTTATGAAATCTGGCAGTGAGCTGGAATTCATTTTACACGTGGTAAACATGCTGCCCTTACCTCTACACTCATATTTGAGATCAGAGAAGTAAACCATTTCTTGAGAGAAGACAAAGAGACCCAACCGTCCACCAGCATAAGTCTTGTCGTAGATGGCCCCAGAGTCTGCCATGATCTTTTTCCCCTCGTACATTACAACTCTGTAGGAAGAATAACAAACAATTAGCTATAGAATGTCAGAAACATTAACTGCAGAGTTCTCCACAGTTTACAATTTATTGTTGTGATTCAATAGTCAAAACTATTCTCTAATTAGGTATAGTCAGTGATGTGGTAAAGTAACAAAGTATATGCTTTGAGCTAATTACCTGATGAATCCAGTCTTGGGTCTGTGGGTTAACTGCCATCTGTAAGCAGCCCTGTCCTTCCAACCAATGTTGCGAGGATCGTGCCACAAAGTTTGAACCTAACAGAAGATAATAAATTCAACACTTAATAGGTATGTTGGTATGGCAAAATACAAAAGGACGGCAGCGTAACAGTAGTTTTGTAATTACACTGTGCAGAGGTTAATCTTCAAGAAAAAAGAAAGGTGGCAATCTCTGTTAAACCATCCCTAACTGCAATTCTCAATGATTTTCAAAAGTCATCTAGTGCTTCTTTATCTTTATTAAAATAAATTTAGAGTACCCAATTCATTTTTTCCAATTAAGGGGCAATTTAGCATGGCCACCTACCCTGCACATCTTGGGTTGTGGGGGCAAAACTCACGCAAACACGGGGAGAATGTGCAAACTCCACACAGACAGTGACCCAGAGCCGGGATCGAACCTGGGACCTCGGCGCCGTGAGGCAGCAATGCTAACCCACTGCGCCACTATGCAGTGCCTGCTTTATCAATAGCAAGCATTATAGGGTTGTTAATTGGAGCATACTTAGGAGGCTTCGCTCAGTTGGGTAGACAGCTTGTTTGTGATACAGAGCAATGCCAGCAGCGCTGGTTCAATCCCTGTGTCGGCTGAGGTTATTCATGAAGGCTCTGCCTTCTCAACCTTGGCCCTCGCCTGAGGCATGCTGATCCTCAGGTTAAATCACCACCAGCCAGCTCTCCTCCTCAAAGGAGAAAGCAGCCTATGGTCATCTGGGACTACGGCGACTTTACTTACTTACTTAGGAGGAAAAAGATGACTTTGGAGCTATGGGTGTAAAGTTTTCTACCACGTGGATTTACCTCATGGCAATACTGGGTCTGGTGTAGACAAATTGATAGAAATTGGTTGCTGTTCTTTGTCAAAAATTTCACAACAACTATAACATGTAACTATGATAACAGTAGAAAGCGAAATTAGTGTACCGTAATTTTTTTGGTGGTCTAGCTGTTCCATGATCTAATTGAATGGTCGAACAGGCTCAATGACTGAATGACCTATGCCTGTTCAAACAAAGTATCTTACCTCCTCAGGTAAAATAATTGATTCTGTATTGATAGATACTTCAGAATAACTGTACTAATCTCTATCCTTTCATTGTGTCGCACTGCCCTGCTTCAGTTTCAAAACTTAATCTCTTGGCAGGATTACTGATTTTTACGCCAGCCTTGCTATAAGCTGTATCCATGACATTTAACCTAAATGCTACTTCAGTTGTCTGTAATGTGTGGCGCAAAACATGCATCTTGTTTCGGTATGAGATTTATACTGTGCACATAAAGTTCTCCGTACTTGTCCTGCTGTGTTCCCAGTGTGCCAGAGTGCATTACGCAAGTGCTCTCCTGGGCCAGTTGTAGAGTTCACCACTTTGATGGACAGTCCAGCATATCCCTGTGCTTTGGTTGGTGTATCAAGCCAGTAAGTCTGTGTGATCTGCTTCCACATTACCACATAGAAGCGACTGCTGGACTGATAGCCAAATACAAATCCAGCGTAGTCATCATCTCGTTCAGTATTTATGAAGAAAGTACCACTGAAGTCCACGGAATTGAATTCATCGAACCCTATTAACAAAAGAAAATAAGACAATGACCTTTATTAATAAATAATTTTCACTGGCAATCAACAGTAATTTGAATGGTATGAACCGCATTTATATTGTATGTATAAGATGGTTAGGCTCATTCAGGAACAAGCAGTTTTTAATATATTTTTGTCATTTTTATCAATGACCTAGAGGAAGGCGCAGAAGGGTGGATGAGTAAATTTGCAGACGATACTAAAGTCGGTGGTGTTGTCGATAGTGTGGAAGGATGTAGCAGGTTACAGAGGGATATAGATAAGCTGCAGAGCTGGGCTGAGAGGTGGCAAATGGAGTTTAATGTAGAGAAGTGTGAGGTGATTCACTTTGGAAGGAATAACAGGAATGCGGAATATTTGGCTAATGGTAAAGTTCTTGAAAGTGTGGATGAGCAGAGGGATCTAGGTGTCCATGTACATTGATCCCTGAAAGTTGCCACCCAGGTTGATAGGGTTGTGAAGAAGGCCTATGGAGTGTTGGCCTTTATTGGTAGAGGGATTGAGTTCCGGAGTCGGGAGGTCATGTTGCAGCTGTACAGAACTCTGGTACGGCCGCATTTGGAGTATTGCGTACAGTTCTGGTCACCGCATTATAGGAAGGACGTGGAGGCTTTGGAGCGGGTGCAGAGGAGATTTACCAGGATGTTGCCTGGTATGGAGGGAAAATCTTATGAGGAAAGGCTGATGGACTTGAGGTTGTTTTCGTTGGAGAGAAGAAGGTTAAGAGGAGACTTAATAGAGGCATACAAAATGATCAGTGGGTTGGATAGGGTGGACAGTGAGAGCCTTCTCCCGCGGATGGAAATGGCCGGCACGAGGGGACATAACTTTAAACTGAGGGGTAATAGATATAGGACAGAGGTCAGAGGTAGGTTCTTTACGCAAAGAGTAGTGAGGCCGTGGAATGCCCTACCTGCTACAGTAGTGAACTCGCCAACATTGAGGGCATTTAAAAGTTTATTAGATAAACATATGGATGATAATGGCATAGTGTAGGTTAGATGGCTTTTGTTTCGGTGCAACATCGTGGGCCGAAGGGCCTGTACTGCGCTGTATTGTTCTATGTTCTATGTTCTAATTCACGGGATGTTGATGACGTTAGCTGGGCCAACATTTATTCCCATCTCTAATTGCCCTTGAGGAAGCAGTGGTGAGCTGCCTTCGTGAACTGCTGCAGTCCATGTGGTATAGGTACACCAACAGAGCTGTGCACAACTCACAAGTTACCTTTGTAATGTCTCAACTAAAAGAAAGCACCATCTTACTGTTTTTTAATTCGTTAACAATGTCAATCATCTACATCAAGAAAGTGAATACTGAATTGTATTGTCTATATAGAACATGTGGATAACACTAACTTTTCACATCACTTCTGTTTAATATAGGCTAACTTCTGTCATAAAATATAAAATACTAAGTGCTGTAATGAACAGCAATGTATAATTTTACACTGGGATTGTTAAATACTTCTTTAGTTCCAAAGAAGTCATATTGGACTTGAAACATTAACTCTGGGTGGGATTCTCTGTCCCTCCAGCCAGCCAATGAGATTTCCCATTGTGGGCAGCCCCACGCCGTTGGGAAATCCCTGGGTGTGGGTGCGCTGCCAGTGTAACGGAGAATCCCAACAGCGGAGAATCCAGCTCTCTGTTTCTCTCTCCACAGTTGCATCCAGCCGTGCTGAGTTTTACTTGCACTTTCTGTTCTTATGTCAGATCTCCAGCATCTGCAGTATTTTGCTTTTATGTTAAGCACTATAAATTGTAAATTTTAATAGACATGGATTGAAAATTTGCCTGGTGCTATAAGTAAATAGTTAAGAATGATGGCAATGAAATCACAGCCTTTCTTGAAATTTATTCCCATGTGAACAAAGGAAAGTGGTTGACTGCAGTCCTTAACAAAACAGCTCTTATAGGAGAGACAGTCAACTCACTGAGACAAATTTTGAGAAATGGGTGATTGGGGTGGATGGGGAAGTGGAAGGAACTCAGGTGCCCTGTGACACCCAAAGCTCAACCTGATGCTATTTCAGGAAGGTGTCTAAATAGCGAAGAGCCTGGCCACCTGAAATATGCATGGTGACGGCTTACAGTAGTACGAAACTGGCTTCAAAATGCAGGTACAAGATCAGTGGAGTCTGATCCGCAGGCTCCATAGAAAGGCTTCAAAGGAAAACTGAAGAAAATTTTATTTTTACATCTTTGTGGGATTCTGAGCCCAGAAATAAAGACTTTAACCCGCTGTTCATGCCTAAGAGGGTCTTTCCCATCTCCTACTCCCCCTCCCCAAAATCTGTCCAGAACTCCTGCACCCAGATGCAATCTTCCAACTGACTCTGGGAGAGACCTGGCCAAATTTCTGCATTGTCCAATTGCTAGTGCCAAGCAGGGGCTGTCCGCTTGCCAGCTGCCAAATGCCAGTGGTATTTTAAATGAAGCCCAAAGCTGAATTTGGCCTGGGCCTCAGGATGGTATATAGTGCATGGAGTCATTGCTCTGCCACCTTTGCACCCATTCCTGCACAAACAGAATATTCCAGCCATAGCCGGGTGACTTATCACTGTCTTTTCAAATATGTGTGTATGGTATATGCCCACTCACCTACAGCAATGCCAGGGTCACAATTAACAGTCTGTACCAACTCTTTGCCTTTATGTCTGACCACCCAGTTGGGGTCAATTTGGGATGTTCCTTTAGGATCCAATGGTACCATTTGGAATTTGCGGAAGTCGGTCTCGGTGATTTCAAAGTTTTCAGGACAAACATCATAGATATCCAGGATATTGTCCCCATCAAAATCATCCTTACAAGCATCTCCTCGTCCATCACCTGATGAAAAGAGAAGTGATATTCTTCAGTCAAAGTAAAGTATCCTCAAAAAGTAACTGAATACTTTTTTCATTAGCCTCCATTGTCAATTGATTCCAGTTTTTAATAAAAATGATAACAATAATATTACTAACATAGAATTATTATTCTCTTACCATCAGAATCGGTTTGGTCGGGATTGGCTTTCAACCTGCAATTGTCCTTCTCATCAGGAATACCATCATTATCATCATCGTGATCACAGACATCACCCTTTCCATCCTTGTCGTGATCTGCTTGGTTGGAATTGGGGATGTAGGGGCAGTTATCCAGATTGTTCTGGTGACCATCTTCATCAATATCCTGGTTATTATCACATTTATCTCCCACAAGGTCAGAGTCTGAATCAGTCTGAAATTAGATAACATATTAATCCGTATTTGACAGTCTATATTTTGTAGCAATGTTCTGAATAATCAAATATAGAAATAACCCAAGACAAGGAGGTTTCAAATTAATTTTTACAAGCCCAAAATGCATCCATATGTCCTTGGAACTGTACATGTATTGTACCGGTACAGTGTTGTGCTACTCTGATCTTGATGCAACACCTGTACAGCTGGATACATGTAAGGTTGACACCTGACTATGTAAATTGGTTTTACTATGCTCTTACAATTACATGGACTGAAGCTCATTAGATTCTGCCTTTTGTATTGCTCATGTTCCTGGCAACATATTCATGCTGCAAAAGTTGAAATGCCAACCGTTTCTGCTCCTTATTTTACAGATTGTATTTTATAACAATTTTGATTGCTGTGTGGTGTGTGGACCATTGCTTCTTTCTGTTCACTCAAATGGAGTGAAGTAATAAATCTTGGATTATTATAATGGGCCAGAATAATGCACACTTCAACAGAAAACATCTGTCTGATGGCGGTCTTGTGGTGCAGTGAGTAGCGTCCCCACTCAGACAGATGCTCTGGATTCAAGTCACATGCCAGAAATTGATGGCCCAGGAAGGTGTGTTCCTGATACAGCCAAACAGGTAACTTTCAAATCCTTCCAACACACACCAATGGCAGGCGGTAAGAGCAGGAGAGATTCCTGGTTAGTCATATGGTGGAAAGAAATTGGAGCCTCTACCCTCACTATTCACAGCTCCAGACTATAACTGGCATGTAAAAGTACAGATTTCACAGCACATCAACTCCTTGGAGGAGCTGGTTGGCTGAACGGCAAGTGTGGAACACATTGGTGTCACCAGTATGGGGCATGGCAAGGTGAGACGGACCTGTCTTCGAGCAAAATAAAACATGATTTATCTGCAATCTTCCTAAAAAAAGGATTTTGTTTGTAGGACAATGGATTTTTGTTCCTATCCTCAACAGAATAACCTAAACTGTCATTAAAGAAACAATATTGCTTTTAAATCTCCCCTATGCCACCTCATAACAACCAGCATTCTATTAAAAGCATCAGGTGTGAAATGAAATGAATGAAATGAAAATCGTTTATTGTCACAAGTAGGCTTCAAATGAAGTTACTGTGAAAAGCCCCTAGTCGCCACATTCCGGCGCCTGTTCGGGGAGGCTGTTACGGGAATTGAACCGTGCTGCTGGCCTGCCTTGGTCTGCTTTCAAAGCCAGCGATTTAGCCCTGTGCTAAACAGCCCTGTGATAAACAGCTAAACAGATGTGCTGTTGGACAAAAATCTTGAACACTGCAACACAAAAGTGTTGAAGTACTGGTTTCCCTGGGACCTAGTGGAAGATGCCACTGATTGGCATGTAAAAGCAAAACAATTTAAAGCCCAAATTTGTGGTGATTACATGGACGCAATCCAAAACTCTCCAGATAGAGGCTGACGTCACGCTACAACTTAATCTTGTATTCTCAGGGTGGAATTTAATCTCATCAAAAGCCTTATTGCCGTGCCTGTCCATTATTAACTGACAGAGAGAATAGAAGTTAACCCAGCACCAGGGAGAGCTACAATCATCTCGACAAAAGTAAACAGGCTAAATGGTTGGAATTTAACAATTACATCTTCATTAGCAATGCATGTTGATTTCCATAGCTGCCTTGAATTTTACTTCAGATTCCATAGATACCATTGCTGATTGCAGGCAGAACTCATTAACCATAATCACTACAGCTTTCAAATATTCATTATTTAATTAATGTCTAGGCTACCTCAGATATCCAAGTAAAAGGAAGCACTTGAAAGATACGTTTGTTTAAAATAAATACTCTTAATCCAATCTTACAGTAACATTCTTGTTGGTGAGTATTAGTTTAAAACTGAGAAAGACTTACTTGTTCTGGATTGTGTTCTAGTGGGCAGTTATCACACTGATCACCAACTCCATCTAAATCGGTGTCCCTCTGGTCAACATTGTAAACATAAGGGCAGTTGTCCTTCTCATTCAGAATACCTGGAAATCAAAACCATTAGTAGCAATATTGTTCAGAAAAATGTGAAACTTTAGAGTTGACCTCCATTATTATACTAAAACGAACAACAATTTTCCAGGTACTTCCACGCTTGAGGGTGTGGTGGAGGCAGGTTCAATTGAAGCATTCAGAAGGGAATTAGACTTTTGTTTGGAAAGGAAGAATGTGCAGTGGTACATCATCACATTCACCTTCCCTCCTGACCTTCCGAAAGGTCAAATATCCCTGAGTATTAAATTTCCAGTTTTGATCTCCTTGCAACCATGGGGTGAATTCTACTCCTCACCAGCCGCGTGTTCCTTGGTGGTGCACCGTCGCTGGCAGTAGGATTCTCCGTTCCTGTGTTGGAAAATGGGATTTCCCATTGTAGCTACCCCACGCTGCCAGGAAACCTGCAGGCAGGGCTGCACTGCTGGGAGAACAGAGAATCCTACCGGTGGAAAATTCACCCCCATGTTTCCGTAATGGCTATGAGATCATATCCATTTCCCTCAATTTGTGCCATCAGTTTGTCTACCTTATTCCGAATGCTACAGGGTTCAAATTTAAAATAATTTGCAAAATACGGATGTGTTTTTTTGCACATCGTATTGTGAAATGGGACACGCTGTCTGAAAGGGCCATGCTAGCAGATTCATTTGTGACTTTCGAAACGGAATTAGATAAATATTTTAAGAGGAAATCTTGGTGAGGCTGTGGGTTAAGAGTAGGTACAGAGGACTAATTAGGTAACTCTTTCAAAGAAGCCAGCATAACCATAATAGGTCAAATAGCCTCTCTCCCAGTTATGTTTCAAAGCCTTTACTACTAATGTCAAAATATAATCATTTACAAGCTTTAATTTACAAATAGAGCATTCTTACCATCTCCATCAATATCTATGGCACAAGCATCTCCCTCTCCATTCGCATCAGTGTCTGCCTGGTCAGGGTTATTGTCGTAAGGGCAGTTGTCGCAGCGATCTCCAACATCATCCCGGTCATAATCATACTGGCGAGGATTGAATAAGAATGCGCAGTTGTCCTGAAGAATAAGTTGTCAGACAATTAGACGGAAATAAAAGTTTCAAATAAAAGAAAAGGAAGGATAATGTTCACATGAATTTATAAAGTGGTTGTTTCAAAGTCCTTTATTATTCAACTGAAACTTAGAGGCATGACTATGGACACCCAGGTGTCAAATAGCTGGAACAGAATCTCAAAGGTTAGTGTTTGCTTGCTGAAGCTCTTTCGTGTCTCACAGAATCTTTTGATATGCATGTGAGTATGAAAACACAAAGGGTAAAGTCAGAAGAAAGCTTCCTTTGAATGGTATTGCACTGAGAGTAGGTTTCTCAGGTACCCGAGACAAGGCCCAGACAGTTTTGCCAGCTGCGTGCTATGTGTATAGGTTGCATAGCTTTCTGTGAGTCTCGCCTTCATTCTGCAGGAGAGATGTTTTTTCTCTGAATTAATGTCATAGGTCGGAATGTGTTTTTTGTTAGTATTGTCTACACTTCCAGAATTGCACAGAGTAGAATATCTTCCTCTCATAACTTACTCTCTCATCTGGAATGCCATCATTATCATCATCGTTATCGCAGGCATCGCCAACTCCATCCTTATCGTGATCTTCTTGCCCAGAGTTGGGGAGGGTTGGGCAATTGTCCTGTAAATGGAAAAGGGATTGTTTTGTAGATGTGCATTATATCGCTGTTCAAAGACATGTCAATTTAATACCACGGAAAGAACTTTCTTTGATTCCACTTTAAAAGCCAGCTGTCTAACGAAAAATGTTCGGTTTGCACATCCAAGCAGAAGTCTTTTGTAACAAATGATAACTACAGGCTGACAGAAATGTATTTTCAATCCACACCCTGTCTTTTCCCTGGCATAATATAGATTTATCACACCAAAAATTGACAAGTTAATTCCACATGTGATATTTTAGTACTCATCTTTCTGTTTGTAGTGCACATTTAGTACATCAATGCTATTTGTCCCAAGGGTATAAAAAATGTTGCCTTTATTGTAAAAGCCGTGTATTAGAAGACAGCAGCCTACCACATATTTCAACTAAGGCACCATAATTAACCCAAGACTATGCTTACTCGGTAATGAGTCTGAGATGGTTAAAACAAAAGTCAGGCAGCTCCAAGCAATGACAGCTTACCTTTTTACAGTGGTAAGTAGCATTGACTACACAGGTGAGATCTTCATTTGGCCAACCATCCAAGTCAGTATCTTCTCCACAGATGATGCCATTGCCAGCAAAGCCAGGCCTGCACTCACAACGGAACATCTGGTCACTAAAGATACCAAGGTAAATACATTTGGCATGCTTGTTGCAGTTGTGCGTCCCCTCTTTGCAGGGGTTACGTGGCTCACAGACCTAAAACAAACAAAACATATTCATTTGATTATCTGAATTTCACAGCTTAACAATATTTTAAGGCAGTGTCTTGCCTTGCAGATTGATTTATATTTCAGTGCAATGTTAGCTGACACAAAAAATTGGGTCACTTGTTAATTGCAATTTATTTTATACTGTATGCAACGAGAGAGTTTAAAAAAAACTTATTCTCTCTTAGTATGTGGCCGATGCTGGCAAGGCCAGCATAATAATAATAATAATCTTTTATTGTCACAAGTATGAAGTTACTGTGAAAAGCCCCCAGTCGCCACATTCCGGCGCCCGTTCGGGTAAGTCAGTACGGGAATTGAACCCGTGCTGCTGGCCTTGTTCTGCATTACAAACTAGCTGTCTAGCCCACTGAGCTAAATCGGCCAGTTTTGCCCATTCCTAATTGCACTTGAATTAAGTGGCTAGCTGGGTCATTTCAGTGGGCAGTCAACCACATTTCTGTGGGTTTGGAGTCACATTTAGGCCAGACCAGGTAAGGATGGCAGATTTTCTTCACTAAAGGACATTAGTGAACCACATGGGTTTTTAATGGCAGTCGATGATAGTTTTATGGGCACAATTGCTTTTTCAATTCCAGAGTTTTAACTCCACCAGCTGCCATGGGTTTTGAAGCCATGTTCTTACATCCTTAGCTGTGGCATTACTATCCCCCCTTAAATTACTCTATGAGATCCTTTACCTACACCCAAGCAGACAGATGGGGTCTTGGTTTAACATCTCATCTGAAAGGTAGCACATGTTCCAAACTCCCTCAGTACTGTACTGGAGCATCAGCCTTGATTTGTGTGCTCAAGCAGAGGTGGGATTTGAACACAGACCCTTTTGATTCATAGGCAAGTGTGCTGCCAACTGAGCCACAGTTGATATCCGAAGCATGGACCAGTTAATGATTTAATCTCACCTGTTTGTTCTTCGTAGCCTCCGCAATGCCCCTACCAAATGGTTGAGTACCGGTGTATCGTGGTGGGCAGGATAGACAGTGGTAACCTGGCTCTGAGTTTTCACACCTCTGCTCTCCATTGACTTTAAAGCAGGCGTCAGGCACTTCTGTGCACTGTAAGAGATTTAAAAATAATTGATATATCGGACTAGAATCTACAATGAACCCAAAACATAAAGTTAATTCCACAGGACAGTACCTCATTAATATCCTCGCAGTGAATACCATCTCCACTGTAACCACGGGGGCAGGGACCACACTTCCATGAGCCATCCGAGAAGCTGGTACATTTGCTTTGAGCAAAGCATGGATTTGATAGACATCCATCTGAAATTCAGATCATTTACATGTGAGCCATTGACTGTAAGGTATACACCATCAGCAGACATAATGGCAACAAGAATCAAAACTCCTTTGTTGCTAAAGTGTAGACACTATGAAAATATATAGACTTACCAATTGGGCACTCCAGTTTGCTGCATAGCTGAGTCTCCCTCGATTCACCCACACAGTTTTTGCCTTCATATTTAGGTGTTGGACTGTCGCAAAGACGTGTACGTTTCTGTATTCCTCCCCCACAGGTAATGGAACAAGAGTCCCACGGTGACCAGACACCCCAATTTCCATCAACTGAAACATGGAATGAAATGCTTTGAGGATCTTGCATGAGGCATATATTCTACAATTTGGTTTTCAGAAACTGCTTGGAATATGATTTCATATATGAACTATGTGGTCCAAAATTCTTTAGCCAAAACAAATACTCACTTGGGCATGGGACCTGTTCACATTTTTCAGTTTCCCTCTTCTGTCCCACACACTCTTTTCCACCCATTTGTGGCATTGGGGAGTTACACAGGCGAATCCGAGTGATCACACCAGCTCCACAGCTCACTGAGCAGGAAGACCAAGGGGACCAATAACTCCAACCACCATCTTGTTTGACTGGGACAAGAGGAAAATATTAACAATCACTGTTTTGCTGAACATTGTAGGACACGTAGGCTACTCTCTTTTACGTAGTTCAATGGTGAGAGGACAAAGCAAGAATTAAACCAACATTTTACATAGGTGCACGTTAAGGAAACTTAGATGTGTGTCAATTATAGCAATACTTAAACTATCCATTTTATGTTGCACTTAGTGGTACACTAAGGCAGACATTTGTCTGTATCCATAGCTGGTTATTCCTGGAACAAGTCGCTCGAGGCTTATAGTTTGAGGGGCACCACTCCCCATCAAGCATGACTGACCAGGAGTCTCTCCCACTCTTACCACCTGTCATTGGCGTGTTTGGAAGGATTTGCAGGTTGGCCGCAATATGAGCGCACCTTCCTTGGCCATCAAGATCTGGGGTGGGACTTGAATCTGGAGCTTCTGGTTCAGAGGCAGGGACTCTACCAATTGCGCCACAAGACCCCCACAGTTATTGGTTTTGATCATTTTCATTCCAGCTCTCTTTAACTGTAAACTATCAGTTGACATTTTATATGGTGGAGACTTGACTTTGTGAAGCAGTAGTTTCTCTGAACTGGCTTAGCTTGGTTAGTCCGGGATGTTGCTTTTGTGCAAAATGCAAGAAATATAACAGTGTACCCACGCGGACAGGTGAGCTGATTTTTAAAATTAAACACCACTATTTTATTGCCTTGGTGCATACAAGCAAAGTAGTAACTGGCGTTGGGGTGCGTGGGGATGGCATGGTGCCAGGGAGGGCAGTGGTGGGGAACGAAACTCACATCTCTTGTCACATTCTTCTAAGTGGCAGCTGCGAGTCTGAACAGAGGTTCCATGACAGTCACTATTAATCCGATCACAGGAGCGACCTCGCTGCTGGGTTCCAATTCCACAGGTAACTGAACAATGTGTCCATTCAGACCACGGAGACCAACCAGCCTCGGATTCATTTGGAATTGCTGTGGAAAATTAAGCACACGTCAACAGCAGTCTCAGAATGAAAGAGGTTTATTGCACCTTGTGCTATAGAGTGCCCTGGGATAATATATAAAATGCAAACCAACCATATTCTACTGTCTGTACATGTTTCCTTTTGTGTCAAATGCACTTGCTCCTAGCAACTGTGAACACCTACATACTGTACTTAGGTGAAACCTGCTAGCTCTCTAACTCTCAACCCTCATTGTGCTTAGTTTGTGACGATGAGTGTTTAATCCATACCAAAACATCAAGCGACAGACAATCTCTTATCACCTTGGTTTGGGTACGTCAGGCATCATTCAGACTTAATATCATTATGCATAATGCGTACAGTATTCCAAAACTCTAGTTATTTTGCTTTCTAGCCTTCAAACCTCTGCTGCCCAATTTCTTATGGTGTTTCCTACGGATACGACTGTCCAAATATTTATTGGGCAACATTTCATGAATTGTCCCCAACTGAATCCAATAAATTCCACGATCAGAAAACAAAAGGTACTTTCATTTAATGGGAATTTCAACACTAGTTATTTTCTGCCCAGTCTGACAGTTTATAAAACTTTTCGTCTTTTTTAAACTGCTCCCCTCACCGACAAAGAACCAACCTATTCATAGGATGTATTGGCTGGCAACATGGCTGGCCTGTGCCAACATTACTCACTCAATAGTTTGCTGGTGCCAGTAACTCTGCCTGCAACACTCCCCTCTCTTCCCCAATTGGGGAACTGAGGGTTATGGAAGGAAGGCAGGAAAGTAGACTTAGTGAGTGTTAAATCAGCCATGATCTTATTAAATGGCAGGGCAGGCTCAAGTTCCTATTTTTTTGTATGGCCATCCCACACCACTCCATCCCTCTTATACTTAAACACATCAGTGCTTCAGTTATATGCTTCTTAGAATTTAGATCAGTTTCACCAGGACTTACATGGACATCGGGCACAGCATTCCCCATCTGGGACTACAGCGTCAGCACATGACACAGTAGGGCAGGAAATCCTTTGGCAAAAGGTGACAGATGACTGAAAAGGGGAAGGGAAAAAAAAGTGAGCGAGCAACCTTAGAGACAGAATGTTTTTTTGAGCAAATGTCTGGCAACTATGCCATTGGCAAAGCATCCTTGCAAAAGCAAAGTAACAGCAGCTGGTTAAAATCACATTTTATCTTTCCAACTCTGTGTTTGCTTGTTGACTTCGACCACCAGCTAGGGAGTGATGGAGGCTGAATAATGTTGTGCATTATTGTAACAGTTGGGAGTCAGGAAATGTAGCTTTTAACAATAGCTTGCTCAGAAAGCATGCGCGGGATGAAATATTATTTGGTCCATCCCACATACTTGGCTGATTTACATCATTATTGGGCAACACACAGGAACCTTTCAATTATCCACAAATTTACTCCCAGATAAGAGTTACAAAGATTGTGGCTTTCACATTCCTTTTTGGAAAAAAGGTTTCAGTGTAGTTCCAAACTTTAGTCCAGCTCGTATTTGGCACAGACCTTTTCCTCTTGAGAACCTTGCTCCAGACAGTGTTTTCATACAAATGCTGCTCAAAAACTAACAACAATCTGCTGGCTGCGTACAAGTAGTCCCCATACCCAAAGCTATTGATATTTTTTGAACTGTTGCTGCAGCATTGGCAATGGGCCTAGCCACTGCTGGAGGTGCAGTGATTGAATCCAATGTAACCAAAACCTGCTGAATGATCGCTACACATATTATAATGAAATCTTTGCTAAAGTTGTGTTTGAAAAAGCAAGCTAAACTCTTGGATCAAATGTTGCACGCTTTTACCTGACATGTGCAGTCGGTGCAGTTGTCCACTTTCCATTGGTCTCTGTCTTTGTAGGTCATGCCGTTGTGAATACAGCTGCCTGTTGGTTTGATTCCAATCGTTTGGGCAATTAATTCATTTTCTGCCGTCTAGTGGATGGGAGGCAAGGACAGTTACTGACGACCCATACATATTGGAGAAAGTAACTTACAGAAGACACAATTCCTTTCAATCCCTTACCACTTTTTGGACATTGTCAACCAGTTGAGTGACCATGGTTCTGAGGGCCTGGAGTTCGGTGAACATGTTGGACAGTTCCTCGCAGGAGATGCCACAGACCTTCTGAAGGTCTTTGATTTTGTGACTATCAAAATAGGTCCTGATGGCTGGACTTGCGGAGCCGGCAATAGGTAAAGAGAGAATCCCTCGAGAAGCTACAAAAAAAAGGAGCAGCTTTATCAAGCCACCATACAGTGCAAGCCATTCTCCAAAGTTTCAGCAAGACCAGTGGGTAGGTAAATTGGATGGGAGTTATATTTCTAACAGTACACGGGGTTAATTTGTTTAACCTCTACACAGACTGACTCAGTACCTTCCCACTCACAAAATACAGGAACAACTAAAATAATCCTGTGCCTCAGTCACGCATTCAGACAATGGCTGCTGCTGGACTAATTATGTTACAATCCCAAAGCCCAGTTTACCAAATATAAGGCAATAGTGTGACTATTCTGGGGGTGGCGGAGGCTCTGAGCGGGTATCCCCCACAGTCGCTGTGAGCTGAAAGGTTGGGCTAACCTTCGATGAGGCTGACTTGACTTGCTGCTACAACGTTTTAATACATGACATTGACAGAATGCTAAAGCGCGGAGGGACAACAGTGCCACTGCCTCCCAGTGTTCCCGGAATGCCGGCAGCCCGGGACAGACCCATGTTAAATAAATACTTACAACTGGAGCAGCCCTTATTCGTCAGGATCGTCTCCATATTGGTCCCAAACACAAAACGCACATTCTGCAGGACTCCCTGTGCCAGACAGGAAAAAAATACAGGCAAAGTTGGAGCTACTGGAAAGTTAGCCACAAATAACCAGGGTGTGTTTCCCCCAACTTGTTCAGCGACACGGCAACGTGAAGTTCAACATTTTAACATCTGAACATGAGAACTCTCGTCACCTTCATGTTATATGAAGTTTTCTCTCTGCTCCTTAAAAATAAGGATTCAGGGAAACATTTTGAACTATTTGGTGCAGATTTCTCTTTACTTTTACAATGCAAACCATCCATTGAGATGCAGTCTCTCTCTCTCCCTGTCCCAGTCTGCCTGCTCCTCCCTCTTCTATCTGATTATGTTGTGTGAATCCCTGCTATCTGTTCCCCTCTCTCTCACACACACACTCACCTGGAAGTTGTTCCTGAGACCCATTCCTCCTTTGGCCAGCCTCAGCCTGTAGTCTCCATGCCTCAGCACCTTGTGAATAGCCTCCTCCAGCTCCACCCTGTTGACCTTCTCACAGCCCACGTACAGAGTGGCCACGTCCTCCTGCACGAAGAGGGTGAGGTTCTTCCAGCGGGCATTGGCCAGGTGGGCATCGGTGATGGAGACCATGCTCTGCTTGCCCGCGATGGTGATGGTCAGGTCCAGCGTGTTCGCCTTCCCGTTCGACAAGATCTCGAAGATGCGAGAGCCCCCCAGCGTGTCGATGGCCACCAAGGTGCCCCGGCTCTTCTTCACCTGGCGCAGGGTGGCGAGGAAGATGAAGCCCTTCTCCTGCTGGATGTGGTCGATCAGCTCACTGAAGCTGTTGTCTGAAGCCGGCTCAATGATGTCGGGGTTGAGGATCCTATAGGCTGGGCTGCTGGGCTCGGGACCTCTCACCATGTGCACTCCAACATGTTTGCGAGACAGCCCAGTGATATCGAACAAGTCAAAGACCCCGTCGTCCACTCCGGCGTCTGTCAGAGGGAGGGGAGAAGGGGAAGCGGGAGGCAGAGGAGGAGGACAGGGTTAAAAAGGTGCTGGGAAATCAATAGCAGGAGAGCCCAGTCCTGCTGCCCCTAACCCACATGCACTGCACAACAAACTAAAGGGACGCAAACTCACCTTGAATCCTCTTGGGCGAGCAGACAACAATCATCAGAAGAAGAAGCGGAAAACCTCCTTGCAGTGGCTTCATTTTGAGAAGAGGAACTTACAACCTAACATAAAAGAAAGGTGAGAGGAGAAACCCCTTTTGGTTTTAGCTGCATACACTTTCCAGCAATACAATCATTGAAATTGCAGTCGCGAGAGATAAGTACACTTTCACTGACCGGTACAGGAGCCTTTTCAATCTTGGAATGAACATGCAGCAGTAATAGCTCCGCGTGAGGTGAAAGGAAGTTCCCAAATCCGAATTGCAGCGAGACTGTCTGCAGATCTGGTAGCTTGACTTCTGCAACAAGCTCGAGACGTTACTTGTTTTCCCTCTCTCTTAACTTTCCACCTCCCAGCTCTCTTCCCACCTCCCAGCTATCTATGGGTGCCCGAGACCGATGCTACTGTGGAGCTGCAGTGTGCCCTTCCTTTAAATACCCTCTCACATTCCTCTCCTCCAGCCTCTGCCAATCGCTGGCTGCCTGGGAGGAAGCGAGCTTGTGTTTATCCAGTTACCTCACAACAAGCGGGATACAGTTCCAAAGCAGCCGGACCGCAACCAGGAAAGCAATTAGGCGGATTCCGCTGGAGCCAGGCCAAAATACTCAAATAATATCACCGAGAGGTACTAGCCAGAGTCAGCACCTCCCCCTGGCCTGACCCAGGCAGCCCTGTTCAACACACACACTTCATTTAGCAAAACGTTAGAAACACGTGTTAAAATAGCTTTTAATTTTTCTAGAACAGGAGTGTGATGGTGTGGGTTGAGAATTTTTTTAAAAACACATTGTGTATCTCAAGCAAATGAAAGATGTGTTTTAATACTTCCAAGGATTCCAGTTTGCAAGCAAGTGGAGAGAATAGGTGCAGAGGTTTGTGGGCTGTTATTATCAGACTGCCCACCAGGGGGGAGTGTGGCGTTTCATTTCGAGTGTCTTTGAGTGGGGTTTTCGGCTCAGAAAGTGTCTCACCTTCCAGACAGTGAGAGTGTCTCACACCCCATAGTCCAAACTGCACTTGATCATCCCTCAGACCACCAGTACTTGCCTTTTGAGTACATGTGCTGCTTGATATATCTCAGTCGTGCAAACAGAGAAAAATATGTAACTTTCCCCTATTTCCGTGCAATAATGTCTTTCCTTCACTTGGGAGCACAGAACGACTTTATAACGACTGCAACTTTGTTTTAAGGCTGGAAATACTTTACTTCAACAAGCGTGTACCTTGTATGATTCTAAAGCAACTCGCTGGTATCTACCTAGACACAATCAAACCTCTCAACATTTCTGTCTTTGTTATTCTGCTTATTTGGGTTTTTTTCCACACGTCTTTCGCGTCACTGGAGAACATTCTCCCTGAAATAGTTTTTTTTTGACGTCGGTGAATTTTTTCCCTCGGCTGTACTCGAGGGGGAGCCGGAGGAGATCTGCCTCATCAGGATTTCCTGGAACGGCGGGAATATTTCACTCTCTGTCTCTGCCCCATCCCTCCCCCCCGCAGACACATGGGGCGTCATTCTCCGCCCCCCCCCCCCTCCAAGTCTGCCCCGCAGACACATGTTTTTGCCAGCGCAGATTCTTCCTCTGACCGCTTTCCATTCTATCTCAGCACCGGTATGCAGTCTTCACTCCGTTCGAAGAAGGATTAGCAAGCACCATACAATATTTACCACATCCAAACACAGTTTCTGCAAATGTCTTGCCCTACTTAACCTTGTCTAAAGGTTACAAATCTCAATCGAAACCCTGAAGTTTCACTTTCCGGCCAAGTGTTTCTCCAGCAGATGCGGTGGTGGGGGGGGGGGGGGGAGGTGGACGGTGAACAACACTCTCCTCAAATATCTAACCTTCTCTCACATTGGGCTGCATATTCCAAACGACCCCTGGCCAGGGCGGAGGTCTATCCCCTTCCATAACAGTTTAATAATAATAACCTCTTATTGTCACAAATATGAAGTGACTGTGAAAAGCCCCTCGTCGCCACATTCCGGCGCCTGTTCGGGTAAGCTGGTCCGGGAATTGAATCCGCGCTGCTGGTCTTGTTCTGTCTAGCCCACTGAGCTAAACCAGCCCTGCCACCACCCCCCCCCCCCCCCCAGCCCTGCCACCCCCCTCCCCCCCTCACGACTTGCCCTAGAGTGTCAGCAGCTAATAGATCGGAGCACATTTGAGTTTGATGCATTTTGAAGTGAATACCCCCTGACCTCTTGTGTGAATGTCTCAGTTGGTAATCTGGGGGTGAGCCCCCAGGGCATGCAGCCCTGAATTGAGCCCGCCCTGAAGCCAACCAGGTTGCTCTCTCAAACATGTCCATTTGTATCCTTGACATACTCTGTTTGGAAGGAACAACCGTTCCAACAATCTGCGAGGCTTATGGAGAATGCTGGGGAAAATACAGACAATTAGTCATGAGGTAGATTGTCTAGGGAAGGGAGCATGAGTAGATTATATAGACGCAAGTGAGATAGAACAGTTAGTGACACACTAACTGCTGTAATGAGTGAACTAAGGGAGTATTACCTAAATGGAAAGAAAATGTTTTATGTGGAAAATTAAAGCAATATTTTTTGGTGAAGAGGGAGGGTAGTTCCAGTATGACAATAAATTGGAGCTATTGAAATAAGGCTCAGCTGCAGCGAATAAATCAAATTGGATGTTGGGATGTATTGAAAGGTCAATATTCAAGCTGTACAGCGAGGTAAAACTGTCACTTTGTACATCATTGATGTTATTGCACGAAGAGTAGTGTGCACAGTTCTAGAGTAGTGTCGATTTCTACAGTAGTTATGCAGAGTTCTAGAGTAGTGTCAATTTCTACAGTAGTTGTGCAGAGTTCTAGAATAGTGTCGATTTCTACAGTAGTTGTGCAGAGTTCTAGAGTAGTGACGATTTCTACAGTAGTTGTGAAGAGTTCGAGCTTAGTGTCGATTTCTACAGTAGTTGTCCAGAGTTCTAGTGCAATGTAGAGTTCTAAAGTAGTGTGCGACATTCTAAAGCAGTGTGCGGCATTCTAAAGCAGTGTGACAAGTTCTAGAGTAGTGTGTGGAGTTCTAGAGCAGTATGCTGAATTCTAGAGTAGTGTGTGGAGGCCTAGAGCAGCATGCAGAATTCTAGAGTCGTGTGTGGAGGTCTGGAGTAGTATGCAGAGTTCTAAAGTAGTGTGTAGAGTTCCAGTTTCAGCTGTAAAGCAGGAATATTGCAATTTTGAAAGAATATAGAAAATGACAACCAACATATAATCATTGTTAATAGTGAGACTGGATTAGGAGGCACAATTATGTAAATTATACCCTCAATGAGAGAGCAAAGACTGGATGCCAATTTTAGCATTACAAAGGGACTGTATAAAGTATACCATGAGAAGCAATTTCACCTTCTCCAGAATATGACCTGTGCTTCAAGTGAGAGGTTGGGGGAGGGGAGAAGTCGGGTGGAAGGATAGGTCAATGGACAGCACGGTAGCACAGTGGTTAGCACTGTTGCTTCACAGCACCAGGGTCCTGGTTTCGATTCCCACTTGGGTCAGTGTCTGTGCAGAGCCTGCACGTTCTTCCCGTGTCTGCGTGGGTTTCCTCTGGGTGCTCCAGTTTCGACCCACAAGTGCCGAACGACAGGCGGGATTCTCCGATGGCGAGTGAGAGTGTCCGTGCCATCGTGAACGCCGTCGCGTTTCATCACTACGCGAATGGGCCGCCAGCAGCATCGATTCAGGCCCCGAAAAGGGGCAAGCAGCGGGGCCACGAGAAACATGGTGGGTGGCCCCAGAGCAGCGCCGTCATCGCGCGACGCCCGGATGACGCGGTGCTGCGTCATTTTATGTGCGTGATCCACGCAATGTCCCCGACATAGAAAGATGGCTGCGCCCCGCCGTGCCGACCCCAGGTTCCGGGACATTGATCTGGAGACACTGCTGGTCGTAGTCGAAGAGCGAAAGGCGATCCTGTGCCCAAGACGTGGCCACTGGCACCCGGCCAGCACAGTCAGGCGCAGCTGGCGTGATGTGGGCATCGCCGTTAGCGCTGTGGGGCACACCCCACGCTCGGGAGAGCAATGCCGCAAGAAGCTCCACGACCTCACGAGGACAGCCAGAGTAAGTACCCCGAGAGTTACCCTGGGCCACACCCCACCCCTCCATCCCCCCACCACATGCCGCACCCCCCCCTGCCCATGCAGTGGGGGGGCACCACGTACCACACGACCCACATGAGCACCACACCGCCCTTGCGAGCTGCCATGGCGTGGTGCCCCGTGGCCCCCCCCCCAGTCATAATGTTGCCAACATCTGCGCATCTTGCTGCTGACCGTCTAACTCTGATGCTTCCCCCCCCACCCCCCACCCCCCTACCCCCCGCAGGATAAGACCGCCCACAACCATCGTGAGTGTGCTAGAACCGGAGGGGGATCACCTGTCCTGCACCCCCTCACTGTCCATGAGCAGAGGGTTCTGGACCTCGTTGGGGGAGCCTCCACCCGGGAGGTAGCGCCATGCCAGATCGGAGGCACAGCACCAAGTGAGACTCTCCTGCCTGGCTACACTCCCTCAGCCCTTCACCTCCCCCCCCCCCCCACTCACACTGCACCCCTTCACACTGCCCCTCCATCCCCTAACCCCCTCACACTCCACCCCCTCACACAGCCCCCTCCACCCCCTCACACCCGACTCCGCGTGTCTAATGATACTTGCTTTATTGTGTATTCCACGGCCAGCCGACAATCGTCCCAGAACGTCTCAGACAAGCCACCGCCGTCCAGGTCCACGTCCATCCGCCCACAGGGAGGCTAGCCAGGGAGGGGAAGGAAGACGGACAGGAGGGCCCTCGTCCGAAGCTGGGGCACAGGAAACGGACGCACAGAGTTGTGTTATGTAATTTGGAATAACACAAGCTGCCAATTGATGCAGTTTTGAGTAAAGGATGCTCCAGACTTTGAAGTGAGTTAAATGTGTTTTATTGAACTATTTGCACAGTTCTCAATGAGTTCGACTCTCTGCTAATCTAAATGTAGTAACTCAGTCTAACTGAACCAGCCTTGCTCTAAGCCACGTGCTGGGGTGTGAGGCTGAGGATACACCCTGTCTCACTCTGTAGATGCTGGTCTGTGGAAAGAGGCGGTGTGAGTGCCTCATCCCTTTTATAGTGAGATACCACCCCGAGTGTCCTGACTGCTCATTGGTCATGTCCTATTCTATGTGTTCATTAGCTGCATGTTAGCATATCATGACATCTCCCCTTTTTTTATGTTTTGTTGGCATATGTGAATGTATTTACATGTGAATGAGTCTGTCTAACGTGACTGATGGAGGACAACAGAACAGAGCAAACAAAAAAAAAATGCACAAGTCCAGTCTCTGAGGCTTGTGTCTGATCCTGGTCGACCACCGGAGAGGTGGCGGAGGGGACGACGGCGCCTTGACAGGCGGGATGGAAGCCTGACTGGTGGCCTCGTGGTGCGAGGTATCAGGAGGTGGCAATTCAACATATGGAAATGGAGGAGAAAGTGGTTGCGGGCAGGTAACTTTGCGCAGTGCCCGTCGTTTCCTTCGCACGATGGAGCCATCAGCTATACGTACAACATAAGAGCGGGGCACGGCCTGTCGAACAACGACAGCTGGGGGCAGACCACCCACCATCCGGTATCTTGATCCTGACAGTGTCTGCCAGGGATAGCATGGCCAGATCGGTGGGCATGGGCATCATAGCCTTGCTTTTGACGGTCTCTGAGCTGCTGCATCTGCTGCAGCACCAGGAGGTGATCCAGGTTGGGCAGGTGTATGGCTGGAAGCATCGTCCGCAGGTCCCTGTTCATCAGGAGTTGAGCCGGCGACATGCCAGTGGACAATGGAGTTGCCCTGTACGCGAGCAGTGCAAGGTGTATGTCGGAAGCAGAGCCCGCATCCTTGCAGATGAGTTGTTTCACAATGTGCACCCCTTTCTCGACTTTTCCATTGGACTGCGGAGAGTGCAGACTGGAGGTGACATGCTGGAAATTGTATGACCTGGCAAACGTGGACCATTCTCGACTGGTAAAGCATAGGCCATTGTCGCTCATGACGGTGATTGGGATGCCATGCCTTGAGAACGTCTCCTTACAGGCTTTGATGATGGTCCGAGAGGTGGGATCCGGGAGCTTCAGCTCCTCAGGGTACTTTGAGAAATAGTCGATGATCAATACGTAGTCGCGACCATTCGCATGAAAGAGGTCGATACCAACCTTGGACCACGGAGAGGTCACTATGTCAGGCTGTTGGAGCGTCTCCTTGCTCTGTGCTGGCTGGAACCGCTGACAGGTTGCACAGTTCAGGACCATGTTCGTGATGTCCTGGCTGATGCCGGGCCAGTAGACAGCTTGCCGGGCTCTGCGCCTTTCCTTCTCGACGCCCAGGTGTCCCTCATGAATCTGGCGCGGCACCAAGCTCTAGAGACTGAGCGGAATTACAATCCTGTCCAGCTTGAGGAGGATACCATCAATCAGCGTCAGGTCATCCTTCACATTGTAAAATTGTGGGCACTGCCCTTTCTGCCAGCCATTGGTGAGGTTGTGGATGACGCACTGCAAGAGGGGGTCTTTGGCTGTCTCATCACGGATGAGAACTACCTTCTCACCTGTCGCCGGGAGAGTGCTAGCACACAGCTGCACTTGCGATTCAATGTGCTGGGTGATCGGCTCACTGGGCGAGGTGATAGAGCGGGACAATGCATCAGCGATGATGAGCTCCTTCCCAGGTGTGTACACCAAGTTGAAGTCATACCTCCTAAGTTTAAGCAGGATTCTCTGTAACCGAGGCGTCATGTCGTTCAGGTCCTTGTGGATGATGTGGACCAGATGCCGATGATCCGTCTCGACAGTGAACGTGGGCAGGCTGTAGACATAATCATCAAATTTGAGGATGCCGGTGAGAAGACCCAAGCACTCCTTGTAAATCTGAGCATATCTGGTTTCAGTGGGCATCCTTGCCCTTGATGTGTAGGCTACTGGTGCCCAGGATGATGTGCCATCTCGTTGAAGCAACACCGCACCGATGGCATCCTGACTCGCATCTGTGGATATCTTTGTCTCCCGGTCCCGGTCGAGGTATGCCAGGACTGGTGCAGTGGTGAGCTTGGCTTTCAGCTCCAGCCATTCTGCCTCGTGTGTTGCTTTCCACTCAAAGCAGTTGACTTTTTCACCAGGTTGCATAGGGCCATGGTGTGTGTGGCCATGTTTGGGATGAGCTTGCCCAGAAAATTGACCATACCCAAGAAGCACAGCACCACCTTTTTGTCCTCAGGGACCTTCATCGCCTCAATGGCCTTGATTTTGTCTGTGTCCGGGCGCACACCATGCTGTGAGATCTGGTCGCCTAGGAACTTGAGCGTCGATGTGCCAAAACAACATTTGGACCTGTTTAACTTGAGGCCGTTGGCATGTACACAGCGGAATACCTTCTGGAGACGGGACACATGTTCTTCAGGCGTCGTGGGTCATATGATGATGCCATCCATGTACACACGAACCCCTTCAATGCCTTCCATCATCTGCTCCATGATGCGATGGAATATCTCTGATGCCGAGACAATGCCAAACGGAATGCGATTGTAGCAGTATCTGCTAAAAGACGTGTTGAAGGTGCAGAGCCTTCTGCTGGACTCGTCCAGCTGGATTTGCCAAAATCCCTGTGATGCATCCAATTTGGTGAAGATGCGCGCGTGTGCCATCTCACTTGTGAGTTCCTCCAGCTTCGGGATGGGGTAGTGGTCCCGCATGATATTCTTATTGAGATCCTTGGGATTAATGCAAATGCGCAGGTCCCACGAAGGCTTCTTTACTCACACCATCGAGCTGACCCAGTCAGTCGGTTCGGTGACCTTGGATATGATGCTTTTTTGCTGAAGATCCTTGAGCTGTGCTTTCAGGCGCTCTCTCAGTGGAGCAGGGACTCGTCGAAGTGCGTGGACCACTGGCTTGGCATCAGGTCATAGCAGAATCTTGTATAGATATGGCAGCGTGCCCATCCCGTTGAACACATCTGGATACTGAGCGAGGATGTCGTCGATGCCGTCCTGAAGATCCACATGGGAGGATGTTGTGGTGTAAACCCTTTGAATGAGGTTCAGCTGCTTGCAGGCGTGTGCACCTAGTAGGGATGCCCTGTCCGGCTTAACAATTTCAAAGCGTTGCACATGCACCGTGCTTGTCTGTGTCGGTTGGATACGTGCAGCTGGCAGGGTCCCAGTGCCGTGATGGCATTCCCATTGTAATCCAGGAGCTTGCAGGCAGCTGGAAGGACCGTGGGGGGCTTCTTAATGCGTCTGAAGTCTGTCTGTGAGAGGAGGTTGGCAGAGGCACCTGTGTCCAGCTTGAACTGGATGGGGCAGTGGTTGACCTTCATCACTGCTCGCCATTCGTCCTCGGAATCCAAAGCTAGGATTGATTGGACTTGTGATGAGTCAGGTGGGGCATATTCACACATTGTAATAATGCCCACACGGTAGGCGTTGTCCAGGCATTCATCATCTGGATCCGTTGCACTGCCAGGATCAGAATCCTGTAGGCGTTGTTGCACACTCCGGATGCTCCGTTGTCGGAATTGGGAGCGCTGGCCCCTGACTGGTGGTGCAGATCTGCACAGGGCTGCACAGTGGCCTGGCTTCCCGCAGTTTAAACAGCGTCTTCCTCTTCCAGGGCAGTGTTTCTTTAAATGGGCGGTGCCACAGTGCGAACACGTCATGACATCGGCGTCCTGACGCTCCATGCGTCGTTGCACATGCACAGTGCGGTTCTTAGATGTCTGCACCTGCGCAGTGCGGGTTTCAGCCGCTTCATTATCCCATTCGCATCGCGGATGCGTCGGGCCCCGGGAAGAGCGCTCAAAATGGCTGCTTTCGTCAATGTTGAGGCGCTGCATCCGGGAGATGGCCTGCACACTCTCTGCCTCGTGGGAGGCTAGTTTATCATTTTCTGCCGTTTTGTACTGGGAATAGCGATTTTTGGCGTGCTCATGCACTGTGCATGTTTCAATCACAACTGGCAGGGTCATATGCTTGATCTTCAGTAACTGCTCTCTCAGAGGATCAGAGTGAACTCCAGAAACGATCTGGTCTCTGATCATGGAGCCAGTGATATCACTGAAAATGCAGGATTGCGCTAGCTGTCTAAGGTTAGTTAGATATGAGTTGAAGGATTCGTCTTTACCTTGCAATCGCTGCTTGAATATGTAGCGCTCGAAGATTTTGTTGGTGTCCACCTCACAGTGGCTGTCAAACTTGTCCAGGATGGTCTGAAACTTTGTTTTGTCCTGGTCTTCGGCGAAATGAAAGGAGTTGACTATTTACAAGGAGTGATCACTCGCTGAGGTGAGGAAAAGAGCTATCTTCCGTGCATCAGACACACCGTTGAGGTCTGATGCTTCGACGTAAAGCTGAAATGTCTGCTTGAATGTCCGCCAGTTGGCACTGAGATTGCCGGAGGTCCTGAGCTGGTGAGGAGCCTGAATCTTTGCCATTGTGCCGGGATACATTCGCTGGTCGTCATGGATCTTGCTGAGTTGAACTAACTAGATTGAACAGACTCCTGGTATCATGTTGTGTTATGTAATTTAGAATAACACAAGCTGCCACTTGATGCAGTTTTGAGTAAAAGATGCTCTAGACTTTGACTTTGAAGTGAGTTCATTGTGTTTTATTGAACTATTAGCACAGTTCTCAATGAGTTCGACTCTCTGCTAATCTAAATGTAGTGACTCAGTCTAACTGAACCAGCCTTGCTCTAAGTCACGTGCTGGGGTGTGATGCTGAGGATACACCCTGTCTCACTCTGTTGATGTTGGTCTGTGGAAAGAGGCGGTGTGAGTGCCTCATCCCTTTTATAGTGAGATACCACCCCTGAGTGTCCTGATTGCTCATTGGTCGTGTCCTATTCTATGTATTCATTAGCTGCATGTTTGCACATCATGACACAGAGGACTGACACAAACAACAGTGACGAACACAGGACGGACAGTCAGGACACTGACGGCCATGAAACAGATGAAGAGAGGATGGAGAGCTAGGACAGTGATGGATAGAGGACAGCCAAACAGATGATGGACAGACCGGACACGGCCTCTCACATGGGCCGGGGACGAGGTCCATCGGTCCAAGGCTCGACCCAGGAGACCCAGACCTGGGTCCGATGAGGACATGGACCTTGCGTCACTGCGGTCACCCACACCCTCCACCATCGCAGATACCCTCACCTCGGTTGGGCACATTAGTGATGAGGCTTTTGGGACACTGACTGGTGCGCACCACACAGTCGAACCGGTCCAGCAGGTGGAGGTAGGAGCAGCCGAAGGGCTGGACGGTCAGAGGGCAGCCCAGCCCCAGCACCCAGCTGCCGCCCAGATGGTTCCAGGGTTCCTGGATTTACCAGACCCACCCACAGACCCGATGCATTTGGAAACCCAGGGACTAGACAGCGGGATGACGGCCGCCTTCCAGCATCTGCAGACGCAGTTGGAGGAGTCCATCCGCGTCCAGGAGCAGGGAGTGGTGCCGGTCATGGCTGCCACCCAGGCCGACACCGCACGGGTGGCATCTACGGTGGAGGCAATATGGGCAACGATTTTGGCCACGGCTCAGGCTCTGCAAGGCGTGGGGCTTCATGTGCACGCGTCATCCGTGGCCCAGGACAGGGCTGCCCTCTCACAGGCAGCCAGGTCCCAGAGCCAGCCGAGTCTAAGCAAGCCATGGCCCAGTCTCAGCAGACCTTGGCCCAGTCTCAGCAGGTCATGGCCCAGTCTCAGCAGGCCATGGCCCAGTCTCAGCAGGCCATGGCCCAGTCTCAGCAGGTCATGGCCCAGTCTCAGCAGGCCATGGCCCAGTCTCAGCAGGCCATGGCCCAGTCTCAGCAGACCATGGCCCAGTCTCAGCAGGCCATGGCCCAGTCTCAGCAGGCCATTGCCCAGTCTCAGCAGGCCATGGCCCAGTCTCAGCAGACCATGGCCCAGTCTCAGCAGGCCATGGCCCAGTCTCAGCAGGCCATGGCCCAGTCTCAGCAGGTCATGGCCCAGTCTCAGCAGGCCATGGCCCAGTCTCAGCAGGCCATTGCCCAGTCTCAGCAGACCATGGCCCAGTCTCAGCAGACCATGGCCCAGTCTCAGCAGGCCATCGCTGAGAGCATCGGCGGCCTTGCGCACGTGCTGGATGGTGTCGCACAAGCCCAGAGGGAGGTTGCACAGACCCCGACAGGGATTGCGCACTCCCTGAGCTCCATCGCTGTGAACATTCAGACCCTGGTCGATTCCACAGCGCGCCCCCAGGACTGGCAGCGCCAGGTATCGGTGGTGCCATGGTGCTTGTCTCCGCTCGCACCACCATCCCATAGTGAGGCCCAGGGGCCACCAGGCTCTCCGAGGGAGGAGGAGGTTCCAGGGCCCGTCCCGGTGACTCATGCAAGGGAGGTCCCGGAACACCCGGACTCCCCCCGTTCCGTCCCTGGTGCATCTGGTGGGCAGCGGGCAGAACAGGGTGGCACACCATCCAGCACGCCCGCCGAGCAGCCTGGCCCATCCAAGCCGGGCCGCCTTAGAAAACGCGTGCCGACGGGGTGCCAAGTTGCAGAGCCAGAGTCTCAGCAGTCCGTCTCCACTCCTGCTGTACCGTCTGGGGGAACACTAAGGCGTAGTGGTAGGGCCTGTAAGGCAAAGAAGTTCGACACGTAGTAAGTTGGTACAGGTGCAGGGCGCAGCTTAGTTATAGGGGCTAGGGCACTTGTATGTGAATGTCACGATTAATGTCACTGTTACACCAAACCTAGATGCCTCTGTGCTATGTCCGGTGCCTGAGGGGTCGTGAAGGGGACCGAGTGGCGCTGGGGTAGAAGGTCGGTACAACGGTGAGGCCGGGTGTGTGTTCCCCCCCCCCCACCCCCAACCCCCCGTCGTCCTAGGAACACCGACGCCAGCTACCACACATGGCCATGTGATGGAGTGTCCGTGACGCATATAGGGACCACCCAGGTGGAGGGTGTAGCTGTGGCCGTGAGTCAGACATTGTCTAACGATCCGGAGCTCACAGCTCATCGCAGAGCGGGTTGTCATCAGTCAACATGACACTGATCACACCCGCTTACACAAGCAACTGTGTGATACCATCCCGTTGTGCCGCAGGTGTAAGTTGCTGTGAAAGTGGTGGTATGGGCGCTAGGGTTGTCGGATGGTGCGGGAGGTGGGGGGGGGGGGCTGCTGGGTGGTGCGTTTGTGCGAAACGGTGGTGCAAGTACCTTGCTCAGCGATGCCCTCCCCTGGTTGGTGAAACGTGCGGCGATCAACGCCTCGCGTGCTCGCTCGCCAAGCCGGTGGTGTCGTGCAGCCTTCCGGCCATATCCAGCCCCCATGTCGCGTCTGTGCACCCCCCCCCCCCTACCCCTCCCTATCCTCCTTCTCCTCATGTACAGATGCATCACCCTCATCAGGCTCCCCCTGTGCCTCCTCCTCCAGGACATCACCCCTCTGCTGGGCAATGTTGAGCAGGACGCAGCAGACAACAACTATGCGGCCGACCCTCACTGAATGGTACTGGAGGGCCTCTCCAGAATGGTCCAGGCACCTGAAGCGCATCTTCTAGAGGCCAATGGTTGCTGCATGGGCCTCATTGTAGCGAATCTCCGCGTTGATCTGTGGCCTCCGTATAGGCGTCATCAGCCACGATCGCAACGGGCAACCCCTGTCGCCCAGCAACCAGCCCCTCAGCCGGGGGGGGGGGGGGGAGGGGGGGGGTGTCCCTCGAACATGGCGGGAATTAAAGATTGCGCCAGTATAAAGGCATCATGCACACTGCCGGGGTACTGGGCGCACACGTGCATGATCTTCATGCGGTGGGCGCAGACCACCTGAATGTTCATGGAGTAGGTCCCCTTTCTGTTCATGAACATGTCCCTGTTCTCCGATGATGGATGCATGGCGACGTGCGCCCCATCAATCACCCCCTGGACCATTGGTATCCTGGCCACGGAGGCAAATCCCGCTGCTCGGGCATCTTGGTGTGTGTGGTCCTCTGGAAACTGGATGTAGAGGTCCGCGATGGCATACAGGGCTTCGGTGACTGCTCGGGTGCACCGGTGCACCGATGCCTGGGAGATACCAGACAGGTCCCCACTCGGAATGACCCTGTCGCGTAGAAGTTGAGGGCAACCGTCACCTTGACGGCCACCGGGAGAGCATGTCCACCCCCGTTCCACATGGTGCCAAGTGTGCTATGAGGTGGCATATATGTGCGACGGTCTCCCTACTCATCCGGAGTCTTCTCCTGCATGCCCTGTCCGGCAGGTCCTCGAAGGACATGTGTTGACGGTACACTCGAGGCCTCATGGGGCGCCTCCGCCCCTTGGCACCACCACCTGCTCCTCCTCCTCGCCCTGCGCTCCATCAAGATCGGTATCCTCGTCCTGTGCATCCCCAACGATGGCCATCGTCCCTCTCCACCTCCTCCTGCTCCTATCTTCAACCTGAGCGGCTGGCACGAGGCTCTCCGCAGCCGGTCCCTCTGCCGCAGCCGCCGCTGCTGCAGCTGCTCTGAGCCGCCTGCGTCGACGCTGCCAAAGGGCCACCTGCAGGGCAGCGGCTCCCACCACGGCGGAAAACATCGCTGGCTGGTGCCAAACATTACGATCTGCTTCACGATGGCGCATTGACACCTCGACAGCCAGGTGCCATGGGATACATGTGTGCCCTGGTTGGCTGGTGTTGCTACAGACACCCAGACACCCTGCCCCCTCCCCACAGAGGAGTTTCGCTCACTGCCCTCTGATCTGGCACTGCTTATTTATAAATTAACAGAATAGATCTGTTCTATATCACATTGCTTTGTATGGAGGTTTTCTGGGTGCAAATTAGCTGCCTTGTTTCCTACATTACAGCAGTGACTACACCTCAGTGTTATAGAATGCAATTTACTTTAATCCTGAGCACGGAGTTGGGAGCTCCAAGTACCAACAAACCCTGGACCACTCGCGTGTGTGTAGGACAGCAGTGGATTGCAAATGCGTAGTTCGACATCTTTTGCATTACTTTGGCTGAGAACTGGTCCAGTGCACATGTCCAGAAAAAGAAGGGTGTGAAAACCTGGGTTAGGTGACTGGCTGCGGGGTGCAATGGAGCAAGTGTCCCAGGTGGGGCTCAAGGCAGGGGGATAGGAAGAGGTCCTAAGAAATGTTCCAGGCAGGGGACGATGGAGGGGGACAGTGACAGGACCTAAAAGGAAGTCCCATTATGGGGACAGTAACAGGTCACAGTTAACTTCAGTTAAAAGACAGGATGAGAGAAAAAGCTCCAAGTAAAAGATGGAACTGCAGGAAGCAGAATTTAAGTAAAGAGGGCTGTTTGGGAAATGGTAGACATTTAAAGAGTACCATTCTGCCCAGTGCAGCCGAGGATCTGAGGTTGTGTCTGTAATTTGATGATTGTGTGTATAATCAGGAAGCCAGGGCAATGGAATCTCGGAAGGCGAGATTGAAACCTTGGAGGTGGGCATTGCTGATGCCATCTGAGTCTGATAATTGAAGGGGGCTCATAAGAAGCCCTGAAGATCCAAGAAGGCCGCCAAAAGTTTGTGACTCTATGCTGTGGGCCACTGGGGCAAATGTACCCCTTTGGAGCAGTTGAGTCCTGCTTGGCAGGGCTGAAGAGCTGCAATTCTACTTGTGAATGGGTGCTTGAGTGTACTTGGGAATCCAGGGGAATGGGGTCTCAGAAGGTGAGATTCAATCCCTGCGAGGTAGGCATCGTTGAAGCTATCTGAGTTGGAGCAGCTTTTGGTGAGAATTTCAAGTCAATGTCTTTGAAGCTAAAGATTAGAGATGGGATTTTGTTGAGATTGGTTGTCTCACAGAATGACAAAGCTTTGGATGGTTTGTTGAGAAATCCATGGAATCTATTTTGGTTGCATCTGTAATTTATTGGATGGTGTATGTCTGACCACATTTGCCTGTTAACTCACATGTACCGACACTAACTTACTCTGAGAAGGTGATGACAGACTGTTTTCCTGAACCATTGCAGACCAGTTGGGAGGTGTTTGGTAGAAGAGCATCAAGAGTCCTTAGAACCATAGAATTCCTACAGTGCAGAAGGAGGCCATAGGCCCATCGAATCGGCACTGACCCTCTGAAATATCACCCTATCGAGACCCACTTCCCCACCCTATCCCTGTAACCCCACCTAACCTGCACATCCTTGGTCACTAAGGGGCAATTTAACGAGGCCAATCCACCTAATCTGCATGTCTTTGGACTGTGAGAGGAAACCGGAGCACCCAGAGGAAACCCACGCAGACACGGGGATAATGTGCAAACTCCACACAGTCACCTAAGGCCAGGATTGAACCCGGGCACTGGTGCTGTGAGGTGGCATTGCTAACCACTGTGCCACCCAAATGGGTGAATACATTTCATTGGCTATAATGTGCATTGGGTCAAGGTGAGGTTTGTAAAGGTGCTATAAAAATGAGAGTTTTTACACTCTTTTAAAAATTCAACTGGTTTTCGATTGTTCTTTAGGGTATAAAACCTTCTGTTTTTACCTGATCTGGAATATATGTAACTTCAGTCTCATAACAACATGATTTGACTGTCTTCCAGAAGTCGCCCAAAAGGCTTCAAAGCCCACAAACAACAGTTAATGCAATATGTATTATGCTGTGGAGCCACCCAGGCCAGAAAAATTCACGGTTCAGTCCTTTAATTTATGCTGTATTACCCAATTTCAGTTTTACTGACTGTGGAGCCATCATTTATCCTGCTTCATATCCAATGCCCCCAGCATTTTGCAGAACGTTTTCATGATTGTCTTTTAAGTAAGTAATGCAAAATGCAGATGTATGGATAGGGGTCTGGTTGATGGGATCAGGCTTAATTGTGAGACATCAAAGCCCTTTAACTTGCTGACTCCTCTTTCATAGAATTTACAGTGCAGAAGGAGGCCATTCGGCCCATCGAGTCTGCACCAGCTCTTGGAAAGAGCACCTTACACAAGGTCAACACCTCCACCCTATCCCCATAACCCAGTAACCCCACCCAACACTAAGGGCAATTTATCATGGCCAATCCACCTACCCTGCGCATCTTTGGACTGTGGGAGGAAACCGGAGCACCCGGAGGAAACCCACGCCCACACGGGGAGGATGTGCAGACTCCGCACAGACAGTGACCCAAGCCGGAATCGAACCTGGGACCCTGGAGCTGTGAAGCAATTGTGCTATCCACAATGCTACCGTGCTAAGATTCTCATCAGCACCGACATCCTGTGCGAGTTATTGGCTGCAGGAAGAGGAAAGGAACTGAAGGGGTGGGTGGGAAAATGGCAGGTGACACAAGACCCACCAATAAGATAGACCTCTCAGCTTGGAGCAAACGTTGGAATGAGATTTGTGATTAGGAAGAGTGACCATAATACAGAGAATCAGAACCCAGTAACAGGAAATGCTACAAATACACATCCGGTCTATCAATAGCTGCAAAGAGAGAAGAAAACGAACATTAACCCCTTTCACCAGAAGAGTTCAGACAAAAGGCACTTACTTTCTAAATTCAACACCGCTTATTTGTTATACAAACCGTTCCTTTGTGAAAGAAAAATCATAAAAAACATTCTGCAAAATAACACAGGGTGGAGTAAGTTAAAAAGGGAGAGTTGAAAGACAACAAAACCCAGTGATTATTTCCTTACAACCACCATATATCCCAACCCAATAGATTGTATCTCTGTTGCAGCAAGGATAATTGACGCTAATCCTTTTAATCAACAAAACCACACACTTCAAAATGACACCTTCACCCATTTGGCATATAACTATTTCCTCTTGCCAAGTCCTAACCCAGAGCCAATTTAAGAATTAACATTTAAATGAGGCGTTCCAGCACCATAGGGGCTGACACTTGGAAGGTGCACAGTAAGAAGTCTTACAAAACCAGGTTAAAGTCCAAGAGGTTTGTTTCGAATCACTAGCTTTCAGAGCGCTGCTCATTCCTCAGGTGAATGAAGAGGTATGTTCCAGAAACATATATATAGACAAATTCAAAGATGCCAGACAATGCTTAGAATGCGAGCATTAGCAGGAAATCTTTACTGATTCAGAGATGGGGTAACCCCAGGTTAAAGAGGTGTGAATTGTGTCAAGCCAGGACAGTTGGTAGGATTTCGCAGGCCAGATGGTGGGGGGTAAATGTAATGCGACATGAATCCCAGGTCCCGGTTGAGGCTGCACTCATGTGTGCGGAACTTGGCTATAAGTTTCTGCTCGGCGATTCTGCGTTGTTGCGCGTCCTGAAGGCCGCCTTGGAGAACGCTTACCGGAGATCAGAGGCTGAATGCCCTTGATTGCTGAAGTGTTCTACTCAGCCTCTGATCTCCGGGTAAGCGTTCTCCAAGGCGGCCTTCAGGACGCGCGACAACGCAGAATCTCCGAGCAGAAACTTATAGCCAAGTTCCGCACACATGAGTGCGGCCTCAACCGGGACCTGGGATTCATGTCGCATTACATTCATCCCCCACCATCTGGCCTGCGAAATCCTACCAACTGTCCTGGCTTGGTACAATTCACACCTCTTTAACCTGGGGTTACCCCATATCTGGATCTGTAAAGATTTAATCACCTGCTAATGCTCGCATTCCAAGCATTGTCTGGCATCTTTGAATTTGTCTATATATATATGTTTCTGGAACATACCTCTTCATTCACCTGAGGAAGGAGCAGTGCTCCGAAAGCTAGTGATTCAAAACAAACCTGTTGGACTTTAACCTGGTGTTGTAAGACATCTTACTGTGCTCACCCCAGTCCAACGCCGGCATCACTACAACTTGGAAGGTAGTTGAGGGAGGGTCAGTAACTAGAGGTGTGCCCACCTTAGGAGTGAGAGAGGGTGATGTTGCAGCCATGTGTCCAGCCAATGCCACCGGAGAGGTTCAATAGTAGGGCAGAGAGCAGCCCCCACTCCATCTCTGGGGACAGAGAGGCGATGTCAGGGCATTCTTGTGATTGAACCACCCGATTGAACGACGGCTTACATGCCGTCACCTTAGTGCTTCAAGCATATGTTCTTAAACTCCCCCCACTTCTCCCTTCCCCACTCTGCCCGAACCTCATTCCCCCCTCCACCCCATCCTTCGCTGTCTCCTCCCTCCATCCATGTTTTTGTGAAGCTCTTGGGACAGTACCAGTTATATATTCAGCCAGAGACATTTACAATTGGAACTGCGCAAGTGTTAAACATGGGGCGGAATTCTCCATTGGCTGACGCCAAAATCGCGAAACACGATTGGGCCAAAATCACAGCAGATGCCCATTTGATGCCAAATCGTAATTCTCCGTCACCTCAACAGCGGCGTTTGCATGTCATTCGCGGGCCTGACCCAGTATTCTCCGGGGCCTCTGCGATGCTCCGCTTCCAATGGGCCGAGTTCCCGGCGGCGCGGTTCACTTGTGCTTTTAAAAATCATGAAACTGGTGCCGTGGCTGATGAGGGAGAGAGAGAGGAGGTAGGTCATGGAGTGTTGCGAGTGGGCTGCCAGGCCGGACACTGGCCAGGCTGCCTGGGGTGGAAGGGAGCCTGCCAGGGCCGGGAATGGGCCAAGTGGCTGGGAGGACCCTCCACAGGGCTGGGACGGTATCCAGTCACGGACCGCCATTTCTGCGGCCTGCAAGGCAGCCATCATGCTGCTCACCCCACTGACCACCCATCTTGCCCCTGGTTCAGCAAAGTGGCACCGGCCGTATGGGTGCCCTCACGCCCAGCTGCCACTCGTCAGCGGGGCTTCAGGCCACCCAGCCAGAGCAACACCCACAGTAGCTCCTTTGGGGGCAGGGGAGGGGGCCGTGGAACGTACCGCTGGCAAGGGCAGCGACAGCCGACGGTACCCCTGGAATCAGGGATGGGCTCCAATGCCAGAAGCCCCTAGTGCCGGGAATGGACAACGGACATGGAGTGCGGTGCCAACCGGGGCCACCATGTAGCCCATTGGACCAGGTTTGGCAAAGGGGTATGCACCGTGCTAACATGTCGGTCTTTCAACCTTGAAGACAATGGATGTTGGAATTCAACCAGCAATGGTGACCTTCCTGCTAGTCACCACTGCCCTGGGGGATGCCCTGCAGCTGTATGAGCTGGCGTTGCTAGTGGAAGAGGAAGCTGCAGCAGCGGAGAATGCCGCAGAGGAACAGGAGGCATCTGCACAGGATGAAGAGCCGGTTGCGCAATAGGGCGGGGAGGAGGAGGTGCCAAGGATGCGCCGCATGGGGCCTCATGTGTACTGGCAGCCCCTGTCATTCGAGGTCCTGCCTGACCGGGCATGCCATCAAAGACTCCGTCTGAGCAGAGAGACAATGCGACATATCTGCCAGATGATGGCACAACTAGCACCGCGGGGGTATTGGGAAGGACACCCGCTCCCGGTGGCCGTCAAGATGACGGACGCCCTGAAATTTTATGCCACAGGGTCCTTCCAGGCGCCGAGTGGGGACCTGTCCAGGATCTCACAGACCTTGATGGAAAGGTGCATCCGGGCCTTCACAGAGGTCCTCTATGCCCAGGCGGGTCAATACATCCACTTCAATGTGGACCGAGCCCATCAGCATGCCTGGGCAGTGGGCTTCTCCGTCATTGATGAGATGTCCCGGGTCCAGGGGTTGATCGGCAGGATGCATGTCTCCCTACAAGCACCTGCGGATGACAGGCCGCTCTACACAAACTGAAAGGGGTACCACTCGGTGAATATGCAGCTGGTGTGTGACCATCAGCTGCGCATCATTCACGTCTGTGCCCGATGCCCGGGCAGTGTGCCTTCATCCTGGCACACACGCCAAATCCTGACATGTTTGAGACCCCCCCCATTGAGTCAAGGGGGTTGACTCCTTGGCGACAGGGATTATTTGCTGCGGTCATGGCTGATGACACCTATCCAGAGGTCTCAGTCCGACAACTGCCAAACAGCGCCCAGTTCCATGATCGAGCGGTGCTTTGGTCTCCTGAAGATGCGGTTCTGATGCCTGGACTTCTCTGGAGGGGCGGTCCAGTATGATGCGGAGAGGGTCGCCTGCATCATGACTGCCTGCTGCACCCTCCACAACATCGCACAGCAGAGGGGTGATGTGCTGGAGGAGGAGGAAGAACGCCAGGCCTTGTCCGAGGATGCGGGGGAGTGGGCAGGACATGGCGCCCAGGCAAGCACGGGAGGGCGGAAGACTTGTGGGGGTGGTGTGGAAGTGAGGGTGATGTGGGGGTGAGGGTGTGGGGAGGGGGGGGGGTGGGGGGGTGGAGTGAGGATGGTGTGAGTATGAAGCTGGTGTGGGGTTCCTGATGTGTCATAACTCTGTGCTGCCCACGCAGTGATCTGGGGAGTACAGTGTCGCACAGGCACCTTCTGGAGGACTTTGCTATTAAATGAAAATCACCCCCCCCCCCCCCACCCCCTCCTTGCGGAGTGCTCAGGAATAGGGACCTGCACCGATTTTGATTTTAGCTTCTTTATGCCGCTACCAGATCAAAGAACTCAAAACGCAACGTTTGAATAAAAATATGTTTGCTCCTAACAGAATTCCCGTGGATTTATTGATTAAGGATTTTACTGATGCCTACTTCATCAATACTCATGCCTTCTCCCTTGTCCTCCATCCCTCACTCACCCTCGCCATTCAGTCATCCACACAGACAAATGCAATATATTTGAGTCATGCCAGGTTCAAGGTCATGTACAGGTAAGGCCATGTCTGGCCAAACCTGTTCCATATCCAGTCACATCACTCAGCCTCCCTCCTACTTCGCAACCTCTCCTCCAATTTCTAACTCTGGACAATACAGATCCCCCCTCTGTATTCCCGGTATAATTCCCAAATCCCTTCCTTTGGCTCTCTGTCCACCATGGCATTATTGCCTCCACTGACCAAACCCATGTCCACTTGCAATGTTTTTGTCCCAACCAAGCCCTTCACTTCCATCATGCCTCCCTATATAAATCTGCCCTTTATCTTGGAGACATCTTGGAATGTGCATGGCACACCATTGGTCAAGACACCAGCTGTCAAACGCCGACTTTGAAGGCCTTAAGCAAGATTGCATCTCCCTCTCTGAGATTCATTTCCAGCGAGAAATCTTGAGGGTGGGGGTGGAATCAATAAAAGACCATTCTAGTTCAAACTAGGTTTCATTTCACAGATGCAATTGGCAGCAGAGCAGTTGAGGGCGATTGTGAAGAAGTCATCCTACAAACGGAACCTGACCACATGCCTAATATTGCTACCCTGGCAGCATATGAATGAGGAGTAGGAAAGAATAAGGATGGAACGGTGAGGGCTGTTGCAGTTGACTTAGTCCCAGGAATAGAAGCCATTTCACCAGATGTGCCAGCTACATTCAAACAGGTACCACTAGATAGAATGTACCACAGTAAAGCAGATGATTCTGCCCAACTATGACAGCGTTTAGATTCCACTCAAGCCCCCTCATAATTAACCTTATGTAACCCAGAAAAACATCCTTCTAGTCCTTTCTTCAACATATAATTAACCTACTTCTCTTTAAATCAGAAGGTTACCTAAACTATGCGGTGATGACCCCAACTAGGGTTGGAGGAACAACTAATAGGGTCGCAAGGAACAAGATCATGTTAATCTCATACAGTCTTCAAAATACAGTCATAAATGGCAAGGTGAAGCACAAGCTGTGACAGCATATATAAGATGTTTAGAGTTGGAATCAAATGTTAGGAAAACAAAATGCGTTTAATTTAATGTTTCTGTGCCTGGAAGGGTAAAAACTATAGTTAGATACCTGCTCGACCAAGGTTTGTGTGGGAGTTGGTTAAATTCTAATTGTATTTCTATTGTGCTTAGAGAGGGTTCTGGAGTGAAGAATAAATAGGCCAGGAGAGTTATGTGGGTGTTGCTTAACAACTGGGGCCTTGCAGGGTAAAGAAGGTTTTAAGTTTTAAGTTTTCAGTTAGCTAATTTGATTGCAGTTGGAGATAGTTAGTGAGAGAGAAGAAAGATCTCACAGCTCTGCTAGAAGCAGTTGGTTTAGAGGGGGAATTCTCTTTCAGCATTGTGAGAATAAAAGCCATACCATTGTGTAATGGTTAAGAAAACAAATGCAGATATCTGAAGAGCAGCTAGTTAAGGAACGAGAGAAATTAAGATATGTTTCCAATAAGTCTGAGGTTAAAGGTCAGTCGGTCCGCCTCTGCCCTCTTCCACCTTCTCCCTGTGGGCCCGTATCGAGATCAGCTCCCCTCTAACCATCGCCTTCAATGCTTCCCAGAGCACCGCTGCTGAAATTTACCCCGTGTCGTTGACTTCCAGATAGTTCTGAATACATTTCCTCAGCCGCCCGCACACCTCTTCGTCAGCTAAAATTCCCACATCCAACCTCCAGTGCGGGCGCAGGTTACTGTCTTTACTAACCTGTAGGTTAACCCAGTGCGGAGCATGATCTGAGATTGTGATCGCCGAGTACCCCGTGCCCACTACCCCTGCCAGTAAGGTCCTGCTCAAAATAAAGAAATCAATCCTGGAGTACACTTTATGCACGTGTGAGTAGAGGGAGAACCACTTCACCCTCGGCTGCCCAAACCTCCATGGATCCCCCCCCCCCCTCCCCATCAGCTCCATGAACCCTTTTAGTTCCTTTGCCATTGCTGGCACCCTGCCTGTTTTCGAGCTTGACCGGTCAAAACCAGGGTCAATAACTGTGTTGAGGTCGCCTCCCATGACTAGCTTATGCGAATCCAGGTCCGGTATCTTCCCCAGCATCCTCTTTATAAACTCCACATCATTCCAATTTGACGCATACACATTTACTAATACCACCAGCACCCGCTCCAATATCCCACTGACCATAATGTACCGGCCTCCCACATCCAAAACTATTCTTCCCGCCTCAAACACCACCCGCTTGTTGATCAGGATCGCGACCCTAAGGATCTAAACCAAAACATCATCCGGGAGCATTACCCGATACCAAAACGTGAAGAATTGACCAGTGGGAAATTCATTCCCAATATGGCATCCCACACCACGGCCCTCCGCCATCTCATCAAGAAGTCGACAGAATTCCAGTGGCTGCCAATGCATGAAGAGGAATGGCGTGAGCTGAAAGCAAAGCTCACCACAGCCCCGGTTCTAGCGTTCTTCGACCCAACCAAGGAAACCAAGGTATCGACTGATGCAAGCCAGGATGGCATTGGGGCTGTGCTCCTTCAGCGAGATGACTCCTCGTCCTGGGCTCCAGTGGCGTATGCCCACTGGGCAACGGTACGCTCAGATTGAGAAGGAGTGTCTGGGCCTCCTGACAGGGATAGTCAGGTTTCACGGCTACGTTTACGAGCTGCCAAAATTCACGGTAGAAACGGACCACAGGCCTCTAGTCCATATAATCCAGAAGGATTTAAATGACATGACATCTCGGTTACAGCGAATTCTTCTTAAGCTATACCGCTACGACTTCGAACTTGTCTACACGCCAGGCAAAGAACTGATCGTTGCAGATGCCCTATCCAGGTCCATTACTACACCGTGTGAATAAAGTGACTTCATCTGCCACATAGAAGCGCAAGTGCAGTTGTGTGCCACCAACCTTCTGGCCTCTGACGAACGGGTGGTCCAAATGCGTGAGGAGACGGCCAAGTATCCTCTGCTGCAGCGTGTGATGCAGCACCTTACCAATGGCTGGCAGAAGGGACAATGTCCCCAGTTCTATAACGTAAAAGACGACCTGACGGTGGTGGAGGGAATCCTTCTGAAACTCGACAGGATCGTAATTCCTCAGAGGATGCGGGCTATGGTGCTGGGCCAACTCCATGAGGGTCACCTTGGGGTCGAGAAATGCCGACGCAGAGCTCGAGAGGTGGTCTATTGGCCGGGCATCAGCCAGGACATTGCCGACACAGTCCTCAACTGCCCTACCTGTCAGAAGTTTCAACCAGCTCAACCCAAGGAAACGCTGCAACAGCATGAGATCGTGACCTCTCCGTGGTCCAAAGTAGGTGTAGACCTTTTTCACCCCAAGAGGCATGACTACGTACTCCTGGTCGACTACTTCTCCAGTTACCCAGAAGTAGTGAAACTGTCCGATCTCACATCGAAGGCGGTAATCAAAACCTGCAAAGAAACGTTCGCCAGGCATGGAATTCCGCTCACGGTAATGAGCAACAACGGTCCTTGCTTTTACAGCCAGGAATGGTCTGATTTTGCACAGCCCTACAATTTCCGTCACGTAACCTCCAGTCCCCACTACCCGCAGTCAAACGGGAAGGCCGAGAAAGGAGTCCATATTGTAAAGCGGTTGCTGTGCAAAGCTGCAGACTCAGGCTCCGACTTCAACCTGGCGATGCTGGCATACAGGGCAACCCCACTGTCCACTGGGTTGTCTCCAGCGCAGATGCTCATGAATCGCACTCTGAGGACCACAGTTCCAGCCATCCATGTTCCAGACTTTGACCACCTCACGGTCTTACAGAAAATGCAGCAGTCACGGGCCCAACAGAAGGCCACATACGATGCTCATGCCACGGATCTACCCGAGCTGGCCCCAACTGATCATGTTCGTGTCCAGTTGCCTGAGGGCAGCTGGTCAGCCACAGCTGTTGTGATCAAACAAGTGGCCCCAAGATCGTTCCTTGTCCGCATGGCTGATGGCTCCCTGCTACGGCGCAACAGACGGGCACTGCGAAGAGTTCCACGCCCGCTACCTGACCGAAGTGCCCTGCCACCTACGATGCTTCCTCCCGACGTACCCTGCCACGAGGCCACCGATCTACCAGCAATCCTGCCAGCCCATGTGACCACCGCGATGGCAGCGACCCCGCCTATCCACATGCAGGCGGCTCCTGATCCACCTCTGCGGCGATCGACAAGAATTCGTTACCCACCACAAAGACTGAATCTGTAGACTGAACTTTTGTACATTTTGTGACTTCATCGATTTAACCTCTGTAAATATTGTTTTGTTTGCCATGTATCTGCATTATCGACACCTTCCTATGTATATACGTTCATTTAGACACCTTTTGTATATAGTCAGGTATATATATATATACGCACGCACACCTTAGTATTTATTTATCTAAAAAAAAGGGGGTGATGTCATAATATCCACTCATGTGTATAATGAGATGCAATGATTGACACACAGGATGACCAGTAAGCATACAACACAGTGCAGCCAATCACCAGACAGGACACTACCACTATAAAGCCAGAGGGCACTAGGTTTCCCGCTCTCTCGTGACCCAGCCACTGAGACAGTCCAGAGTCCACGAGCTAGCACAGTGCAAACACCATGCGGTAGCTAGTCAGTCTGGTCAGGTTAGTACAAGGTCTCCAGTCAGTTCAATATAGTGTTGACCCACAGCTGAATATGTACATCAGTTCTATCGTTGAATAAAACAGTGTTGGATCTTCTCCAGTGTTAGACGTCTGTTTCTAGCTTCCCTGCATTGAGTGTAGTCCACAGCGAACCTACCTGCCTAACACATCAGATAGGAGGTATGCAGAAACCCCAGAGGCAGGGCTTTTAAAGGAACGGCAGAGGCTACAGGCGGAGTTCGGATTGTTAACCACAGGGGGGGCGTGGAGCAGCTGAGAAAGGCGAATGCTTGCACAGCAGCTTAGAAAGAGGGAGGCAGCCAGGGAGATAGGGAAAGTAAAGGATGGAGATGGGAACCTGGTTGGAGACTCAGCAGGGGTGAATAAGGCGTTTAAGGAGTTTTATAGTAGGCTGTATGGGTCGGAATCCCCAACAGGGCCGGAGGGGATGAGACACTTCCTAGGGGGGCTGAATTTCCCGAAGGTGGACCGGGAGCTGGTAGAAGGGCTGGGGGCCCCGATCGGGATGGAAGAGATAGTGGAGGGTCTGAAGGCCATGCAGTCGGGTAAAGCCCCGGGGCTGGACGGGTACCCAGTGGAGTTTTATAAAAACTTCGCTGGGATACTGGGGCCGTTGTTGATGAGGACATTCAATAAGGCGAGGGAGAGAGGGATGCTTCCCACGACGATGTCACCGGCCCTCAATTTCGCTGATCCTGAAGCGGGACAAGAACCCGGAGTTGTGTGGGTCCTACAGGCCGATATCCCGATTGAATGTGGACGCCAAACTGCTGGCCAAAATGTTGTCATCTAGGATTGAGGATTATGTTCCGGACGTTATTGGGGAGACCAGACGGGGTTTGTTAAGGGAAGGCAGTTGGTGGCCAATTTAAGAAGGCTATTAAACGTCATCATGATGGCCCCGGAAGGAAGGAAGGTGGAAGTAGTGGTCGCATTGGACACATAAAAGGCCTTTGATTGAGTAGAATGGGAATATCTGTGGGAGGTACTGGGACAGTTTGGATTTGGGCAGTGTTTTATTGACTGGGTCAGGTTTCTGTATCAGGCACCTGTGGCGAGTGTACGGACGAATAGGACAACATCGGACTATTTTAGGCTGGGTGGGGGGATGAGACAGGGATGCCCCGTCTCCCCACTGTTGTTCGCGTCGTAGCCATCTGAGATGGCCATCTGAAAAGGACCATGGGAATTATGGCCAACCCAGGACTCAGACAGATACATAGCCTATGTGTATCTGAAACGTAGGTAGCTAGACCTGATTGAAACCCCCGCTCGTTTGCATTTTAATGGCCCGTTCCCCAGAACAATAGGACTCCAATCAAGAAACCGGTACAGCTACAGACTGATCGGCGCCACTCCCTTTACTCAGGGAGCCCAACTGCCAAGGCCAATAACCGCTAAGGACCCGCCCAGCCACCAAGGCCCCCGCCCCTTTATTGGCCGAAATCGAAAGCAGTGATCAGAGCCTTGTCGAACTATTGGGTCCAAGATCAAGGACCGCCCAAAGAGCGCGAAATCCCAGAGGGATAAAAGGTGACACAGCCATGTGTTCGGTCTCTTTTGGATCCGGCCAGTGCCAGCCAACTGTAGCAAGAACAGCCAGCCAAGTTCAAGACCAACGATCACTACCTGGTGAATGAGCCCAGCAGAGACAGAGCCACTTCTTCAAACCAGCCATGTGAGATCAAGATAAAGGCCTTATCCATCTGCACAGTGCCGGTCGCCCTGAAGTTAAGTGTAGGTTATTGTAGCTGATAGGTGTAGTTTAACTTGTAGTAGATATTGTGTTTGCATGACAAAGTAATCCTTGTGTGTATAAATAAACCATCTTTTGAACTGACTAACTGGTTGTGTGGTCATTTGACCGATATAAGGGAAGGCTTGTGGTTCACTTAAGATAAATAGGAATACCCACAGTATTGGCGACGCTGTTGGGATATAACATCAATTATAAATAGAGCCTCATTATTAAAAAGGGCAACATTATTGGCGACTCTGGTGGAAATAGTATTCCATTAAATTGGCAACAGCATTAGCCATAGAACCGCTGGCAATTGCACTGAGAGCCTCAAGGGTATGGAAGGGGCTGGTCTGGGGGTGGGGTGGGGGGTGGGGGCGGTGGAGCACAGAGTCTCGCTTTACGCAGACCTGCTCCTGTATGTATCGGACCCAGTAGAGGGGATGGAAGAAATCATGAGCATTCTGGGGGAATTTGGCCGGTTTTCGGGGTATAAACTAAATATGGGGAAAAGTGAGATGTTCGCGATCCAGGCCAGGGGACAGGAGAGGTGACTGGGGGAGCAGCCATTTAGAGTGGTAGGGGGAAGCTTTCGGTATCTAGGCATCCAAGTGGCGCGGGAATGGAAACGGTTACACAAACTTAATCTGGCCCGACTAGTAGACCAAATGAAGGACGATTTTCGGAGGTGGGACGCGCTTCCGTTGTCACTAGCTGGGAGGGTGCAAACGGTGAAGATGACGGTTCTCCCGAGATTCCTGTTTGTGTTTCAGTGTCTCCCCATCTTTTTTCCGCGGTCCTTTTTAAACGGGTCAACAAGGTGATCACTGGCTATGTTTGGGCGGGCAACACCTCGTGGGTAAGGAAGATAATGCTTGAGTGGAGCCAGGGAGAGGGCGGGCTGGCGCTGCCAAACTTCAGTAACTACTATTGGGCGGCGATTATAGCCATGATCAGGAAGTGGGTGGTGGGGGGACGGTCGGCATGGGAGCGTATGGAGGCGGCTTCATGTAAGGGCACCAGCTTAGGGGTGTTGATAACGGCGCTTCTGTCGTTCTCACCGGCACGATACTCCACCAGCCCCGTGGTGGCGGCGGCCCTGAGATTCTGGGGGCATTGGAGGAGGCATGTGGGAGCAAAGGGAGCATCGGTTTGGTCTCCAATCTGTAATAATCACTGGTCTCCAATCTGTAATAATCACTGGTTTGCCCCGGGGAGTATGGATGGGAGTTTCGGACGTGGCAGAAAGTTTCGGACAGGGTAGTTTCCAGAGGGTGGGTGGGAGAAGGGAGGGTCTCTGACATTTACAAGGAACTTATGGGGTCAGAAGAGACAGAGACCGAGGCGCTGATGCGCAAGTGGGAAGAGAAGTTGGGAGGAGAGATAGAGGATGGTCTATGGGCAGACGTGTTGAGTAGAGTAAACGCATCCACAACATGTGCCAGGCTCAGCCTGATACAATTCAAGGTCGTCCACCGGGCTCACATGACAGTGGCCTGAATGAGCAGATTCTTCGGGGTAGAAGATAGTTGTGCAAAATGTGCGGGAGGACCAGCGAACCATGTCCACATGTTCTGGACATGTCCAAAGCTTAGGGGATTCTGGCAAGAGTTTGCAGATGTCATGTCCATAGTGTTAAAAACAAGGGTGGCGCTGAGTCCAGAGGTGGCAATTTTCGGGGTGTCGGAAGATCCGGGAATCTAGGAGGAGAAAGAGGCAGACGTTCTGGCCTTTTTGAAAGTGGAGTTTGAAAACTTTCACGTGATCACCATCTGGGGGGATTCTGAGGAGAAATCCACAGACACTAAGTTGGGTTCAGAGTGGAACGTGTTTATTTGACCGCAGTCATCGTCTGTGATTAGAAGGGACTTAGTGTGTCAATGAAATTACTGTAGCTTAAGATGTGCTTTGTAATCTGTGTTAATCTTAAAATCTGTGTGTAATTGTTAAAATATGGGGAGTATAGGAGTAATGTATAATCCAACTTTTCATGTTTAATCATGTTGTGAAAACTAATTAGCGGTTCTGTGACTCCGTTCCTCCATGTTGTATTCAAGGAAATAAAAGTTATGGGGCAGGGTTCTCTGTCGGCCGACGCCGAAATCGGGAAACACGATTTGGCGGAGAATAGATTCCGATGGCAAATTCGCGATGGGTGCCGATTTGACGTCAAATCGCAGTTCGCCGTTACCTTGACAGCGGTGCCAATGCGTTCCGGAACACAAGTACAGTAAACACCTTTTGCATATCATTAGTGGGCCTGACCCAGTATTCTCTGGGGCCTCCGCGATTCTCTGCCTCCAGTGGGCCGAGTTCCCGGCAGGCGGTTCACTTGTGCTTTTCAAAATCATGAAACTGCCGTTGTGCCTGATGAGGGAGAGAGAGGAGCGACTGCGGGCTGCCGGGCCGGATGCTGGCCGGGCTGGCCGGGATGTGGGGGGCCCTGCCAGGGCCTGGGGAAGAGGGGTGACAGGGGAACACTCCGAGTTGCCGGGGTGATCCCCACGGGGCTGGGATGGTGTCCAGTCATGGACAGGAATTGCTGCGGCCTGCAAGGCAGCTGTCTTGTTGAGCACCCAACTGACCAGCCACCTTGGCTCCTAGTTCTGCACAGTGACACCGTATGGGTACCCCACCCGCCAACCCCTGCACCCCACCCTCCGCCATACCCCCCATGCAGCACCACCCACCAGAGGGGCATCAAGCAACCCACCGAGGGCAACGCCCACTGTAGCCCGCACAGGGGGTGCCAGGCGAGGGTCATGGAGCATACCGCTGGCAAGGGCAGTGCCAACCGATGGTACCCCAGGTATGAGGGACAGGCGCCAGGGCCAGAGGCTCCCATGGTGCCGGACACCGACGGGGCCAGGGGTGCGGGGATGGGGACTGGGGGGGGGTGGTGGTAGGGACATGCGGGAGCAGAATCTGCAGTGCCAACCGGGGCTACCATGTAGCCCGTTGGACCTGGTAGGGCACGGGGGTACGCACCATGCTAACATGTCAGCCTTTCAACCTTTGCAGACAATGGATATTGGAATTCAACCAGCAATGTTGGCCTTCCTGCTAGTCGCCTGGGGGATGCCCTGCGGCTGTACGAGTTGGAGCTGCTCAAGGAGGAGGAGCGTGCAGCAGCGGAGCCTGTCTCAGGGAAAGAGGAGGCAGCCGGTGAGGATGGAGAGCTGGCCGCCCAACATGGCCGTCAAGGTGATGGTCGTCCTGAAGATTTACGCCTAGTGACCCTTTCAGGCACTGAGTGGGGATCTGACTGGGATCTCACAGACATCGGTGCACAGGTCACGGAGACCCTTTTTGACCAGGCAGCACAATACATCCATTTCAATGTGGACCGAGCCCACCAGGATGCCTGGGCAACTGGGTTCACCATCATCGACGGGATGCCCCGGGTCCAGGGGGTGATCGACGGGATGCAGGACTCCTATAAATATCTGCAGATGACAGGCCGCTCTACACAAACTGAAAGGGGTTCCACTCGATGAATGTACAGTTGCTATGTGACCATCAGACTCGCATCATACACGTCTACGCCCGATACCCGGGCAGAGTGCACGACCTCTTCATCCCAGCACACTCGACAATTGCTGACATGTTTGAGATGCCGTCCCGTCTGGGGGGTTGGCTCCTGGGTGACAGGGGTTATCCCCTGCGGTCGTGGCTGATGACACCTAACCGGAGGATGCAGAGACCCGCTACAAATAAGTCCAGGAGTGAGATCAAGCGGTGCTTCGGGCTCCTGAAGATGCGGTTCAGGTGCCTGGACCGCTCTCGAGGGGCCCTCCAGTATGATGTTGAAAGGGTCGCCCGCATCGTGGCGGCCTGCTGCGCCCTCCACAACATCGCACAGCAGAGGGGTGATGTGCTGGAGGAGGAGGATGAACACCAGTCCTCGTCCGATGAGGAAGATGTGGGGGAGGGATGGGTGGGCAGGACATGGGCCCAGGCTGGCACGGAAGACTGCACAACGTGTGCGGTAGGGGCAATGCGCATTCGACCCTCCAATCGCCTCCAGGTTCGCCGACTGGGAGGGGGGTGGACAGGCCAGGGGCAGGGACAACCCCCCCCCTCCTCGGCCCCCCGCCTGCCCGCCCGCAACTCCCTCCGTAATACATACCTGCCGCACTGTAGGCTGTGGTTGGCAGTAACACTGGGTCTGGTCTATGGGATGGAGGATGATGACAACCCGCTCCGCAATGAGCTCTGGTGCTCCACATCAATTGATAACATCTGACTCCTGCCCACGGTAGCACTTTGCACGCTTGCGCGCTGGCCATTCCATCACACGGTCCCATCAAATCGAATCCCTGGGGTGACGGTGGTAGGGACGGTCCGGGGAGTGGGCGGTGGGGGAGGGTGGTGAGTCCAAACCACCCACAACATCCGCCCATTCCCCACACTGCCCAGCACCCACTCTTTGTCAGCCTAGACCCCCTCACACCCATCTGACAGAGCACCGGGGCAGGTTGTAACAGTGTGAACAGGTGTTTAATGTGACAACATATATACAGATTTGTGTCCTAGCCCCTAGAACTGAACTGTGCCCTGCACCCCTGCCAACTTAACTGGTGTCTAACTTTCTGGGCTTACGGGCCCTAACGCTACATCTAGGTGGTTCCCCAGATGGTGCAACAGGAGTGGAGACGGCCTGCTGTGAGTCCCGCCCTGCAACCTGGGTCCCCGTTGGCTGGGGCGAGCTGTTGCTCGGATGTCCCAGGTGACGTGGTGCCACCCTATTCCTCCCGCTGTCCACCAGGTGCACCAGGGACAGGAGGGGAGAGTTTGAGGTGCTGGAGTGTTCCGGCATCTCCCCTGCAGGAGTCACCGGCATGGGCTCCATCACCTCCTCCCCCCCTTGGGGTGCTAGATGGCCCCTGGGCAACTCCATAGGATGGGGCATGAGTGGAGCTACCCCCTGAGGCTCTCCCACCACCTGGCGCTGCCAGTCCTGGAGTCCTGCTCTGGTCTTGACTAGGGTCAGCACATTCATAGCCACGGAGCACAGAGAGTGGACCATCTTCATCTGGGACGGCGCCACATCACCCATTGACTGTGCCACCATCTTCTGGGTCTGTGTCACATCAGCCAGTGACTCTGCCACCTCCCTCTGGGACTGGGCCATCCCTCTCTGTGTCTGCGCCATTCTCAGCCATGGCCCGTTGTGACTGGGCCGCACTCAGAAGCGCCGCTGCAATTTCCAGGTAGCTCTGGCACATGGCTGCCTGTGAGGCGGTAACCCTGTCCTGGGCCTCAGCCAGCGCCTGCACAGACTGATCCATAACCAAACCTGTCTCCCCCAATACTTCCACCGGAGGCACCATCTCGTGCGCCACCTCCTGTTCCTTCATGCGGTTGAATTCCTCCAATAGCATCTGCAGATGCTGGATGCTCGCCGACAACCCCTAATGTAGTCCCTGGCTCTGCGACTGCATCTCCACAATCAATGGGTCTGTCCGTTCCAGAGGCCCGAAAACCATCTGGACGGCAGCTAGCCCCTGGGATCAGCCTGCCTAAAGACAGTCAGCCCCCTCGGGAGTTCCTACCTCCACCTGCTGTACCAGAGCAGCTGTATGGTGAGCACCAGATTGTGTCCCAGGAGCCTCTGCAGTAAAGTGCCCAACCGAGGTACGTGCCTCTGGGATGGTGGAGGGTGTTGGAGACAGCTGTGACGGGAAATCTATGTCGTCCTCGGACTCGAGCTCCTGAGTCTCGGGTTGCGGGCTGTCGTCTGAGCTGCTACCCTCGTCAGTGCCCGTCTTATGGGGCGGGGTTCTGGCTGTGGTACTGGCTGGGGGCGGGTACACCGGATGCACCCACCCCATCTCCAGCAGGTTGTGGGGGGGACAAGGTTAGGGTTACTGGTGTGTGGGACAGGGTTAGTGCCAGGGGCACAGTGCTGCCTACTCACCCTGGCCGTCCTGAGGAGGTCGTGCAATTCTTGTTGTCTGGGAAGGTGTGTGTGGGGAGTGAAGTGTGTATATGCGGCAGCAGCTTGTCAGCCTCCTGCGTGTCAATTGTGAAACCAGTGAATCCTGCACCGTTTGTCATTGGATTTGATTGTGTTTCATGTGGCGCCGGGGCCAGTCCCTTAACAAGAGCTGAAGGTGCAGCACCAGTTTTACTGTCGTGGAACTCCAGGAATCCTGCACCAGTGTCAACACATAGTCTCAGAAATGGAGAATCCAACCAATGGTCTTTGAGCCAGCGTTCCCTTCAGGGATCTTCCCATCCAGTTATAACATCAATTGTATTGTAACAAAAGCCCCACCAATCATATTTCTATGTGATGCCTGTTACTGATGGGTCACACCCATGCAGCCGATGCCTTTATTTTGGGGGATTTCTGTTTTTTAAAAATCATAATAATCGCTTATTGTCACAAGTGGGCTTTAGTGAAGTTACTGTGAAAAGCCCCTAGTCGCCACATTCCAGCGCCTGTTCGGGGAGGCCAGTACGGGTATTTGAACCCGCGCTGCTGCCTTGTTCTGCATTACAAGGCAGCTGTTTAGCCCACTGTGCTAATCCAGACCCTGGTTTTCTCAGATGTCTGAAGTCCAGTTGGCGAATAGATGTGCAGCATGAGCCACAGTGCCAAATTTTGGGGAAGTGTATCACAACATGCATGCTCGTGTTTCTTATTAAGCTTGTTGAGTACATAAAACAATAAAATTTTTACTTCTAAAACAGCAGATTTCTATATTTTTATTCTGCATTATGTGTTGTTATATAATGCACAAACTTTAGTTATTATATACTAAGCTTTACTGTGCTGTTTTGTTTCTGTTGCTGGCTTGGGTTATATTAATATTCAATTGTTAAAATGGGGTAGTATGGGAAAATATTTTGGGAATTAAATACTGCCTTAAATATGTAAATGCTTTTTGTTTCTGTTAGGGGAATTGAATAGATTTAGTAGAAGGGGTTAATACCCCTGCATTAGAGTAACAAACACATGGACATCTTTGACAAGGTGCCACACAAAAGGTTGTTGCATAAGATAAAGATGCATGGCATTAAGGGGAAAGTAGTAGCATGGATAGAGGATTGGTTAATTAATAGAAAGCAAAGAGTGGGGATTAATGGGTGTTTCTCAGGTTGGCAATCAGTAGCTAGTGGTGTCCCTTAGGGATCAGTGTTGGGCCCACAACTGTTCACAATTTACATAGATGATTTGGAGTTGGGGACCAAGGGCAATGTGTCCAAGTTTGCAGACGACACTAAGATAAGTGGTGAAGCAAAAAGTGCAGAGGATACTGGAAGTCTGCAAAGGGATTTGGATAGGCTAGGGTCTGGCAGATGGAATACAATGTTGACAAATGTGAGGTTATCCATTTTGGTAGGAATAACAGCAAAAGGGATTATTATTTAAATGATAAAATATTAAAACATGCTGCTGTGCAGAGAGACCTGGGTGTGCTAGTGCATGAGTCGCAAAAAGTTGGTTTACAGGTGCAACAGGTGATTAAGAAGGCAAATGGAATTTTGTCCTTCATTGCTAGAGGGATGGAGTTTAAGACTAGGGACGTTATGCTGCAATTGTATAAGGTGTTAGTGAGGCCGCACCTGGAGTATTGTGTTCAGTTTTGGTCTCCTTACTTGAGAAAGGACGTACTGGCACTGGAGGATGTGCAGAGGAGATTCACTAGGTTAATCCCAGACCTGAAGGGGTTGGATTACGAGGAGAGGTTGAGTAGACTGGGACTGTACTCGTTGGAATTTAGAAGGATGAGGGGGGATCTTATAGAAACATATAAGATTATGAAGGGAATAGATAGGATAGATGCGGGCAGGTTGTTTCCACTGGTGGGTGAAAGCAGAACTAGGGGGCATAGCCTCAAAATAAGGGGAAGTAGATTTAGGACTGAGTTTAGGAGGAACTTCTTCACCCAAAGGGTTGTGAATCTATGGAATTCCTTGCCCAGTGAAGCAGTAGAGGCTCCTTCATGAAATGTTTTTAAGATAAAGATAGATAGTTTTTTGCAGAATAAAGGGATTAAGGGTTATGGTGTTCGGGCCGGAAAGTGGAGCTGAGTCCACAAAAGATCAGCCATGATCTCATTGAATGGTGGAGCAGGCTCGAGGGGCCAGATGGCCTACTCCTGCTCCTAGTTCTTATGTTCTTATGTACGCACGTCTAAATCGAAGAGAAGAGAGTGCAAAACAATAGAATCCAAAACAGGAATCGGAAACATGAGATTGGTTATCATAAATCTGTTCTGTAGAAAATAATAGCGGATAATTGTAGCGGGGATTGGAAGAACTGAACAAAGCGGCACTTTCAACTAACTGGCTTCCTGGCTGCAGTGACTAATCTGTTACTGGTTGCTCTTTGCTCTTTATTAAAGTCTATTGTCAGATCCATATCCAAGATAACATTATGTTGCTTGTGCTGTAGTCTTGTAATTTTGCCAACATCTTGGGCATATTGTAATCAAGCAATGTGCTTTTAAAAAATATATATTTGATGACTTTGACAGGATCAAGCATATGTAATTGTACATTTTTAGCATCCTTGCATCTCATAGATTCATAGAATCCACAGTGCAGAAGGAGGCCACCCAGCCCATCGAGTCTGCACTGGCCCCGAGAAAGACCACTCCACTTAAGCCCATACATCCACCCTATCCCCATAATCCAACCTAACCTTTTTAGACACTAAGGGCAATTTATCATGGCCAATCTACCTAACCTGCACAACTTTGGACTGTGGGAGACTTCCTTAGTGCAGGAAGAAATGCAGATGCCATTTTTAATTAATCTTTACTATTGCTCCAAGTAGGCTTACGTTAACATTGCAATGAAGTTACTGTGAAAATCCCCTAGTCGCCACACTCCGGCACCTGTTCGGGTCGCCAATTGAATAGCGAATGTTTTTCCTTTGTTTAAGAAGGGTAGCAAGGATAATCCAGGGAACTACAGGCCGGTGAGCCTTACATCAGTGGTAGGGAAATTACTGGAGAGAATTCTTCGAGACAGGATCTACTCCCATTTGGAAGCAAGTGGACGTATTAGCGAGGGGCAGCATGGTTTTGTGAAGGGGAGATCGTGTCTCACTAACTTGATAGAGTTTTTCGAGCAGGTCACAAAGATGATTGATGCAGGTAGGGCAGTGGATGGACTTCAGTAAGGCCTTTGACAAGGTCCCTCATGGCAGACTAGTACAAAAGGTGAAGTCACACGGGATCAGAGGTGAGCTGGCAAGATGGATACAGAACTGGCTAGGTCATAGAAGGCAGAGAATAGCAATGGAAGGGTGCTTTTCTGATTGGAGGGCTGTGACTAGTGGTGTTCTGCAGGGTTCAGTGCTGGGACCTTTGCTGTTTGTAGTATATATAAATGATTTGGAGGAAAATGTAACTGGTCTGATTAGTAAGTTTGTGGATGGCACAAAGGTTGATGGAATTGCGGATAGCGATGAGGACTGTCAGAGGATACAGCAGGATTTAGATTGTTTGGAGACTTGGGCGGAGAGATGGAGTTTAATCCAGACAAAGGTGAGGTAATGCATTTGGAAGGTCTAATACAGGTAGGGAATATACAGTGAATGGTAGAACCCTCAAGAGTATTGACAGTCAGAGAGATCTAGGTGTACAGGTCCACAGGTCAATGAAGGGGCAACACAGATGGAGAAGGTAGTCAAGAAGGCATACGGCATGCTTGCCTTCATTGGCTGGGGCATTGAGTATAAAAATTGGCAAGTCATGGTGCAGCTGTATAGAACCTTAGTTAGGCCACACTTGGAGGAGAGTGTTCAATTCTGGTCGCCACACTACCAGAAGGATGTGGAGGCTTTAGAGAGGGTGCAGAAGAGATTTACCAGGATGTTGCCTGGTATGGAAGGCATCAGCTATGAGGAGAGGTTGAAATAACTTGGTTTATTCTCACTGAAACGAAGGAGGTTGAGGGGCGACCTGATAGAGGTCTAAAAATTATGAGGGGCATAGACAGAGTGGATGTCAGAGACTTTATCCCAGGGTAGAGGGGTCAATTGCTCGGGGGCATAGGTTTAAGGTGCGAGGGGCAAGGTTTAGAGGCGATGTACGAGACAAGTTTTTTACACAGAGGGTAGTGGGTGCCTGGAACTCGCTACCGGAGGAGGTGGTGGAAGCAGGGACGATAGTGACGTTTAAGGGGCATCGTGATAAATACATGAATAGGATGGGAATAGAGGGATAGGGACCCAGGAAGTGTAGACGATTTTAGTTTAGACGGGCAGCATGGTCGGCACGGGCTTGGAGGGCCGAAGGGCCTGTTCCTGTGCTGTATTTTTCTTTGTTCTTGTTCTTTGGGTACACTGAGGGGGAGTTCAGAATGTCCAAATTACCTAGCAGCACGCCTTTCTGGTCTTGTGGGAGGAAACCAGAGCACCCGGAGGAAACCTACGCAGACATAGGGAGAACGTGCGAACTCCGCACAGGCAGTGACCCAAGCTGGCAATCGAACCTGGGACCCTGGTGCTGTGAAACAACAGTGCTAACCACTGTGCTACCATGCCGCCCAGATCTCCTGACACCCCTCGACCTAACCCCCGGACCCCTCCAACGCCACAACTCACATGTTGAGGGGTCCAGGAGCCCCCTCCCACAACCAATCACATACAAGCAGGGCACCTCCCGGACCCCGGGACAGGCACAATGTCAGCTTGACACCTTGGAACTGCCAGCCTGGCACCCTGGCAGTGCACGTGCCAGCCTGGCAGTCCCACCTGGGCACTCTGGCAGTGCCAGGCTGGTAGTACTAAGGTGCTCAGGTGGCACCAACAGTGTCAGAGTGTCACTGTGACCGGAGACTGATCACCTGGGGGTCCTTTGATCACCTGAGAGCCCCCCCCCCCCCGCAAGTGCCGAGTCGCCTGGTCCCTGTTTGTGGTGACCAGTGCTAAACGGCGCCTGTCTGGAATGTCCTCAGTGAGGCAGGTAAATGCCGGGCGACCGAGCAATCTGGCATCTACACGGCTAAGTGGGTTCTTAAACTCACTTAACCGTGCAAGCCTGGCTGCCATCCATAGTTTAGACCGATTCTGGCTAGACATGGCTGGTGAATCAGTGTACCCATTTATCTCAAGAGGCTTGGAATATAAAAGCAGGGATGTACTTCTGAAGCTTTATAAAGCATTAGTTAGGCCCCATTTAGAATACTGTGAGCAATTTTGGGCCCCACACCTCAGGAAGGACATACTGGCACTGGAGCGGGTCCAGCGGAGATTCACACGGATGATCCCAGGAATGGTAGGCCTAACATACGATGAACGTCTGAGGATCCTGGGATTATATTCATTGGAGTTTAGGAGGTTGAGGGGAGATCTAATAGAAACTTACAAGATAATGAATGGCTTAGATAGGGTGGACGTAGGGAAGTTGTTTCCATTAGCAGGGGAGACTAGGACCCGGGGGCACAGCCTTAGAATAAAAGGGAGTCACTTTAGAACAAAGATGAGGAGAAATTTCTTCAGCCAGAGAGTGGTGGGTCTGTGGAATTCATTGCCACAGAGGGCGGCGGAGGCCGGGACGTTGAGTGTCTTTAAAACAGAAGTTGATAAATTCTTGTTTTCTCGAGAAATTAAGGGCCATGGAGAGAGAGCGGGTAAATGGAGTTGAAATCAGCCACGATTGAATGGTGGAGTGGACTCGATGGGCCGAATGGCCTTACTTCCGCTTCTATGTCTTATGGTCTTATGAATCGCACCCTGAATCATTTTTTGGGGCCTTGGGGAATTCCTCCCCGGTCTAGCCCATATATAGGAATGTTTTCATCACTGCAGAGCTGAACTCATCGGTGAGACTGGCTCCTCAGGGATTGGGCCTCCACCATTTTGAAAGGGTGCCCAGATCTCTAAGTGAGCTTGAGGTTTCCACATCACCCCACCCAAAGGCAATGTCACCTCCCGCACACATGTGAATTATCCCATGCCCCCCAACTGAGGTCACACTTATTTTCTAGCCATCCCACCCCCATTTCAGGTCTCCCCCTTTCAGGACACCCACTCTTCACCCCCCAAACCTATAGCAGCCCCTACATGCTTGCGCTTCATAGATACATAGATACATAGAAGATAGGAGCAGGAGGAGGCCTTTTGGCCCTTCGAGCGTGCTCCGCCATTCATCACGATCATGGCTGACCATCCAACTCAATAGCATAATCCTCCCTGGTCTAGCCCACATATAGAAATAGCCTTTGATCCCATTCTCCCCAAGTGCTATATCTAGCCGCCTCTTGAATATATTCAAAGTTTTAGCATCAACTACTTCCTATGGTAATGAATTCCACAGACTCACCACTCTTTGTGTGAAGAAATGTTTCCTTATCTCTGTCCGAAATGGTTTACCCTGAATCCTCAGACTGTGCCCCCTGGTTCTGGACACACCCATCATTGGTAACATCTTCCCTGCATCTACCCTGTCTAGTCCTGTTAGAATTTTATAAGTCTCTATGAGATCCCCCCTCATGCTTCTGAACTCCAGCGAGAACAATCCCAACCTAGTCAACTCTCCTCATATGACAGTCCCGCCATCCCTGGATCAGTCTGGTAAACCTTCGCTGCACTCCCTCGAGAGCAAGAAAAGGGCAGCACGGTAGCATGGTGGATAGCACAATTGCTTCACAGCTCCAGGGTCCCAGATTCGATTCCCGGCTTGGGTCACTGTCTGTGCGGAGTCTGCACGTTCTCCCCGTGTGTGCGTGGGTTTCCTCCGGGTGCTCCGGTTTCCTCCCACAGTCCAAAGACGTGCAGGTTAGGTGGATTGGCCATGCTAAATTGCCCTTAGTGGCCAAAATTGCCCTTAGTGTTGGGTGGGGTTACTGGGTTATGGGGATAGGGTGGAGGTGTGGGCTTGGGTAGGGTGCTCGTAGGGTGCTCTTTCAAAGAGCCGGTGCAGACTCGATGGGCCGAATGGCCTCCTTCTGCACTGTAAATTCTATGATATGATTCTATGATCCTTCCTCAGAGAAGGAGACCAAAACTGCATACAATACTCCAAGGCCCTGTACAATTGCAGCAACACATCCTTGCTTCTATACTCAAAACCTCTCGCAATGAAGGCCAACATACCATTAGCCTTCTTTATCGCCTGCTACACCTACATGCTCACCTTCAGCGAATGGTGCACAAGGACACCCAGGTCCCGCTGCACACTCCCCTCTCCCGGTTTACCATTCCGGTAGTAATCTGCCTTCCTGTTTTTGCTTCCAAAATAAATAACCTCACACTTATCCAAATTATACTGCATCTGCCATTGATTTGCTCACTCACCCAACCTGTCCAGATCTTGCTGTAGGATCCCTGCATCCTCGTCACAATTCACCCTCCCACCTAATTTGGTATCATCTGCAAACTTTGAGATGTTACATTTTGTTCCCTCATCCAAATCATTAATATATATTGTGAATAGCTGGGGTCCCAGCACCGATCCCTGTGGTACCCCACTGGTTACTGCCTGCCAATTTGAAAAGGACTCATGAATCCCTACTCTTTGTTTCCTCTCTGCCAACCAGTTTTCCATCCACCTCAATACATTTCCCCCAATCCCATGCACTTTAATTTTGCACAATAATCTCTTATGTGGGACTTTGTCAAACGCCTTCTGAAAGTCCAAATATACCACATCGACTGGCTCCCCCTTGTCGACTGCACTGGTTACCTCTTCAAAGAATTCCAACAGATTTGTCAAGCATGATTTTCCCTTCATAAATCCATGCTGACTCTGACTGATCCTGCCACTGCTTTCTAAATGTTCCACTATAAAGTCCTTGATAATGGATTCAAGCATTTTCCCACAACCGATGTTAGGCTTACTGGTCTATAATTCCCTGTTTTCTACCTCTACCTCCCTTTTTGAATGTCGGATGACGTGAGCTACCCTCCAATCTGCAGGGACAGTTCCAGAGTCTATAGAATCCCAGAAGATGACCACCAATGCATCCACTATTTCCAAAGCCACCTCCTTAAGCACTCTGCGATGCAGATTCTCAGGCCTTGGGGAATTCCTCCCCGGTTTAGCCCACATATAGACATTTTTTCACCACTGCGAACCTGAACTCATCGGTGAGACTGGCTCCTCAGGGATTGGGCCTCACCATTTTGAAAGGGTGCCCAGATCTCTAAGTGAGCTTGAGGCTTCCTCATCACCCCACCCAAAGGCAATGTCACCCATGTGAATTATCCCATGCCCCCAAGTGAGGTTACCCTCACCTCCTTAAGCACTCTGCGATGCAGATTCTCAGGCCCTGGGAATTTTTCCGTATTCAATCCCATCAGTTTTCCCAGCACCATTTCTCTACTAATGTTGATCTCCCTCAGTTCTTCCCTCTCACTAAACCTTTGATTGTCCAACATTTCTGGGGTCTGATTTGTGTCCTCATTTATGAAGACAGAACCAAAGTATGTATTCAATTGATCAGCCATTTCTTTGTCCCTTATTATGCATTCCCCTGTTTGGGGCCAACATTTTGTAGTGGGCCTACATTTTTCTTTACCAATTTCTTTCTCTTCACATATCTGCAGAAACTCTTAGTGTCAGTCTTTATGTTACCTGCAAGCTTCCTTTCGTACTGTACTTTACCCTTCTTTATCAATCCCTTCATTCTTCTTTGCTGAATTCTAAACTGCACCAAATCCTCAGACCTATTATTTTTCTTGGCCAATCTGTATGCTTCTTCCTTGTATCGGATACTATTTCTAATTTCCTTTGTAAGCCATGGATTGGCCCTCTTACCCCCTTTGCCAGACAGGAATGAATAGTTGCTGTAGTTCCTCCATGCGTTCCTTGAATGTTTGCCATCGTCTATCCACTGTCATCCCTTTAAGTAACTCTCCCCAATCTATCAAGGCCAACTCATGCCTCATATCCTCATAGTTCCCTTTATTAAGATTCAGCACCCTAGTCTCCAAATCAACTACTTCACTCTCCACCTTGATAAAAAATTCCATCATGTTATGGTCGCTCATCCCCAAGGGGCCTCGCACAGCCAGATTAGCAATGATTCCCTTCTCATTACACAGTACCCAGTCTAAGATGGCCTGCTTTCTGGTTGGTTCCGCCACATATTGGTCAAGAAAACCATCCCGTATACACTACAGGAATTCCTCCTCTACGGCATTGTGGCTAATTTGATTTGCCCAATCTATGTGAAGATTAAAATCACCCATGATCACCGATATTCCCTGATTCCATGCATCTCTAATTTCTTGTTTAATGCCATTCCCAACCTCATCAGTGCAGTTTGGGGGTCTATATATGACACCAACTAATTTTTTTGTCCCTTGGTATTTCTCAACTTTACCCATACAGATTCCACGGACGCAATTCTTCCATCGGGAGACTAAGTCCCGATGCCGGAGTGAAAACCGGAGTGTTTCACTCCAGCATCGGAGGCCATTCTCAGCCCCCTATTCTCCCAACCCCGGGGGGCTAGGACCGGCGCTGCGTCATTTACGCGCGCCAGGCCCTGGCGCCGCGTAAAAGCGGCGCCGTGTAAATGATGCGACCAGCGCCACGTAAATGATGTCACATGCGCATGCGCGGTTGCCGTCCTCCCCGCGGCCGCCCCGCAAGAAGATGTCGGATGGATCTTGGCAGGGCAGCGAAGGAAAGGAGGTCCTCCTTTAGAGAGGCCGCCCCGCCAATCGGTGGGCACCAATCGCGGGCCAGACCTCTTTTGAGCCCCCCCGGTACAGTAACCCCCCTCGCCCCCCCCCACAGGCTGCCCCCTCCCCCAAGCGTTCCAGCGTTGTTCCCGCCGGGTCGGAGAATTGCCGGGGGCTGGCGTGAATCCCGCCCCTTCCGGTTGCCGAAGTCTCCGGCACCGGATATTCGGCGGGGGCGGGATTCGCGCCGCGCCGGTTGGCGGGCCCCCCCGCTCGGTTCTCCGGCCCGGATGGGCCGAAGTCACGCCGATATATTGCCTGTCCCGCCAGCGTGGATCAAACCACCTTTTGAACAGCGGGACAAGGTGGCGTGGTCGGGCTCCGGGGTCCTGGGGGTGACGCGGGGCGATCTGGCCCCGGGGGGTGCCCCCACGGTGGCCTGGCCCGCGATCGGGGCCCACCGATCCGCGGGCGGGCCTGTGCCGTGGGGGCACTCTTTCCCTTCCGCCTCCGCCACGGTCTCCACCATGGCGGAGGCGGAAGAGACTCCCTCCACTGCGCATGCGTGGGAAACTGTCAGCGGCCGCTGACGCTCCCGCGCATGCGCCGCCCGGGGATGTCATTTCCGCGCCAGCTGGCGGGGCAACAAAGGCCGTTTCCGCCAGCTGGCGGGGCGGAAATTCCTCCGGCGCCGGCCTAGCCCCTCAATGTTGGGGCTCGGCCCCCAAAGATGCGGAGCATTCCGCACCTTTGGGGCGGCGCGATGCCCGTCTGATTGGCGCCGTTTTGGGCACCAGTCGGCGGACATGGCGCCGTTTCGGGAGAATTTCGCCCCAGGTGTGGATGGCGCTGGCGGGAACCTGTCGTGTTGGGCAGGCCGCTCGGCCCATCCGGGCCGGAGAATCGCCGCTCGCCAATTACCAAAGGCAAGCGCCGATTCTCCCAGCGGCCAGCCGTGATTCGTGCCGCGCCGGTTTGGGGGGGGGGTGGGTGGGAGAATTGCGTGCGGGCATCGGGGCGGCGTGGCGGGACTCGTGCGGCGCCCGGGCGATTCTCCCACCCGGCGTGGGGGGGGGGAGAATTCCACCCCACATTGTCAGAGCTAATATACTTTCTCACTGTTGTGTTAATTTCCTCTTTAACCAGCAGTGCCACGCCACCACCTTTTCTTTTATGTCCGTCCTTCCTAAATACTGAGAACCCTGAGACATTCAGTTCCCATCCCTGTTCACCCTGCAGCCATGTCTCCGTAATCCCAATTATATCAAACCCATTTATATCTATCTGCGCGATTAGTTCATTCACTTTATTGCAGATGCTCTGTGCATTAAAGCACAGCCTTGAAGTTTGTCTTTTTCACAATGTTTGTCTTGCTCCCAATATTTTTCTCTTTTGCCCTGTCTGAATTTTGCCTTTGGTTTCTCCACATATCACTTTTCTACCTTTTGCTTTTGTCCTTGCTCCCTCTTTCTCTGACTCCTTGCGTAGGTTCCCAGCCCCCTGGCATATTAGTTTAAACCCTCCCCCCCCAACAGCTCTAGCAAATAACCGCCCTGGGACATCAGTTCCAGTCCTGCCCAGGTATAACCTGTCCAGTTTGTACAGGTCCCACCTCCCCCAGAACCGGTCCCAATGCCCCAGGAATCTGAAACCCCCCCCCTGACACCATCCCTTCAGCCACGTATTCATCCAATATATCCTGTAATTTCTACTCGGACTAGCACGTGGCACCAGTAGTAATCCTGAGATTACTACCTTCGAGGTCCAATTTCTTAACTTCCTTCCTAGCTCCCCGTATTCTGCTTTTAGGACCTCATCCCTTTTTCCCGCCATCCTTCATTATTCCCCCTTATCCCCCTTTTCACGGGCATATCCCTCCTCAGGCCCCGGCCCTTCGCTGTACCACCCTGGCCCTGCTACCCTGGCACTCTGGCAGTGCCCCTGAAAGTCTGACAGTGCCACCTGGGCAATTGGCAGTGCCAAGGTAGCAGTGCCAAAGTGCCAGCCTGGCTGGCACTGTCAAGGTGTCCAGGAGCCAGAGGGAGATCCAGGGTGCCACCCTGCCGTGCCCCTGACCACCCAGTGAATTTCAATGGCCTGGGAGACAACCCCAGGTGCGGTTACACCTGTTTGTGTGGACCAATGCTAAACGACACCCATGCGAACTCTCGCTGCTGTGCTGATTTGTTCCCGGAAAGCCGTTAGTTTGGGATTCCATCTCCCTAATGAGATGGAGATTGCTCATAATTGGTCTTAATCGGTGTCTCGCCACATCTGGGCAGAATCTGGAATCCACCAACGGGAGTGGGCCGGTTAGATCGCAAACTGATCCGTGCCTGGCGCGGATCCCGATTTCGGCCTCTCCTGCAACTTAATCGGCACCCCCGTACCCGTGTCGGGCGCAACGCGGCTGTTAAAGCCTTTGGACAGAACACAATGCCCCAAAGCGCTTTTGTGCTCTTGAAGCATAGTCATTGTTGGAGAAACATGGAGGGCAACTTGCGCACAGCAAGATCCCATAATGGCAATGTGACAATTACCAGATAATGTGTTTCAGTGATGTTGGATGAGAGAGAAACTTTGGCCAGGGTAGAGGACATCAGGCGGAATAGAATACGGCTGTGGTTCAACCCATGGCACAATCAGTGCGACAGAGAATTGAGAACAGGGACTGCAACACATGTTTGGCAATAAATCTAATGCTTTCAGGATCTGATGATGGAATATTTATGAATTTAATTGAAATCCAGAACTAAACTCTTCTGTTAGTAATTTTGGGTTGGAAATTTACTTTAATTTTTGGCCAAACAATGTGTTGCCTGAGTGACTGAAATTTGCTTACATGTTGCGGAGGTTACTTAACCAAACAGATATTAGATAACCTAATTTTAGTCAGAAAATTAGATAAATTAAAGAGAGTCCAATACACTACGTTCACTTACTTTAAATCTTAGAATGCTTCCTCCTGTTTCTTCATATACTTTGATGATCTTTCCTTTATCTCTCAGGAACAAGCAAGCATACTTGGTTTTTGGCTTCAAGATTCTTCTCTGTGATATGTTTAACCAAAAGGCAAGCATGCACAAATATAAACATGGAATTCTTTACTGTTTACGCAAAATAATCCCTGGCATGCCCTATTAAAGGTTTTCCATCTACATATCAAAAGGAATTGTCATCTATCACTAAAATACAGGTCAGTTAAACCTCATTGCAAGTTGTGATAGCAACTGCAAAGTTAATGGCAAGATATCATAATTTCCTCCTGAATGTTTTTCATCCGTTGACAATAAACACCAGTAACACAGTTTGATCACTTTTAATACATTCCAATGTTACAAAGAAATAAAAAAAATGGGTGCTGTTAAGGGAAGTTTCTGTTCTGCTGCAATAGATGAGTGAGTGAAGTTTAATTTAGTTTTCATCTTTCATCCTGGAGAATGGATCTTTTGGAACAAGCGTGTCCACACAATCCTGAGTTGCTGATTCATTTTGGTAATCGGGGTGGGGGGGGGGGAGTCAGACTTGATTGGGGGTAAAATTGCATTAACTTATCCCAGGCTAAGCTGTTCTGACGCTTTGGGCTGGATTCTCCGATTTTGGAGCTATGTCCGGAGGATCCGTGGCATTTTACGTGGGCAAATTCAGCGAGGCCCCAGCACCGATCCTCCGGACATACAACGAAGAATCCCGCCCTTTGTGGTCACAGTTTGGGAAACAGCTGTTTTAGTCGACCGTGCATTACTTTAGGAAGTATTTTTTTCCTCTATAAATAGTCTTGGGCAAAGTGCTAAGCCTTTGGAGGGGCCAGTGGCAAAGGGAACTCTACATAGTCAACTACGTTAAAGAGATTTATTTTTGTAACCCATGACGTTTGTTGTGCAATGGGCAGTTCACAAAATCTGTGTGTACTTTTAGCTGGCACACAACGGCAAATGTCTAGGAACGTACTTAGAATCACAAAAATACTCTAGAAGAGCTTCTGTGGAAATAGCAAGAGAAACCCTGGGAGACTTGGGTGGATGATGCACAATCAATACGCTTGAGACCACGTGGAGTCATATCGATTCAGCTTTAATCAGATAGAACTGTACCCAGCAGCGAAGTTACAGAAGTGAAGGCTGCTGGGGACGGTACTGGTTCTTATACCCCGCCTCTCAGGGCGGGGCTATGTACATTGCCCAATGGTAGACCCCGCGGTCTAGCCAATGGTTATTCCTCTCTCTGGTACCGCAATACCTGGTATTACCACAGTGGAAAAATGGCTCTCGCAACTATTACAGTTGTTAAAATAATAATGCAATGGCTTGCACTTACAGATCTTCACAGAGAAAGAGAGAGGGTAAAAACAATCTAAATCATCATGAATATCCTGGAGGGAATAATTCTGCATTTACAAAAGAAGTCACAACATGGAAACTAGATAGTTAGCACAACTCGTCCATTTTAGTGTTTACCTCCCTTCCCGAGTAATGAATTTGTCCTTATTTGTCTAGTTTATTTCACCTAGTCAGTCAATAAAAAATGTTATTGGTGCAGTTAAAGTCACATGGTATACTCATAGGTGTAAGGTATCAATTAATTGGGCCATTTTGACACATGCTACTCAACGTTTACCTCAGCTGTCTTAACCAAGCATTTTACATTTTTTGCACACATGGGAATATTTTATAAAGTGTAACCAGTACATCACAGTATGCTGCGTACATTTTCACCTCAGGTGACACTGAGAACTCACTGAAGCTTCACTCTTTCTTGTGATGTCAGGTGAACCACTTCATGCATTTAAAACATTTGTAACACCCAACAACGCCCCTCCTCCCCACCTCTCCCCCTTCCTCCCTCCCGTTCTCTCCATTATAGGTGAAAGGGCGAGGGGTGATGTTACATACGTGTCCCATCTGCTGCTGGTGCGTATCTGCAATTTGGGAGTGTGTTGTCCACAATCTTCTAGCTATAATCCTGGGCACTCAACATGAACTTTCATTGAACAGATCCGTGGGGCTGGATTCTCCGCACCCCGACGCCGAAATCGCGTCCGCCGCGCGGAATCGGGGCCGCACCGCGTATCCCCCACCTGCGAGCATTGCCAGAGGCCTGCCCCGCTATTCTCCGCCCCCGACCGGCCGAAGCCCCGACGGCGTGAATCTAATGTGGTCCCAGCCGTTCGGGAAACCTGCGAGGTGGCTGCAGACTCAGTCCGCGGCCGTCATGGTCGGGGGCGGGTCGATTGAAGGGCAGGTGGGGCCTCATACGGGACCGGGGTATTTGTGAGCGGGTGGTCCAGGTCGGGTACGTGGCCGATTGGGGGCACTGTTTCCGCGGTCCAGTTCCGTGGTCTGAGTCCGCCATGGAATATGGCGTGGCCTCTGGAAGCTGCCGCCATGCGTATGCGCGGCCTCTGACCCGGAAGTGCTGGGGGCCGTATCTGCAGCAGGAGCTGTGAGCTTCCCAACAGCTTCTTGCTAGCCCCCTGCAGGGCTGTGAATATGTGACCTTTTGACGCCAATTTTTCTGGCGTAAAAGGCCACAGTTTTTACGACGGCGTGGGGATATAGTCCCTGAAATGGAGATTCCAGCCCATGCACTTCAATATTGCAAAGTGCAGTAGATCTTTCATTTTTATTCTATAAATTAAGGAGATCACCATTTTTTTACACATTTGTGCACTCAAATGTTCGATAGTTGTGAAACCCGTTGAATATTTTATAATTTGTTTTGATGTTCATGATTGTCTGTAACTATGTTATGAATTATGATCACTTGTTTTTCCTTTATTTGTATCGTCATCATAATCTGGCACCTGTTGCCATGATGACTTTTCAATAAACTAAACTAATTACCTATATATCTGGGAGGCTGAACTTGTAACCTCACCCCTTAAGTTTCCAACTGCATGTGTCTGCATGTAATTGGAACGTCTGATTCACTTCTAGCTTCAGTACCTATAGGAATATTTCCAGTACATTCAATTTGCTGCATCACCTTCCTCAGCTTCTCATTTTGACTTTCCAGTACGCAGCCAGCTTTGGATTGCTTTTTAAAATATTTGGTGGCAGCCTTTCTGAGCGTTAATTCCTGCCCCACACTTTTGACTCCTGACACCTTTCATTTTTTTCTGCTTGAAAATAAATTGTTGACCCTTATTTAACATTTGTAGACCACAAGCAAAAATACAGACGAGATGGCCACACCTGAGTCACAGTCTCTCGGGTGAACTGGAAGTTCCTCGTATGCATCTTCATCTGCCACGCCTAGGTGTCTCACTCAGGTAGAGATGAGTAATTGCCTAAGTTAGTAAGGAAGCAGCCTGGATACTTGTAATAAGCAAAGTGCAGATGCTGGAATCTGAAACAAGAACAGAGGATGCAGGATAAACTCAGCAGGTCTGGCAGCCCCTGTAAGAAGAGAAAACAGAAATAATGGGCGGGATTCTCCGGTAACGATGCCGAAATCGCGAAATGCCATTGGGCGGAGAATAGGTTCTGATGCCAAAATCGCTGTGGGCACAGATTTGACGTCAAATTGCGATTCTCCGTCAGCAGCGGGGTCAATGCGTACTGGAACGCATTGTACTGTGTAGACACCGTGGGCGGATTCTCCCAGCCCGGGGCCGGGCCGGAGAATCCCCACGACCGGAGCAAATCGCGGCACGCCGCCCTGACACCGGCAAAGCGCAGAATCTGCGACATTGGCGCCAGCGTGGTTGGATCAGCGCAGTCGGGGGTCGCTCTACGCGCCCCCCCCCCCCCGCCGATTCCCAGCCCGGGATGGGCCGAGCGGCCGTCGTAAAAACGCCGAGTCCCGCCGGCGGTGTCCACACCTACTCTCAGCCGGCAGGAATTCAGCGTGGAAGGGTCGGGGGGCGGTCTTTGGGGAGGGAGGGTGGTTCTGACCCCGGGGGGGGGCCTCTGATGTGGCCTGGCCCGCGATCGGGGCCCATCGATCGGCTAGCTGGCCTCCCTGGCTGGCGGCCTCCTTTCTTCCGCATCAGCCCTGTAGTCCTGCGCCAAGTTGAGTCGGGGCCGGCGCATGAAAGAAGCCACTGCGCATGCGCGCGTTGGCACCGGTGTGCGCGTTGGCACCGGTGCCACTGCGCATGTGCGGGTCCCGCGGCGCCCAGTTCACGCTGGGATCAGCAGCTGGTGCGGCGTGAACCGCTCCAGTGTTGTGCTGGCCCCCTGTAGGGCACGCTACTCCTGGCATCAGGGAAGGGCCCCAGGATGAGAGGCCCCCACCAGAGGTACCAACGAGGCCAGGGATGCCGTGGTGGCGGGATGGGATATGTGGGGGCAGAGCCCGTTGTAGCCCGTTGGACCTGGTTGGGCACGGGGGGTATGCACCTTGCTAACATGTTGCTCTTTCAACCCCTGCAGACAATGGATATTAGAATTCAGCCAGCAATGGTGGCCTTCCTGCTAGTCGGGGATGCAATGCGGCTGTAGGAGGAAGCTGCAGCGTGCAGCAGTGGAGCGTACCGCAGATGACAGGTGGCAGTAGCACAGGTTGGAGAGGCGGCTGACCGACAGGCTGAAGAGGAGGAGGTGCCAAGGAGGCGCCGCATGAGGCCTCCTGTGTTCCGGTATCGCCTGTCATTCGAGGTCCTGCCTGACCGGGCATGCCGTCGAAGACTCCGGCTGAGCAGAGAGACAATGCGACATATCTGACAGATGTTGGCACACCTGGCACCGTGGGGGTATGGGGGAGAACACCTGCTCCTGATGGCCATGCAGGTTATGGTCGCCCTGAACGTTTACGCAACGGGGTCCTTCCAGGTGCTGAGTGGGGACCTGTCCGGGATCTTCAGACTTCAGTGCACAGGTGCATCCATGCCGTCACGGAGGCTCTATATGCCCAGGTGGAGCAGTACATCCACTTCAATGTGGACCTAACCCACCAGGATGCCCTCACTAAATTACTACATAAGTGGAAAAAAAACTGAATTGCGTACTCCAAATTTTTTTTTTAAAAAATCATCAGGTCTGCACCCGATACCCAGGCAATGTGCACAATGCCTTCATCCTGGCACGCTCGACGCTTCCTCACATGTTTGAGACACCTCCCTGGCTGGGGGGCTGGATCTTGGGCGACAGGAGTTATCCACTGCAGTCGTGGCTGATGACACCGGTCCGTAGGCGAAAGACCGAAGCCGAAACCCGCTACACCGTCTCCCAAACAGCGACAAGGAGTGTGATCGAGCGGTGCTTTGGCCTCCTGAAGATCCGCTTCAGGTGTCTGGACCGCTCTGGAGACGCCCTCCAGTATGATGCTGGGAGGGTCGCCCGTACCGAGGTGGCCTGCTGCGTCCTGCACAACATCGCGCAATAGAGGGACGATGTGCTGAAGAAGGAGGAGGAACGCCAGGCCTCATCTGATGAGGAGGATGAGGGGGAGTGAGAGGGTGGGCAGGACATGGAGCCCAGGCACGGGACCCTCAGATCGCCTCCAGGTTCACCGTCTGGGAATGACGTGAAGGGGTGGACTAGCCAGGGGCATGGACACATGGGTTTCCTCCGGGTGCTCCGGTTTCCTCCCACAGTCCAAAGATGTGCAGGTTAGGTGGATTGGCCATGATAAATTGCCCTTAGTGCCCAAAATTGCCCTTAGTGTTGGGTGGGGTTACTGGGTTATGGGGATAGGGTGGAGGTGTTGACCTTGGGTAGGGTGCTCTTTCCAAGAGCCGGTGCAGACTCGATGGGCCGAATGGCCTCCTTCTGCACAGTAAATTCTATGATGATAACCGCATCCCCCCCCCCCCATCCAACCTGCCTGCAACTCTCTCCATGATAAATACCTGCCGCACTACAGGTGGGGCCCCTTGGTTGGCAGTAACAGTGGGTCTGGTCTATGGGATGGAGGATGATGACAAGCCGCTCTGCCCACGGTAGCACTTTCTACCATCCGCCTGGGTGATCCCTGCATGCAAGCTGGCCATTCCATCACATGATCCCATCAAATCCCTGAGTGGCGGTGGTCCGCCCATTCCCCAGCCGCCTGGCCAGCTGAGACCGGCCCACCCCTCACACCCATCGGACAGAGCACCGAGATAGGTTGTAAAGTTGGTAATAGGTGATCAATGTGAATGAACATATACAGATTTGTGGCCTAATCCCTATAACTAAACTGTGCCCTGCACCCGTGCCAACTTAACTAGTGTCTAACCTCATGGCCTTACAGGCCCTGGCGCTATGTCTAGGAGGATCATCAGCCGGTACAGCAGAAGTAGAGGCGGCCTGCTGTGAATCTTGCCCTGCGACCTGGGTCCACGTTGGCGGACGTCTTCGGGGGCAACCAGGCCTGAATGCGCCCGGCTGCTGCTCGGGTGTCCCGGGTGGCGTGGTGCCACCCCGTTCTGCCCGCTGCCCACCAGATGCACCAGGGACGGGGGGGGGGGGTCCGAGGTGCTGTCGTGTTCTGGCCCCTCCCCTGGGGGAGTCACCGGCACAGGCCCTATTACCTCCTCCTTCCTTGTGGTGCCCGATGCCCCCTGGGCTATTCCATGGGCGGGGTGCGAGGGGAGCTAACCACTGAGGCTCCCCCGCCACCTGGCTTTGCCAGTTCTGGAGGTACGCTCTGGTCTCGACCAGGGTCTGCATGCTCATGGCTATGGAGCACAGGGAGTGGACTATCTCTGTCTGGGGCTGCGCCACATCACGCTGCTACTGTGCCACCACCTTCTGGGTTTGTATCACATCAGCCAGTGACTGCGCCATCTCCCTTGGACTGGGCCACCTCCCTCCGTGTCTCCGCCACGTCGGCCAGCACCTGTGCAATGCTGCTGACCTTCTCAGCCATAATGTGCTGTAACTGGGCCACGCTCAGGAGTGCTGCTGTGAGGTGGCAACACCTGCACAGAATAGCCCAGGCCTTGAACATGCGGATCCATAACTAAAAGGGTTCTCACTTCCTGGCCCGCGGCCGAGCTCCACCTCGGCAACCTGGGCCCAGGCATGACGAATGGCGGCGGCTGTCAGCGTCCTTCCCGGGCCGGGGTACAGGGTCACCCTCCTCTCCTCCACGGCACCAAGGAGGGTCTCCAGCTCGGTGTCGGTGAAATGGGTGCCGTTCTACTTGCTGCCATCTTGTTTGATGGGATGGTGTGTGTGGGGAGTGAAGTGTGTATATACGGCTGCAACTTGTCAGCCTCCTGAGTGTCAATCATGCAACTGGCGAATCCGACACCGCTTCTCATTAGAATCAATGTGTTCCATGTGGTGCCGGTGCGAGCCCCTCAACATTGGCAGAATGGGTCCAGGTGCGGCACCAGTTTTGCTGTCGTGTAAGTCCACAAATTCTGCGTTGGCATCAACACAGGGCTGAATTCTCCACCGTCGGGATTCTCCATTTTGCCGGCAGCCCGGGGGTTTCCCGATGGCACAGGGCGATGTGAAAACGGTGGTGTTTTACGCCAGGAAAACTGGCGCAAAATAGTCACAATTCCCTGTTCCGGGGGGGATCTAGCAGCCAGGCAGCGTAGATACTGCCTGGAGAGTTGCTGGGTCCGTGGCCACGCATGCGCACGGTGGCGGCCTGCAGCGGCCGTGCCGTGCTTCATGGCGGACGCAGCCCACGGACCCGGCCCACAAATAGTCTCTCCCTGCGGCCGGCTCGCGCGCCCCGGACCGCCCCACCACAGTGCCCCCAGCCCCGAATAATGCCACCCCGCCCACGGATCGGCCCTCCCCTGACTGTGGCAGCGCTGGACTAAGTCCGCGGCCGCCACGCCGAATTCCCGATGGGTGAGACCATGAGAGACTTGATTTGTTATGTTGTAGGTGTAACATAAGCGGCTTCCTTGTGGTGCACCTGACAAAGGAAGGTTCAGACGTGGAGATAACTTCAACACGTTTATTAAACTATTTACTATTACTCGGGTTCGACACCACTGCTAATCCTACTATAGCTACCCAGACTGACTAACCAGTCGCTGCAATCCACATGGTGGGTGTAATATTGAATCAACCCTGTGTCTCTACTCACTGACTGTCTCCACTGGAAAGAGGCAGATCATGTGTGTGGTGTCCTTTATATATGGGTTGGTGTAATGCCCTCCTGTGGTCGTGTCACCTCCGTGTGTATCGTGAATGTCTATTGGTCATGTCCTATCTACTTGATCTATTGGTTGAGTGTGTGTGTGTGATGTTTCTAGTACTCCCTCTAGTGTCTAGCTAGCCTACATGCATTTACATTGATGCACATCACCACAAGACCCACACTAATGGGGACTTGGCCAGTCGGGGACGGAGCATCATGGGGCGGGCTTCAGCCAACGTTCGGAGGCCGTGGAGACGGCGTGTGGCGAACTCCTAGAGTTCACCACTTTTCAGGAGGTGGAGCATCACGAAAGTGGCGATTTCGGTGTCGGGGATCGGAGAATCCAGCCCCTGGTACGACGGGCCGGAGCAACCCGCCCCCAGACTCAGAAATGGAGAATCCCGCCAAATGTTTCAAGTTCTTTGGCTCTTCACAATCCGTAGCTGCCAAACTCAATATTGAGTCCCGAGGACCGCAAAGTTCTCGCGCTGGAGGAGCATTGCAGCTGGCCAAGGTCGGACGTGTGGGCATTTTAAACTCAGCACCTTGCTCTCATGCCCACATGACTGTCCTTAGCCTGTTGCAATGCCCCAGTGATGCTTGGCGCGAGATGGAGGAGCAGCATCTCACCTTCCGGTTGGCCATGTTGCAGCCCTCGGGACTTAGATTGTGAGGAGCCAAAGGATTCAAAACTTTAACTCTGTTTTGTCTCCTTACAGATGCTGCCTGGCCTGCTGAGTATTTACACCATCCCCTGTTCTTGGAAACTTGTAATGTTGCCTACACCTTGGCCTCATGTGGCACCTCCTCATTTTCATCTCTGCTGTCATTATCCTGTCAATGCTCCTCGAGACTATTCATTCCTTTAATTGCTATGGTAACACTTGAACATCTTTGCCTTTGTTAAACTGGCTAATGGCTGCTCTGTTGATATTCAGAGGTTGGTCTTTGGGCAATCATTTAAAACAGGTGATATCAGAGAAGTACCTCATCTCGTCCACCTTTGTTAGAGCCTCATTTCCATTGATACTAAATGAAATGAAAATTGAGAGAGCTGTATAACAGATGTGAATCCAATATCGTTCATTTTACGTTTATTACCCAAAGTTGAACTTTGCCCCCTGTACAGGTGCAGAACGCCTTAACAAATGAGTAATTTTCAATACATTTTATGAATTTGTTTAGGATGGGGTAACTGGGGTGAGAATTAAACAGAGACAAAATCCTTCAGCATTTTCTCTTCACCATAATTAGGAAAGAGGAAAAATATAGCCCCCGGCTACATTGTTTGTTTATTGCAGGTCGTCAGCCTTGAAACTGGTAATGAGTTGTGCTGTCCAGCTCTTCTTGAGATTGATGTCTGAGGCTATTAGTCACAAATTAGACGTTGCTTATTCTTTTGAACAGGATCGCTTCAGAACTGCTTGTCGCTTCAGCTCTTGGGATGCTGCAAGCGTTCAAAGAGATCTGAGATAAAGGAGCACTCAATATCTAATTTGACAGCACCTTCCAAACTCACCACCTCCAGCACTGAGCAGGATTTGGGCGACAGGTGCATTGGAGCACCAGCTCCTACAAGCCATACACCATCCTTTCTTGGATACACATTGACATTCCTTCATTGCTACTGGGTCAAAAGCCTCAAACTCTCCCATTAACAGCACCGCCCACAGAAGCACCTTCACCACAGACTGTGCTCACCACTGCCTTCTCAAGGGCAATCAGGGAATATGTTTCCCTTGAATGGTCTACCATTGCTCCCACTTCTTATGTTTTTATGATGCTTGTGACACGTTTATCTTGAAGATGAATTTTAAAAATTAGATGAACCAATATATTCTCTTAAAATGAAAGGGTATTGACTTCCGTTGGCGGCACGTAGCGGGGAAGCCAGGTGGCTCCTGTTGAGGCATGCTTTTCGGAGTTTTAAAGTCCGGTCCTGGGGGCAATTTGTGAACGATTGAATGAAGGAATATACAAGGAAGGCAAAGGATGTCAAAAGGATTAAGAAAAACAGCCGTGAAGAAGGGAGGGAGTGAGTGTTCACCGTCAAGTGGAATGGCCAGCCAATGAACTAGAAAGATGGCGGAGGCTGGGCTGCTGGGTGGAGCCGCACTGTTCACAGCAGAGAGGATGACTGAGGTGATGTCTTTAGAGTTGGAGAAGCAGTTTGCGAAGCAGATTGAGGTGTTGAGGAAGGAGATTGAGGCTTTGAAGAAGTTGGTGGAGGAGGCAGTTTCCCCAGTGAGAGTAGCTGTGGCGAAGACATTGGCCGAGGTGAGGGAGCAGGACGAGAGGATGAAGGGAGTGGAGGAGACCATGTCGCAGCACAGCGATCAGCTCGGTGGGGATGAGCTGCGGAGGGTGGCCGAGGCTTCGGGCAAAGCTGGAGGACCCGGAGAACCGCTCGAGGCGGCAAAATGTGAGGATTGTGGGCTTGCCCGAAGGGGTGGAGGGCTTGAGGCTGACGGAGTACTTCAGCAAGATGTTGGCGCAGTTGATAGGGGAGGGTGAGGAGCCTTCCCAGAATGAACTGGACCGAGCCATCGGTCACTGAGGCCGAAGCCAAAGTTAAATGAGCCGCCAAGGGCAGTGATTATCTGTTTCCACAAATACCACATGAAGGAGAAGGTTTTGAACTGGGCAAAGCAGAAGCGGGAGGTGCAGTGGGATGGTGCTGGTGTTCGCGTTTACCAGGACTTGATGGTGGAGCTGGCAAAGAGGCGAGCGGCTCTCGGCCGTGTGAAGACAGCATTATACAACAGTGGGGTGCGATTTGGTGTGGTGTATCCAGCGAAGCTGAGGGTGACCTACAGCGCCAGAGATTTCTACTTCGAGACGGTGGAGGCGGCGGAGGCATTTGTGAAGGAAGAAGGCCTGGGACAGAAGTGAAAACTGGAACTGAAGAAGGTTTGTGGACTCTGAATGGGGAGCTGGGAAAGTGTGTAAATGTGGTATTTTTTTGTCCTACATTGTTCTTTATTTACTTCATGCTGTTATAGAGTTTCCGTTTTTTGATTGTCATTCTTTGTTGCAATGGTTTTATGTTATCTTATTGAGATGTTTGGGTTTGGTTGTTTTTTCCTGGGACGGGGCGGGAGAGGAGGGGAGGCAAAGCCTTGGGTGGAGGCCCCCGCGCGAGCCAACAAGTCAGCTAGCGAACGGAGGTGAGGTGGGGGGAGGGACTGCGGACATTGGAGCCTGGCGAGCAGGTTTGGGTGGGCCTTAGAGGCGCGAAAAGGTGGGGGGGAAATCAATACTGGGTGAGGGTTTTTCGAGTGGACATACAGTGGGGGATTCTGGGAGGGGGTTCGATGTTAACAATGGATAGGGGCGGGTCAGGCTCATGGGGCAAGGCCCAGTGTTACGATGATGGTGGATTAGAAGAGAGGGGGGGTTGAGAGACCCCCGGTTAGGATAGTTACCTGCAAGGTGAGGGGATTGGGAGACCCAGTCAAGAGATCAAGGACCCTGGCGCATCTGAAAGCTTTGAAGGTCGATGTGGCGATGCTGCAGGAGACTCACTTGAGGAGGAAGGACCAGGTGAGGCTTAGGAAGGGCTGGGTCAACCAGGTGTCTCATTCGGGATTTGATGGTAGGGCTTGAGGGGTAGCGATCCTGGTTAGTTCCAGATGGAGAAAGTGGTTGCGGACCAGGGAGGTAGGTATGTGATTGTGACAGGGGCATTGGAGGGCAGGCAGGTGGCGTTGGTAAGCATGTATAGTCCCAACTGGGATGATGTAGGATTTGTGAAGAAGGTGAGTGGGGCCATCCCCGACTTGGATTCACACGAATTGATAGTGTCTAGAGATTGGAACTTGGTGTAGGAGCCGGGATTGGACAGGTCACAGCTGCACTCGCTTGTCCTGTCTGGGGGGGGGGGGGGGGGGGGGAGGGGGGGGGCGTTGGCTGGACTAATGGCAGAAATGGGAGGGGTGGACCCTTGGAGATTTCTGTACCCGGGAGAGCGGGAGTATTCTTTCTTCTCCTCAGTCCACAAGGTATATTCGTGGATTGACTTTTTTGTGGTGGGGAAAGCTCTGTTGGCTGGGGTCGGAATATTCGGCAATTGCGATATCGGATCATGCACCGCATTGGGTGGATATAATGTTGGAGAGGGGGGCAGGGCAGAGGCCGGGTTGGAGATTAGATTTGGGGCTATTGGGGAATGAGGGTTCTGTGATAAGATTGGGAAAGTAATCGAGGAATATGTGGGGTTCAATTGTACGGGGGAGGTTTCGCAGGCGGTGGTTTGGGAAGCTCTAAAGGCGGTGGTGAGGGGGAGGTGATCTTGTTTAAGGCAAAGGTGGATAAGGAGGAGAGGGTGGAGCGACAAAGGGTAACAGCTGAGATGTTGGAGGTAGACAGGAGGTATGCAGAAGACGGGGATCCAGTGAAGTTGGAAAAGAGGAAGGAGTTACAGGCGAGTTTTGACAGGCTGTCCACAATGAAGGTGTTGCGCCAATTGAGGCGGGCAAGGGGAGAATATGGAGAGAACGCAGGGCGCGTGTTGGCAGGCCAGCTTCAGAAGGATGCAGTGGCAAGGGAAATTGTCCAGGTGCGGGGTAGGGCAGGGAAGTTGGTGGTGGCTCCAGTCAGATTAATAGATTGTTTGAGGAGTTTTAGGAGAGGTTGTATAGGTCGGAGCTACCTAGGGGGGAATCGGGAAATGCAGGAACTCCTGGATGGTTTGGAATGCCCGAGGTTGGGGAGGGGGACAGGGACATATTGGATGGAGTGATAGCGGAGCGAGAGGTAAAGGGTGAGATTGGGAGGATGCAGTCGGGGAAGGTAGCAGGTCCAGATGGGTTTCCGGTGGAGTATTACAAGAAATTTAAAGATAGGTTGGCGCCGCTGATGCTGGGGATGTTTGAGGAGGCGATAGGGGAGGGGGTGTTGCCACAGACCTTGGGGCAAAGGGGTGTTGCCACAGACTTTGGGGCAGGCATCGATCTCCCTGTTGCTCAAGAAGGATAAGGATCCACCAGAATGTGGGCTGTAAAGGCCCATATCACTTTTGAATGTGGACGCAAAGATGTTGGCGAAGGTATTGGCGGGTAGGCTGGAGGAGTGCCACCGATGGTGATAGGGGAAGATCAGACGGGGTTTGTGAAGGGGAGGCAGCTCTTTTCGAACATTAGGAGGATATTAAATGCGGTTATGGCGCTGGTGGTGGTGGTGGTGGGGGGGGCGGGGGGGGGGGGGGGGGGGAGACAGGTGGTTGTGGCATTGGACGGCGAGAAGGTGTTTGACCGAGTAGAGTGGGGGTATTTGATGGCAGTTCTGGAGCGGTTTGGGATTGGGCCACGATTTGTAGATTGGGTAAGGCTGCTGTATAGAGAGCCGAGGGTGAGTGTCGCATGAATAACATGAATTTCGGATATTTTGCTCTGCACCGTGGGACCAGGCAGAGGTGTCTTATATCCCCCCTGTTGTTTGTGCTTGTGATTGAGCCGTTGGCCATCGCGTTGAGGAGTTTGGAGGTGTGGCAAGGGATAGTGCTAGGGGGGCGGGGAAGGGGGCTGTTGAGCATAGGGTCCCTTTGTAAGTGGAGGACTTACTGTTGTATATATCGGAACCGAGTGGGTTGACGGCAGGAGTATTGGAGTTGTTTCGAGTGTTTGGGTCCTTTTCGGGATATAAACTAAATTTAGAGAAAAGTGAACATTTTGTGGTGTCTCGGCCGGAGGTGGGGATGGGGTGGGGGGGGGGGGGGGGGGGGGGGTGGTGGCGCTGCCATTCCGTGTGACGGGGACTCACTTTAGATATCTGGGGGTGCAGGTGGCATGGGATCGGGTGGGCTTCATTGGCATAAGATTACTAGTCTGGTGGGGAGGGTGAAAGTGGATCTGGCAAGGTGGGATGGTCTCCCTCTGTCGCTGGCAGGTTGGGTACAGGCGGTTAAAATGAACGTGTTGCCGCAATTCTTGTTTATTTGGGGTGGGGGGTGGGGGGGAGGTGGCTAGGATTAGGAAGGTTTTGTTACAGAGAGGACAGCAGTCACGGGGGTTGGGTCTCCCAAATTTAGTACATGATTACTGAGCAGCGAATGCGGAGCAGGTGAGGAGCTGGGTTAGAGGGGGAGATTCCCAGGGGGTCAGGATGCAGGACAGTCTGTGCAGGTGGTCGGGCCTGAGGGCGGGATGGCCCTGGGGAAATACTCAGGGAGTCCGCTAGTAGTCTCGACGTTGAAAATCTGGAGGCAGTTGCGCCAGCACTTTAGGCTGGGGGCAGGGTCAAGGGAAATGCCGATTCAGCGGAATCACAGATTTGAATCAGGGATGTGGGATGGGAGTTTTGGGAGATGGGAGGAGAAGGGAGTCAGGGCTCTAAAGCATTTGTTTCTGGGGAGCCAGTTTGCGGGACTGAAGGAGCTAGAGGTGATATATGGGTTGGGGCAGAGGGAAATGTTTAGGTATACGCAGGTCCGGGATTTCGCTAAGAAGGAGACACAGAGCTTTCCCGTGAAGCCGGCCCCCACACTGTGGAGGTAATGCTGTTGACAGGGGAAATGGAGAAGGGGAAAGTGTCAGCGATTTGTGGGGTGACAATGGGAGAAGGGAAGGGAATGCTGGAAGGGATTAAGACGAAGTGGGAGGAGTTGGGAGAGGGTACAGAGGAGGGGTTGTGGTGTGAGGTGCTCCGGTGGGTGAATGCCTCTACTTCGTGTGTGAGGTTGGGGCTGACACAGCTGAAGGTGGTGTATAGGGCGTACCTCACAAAGGCAAGGATGAGCCGACTCTTTGAGGGGGTAGAGGTTGTTTGTGAGTGTTGCGAGGCGGGGAAGGGGGGGTGGGGGGTGGGGTGGATGCAAATCACGTTCATATGTTTTGGTCCTGTCCAAAGCTGGAGGGGTATTGGAGGGAGGTGTTCAGGGTATTTTCGAAGGTGGTACATGTGAGGCTTGAGCTGGGTCCTCTGGAGACCATCAGAGGGATTCTCTGATCCTGAGGCTAAGTGTTGACGCTGTCGTAAATGGCGTTGCGTTTTACAACGGCGTCAACAGGCCTCTAGGATCAGCGATCCTGTGCTGCACAGGGGGCCAGCGCAGCACTGGAGGGACTCCTGCAGCTCCAGCTGCCAATACCGGCGTCAGAACGGGCGCCGCGGGTCTGCGCATGCGCGCTACGGCCGGCGCGAATTCGCGCATGCTCATGGGTTTCCTTCTCCATCGGCCCCTACCAGGAGAAGCCGGACTGCCGATCATAGGCCCCGATCGCAGGCCAGGCCACCTGGGTGGCCACCCCCGGGGGCGGATCCCCCCTCACCCCCACCAGGCCGCCCCCCTGCAGCATGAATGCCGAGGTCCCGCCGGGTAGGACCACACATGAACGGCGCAGGCGGGCACTCGGCCAATGCACACGGACAATCGCTGGGGGGGGGGGTGGAGCCGCGTAGAGCGGCCCCCGACTGACGCCACGCTGACCACGCCGGCACCAATGGCCGATTCTCCAGTCACCGGAGAATTGGCGGACCGGCGCCGGGTGGCGTCACGTGTATTGCGCCCCCCCCGCCGGCGATTCTCCAACTCGGCGCGGGGTCGAAGAATCCCGCCACATATTCGGGGTATCAGATCGGCCGGGGTTGGAAGCGGGTGCAGGGGCAGATATTTTAGCCTCTGCCTCGTTGATCTCCCGAAGGCGTGGATGGAGGTCAGTCTCTCCACCCTGTGCCCTGGCGTGGCGGGGGATCTGTTGGAGATTGTGACACTCGAGAAGGTGAAGTTTGAGTTGAGGGGAAGGATGGAAGGGTTCTACAATTCAAGGACTTTGTTCATTATTTACTTTCAAGAATTGGATGACATTAAACATTAGGGGGGGTGGTGGTGTTGGACTGTGTATGTTGTTGATGACTATGTATGGGCGGATGGTGGATTCCTGACTCCTTTTCTTCGAGGTTTGTATTTAAAATGTTGGGGGCTGTTTGGGGGTTGGTTGGTGGGACGAATTGTTGACCAGGGGTTTGACATTGTATTTGTTACTGTTGATTGTTGATGGATTTAAATTTGGATGAAAACGTGAGAAAGGAGGAGAATAAAAATATTTTTTAAACTAATTAAATAAAAGGGCACTGTTTGTCATCGGGAAAGTTTTTTTGCTACATGGGAAGACCATAAAAGGATAAAAACAATTTAGGCCAGTCTATTTTTATACTTTTGTGGTTATAATCTGAATTTACAGCTTCCTTTTCATGTGCCACACATTGTCAATTGTGCATATTTTGCACATCAGCCAGTAATTGCCTTAATTTAACAAAACTTATCTTCATGCTTCACTAACACATTGTCCTCAAAGTATTAAAATTAGGTTTATCAAAGTGACTTTTGAAAGTTGCTTCTCGCCAATCTGATGGCAGCTTTATTTGACAGAGTATGAGTTTATTGTGGTTATTTCTGTGGGAGACCCTTCGTTAAACCGTATCTCAATAAGTTGACCTCTTGCTGATGCCAACGATGTCAGCATGAGGGCAGCGCTCTTTAGGACTCTTCAGTCATTCTTACGCCCAACAACCAAAGGTAAATTCTATTTTGAAAAGGATAATTCTCGTTGAAAAATCAAGAGGAACAGAAGTGCTCCCCTGATCCAGAGGCTTCCTGCTCCCTCCCTCCCTATAACCTCCTCTAATCCTTCTCCTGGGATTTACCACAGGGCTGCTGCCAGTGGTGCAGGTTTCTTCACACTGTATCCTGGCCCTCGGTTGAGCAGCCAGTGAAGCTGTGACCAACATCAAGGCGCTAACTCTGCGAATGTTGATAAGGCCTCAAGGCCAATTTCCATCCAACTTTGGGCCTCTCTGATTGGGTGCATGTTGCTTTCACAGCACCATGTCTGGGCCTGAAAATGAGTGCAGGTGAATTTTAACCCCAAGGAACTTCAAAACAACGTTCTTGCCTTTTAACAGTTACTTATTGTTTTCCTGTGATGTGGGTGTCGGTGACAAGGCCAACATTTGTTGTCATTCCCTAATTTCCCTTGAACTGAGTGGCTTGCAAGGACATTTCAGAGGGGCAGTTAAGAATCAACCACATTGATATGAGCCTGGAGTCACATGTAAGCCAGACCACATAAGCACAGCAGGTTTCCTACCCAGAATGAAGCAGATGGGTTTTTATGATAATCGATGATAATTTCACGGTCACCATTACTGAAAACAATTATGTAATCATAATTCTTAATTGAATTTAACTTCCACGAGCTGTCACAGTGGGATTTGAACCCATGTGTCTAATGTATTGGCCTGTGCCTCTAGGTTACTAGCCCAATGACGGTAGCATTGTGGATAGCACAATTGCTTCACAGCTCCAGGGTACCAGGTTTGATTCCTGCTTGGGTAACTGCCTGTACGGAGTCTGCACATCCTTCCCGTGTGTGCGTGGGTTTCCTCCGGGTGCTCCGGTTTCCTCCCACAGTCCAAAGATTTCCAGGTTAGGTGGATTGGCCATGATAAATTGCCCTGAGTGTCCAAAATTGCCCTTAGTGTTGGGTGGGGTTACTGGGTTATGGGGATAGGGTGGAGGTGTTGACCTTGGGTAGGGTGCTCTTTCCAAGAGCCGGTGCAGACTCGATGGGCCGAATGGCCTCCTTCTGCACTGTAAATTCTATGATAATCTATGATAATCACTACATCATAGTGGTACCGTGGCAATACCTTTTTAAAAAAATGTATTTTATTACCAACATGTATCAAAACTGGTTACAACGCATAAAAACCCTGGGAAACATACTTCCCAGCAATCAACTATCTAGTCTGTACAACCTTTCCCCCTTTTTTACTCTCCCCCCCCCCCGGCGTGACGAACATCTCCTCAAACACGATCACAAACATCCCCCACCTTTTCTCAAACCCCATAACCCAGTAACCCCACCCAACACTAAGGGCAATTTTGGACACTAAGGGCAATTGTAGCATGGCCAATCCACCTAACCTGCACATCTTTGGACTGTGGGAGGAAACCGGAGCACCCGGAGGAAACCCACGCACACACGGGGAGAACGTGCAGACTCCGCACAGACAGTGACCCAAGCCGGGAATCGAACCTGGGACCCTGGAGCTGTGAAGCAATTATGCTAACCACTATGCTATGTCGAGTGTTCTTTTGGAGGGTCAGTGCAGACTCGATGGGCCAAATGGCCTCCTTCTGCACTGTAGGTATTCTATGGACGACACTATGAGCATTTGACTCCCATGCATTCTAAATCCATTCTAGTCTGCCTTGCAATCCCTCTCTTTCTGATGCTATCCTATTTCGAGATTACTTTATTTTAATGCTGGTTTCCTCTCCCAGTTCTCAGTGAACCTTGTTTCTCCTTCTACTATTCCATCCTAATAGTTCTTCTTTTGCCAAATCAACTTGTATCCTTCCCCACAGCACCATGCAACCATCCCACCCAGACATTGTTCAGAGCTTTGCTAAGGTTCAACCGATTCCTCTTGTACAGGCCTCTAAACAGGCCCCAGTGCCCAACAAATCTGCAACACTCCTTCCTGCACCATTTCCCCAGCAAACTGCTTTACCTTACTCCACATGAATAGGTGGCACTGGAAGTAATTTGGAGATTACTACCTTTGAGGTTTTGCTCATCAACTTGCTCCCTAGTTCCTGAAGATCAAACCTTTTCCTTGCTATGTCCTTCGACCATGACTTCTGTTTATTCCCTTTTCTCCACAGTAAGTTTTTCAACCACTCAATTGTATCCTTTAGCCCAGCACTTGGGAAGACCCCTGCGAACGTTTGCAGAAATGCATATCTATCCCCTGACTACTGAATCTCTGATTGATTCATTAACAAATGTGATGAACATGAATTTCAATAGTAATTATCCACGTGAATTTTAGACATTATTTAGGGGCTGGTTACGCTGTCACAACTCTCTGCATTCTATACTTTAAGGTCTCAATCGTAAAAATGAAAGAAGTAATTAATAGAAAATTCACAGCTAACAATAAGAGTAGTCAACAATTGCTGCACTCTGAAAATTAATCCTTAGGCCGTTGCAGAGATATAATACTATACCATACAATAGAAGCATTCATTTTAGTAAGGTCATGAAAGGTAGCAGAATTTCTGAAGCACTGACTGTTCAGGAAGCAATCATATCCAAGTTAATGGCCATAGGTTTAAAAGACACTGTTCAACTGGTGGCGCTGCTTTTTCTGAAATCTTCTTCCTCTGAGGAAGACCCTCCAATCAGGGATGGCTCACTTCCACTCCGATTGGTCCTGAAATGGCCGTTAAGTCCGATGCACGATTTGCAGACTCTGTGACTAGTGGGGCAGGTGGTGCTTGAGGATTTAGGAAATGGGTTGTCTGCTCCTGGGAGTCTGCTCCCGCGTCAAAGATAGCTGACCTCAAGTAATCTTCAGTCCTAACTTCCGTCACTGTCTACATTCTTACACAATACCTCAGGTTAATTTAATGCATGAAGAATGACAAATGGAATTAAATCAGAAGCTTCACTAACAGGAGGATGTACAAAACTTTGATAAACATATTGCAGATATATAGGAGATAGGTGGGTGATTTAGTTCAGGTGCTTAAAACTTTAAAAGTCTTTGCGAAGGTAAAAACAGAAGAACTATTTCCTCTAAATGTCTCTTCATGAGAAACAGCACAAAATGATTTATATTATTTTATACTCGCTTATATTGTGTAAACAAGCCTCTTTGTCCTCCCATCTGTGACGTCTTTGTCCCTTCCAGCACTTTCTGTTTGCACAAATGTAATTGATATCTTTATTGTATATATCAATCTAGTTTACTCTTTGTTAAATTAAAATGAACCTTTTCATTAATACAACAACCCAGTGCTTCAGTCAAGGTACATCTAAATTTAGAAAAATGTTTGAAATGTTTGAAATATGAAGCATTTCTGTCTACACCTTAAGTATGTATTTATTATGAGATGTGGGTGTTGCTGAACATCTACTGCACAGCCTAATTGCCCTTGAGTAGGTGGTGAGCTGCATTCCTGAACTGCTGCAGTCCATGTGGCATAGTACGAAGTCTTACAACACCAGGTTAAAATCCAACAGGTTTGTTTCGATGTCACTAGCTTTCGGAGCGCTGCTCCTTCCTCAGGTGAATGAAGAGGTCTGTTCCAGAAACACATATATAGACAAATTCAAAGATGCCAAACAATGCTAGGAATGCGAGCATTCCTATGTGAGCATAGGAGCCTAATAGAGCATTCTCTATGTGGCATAGATACACCTTCAGTGTTGTTAGGAAGGGAATTTCAGCAATATGTCCCAGTGACAATGAAAGAAAGTTGACATATTTCCAAGTCAGGTTGATGAGTGACTTGGAGGGGAACTTCCAGGTGGTGATGTCCCCATGTATCTGCTGCCTTTGTCCTTCTGCATGGTGGAGGACCCCACTCCCCCACTTGGTGGCATTTTATCACAGTCCTGACTTGCGCTTTGTAGATAGTGGACAGGTTTTGGGGATCCAGGAATTCTGGTTTCAACTCCAAAATAGTGACTGTTTTTTCGTTTTTAGATGCTGCGCATTTCCAAAGATTTCTGTCTTATTCCAGAGTTGTGAAACCTTTGCAGTTTTCTGATTCTTTCCTGAATTTTCCAGCCTCCACCTCCAAAGACATTGATTACTGCTGGGATATGATTCTACACATGACTGTACCACAACAGTCTGATAGTCGGACCACTCCTCATTAATCCTCCAATGCAGGGCTTCCAACTGCCCGAGACTTCACAGCAAGCCAAATCCTATTCCCAGGATGTGATGTCACAGTGGCACAGTGGTTAGCACTGCTGCCTCACAGCTCCAGGGTTCAATTCCAGCCTCAGGTGACTGTGTGGAGTTTGCACTTTCTCCCCGTGTCTGCGTGGGTTTCCTCCGGGTGCTCCGGTTTGCTCCCACAGTCCAAAGATGTGCGGGTTAGGTGGATTGGCCGCGCTAAATTGCTCCTTAGCATCCAAAGGTTAGGTAGGGTTATTGGGTTAAGGGGATGGGGGTCGAGGTGTGGGCTTACGTAGTGTGCTCTTTCAAGGACCGGTGTAGCTTGATGGGCCGAATGGCCTCCTTCTGCATTGTAAATTGTATGATTCTATGACTGGAAGAGGTTAGGAGTGGTTTCATGGAAATTTTACTTCCCCTAGTTCAGGAACGCTGAGGTCCAGTGTAATGCCACTGTCACTGCTACTACTGAGTTCAATTAACTCAGCAAAGAGATCAGACTTGCCATTGGTATTGTCAAGGTATGAACAGTAGCACAGTGGTTAGCATTGTTGCTTCACAGTGCCAGGGTCCCAGGTTCGATTCCCAGCTTGGGTCACTGTCTGTGTGGAGTCTGCACCTTCTCCTTGTGTCTGCGTGGGTTTCTTCCGGGTGTTCAGGTTTCCTCCCACAAGTCCCAAATATGTGCTGTTAGGTATTTTGGATATTCTGAATTCTCCCTCAGTGTACTGGAACAGGCGCCGGAGTGTGGCGACGAGAGGATTTTCACAGTAACTTCATTACGGTGTAATGTAAGCCTACTTGTGACAATAATAAAGGTTATTATCCCTGTAACCCCATATAACCTGTGTTGTGTTATGCTGCTTCGGATAACACAGGCTGCTACTTGATGCAGTCTTAACTAAAGGATGCTCCAGCCTCTGAAATGAGTTCAACATGTTTATTGAACTATTAACACAGTTCTCAAATGAGTTCGACTCTCTGCTAATCTAACTGTAGTAACTCAGTCTAACTGTACCAGCTTGCTCTAAGCCACGGTCTGGGGTGTGATGCTGCTGATCAACCCTGTCTAACTCTCTAGATGTCTCTCCGTGGAAAGAGACAGGGTGTGAGTGCCTCATCCCTTTTATAGTGTTTATGTCATACCCCTTGTGGTGATGCCACCTCTGAGTGCCCTGACTGCCCATTGGTTGTGTCCTATTCTGAGTGTTCATTGATTGCATGTTTGCATATCATGACATCTCCCCCCTTTTTTTTAGATGTATGTACATGTCAATGTGTCTATCTCATGTGACTGACTGAGGAATACAGAACAGAACAAACAAAACAAATGCTCATAAGTCCAGTCTCTGAGGCTTGTGTCTGATCCTCGTCGACCGTCGGAGAGGTGGTGGAGGGGATGACGGTGTCTTGACAGGTGAGTGGGAGGTACGACTGGTGGCCTCGTGGTTCGAGGTGTCTGGAGGTGGCAATTCGACATGTGGAAATGGAGGCGAAAGTGGTTGTGGGCAAGCAACTTTGGCAGTACCCTTCGATTCCTTTGCACAATGGAGCCATCAGCCATACGTATGACATAGGATCTGGGCGCGGCCTGTCGAACAACGACAGCCGGAGCAGACCACCCACCATATCCGGTATCTTGATCCTGACCGTGTCTGCCGGGGATAGCACATCCAGATTGGTGGCATGTGCGTCATAGCCCTGCTTCTGGCTGTCGCGAAGCTGCTGCATCTTCTGCAGCACCGGGAGGTGATCAAGGTTGGGCAGGTGTATGGCTGGAAGCGCCGTCCGCAGGTCCCTGTTCATCAGCAGTTGAGCTGGCGACATGCCAGTGGACAAGGGAGTCGCCCGGTACGCAAGTAGTGCAAGGTGTATGTCGGAAGCAGAGTCCGAGGCCTTGCGGATGAGCTGCTTAACGATGTGCACCCCTTTTCCGACTTTGCCATTGAACTGCGGATAGTGCGGACTGGAGGTGACGTGCCTGAAATTGTAGCTCTTGGCAAACGTGGACCATTGTTGACTGGAAGCACGGGCCATTGTCGCTCTTGACGGTGTTTGGGATGCCATGCCGTGAGAATGTATCTTTTTTAAAAAATATATATTTTATTCAAGATTTTTTGGCCAAACATAACAGCACATAGCGTTTTCTTTACACAGCAATAAAACAATATAAATAACAATGGCCAGTTTTAAACAAGTAAATAAATAATATATGAACAAAATCAAAAATAAAACTAAATGGCAACTGTCTTGTCCAAGATAAATACTCTCCAAAAATACAATCCAACAACCCAATATACAATTACATATACCAACTACCTATACATATACAATAACATCCCTGAGAGTCCTTCTGATTCCTCCCCCCCTCCCTTCCCCCCCCCCCCCCCCCCCCCCCCCCCCCCCCCGGGTTGCTGCTGCTGTCTTCTTCTTTTCCATTCCCTCTATCTTTCTGTGAGGTATTCGACGAACGGTTGCCACCGCCTGGTGAACCCTTGAGCCGACCCCCTTAGAATGAACTTAATCCGTTCCAACTTTATAAACCCTGCCATGTCCTTTGTCCAGGTCTCCACACCCGGGGGCTTGGCTTCCTTCCACATTAACAATATCCTGCGCCGGGCTACTAGGGACGCAAAGGCCAAAACATCAGCCTCTCTCGCCTCCTGCACTCCCGGCTCTTCTGCAACCCCGAATATAGCCAACCCCCAGCCTGGTTCGACCTGGACCCCACCACCTTCGAAAGCAGCTTTGCCACCCCCACCCAAAACCCCTGTAGTGCCGGGCATGACCAGAACGTGTGGGTGTGATTCGCTGGGCTTCTCGAGCATCTCGCACACCTATCCTCTACCCCCAAAAATTTACTGAGCCGTGCTCCAGTCATATACGCCCTGTGTAACACCTTAAATTGTATCAGGCTTAGCCTGGCACACGAGGACAATGAGTTTACCCTACTTAGGGCATCAGCCCACAGCCCCTCCTCAATCTCCTCCCCCAGCTCTTCTTCCCAATTCCCTTTCAGCTCATCTACCATGATCTCCCCCTCGTCCCTCATTTTCCTATATATGTCTGACACCTTACCGTTATATATGTCTGACACCTTACCGTTATATATGTCTGACACCTTACCGTTATATATGTCTGACACCTTACCGTGAGAATATCTCTTTACACGCTTTGATGACGGTCCATGAGGTGAGGTGTGAGAGCTTCAGCTCCTCAGGATAGTTCGAAAAGTAATCGATGATTAAGATATAGTCACGACCATTCACGTGGAATAGGTCAATGCCAACCTTGGACACGGAGAGGTCTCTAGGTCATGTGGTTGGAGAGTCTCCTTGCTCCGGGCTAGTTGGAACCTCTGACAGGTTTCGCAGTTCAGGACCATGTCCGTGATGTCCTGGTTGATGCCGGGCCAGTAGACAGCTTGCCAGGCCCTGCGTCTGCACTTTTCTACGCCCAGGTGTCCCTCATGAATCTGCCGCAGCACCATGCTCTGGAGACATAGCGGGATGATTATCCTGTCCAGCTTGAGAAGGATGCCGTCGATCAGCGTTAGGTCATCCTTGACGTTGTAGAATTGAGGGCATTGCCCTTTCTGCCAGCCATTGCTGAGGTTGTGGATGACTCGATGCAACAGGGGGTCTTTGGCCGTCTCTTCTCGGATGAGAACGATCTTCTCATCTGTTGCCGGGAGAGTGCTTACACACAGTTGTACCTGCAATTCAATGTGCTGGATGATCTCCAGTGGTTCACTGGGTGAATTGACGGAGCGGGACAATGCATCGCCGATGATGAGCTCCTTGCCAGGTGTGTACACCAAATTGAAATCATACCTCCGGAGTTTGAGCAGAATTCTCTGCAAACGAGGCATCATGTTGTTCAGGTCCTTTTGGGTGATGTGGACCAGAGGCCTATGATCCGTCTCAGCAGTAAATGTTGGCAAGCCGTAGACATAATCATGAAATTAGAGGATGCCGGTGAGAAGACCTAAACACTCCTCAATCTGCACATATCTGGTCCCAGTGGGTGTCATTGTCCATGACGCATATGCTACTGGTACCCAGGATGATGTATCGTCTCTTTGAAGCAACCCCGCCCCAATGCCACCCTGACTCGTATCTGTGGATATCTTGGTCTCTCGGTCTGGGTCAAAGAATGCAAGGACGGGTGCAGTGGTGAGCTTGGCTTTCAGTTCCAGCCACTCTTTTCGGTACTCCGCCTCAAAGGCGGTTGATTTTCTCACCAGGTTGCGTAGGGCCGTGGTGTGTGTGGCATATTCGGGATGAACTTGCCAAGGAAATTGACCATTTCCAAGCAGCGCTGTACTGCCTTCTTGTCCTCCGGGGACTTTCATTGCCTCGATGGCTTTAATTTTGTCTGTGTTCGGGCGCACACCGTGTCGTGAAATCTGATCGTCCAGGAACTTCAGCGTTGATGTCCCAAAACAGCACTTGAACCTGTTTAGCTTGAGGCCATGTCCATGTATGCATCGGAATACTTTCTTGAGTTGCGACACATGTTCCTCTGGGGTTGTGGACCACATTATGATATTGTCAATGTAGACACGAACCCCTTCTATTCCCTCCATCATCTGTTCCATAATGCGATGGAAAATCTCTGATGCCGAGATGATGCCAAATGGCATTCGGTTGTAGCAGAATCTGCCAAAAGGCATGTTGAAGGTGCAGAGCCTTCTACTGGATTCTTCAAGTTGGATTTGCCAAAATCCTTGGAATGCGCCCAATTTTGTGAAGAAGCGCGCGTGTGCCATCTCACTCGTGATTTCTTCCCTCTTCGGGATGGGGTAATGTTCCCGCATAATGTTTTTGTTTAGATCCTTGGGGTCAATGCAGATGCGTAGGTCCCCCGAAGGCTTCTTTACGCACACCATCGAGCTGACCCAGTCGGATGGTTCAGTGACCTTGGAGATTATGCCTTTGTGTTGTAGACTTGTGAGCTCTGCCTTCAGGCGCTCTCTCAGTGGAGCAGGGACCCGTCGTGGTGCGTGGACCACTCGCTTCGCATCAGGCCACAGTAGAATCTTGTACTCGTACGGCAGCGTGCCCATCACTCTAAATACATCTGGGTACTGGGTTAGGATGTCGTCGATGCTGGCCTGAAGATCCGAATGGGACGGCGTCGTGGTGTAGACCCTTTGAATGAGGTTCAGTTGCTTGCAGGCGTGCGCACCTAGCAGGGACGTCCTGTCTGGTTTAACAATCTCGAAGCGTAAGCTTGCTTGTGTGTGTTGGCTGGCCACCTGCAGATGGCAGGACCCCAGTGCCTTGGTTGTGTTTCCATTGTAGTCCAGGAGCTTGCAGGCAGCTGGTAGGATTGTGGGGGGCTTCTTGGTTCTCTTGAAGTCCACCTGCGAAATCAGGTTGGCGGAGGCACCTGTGTCCAGTTTGAACTGGATGGGGCAGTGGTTGACTGCATGTCACTCGTCCTCGGAATCCACAGCCAGGATTGATTGGACTTGCGATGTGTCCGGTGTGGCGTATTCGCACTTCGTAATAATGCCCACTCGGTAAGTGTTGTCCAGGTATTCATCATCTGGATCTGTCGCACTGCCTGGATCAGAGCCATGCATTCGGTGTTGCACACTTCTGATGCGCCGCTGTCGGAATTGGGAGCGCTGGCTCCTGACTGGTGGTGCAGATCTGCACAGGGCTGCATAGTGGTTTGGTTTCCCGCAGTTTAAATAGCGTTTGCCTCTTGCAGGGCAGTTTTGTTTAAAATGGGCGGTGCCGCAGTTCGCACACGTCATGACGTGGACGCTCAGTGCGTCGTTGCACATGCGCGATGCGGTTCTCGGATGTCTGCACCTGCGCAGTGCTGTTTTCGGCCGCTTCGTGTTCCTGATCACATTGCGCATGCCTCGGACCCCAGGAAGAGCGCGGGAAATGGCCGCTTTCGTCAATGTGGAGGCGCTGCATCCAGGAGATGGCCTGAACACTCTCCATCTCGTGGGAGGCTTGTTTTTCACTTTCTGCCGTTTTGTACTGTGAATAGCGATTGTTAGAGTGCTCATGCACTGTACACATTTCAATCGCGACTGGCAGGGTCATGTGCTTGATTTTCAACAATTGCTCTCGCAGAGGATCAGAGTGGACTCCAAAAACGATTTGGTCTCTGATCATGGAGTCAGTGCTATCACTGAAATTGCAGAATTGTGCTAGCAGTCTAAGGTTAGTTAGATAGGAGTTGAAGGATTCGTCTTTACCTTGCATCCTCTGCTTGAAGATGTAGCGCTTGACAATTTTGTTGGTGTCCACTTCGCAGTGGCTGTCAAATTTGTCCAGGATGGTTTGGTACTTCGTTTTGTCCTGCCCTTCGGAAAAGTGAAAGGAGTTGAAGGTCTCTATCGCATGGTCACCCGCAGTGGTGAGTAGAAGAGCTATTTTCCAAGCATCGGTCGCGCCATTGAGGTCGGATACTTTCATGTATAGTTGAAATTTCTGCTTGAATGATCACCAGTTGGCATTAAGGTTACCAGTGGTCCTGAGCTGATGAGCAGCCTGAATCTTGTCCATTGTGCCTGTATTCAGTAGCTGGTTGTCACGGATCTTGCTGAGTTGAACTAAATAGATTGAACAGTCACCCCTGGTATCATGTTGTGTTATGCTGCTTCGGATGCTAAGTTATGCTACTTGATGCAGACTTAACTAAAGGATGGTCCAGCCTCTGAAATGAGTTCAACGTGTTTATTGAACTATTAACACAGTTCTCAAATGAGTTCGACTCTCTACTAATCTAACTGTAGTAACTCAGTCTAACTGTACCAGCTTGCTCTAAGCCACGTGCTGGGGTGTGATGCTGCTGATCAACCCTGTCTAACTCTCTAGATGTCTGTCTGTGGAAAGAGGCAGGGTGTGAATGCCTCATCCCTTTTATAGTGTTTATGTCATGCCCCCTTGTGGTGATGCCACCTGAGTGTCCTGACTGCCCATTGGTTGTGTCCTATTCTGAGTGTTCATTGGTTGCATGTTTGCACATCATGACAACCTGCACATCTTGAAACACTAAGCGACAATTTATCATGGCCAATCCACCTAACCTGCACATCCTTGGGCTGTGGGAAGAAACTGGAGCACTCTGATGAAACCCATGCAGACACAGGGAAAAGTGCTAACTCCAGACAGGCTGTCACCCAAGGCCAGAAATGAACCCGGGCCCCTGGCGCTGTGACGCAGCAGTGCTAACCACTGTCCCACCCTTGCCAAATAATGTTGGGGAGCTGCAGGTACAAATTGACGCATAGTGGCAGCAACAAAGACCTGGCTCAAACATGGAAAAGGCTGGGCACTTAATATTCCTGGCCATTTAGGAAATATAAGGAATGGAAAAAAGGAGAGTTGGTGGCAGTATTGATCGACATTGATTCTCCGTTTCTCCACGCCGGCGGGATTGCTAAGTGCCAAATTCTCCATCCTCGCTGGCAGCAGTAGCAAGGTTAACTCACAGTGGAGAATCCTGTCCATTATCATAGCACCTGAAAGGTCAAACCGAGACCCATGCTCCAGTACCTGTTTGGGTGGAAGTAAAAGATTCCATGGCAGGCTTTTGAAGAATTAGAGAGGTGTTCACCCCGGCGCCCTGGTCACAATTTACCCTCAATCAACATCACAAAAAAAAGTATTGACACCACATTGCAGTTTGTTGGATCTTGCAGTGCTCAAGTTGTCTGCATTGTGTCCTACATTATAGTAGTAGCTACACTACAGAAGTACCTCACTGGTTGTAAAGCACTTTGAGGAACCATGAAAGGCGCTATATAAACACAAGTCTTCCTTCTATTCTTTCTACTAAGTATCTGGTTCATTCTCTCCTCTGTGAAAGGCCATTAGTTACACTAAAGGGTAGACCAATGTCATTGTTTTATTCCTTGCGTTTCCACACATTCAGCATCAAGATTAAATTTGCCTTTCTCCATGCTTTTCCCAGTTCACCCAAAATGGATCCCTGTGTCTCTTTTGGTTCCTCCATTCCACAGTGAGGAAAGGACGGTGATCCAGCCCTTAAAAAGGCCCCTTGGATATGCACTATAAAACCAAAGTCACTTGGGTGCCACCGGTTTTCCCCTCTCTCTCCATCCCTGACCAAATACCTTTCCTCTGCTCAATGGGACAGTCAAGATTGGGAACTTGCCCGGGTAAATTCTGACTGTACGATCTGAAATGTTTTGCGATCGAATTATCACTAACCGACTTGGTAAACATTCTAGGGTCAGCAACTGGGAGCCCTCCTGTTGCAGGGGAATGAGTAGAATAATAGATTCTGCTGTAGGGTTCCAACTCATAAAAGCCCAGTGAACATCTGGTTGAGGTAAATAGCATAGATGCATTTAAATGGAAACTAGATCAGTGCATGGGGGAAGAAAGGAATACAAGGATATGTTGCTGGGACAAGGTGGAGTAAGTTGGGAGGAGGCACATAGAACATGAACAATGATATAATGTGTATTAATGGACGCTGGTGCAGTACATTGTCATATAAGATTACAATTATTGCTCAAACACTTTAAAAATGCTGTTAAGTGGAGTTTGTTTTCAATCATTTGAAATAAATCATTCAATCCCTACATTGTTACAGTAACAAAATATGAAGTTATTTTTCAAGAATTCAATTAATTGTTGTTAAGATTAACAATGAATTATTTCCCCTTTAAAAAATCAAAGTAAGCTTTCTCTTGACATTTATTAATATTGACAACTGATAGGAATGCTTGTGGACGGAGATCTCCCAGGAGAGTTGTGGTGGAAAATGTCAAGGTTCAAAAACAAGCGGAGTAGAAAGAATGCAGGAATTCCTTTATTTGGGTAATGAATTACTGAGAGACAGTTTCCAAAAAGTCACAGGGAGATGGTTCAAGAGTTTGTGCAGGACAGGAGACCTTGCTTCCATCTTTGGGTGTGGGCGCTTGATAAATCTCTGCTGGGGGTCCTGTTGCTCTTTCTTAGAATGTCTGTAACTACTCTGTCACTACATGCAACAATGAGTTTCTGTTTAAATTTGAGTCAGCATCTGGTTACTGTGACATTTATCCTCACTATCATTCCACCATTTATCCACATACTTTGCCCCCCCACTGAACTAATTAGAACCTGGACTTCCCACAAAAACAGGAATTGCCTGAGGAACTACTGTCTTGTAATGAAAGAGTAATTTATTATGTTCAAATTTTTCTCAACGCAACGAGCAATTATCTTTGTTTGCAATACAAGGTATGTTCACTGTCCTCCATTCTAATTGATCTTTGGACATCTTGAATACGACAATGCCAACGAATAACCTTTGTAGTTTCCGCTGTCTTGATGGTAAATACCATCACACCAGCAGGATCTTCCATTCCAGCCGGCAATGAACCCCCGTCCCAGGTTTCCCAGTGGCGTGGGGCGGTTTCTATGAGAAATCCCATTGACAGCGGTGGGACCAACGATCATGCCACCGGCCAACAGCAGGCCGCCTCCCGCCGCCGAGAAGCATGCCATGGGCGGCATGGAAAACCACCCCCATAGTCTATTTTGGTAGTTTTATTGATGGATAGATGAAAACTGCCTGTACCTCCTTGATTAATGCCATGAGATCATTTACATGTACTGAACATGCAGTTGGAACCTTAATTTAATACCTCTTTCAAAAAGTGACACCTCTGACAATGAAACCTGGATAATGGGTATTTTCCGCACATCCCCACCGTGGGTTTCCCGGTGGTGGCGTTGTCATGATATTTAGATCAGCATATCATGGTGCAATCAAACACACACTGATGGACATGCAGTAGGACCAACCAACACACACACAACATCGCAGCCAATCACCAGTGAGAGCACACGCACTATTATAACAGGGGACACTCCAGTTCCCGCTCATTCCAGCAGCAGCCAGCTCGGAGCACCGAGCTCAGAGCTTGCCACTCAGACATTCACCATGTGCTGAGTGCCTTACCCAGATAGTAATAAGACCGGGTCCACAGATTAGCTGGTCATGCAGGTACCCAAGTTAGCAGTGTGCTGTTACAGTTAAGTAGTAAATAAAATTGAGTTACACCATCTCCAGCCGTGTTGGATCGTTTGTAGACCAGAACACCCAACACGACATGATACCAGAAGTGGATGCAAGCCAGCGCCTGTGAGACCTACCTGCAACGCATCAGCAATCTGCCATCCTTCACCATGGAGAACATCAACCCGCCGCCGCCGCTCCGAATCGCTGGCAATCTCGGGGTCAATTGGAAACTGTTCAAACAGTGCTTTCAACTCTTCCTCGAGGCCACAGACAGGGAGAATGCATCGGACACCAGGAAGATTGCCCTTCTTCTCTCCACGGCGGGGCAACACGCCATTCACATCTTTAACTCCCTTACATTTACGGACGGCAAGGACAAAACCAAATACAAGACGGTGCTCCTGATGTTCGACGAAAACTTCAGCGTGGAAGTCAACGAAAGCTTCGAGAGGTACCTGTTCCAGCAGCGCCTGCAAGGTAAGGACGAACCTTTCCAGTCTTACTTAACACACCTCCGCCTCCTCGCGCAGTCCTGCGGCTATGGGACCACCTCTGACTCCATGATACGTGACCAGATAGTTTTCGGAGTCATGTCGGACACCCTGCGCCAGCAGCTCCTTCGGGTCAAGCAACTCACCCTGGCGACTGCCATCGAGACCTGCGTCCTGCATGAGAATGCCACCAGCCGGTACTCACACATCCAGGCGGCTGAAACGGCGTGGCACGGGCCCCACGAGGTGGAGCGGGTCCAGACGATTGAGTACCTCCCGGGCCACGGCCTGGAGGAGGCCGGCCATTTCGCGCGCTTTCCGAGGACTCCCGCGCTTGTACGCGCCAAAAGAGGGGATGCTGTCACAGAGGAACGCGATGCGCAGGCGCGCACTACGCAAGACCGCACCACGCATACGCGGTGGCGCAACGAACGCACTGACATCACAATGTGCGGCAACTGTAGCTCCGCCATTTAAAGCGGCAATGTCCTGCCAAAGCGCAACAATGCCTACGCTGTGGCAGGTTGGGCCACTACGCTGCCTGCTGTCGAGCAGCTCACCCTGCCAACTCGTACCCGTTTAACCAGCCTTGCAGAAACGTTCAGGCAATTCAATCCACGTTCACCGAGTCCGATGTCACACAGACCAATGACCCTGAGGACAGGGAGCCCTTCCGCGTTGCTGTCATCAACAAGAACAAGCTGTCCCCGAGTCGAATGCACCAGCCGCTGTCAGTGCACAGCATTGATCCGGACAACGAGTGGTGTGCCACCCTGACGGTCAACCGATCCCAGATCAGATTCCGCCTGGACACTGGTGCCTCCGCCAATCTCCTCGCATGGTCAGCATTCCAGACCCTGAAGGTTAAACCACCTATTCTGCCATCCAACTGTCAACTCGTTGACTATAATGGCAACGTCACCCCGCCACGGGGTCGTGCCAGCTCGAAGTGACACACAAATCACGTAAAGCCACACTACCATTCAAAATCGTGGGCTCTTCAAAGGACTCTCTGCTAGGCGCACAGGCGTGCAAAATCCTCCACCTCGTTCGGCGTGTACACTCTCTCTCGTCAGAAGGCACGTCCGATTTCCCAGATGCAGACTTTAGGGCGCAGCTCAACTCAATCCTCACGCACAACCAGAGGGCAAACAGTCAACGCATGTTTTCGAGGGCATGGGCACACTGCCCTACACGTACAAAATCTGGCTTAAACAGGAGGCCACCCCGGTAGTTCACGCACCTCGCAGGGTCCCAGCACCTCTCAAGGACCGCCTCAAGCAGCAGCTGCAGGACCTTCAGGACCAAGGAGTGCTTTCACGGGTAACGGAGCCGACTCCATGGGTCAGCTCCATGGTGTGCGTCAAGAAGCCTTCCGGCGAGCTCCGGATCTGTATAGACCCGAAAGACTTAAATTGCAACATAATGAGGGAACACTACCCCATACCCAAACGTGAGGAGATCACGTGCGAGATGGCTCGTGCAAAAATATTCACCAAGCTTGATGCCTCCAAGGGCTTCTGGCAGATTCAATTGGATCAGTCCAGCAGGAAGCTGTGTACATTCAACACTCCATTTGGCAGATACTGCTACAATCGGATGCCATTTGGCATCATATCGCCCTCTGAAGTGTTCCATCACATCATGGAACAGATGAAGGAGGGCATCGAAGGGGTGCGCGTCTATGTAGACACCGTCATTATTTGGTCCACCACACCGCAGGAGCACGAGTCGCCTCCAGCGCGTCTTTAAACGGATACGAGAACAGGGCCTGCGGCTTAACCAAGCCAAATGCTCTTTTGGACAAACTGAGCTGAAGTTCCTGGGGGACCACATCTCCCAGTTGGGGGTGCGGCCGGATGCCGACAAGGTGGCAGCCATCACGGCCATGCAGAAGCCCACATTCCGCTTTCTCGGAATGGTCGACTTCCGAGGAAAGTTCATTCCTAACCTTGCTTCCCACACTACAGCTCTCCGGCACCTTGTCAGGAAGACAACTGAATTCCAGTGGCTTCCCACCCACCAGGGTGAATGGGAGGAGCTCAAGGTCAAGCTCACCACCGCCCCGGTACTGGCGTTTTTTGATCCTGCAAGGGAGACGAAAATCTCGACTGACGCCAGCCAGTCTGGCGGTCCTCCTACAACGGGATGACGTCTCATCATGGGCCCCAGTCGCCTATGCGTCACGGGCCATGACCCCCACAGAGCAGCGCTATGCGCAGATTGAGAAGGAGTGCCTCGGCCTGTTGACTGGCATTGACAAGTTCCACGACTATGTGTATGGCCTTCCCCAGTTCACTGTGGAGACTGACCATCGGCCACTGGTTGGCATAATTCAAAAGGACCTCAACGATATGACCCCTCGCCTCCAGCGCATTCTTCTCAAACTCCGGAGGTACGACTTTCAACTTGTCTACACCCCGGGTAAGGACCTCATCATCGCAGACGCTCTGTCCAGGGCAGTCAACACACCGTCCGACCCTGAGGGGTTCGTTTGCCAAGTCAACGCACATGTAGCCTTCACTTCTGCCAGTCTGCCAGCCACTGATGCACGCCTGGCCCACATTCGACGTGAGACTGCAGCCGACCCCCTTCTGCAACGTGTGATGCGCCACATGATGGACGGGTGGCTCAAGGGACAATGCCCACAGTTTTACAACGTTCGGGACGACTTGGCAGTCGTTGATGGTGTCCTCCTGAAGCTGGACCGCATCGTGATCCCACACAGCATGCACCGGCTTGTTTTAGAACAACTGCACGAAGGCCATCTCGGCGTTGAGAAGTGCCGGCAGAGGGCCTGAGAGGCTGTGTACTGGCCGGGAATAAGTAAGGACATTGCTAACACTGTGCTCCATTGCCCCACCTGTCAGCGGTTACAGCCGGCACAACCCCGTGAGACCCTTCAGCCCCATGAGTTGGTCACGTCCCCCTGGTCAAAGGTGGGTGTGGACTTGTTCCATGCACTCGGCAGGGACTACATCACCATCATCGACTACTTTTCCAGCTATCCCGAGGTTGTACGCCTGCACGACACCACGTCATCGGCTGTCATCCGGGCCTGCAAAGAGACCTTTGCTCGCCACGGCATTCCGCTCACCGTGATGTCAGACAATGGCCCCTGCTTTGCAAGTCAGGAATGGTCTTCCTTCGCCAGCTCATACAACTTCACACACGTGACGTCCAGTCCTCTGCATCCTCAGTCGAATGGCAAAGCAGAAAAGGGCATCCATATCGTTAAAAAGGCTCCTCTGCAAGGCTGCTGATGCAGGATCCCACTTCTGCCTCACCTTGCTGGCCTATCGCTCGGCCCCACTGTCCACGGGCCTGTCGCCGGCCCAGCTGCTTATGGGTCGCACCCTCAGGACCACTGTGCCATCCATTCACGTCCCAGACCTCGACCATGCTCCGGTACTTCGGCGGATGCAGCAACAGCGTGATCAACAAAAGGCGACACATGATGCTCGGGCGACTGATCTTCCTGCCCTGGCGCCTGGAGATAATGTCCGCATACACCTTCCAGAGGGCGGCTGGTCGACAACCGCTGAGGTTCTCTGACTGATGGCTCCCCGCTCGTTCCTGGTTCGTTTGCCTGATGGCTCTATTCACCGCCGCAATCGGCGTGCCCTTTGTCTGGTTCCACGCTCGCTACGTGATCCTGCACCGGTGCCACGCCCTCCTGTTGTCCCTGCAATGGACTTTGTTGACCTTCCGGACGCCCTGCATCCTCCTCAGTCGACCGTCGCCCGGCCCATTCCTCAGCCGGTGGATCCTGAACCACCCTGAGGCGGTCAACCCGAATTCGTCGCCCACCTGAGAGACTTAATTTATGAACCTTTTCATATTGGACTCACTGACTTGTTCTGACATATTGTTTTTGACTTTTTGCTATACTGTTTAAGATTTTGTTGTTGTTTGTTAATGAAATGAAATTAAAATGACATTGGTTTCGTTCTTGGTGTAACATAGTTAGTTTCTGCACATGGCACCTTCCTGTGTCTTTTGTATAGCCACATGTACATATTGTTGTAAATATTGCACACACATGATTAGATGCACTCACCACACTTTATTTATTATCATGTAGGCACATATTCTTTGCGAAAAGGGGGGATGTCATGATATTTAGATCAGCATATCATGGTGCAATCAAACACACACTGATGGACATGCAGTAGGACCAACCAACACACACACAACAACGCAGCCAATCACCAGTGAGAGCACACGCACTATAAAAACAGGGGACACTACAGTGCCCGCCCATTCCAGCAGCAGCCAGCTCAGAGCACCGAGCTCAGAGCCTGCCACTCAGACATTCACCATGTGCTGAGTGCCTCACCCAGATAGTAATAGGACAGGGTCCACAGATTAGCTGGTAATGCACATCCCCAAGTTAGCAGTGTGCTTTTATAGTTAAGTAGTAAATAAAATTGAGTTACACCATCTCCAGCCGTGTTGGATCGTTTGTATATCAGAACACCCAACACGACAGGCGTGTGGTGCATTTAGTGGGAAATGACATTGACAGCGGCAGGATCAGAAGCTACCACCAGCTAATGACAAACCGCCTCCTGCCACTGAGAAACACGCAGCGGAGAGGCCAGAGAATCGCGCCCTAAAATCCTGGGAGTGGGAATTAAACCCCGATCTTCTGACTCAGATGTGAGAATTCCACCATTAAACCGGGCTAAAACCATTGTGGCACTTTATTCTATGTCCACTATCTGTCACCTTCGCTAATGTATGCATAATGAAGTTGAATAAGATTGTTCACTGCAGGAATGGAGCAGTGTTGCATGTCTTGGGGTTGTTCATTGATCATCGGATGAAATATGGTGTGGCAGAATTATTGATTGCTGATGGTGAGAATGAGGCCAAGAGGAGTCATCTGTCATCTGCAGACTGGAGGTTGTGGACAGTGACATTATGGAGAGGGACATTGTGGTAGGGTGGGATCTTAAGGGGTGGGCTTTGCAGTCCATGTGATCGACTTGGGACCAATCGCACAGGAGCACGTACCCTGACCAATGAAGAGAAAGCGCGGGTCCTGGGAGCAGGGCCCTCGGCAGTGTGGACTCCAGAGCTGGAGAGTCAAAAACCTAACTATCATTGCTCTGTGCCTGTGTATAATTCCTTTTTCTACTGGTAATAAAGCCCTTTAGTAGTTACTGGAAGTCCTCAGTGAATTGTCTCGTACCACTACATTGGCAATGAGGTAAATGGTTCGGTCTTCAGCAATTTGGGATTTTGAGGGGGAAGGAAGAAACCTTGAAAGACGGACGGGAACCGTGAACTTTCGACAGTGGCACCTGGAAAGTGAGTAAGGTGCCAATGATCGGAAAGTGAAAACCATTTGACCAGAGGACCGAAAAGGCACCAGTACATCGAACAGCTCCGCTAATTCTTAACAGTGAATGCGATCACAGGGGTTGACAAGCGGAAGGTAATACATTTGACAGAGTGTGGGTCTCAAACCTACAATCTGATAAGAAATCTTATGTCCCCGGAGGCTCCCGATTCGAAACCCTATGAGCAGTTAGTCATGTTGATCGAGGAACATTTTAACCCCAGGCCCGCAATCATCCTCCAGCAGTAAAAATTCAACTCTGCTGTTAGGGACCCAGAAGAGTGCATCCCTGCCTTCGTAGTCAGACTCCATCAAATAGCTGAGATTTGTGAGTTTGGTGCAGTGTTCAGCAACATGCTGCGCAACTGCGTAGTTTGCGGGATCACCAACCTCGGTTTCTAGAATAAACTCCTGGCTGTTGGACAAAGTGATCGAGCTAGCTCAGGTGAAGGAATGCGCTGAACAATGCACACCTGGAGCTCCAAAGAATGCCAGAAGGGAAAGTCGTGGGGCAGTACGGCTCCAAGGCACACAGTGAGATCAGCAGGCACAGTAGAAAACCAGTCACGGCCCTCAGGACAGGATTGAAGTCAGAGGACCAGGGAAAGATTGGATCATCAGCTCAAGACAGAGATGAATTGTTATCGATGCAGGGGAGATCACCCACAGGAAGCCTACCACTGTTGCGCATCTGCCTGTTCCCGTTGCAATCGAAGAGGTCATATCCAGGTACGTTTCCTCATGAGGCAGAGCGCACCAAGCAACAAACAATATCAGCAGCAGCAGTAATCCTCTACACCACTGAACCATGTGGAGAAGGACTGTGAGGAGGAGCATGAGATGCTCCGTCTAAATGTCATTGAAGTAAACAAGACAGTTCCAATCTAAATAATTCTACAAGTGAATGGAAGACCCTCGGAGATGGATTGGTTACAGTTATGCGGGAGCAGATGTTTGATTATATTCGAGAAGGGGCTCAGACCCCGAATTTGGGTAGCACGACGGCTAAGCTGCCAGCCTACACGGGGAAAACCCTAAAACTTCTTGGATCCACCAGCACAAAGAGCAAGAGGCCCAGATGCTTTTGGTTATCGTAGAGAGGCACAGACCAAGCCTGATGGGAAGGGGCTGGTTACAGCGAATTAACCTAAATTGGCTGGAAATCTCTAAAATTTCAAACATCTTCGCAAGACACCCTGTGAAGGTACGAGGACATGTTCTGCAATGCGTTAGGTCAGATCTAGGACAAGAAGGCCAAAATGTATGTCCATCCAGATGCAACATCTGCATTTTTAAGGCCAGATAAATGCCTTACACCCTGCATCAAAAGGTGGAAGCTGAGCTAAAGCAGTTAGAGGAACTGGGAATCATTAAACCAGTGTGATTTTCTGAGTGGGTAGTCACCATAGTCCCTGTGCTGAAGCCAGGCCAATCAATAGGAATGTTGGGACTATAAACTCACTATCAACCAGGCTGCCCGGGTGGACCTGATCCCCCGAATCGAGGATCCCTACACCAAGCAGGCGGGAAGCTCACCTGCTCCAAGCTGGATCTCAACCTGCAGTTGGAATTAGACGAGAAGTCCCGAAGGGCTGTCGCAATCACTACACATAATGCCTTAATTCAGTACACCAGGATACTTTTCAGCATTTCGTTGGCCTGCTCTATTTTGCAGCATACCATGCCAAGCCTCCTTCAGTGTATCCCAAAAGTGATGATCTACCTAAACAATGTTTTAGTCACTGGAGTCACACACGAAGAGCACGTGTCAAGTTTGGAGGAGGCTTTAAAGGGATTCAGAGATGCGGGCGTCTGCCTTAAACATGAGAAATGTACCTTCCAGGCCACAGAGGTCACGTCCTTGGGATTCTGAGTGGATGCCACAGCTCAACACCGACTCGAAGAAAAGGTCAAAACCAAACGGGAGGACCCAGCACCCAGGAATGTAGCCAAGCTGACATCTTTAATACCAGAAAATGCAAGAGCATAAGTAGGCCATTCGGCCCATTGAGTCTGCTCTGCCATTCAATGAGATCATGGCTGATCTGATAGAATGCCTAGCTAATTATTCATAATGTCTTCTACGCTAACTTTTCACCTATTTCATTTTACATCATATTATTTAATGCTATTTAAGAAAGCAATTAAATGTTTTTGAATTATTCAATTCAATAATGAACAGAAAAAAACAAAACTCCTCATAAAAAGAAATTATTTTACAGTTTTTACAGAGCATTTTCAACATTAACATGAACAAATCTTGATGTTCACAGGTTGAATCAACAAAACCGTGAAAAGTTCAATGTATGAAGTGAAAAGTAAATAGATAAGGAGAAGCTGGACTCCAGTCATCTGGGGCGAGATTCTCCGACCCCCCGCCGGGTCGGAGAATCGCTGGGGGCTGGCGTGAATCCTGCTCCCGCCGGTTGCCGAATTCCCCGGCACCGGATATTCGGCGGGGGCGGGAATCGTGCCGCGCCGGTTGGCGGGCCGCCCCCCGCGATTCTCCGGCCCGGATGGGCCGAAGTCCCGCCGCTAAAATGCCTGTCCCGCCGGCGTAGATTAAACCACCTACCTTACCGGCGGGACAAGGCGGCGCAGGCGGGCTCCGTGGTCCTGGGGGGGGGGGCGTGGGGCGATCTGGCCCCGGGGGGTGCCCCCACGGTGGCCTGGCCCGCGATCAGGGCCCACCGGTCCGTGAGCGGGCCTGTGCCGTGGGGGAACTCTTTCCCTTCCGCCTTCGCCACCGTCTCCACCATGGCGGAGGCGGAAGAGACTCCCTCCACTGCACATGCGCGGGAATGCCGTGAGCGGCCGCTAACGCTCCTGCGCATGCGCCGCCCGGAGATGTCATTTCCGCGCCAGCTGGCGGGGCACCAAAGGCCTTTTCCGCCAGCTGGCGGGGCAGAAATTAGTCCGGCGCGGGGCTAGCCCCTTAAGGTTGGGGCTCGGCACACCTTTGGGGCGGCGCGATGCCCGACTGATTTGCGCCGTTTTGGGCGCCAGTCGGCGGACATCGCGCCGATACCGGAGAATTTCGCCCCTGGTCTTTAAGTATATACTGACTGCAAAATAAGGCTAGCTCTAGATAAATCTGGAATAAATATTTTGAAGGTAATTTTTCTTCTGAAGCACTGTCACAATAGAGCATTTACTGCAGCAATAGAACAAAGAACAAAGAAAAGTACAGCACAGGAACAGGCCCTTCGGCCCTCCAAGCCCGTGCCGACCATGCTGCCCGACTAAACTACAATCTTCTACACTTCCTGGGTCGAAGAGAGACAAGCGCAGGGTTCAAAATGTACCGACGTCTCTGGTCAATTAACACCGCATGAGTAGCAAGAGGATGGAGAATGTCAGTGAGACAGTAATAAAACCCAGCAATTTTCCATTCAACGATCCTAATATTTTTACTACATCGGGACATAATAATTTGGATTAAGTGTCCTTCCTAATAGTTACACAGTGCATCAAGTCTTGTAGCACTTGTCCAAAGACTGCAGGAATCAATTGAACTCTGCCACGTGTTAATTTATTGGAATTAAGACACGATAATAGTCAGCATTCTACAATTGTCCTTCGTGCTCTTATGATGGAAAAGGGCATGATAGCAACTCAGATTAAGGTTCCCCTCGTGATTGCTTTCTAGCAAGCTCTGCTAGACAAGCTAACCAGGTAGATTAATGTTATAGGTGTGGACCTTTCTGAAGTAGAAAACGCATCCACAATTTAACTTGTCTGCTCTTGCCTGTTGGAAGATACTTGAGGGCACAGTAGACGGGCGGAGGGCTGGGTTCACCTATGATACTGTGACCTATTTGGATTTCTCTCACATTAAGTTATACATGCTGGAACTCAGATCTAATCATTTAAAGACACTGAAGGTTTAAGCACCAAGGTGCTGCCATTGTTATTCCTCGTGCCTAAACTTTTGTTTTCCTGGTCTCCTCTCCTGAGACTGAAAAAGAAGCTGTTTCTAGTATTGTTGTGCTTCACAAAAACATTGTAATGCCTTTGTACATATAGACATATGAATTAGGAGCAGCCATAAGCCATTTTGCCCCTTAAGCCTGCTCATTTAGTTAGAACATTGCTAATCTGATTGGGGTTTCAACTCAACTTTCCTGTCTACTGTCTATACCCTATAGCTCCATTGTTAATAAAGAATCGACTTACGGTGGTGGCCATGGAGTGAGCGGTCGCATATTTGGTAGCTCCCACTCAGGGTGGAATCTTTTGGTCCTTTTCGCGTCTGAGGGGTGACGTTATAGGATGGAAGAGGTGTAGGAGTGCCAGTAGAAGGTGCAACTCCTCTGGTGTGGCTGGTGGATGGATCCACGAACTAGGAGTGGGTCGGGAAGAAGGGAGTTGTTGGAGCAGGAGAGTCTTCAAGGTGCACCACAGGTTAAGATGGTGGAGGACAAAGGGGCTGTTTTGCTCACCCAGTAGTCAACAGAGCAGTTGGTGGACTTTTCAAATGAAAAGTTCAGTCACCAGAGGAGGGAGGCCCTGGAGGACCTGGCCAAGCTGGTGGAACCAGAAAGTGGAGGCGGTGGGGGAGCACGAGGAGCAGTTGGCCTCGTTGGTGGCCGAGGTGGGGATGATACGGGAGACCCAAAAGAGGCTGAAGAAGAAAGTGGGAGACTTCGAGAATCGCTCCAGCAGGCAAAATGTGAGGATCGTGGGGATACCCGAAAGCATTGAAGGAGCGGAGGCCGGCACATATGTGGCCAAACTGTTGGAGAAGCTGACGGAGGAGGGGGCCTTCGACCGGTCCCTGGAAGCCAACCAAGCGCACAGGGCATTGATGAGGAGGCCACAGGCAGGTGAGCCGCCAAGGGCAATAGTGGTGCGGTTGCATCGCTTCTTGGATAAAGAGATGCCCCCGTAGGACAGGAAGTGGAGGTGGCAGTGGCAATGGATGCGGAGAAGGCTTTCGACCAAGTGGAGTGGGAATATCCGTGGGAGTTGTTGGCGTGGTTCAGATTTGGGCAGGGGTTTGTGGACTGGATCCGGTTGCTGTTGGGCACAGGTCGCAAGTGTACGAATGAACCGGGTGAGCTCAGGGTATTTTGGGCTGCACCATGGGACAAGGCAGGGGTGCCCGCTCTCCCCATTGCTCTTTGCCTTGGCTGTAGAGCCATTGCCAATGGCGCTTAGAGCGTTGAGGGATTGGAAAGGGAATGCGCATGGGGCGTCGAGCACAGGGTTTTGCTGTATGCGGACAGCCTGTTATATATTTTGGACCCACTCACTGGGTGGCATCGGGGCCATTATGAGGATTTTGGAGGACTTTGGCCGGTTCCCCGCGTACAAGTTGAACATGGGAAAGAGCGAGGTGTTCCCAATTGAGACCAGGGGGTAGGAAAGGAGGTTAGGGGAGCGATTCAGATACCTGGACATCCAGGTTACGCGGGGGCTGGGTGAAACTACATAAGTTAAATTTGTCTCAGCTGATGGAGCAAGCAATGCGGAATTTCAAGAGTGGGATTTGCTGATGGAATGACAGGGGTCCCGGTGGGGGGCATTAAGCGGAAGTGGGAGGAGGAGCTAGGAGGGGAGAGGTGGAGGCCGGGACATGGGAGAGGCTCTGCGGAGGGTGAATGCATCCTCATTGTGTGCGAGGCTCAGTCTTATTCATTTTTAAGTAGTCCACAGGGTGCATACGACGGTGGCTAGGATGAGTTCTTTGAGGGAGTAGAGGCCAGGTGTGGGCGGTAAAGGTTAAGGGGGTTAAAATGGGGAAGGCAGGACAGGAGGAGGGGGTATGGCGGGGTGGGTGGGGGAGTGGTTATTTATTACGTTGTATAATTTTACTTCTGATTCCATTTGTCTTGCTGTTTGTTTATGCAAAATGGCTGAGTAAAATATTTTTTAAAAAGTTAATCAAGAATCTATCCAACTCAGCCTAAAACATATTCAATGACTTTACCTCCACTGCTCTGTGGGAAGAGAATTCCACAGATCAATCACCCTCAGGGAAAGATTTCTCCTCACCTCTGCCTTAAATGGGAGATCCCATTATTTTTAAACTGTGTCCCCCTAGTTCTAGTCTCTCCCACAGCATCTGACTTACCAATTCCCCTCAGGATTATTCATCAGTTATGAGGATAGATTAGAGAGGTTAAGACTTTCCTGGGAATTGATAGAGTCCTTCCTTTTGATTTCCCTTAGTTCCCATTGCAGTTGTTTTGTTTTATTAGTTTTGGTTTATGGACTCATAATCAGAATGTGCCTTTAATCAATGGACTTAAGCTGAGGCAACCTGCTAATCAGTGTGTTCCAGGATATGTTTTTGGAGAGGGGAAACAGACTCGTTGGCACAAAGGGAATCTTAAGAAACAGCTTTGGACGAAGTTGGTTCGATTGGCTGATTGGCAACCTGTGGGTTGGTCAGGGACAGTGTTCTGGCTGACAGTAGTCAGTGATTGGTTCCTGTGGGATGCCTCTGAGAGAGCTGGTCAGAAGTGACTAGGCCTTGAATGAAGAAGGAACTCTCTCGCACTGCTGAAGTAAAGAAATGCTTTATTGGTCCAGTAAGTGCCTGGCACATCTTTGCGATAGATTTGAAATGATTTTGAATCTACAAAGAAGGTAGACACCCTTGCCAGAGAAAGCCCTCTCAAGCTTTGAAGAAAGAGCACAGTACGAAGTCTTACAACACCAGGTTAAAGTCCAACAGGTTTGTTTCGATGTCACTAGCTTTCGGAGCGCTGCTCCTTCCTCAGGTGAATGCAGAGGTCTGTTCCAGAAACACATATATAGACAAATTCAAAGATGCCAAACAATGCTAGGAATGCGAGCATTAGCAGGTGATTAAATCTTTACAGATCCAGAGATGGGGTAACCCCAGGTTAAAGAGGTGTAAATTGTATCAAGCCAGGACAGTTGGTAGGATTTTGCAGGCCAGATGGTGGGGGATGACTGTAATGCGACATGAATCCGAGGTCCCGGTTGAGGCCGCACTCATGTGTGCGGAACTTGGCTATAAGTTTCTGCTCGGCGATTCTGCGTTGTCACGGGTCCTGAAGGCCGCCTTGGAGAACGCTTACCCGGAGATCAGAGGCTGAATGCCCTTGACTGCTGAAGTGTTCCCCGACTGGAAGGGAACATTCCTGCCTGGTGATTGTTGCGCGATGTCCGTTCATTCGTTGTCGCAGCGTCTGCATGGTCTCGCCAATGTACCACGCTTCGGGACATCCTTTCCTGCAGCGTATGAGGTAGACAACGTTGGCCGAGTCGCACGAGTACGTACCGCATACCTGGTGGGTGGTGTTCTCACGTGTAATAGTGGTATCCATGTCAATGATCTGGCACGTCTTGCAGAGATTGCCATGACAGGGTTGTGTGGTGTCGTGGTCACTGTTCTGAAGGCAGGGTAGTTTGCTGCAAACAATGGTCCGTTTGAGGTTGCGCGGTTGTTTGAAGGCAAGTAGTGGGGGTGTGGGGATGACCTTGGCAAGATGTTCATCATCATCAATGATGTGTTGAAGGCGAGGTTGAAGAAAGAAGCATTGAAGAGAAAGCTTGAACCTCTGAAAGAATTTAACTGAAAACCATCATAGTATAGCGGGCAGCACGGTAGCACAGTGGTTAGCACAATTGCTTCACAGCTCCAGGGTCCCAGGTTCGATTCCGGCTTGGGTCACTGTCTGTGTGGAGTCTGCACATCCTCCCCGTGTGTGCGTGGGTTTCCTCTGGGTGCTCCGGTTTCCTCCCACAGTCCAAAGATGTGCAGGTTAGGTGGATTGGCCATGCTAAATTGCCCTTAGTGTTCAAAATTACCCTTGGTGTTGGGTGGGGTTACTGGGTTATGGGGATAGGGTGGAGGTGTTGACCTTGGGTACGGTGCTCTTTCCAAGAGCCGGTGCAGACTCGATGGGTTGAATGGCCTCCTTCTGCACTGTAAATTCTATGAAGTCTATGAAGATCTTTTATCCTTTTTACTTTGTTGTCATTTTATTCTTCCCTCATCAACACCCTTTCCCTATATGTTGTCTATGTGTGGGTGTTTATATAGTGGGGCGAGTTAGAAACGGGGAATTTGGGTAAGGGGGATTAGGTGGTCAGCTAATTTTGTCAGTTTAATTATATTCCTGTTAAATAAATAAAAGGTTAAATTTGCAAACCTGCTGACGGCAGTTTATTAGGCTCAGGTAATGTCCTCAGGTATTTTTAAATTTAACTTGTGCTGTGACTCCGGAGCAAGTGGGGTTGGAGTTGACGGCGCACTAGCCCAGGGATTCGTGGCAGAATGGTGAACCATTATGGCAAGTTCATTCTAAAACTGGTCACAATGTTGGCACCACTTCCCCAGTTGCTAAGGAAACACCAACATTGGCAATGGTAGGAGCAGCAAGAGGAAGATTTTTGCTGAGTAAAACTGATGTGTGAAGTAAGCTGGTTCACCGTTGACTGCAACTGGGTGCAGTGAAACTAGAAACAGGCTTCTGACACAGGAGATGGTCCAACACTGTTTTATTGAACTTGCTGATTGCAGTACATAGGCTGCTGTGAGTTGACACTCCATCAATCTAACTGATAACCTCCTACTGGCTTGACCAGACTAACTCTCTACCTCATGGTGATAGTGCTCACTGGCTTGTGCACTCTTACTATCTCAGTAGCTGTGTCCTGTAGAGAGAGGGAGAGTCATAATGCCCGGTGTGCTTTATAGAGGTGGTGTCCTGTCTGGTGATTGGCTGTTATGTGTCGTGTGTTCATTGGTTATCCTGTCTGTCAATCACTGCCTGTCTGCATCTCATTATATACATGAGTGGATATGATGACATCTCCCCTTTTTGAAGTAAATTTTGGAACGTGGCGATATATATACGTGCATGATTATGTACAAGTGGTAAGTGAATGAACATAGGTACATGGGGAGGTGTCTATTGTGCAGATACAGAGCAAACCGTACAAGATTTAAGTCTATAGATTTAGTCTTTGTGGCGGGCGACGGATTTTTGTCGATCGCCTCAGAGGTGGAGGGGGGGACGCCAGCACTTGGACAGGCGGGATTGCTGCCATGTCGGTGGCCTCATGGAGAGGCCGGATCGCTGCCAGATTGGTGGCCTCGTGGTGCGAGATGCCCGGAGGAGGCATGATGACATGCGGAGTAGTGCAGCCAGGCGGTGCGCAGGGAACTTTTCGTAGCACCCTCCTGTTGCGCCGTAGAATGGAGCCATCAGCCATTTGGACAACGAAGGACAGCTGGGGCTGACCAACCTCCCTCATGCAACTGGACGCGAACAGCATCGTCTGGAGCCAGGGCAGGTAGATCCTTGGCATGAGCATCATACGTGATCTTCTGCTGGTCCCTGGATCACTGCACTTTCTGCAGCACCGTGAGGCAGTCAAGGTCTGGAACATGGATGGCTGGAACAGTTGTCCTCAGGTTGCGGTTCATGAGCAGCTGCGTCGGAGACAAACCAGTCGACAGAGGGGTTGCCTTGGACAAAGAACAAAGAACAAAGAAAAATGCAGCACAGGAACAGGCCCTTCGGCCCTCCAAGCCCGTGCCGACCATGCTGCCCGCTATATGCCAAAAGCGCCAGGTTGAAGTCTGAGGCTGATCTGCAGCCTTGCACAGCAACCATTTGACAATATGGACCCCTTTATCAGCCTTCCCGTTTGATTGCGGGTGATGGGGACTGAATGTGATGTGACTGAAGTGGTAGGATCGTGCAAAGTCGGACCACTCTTGGCTGTAGAAACATGGGTCGTTGTCACTCATTACTGTGAGTGGTATGCCGTGCCTGGCAAACGTCTCTTTGCAGGCTTTAATCACTGACTTCGACATGAGATCCAACAGTTTCACCACTTCCGGGTAGCTGGAGATGTAGTCGTCCAAGAGCACGTAATCATGCCCATTTATGTGAAAGAGGTCTGTCCCCAACTTGGACCACGGAGAAGTCACGATCTCGTGCTGTTGCAGTGTTTCCTTGGGCTGAGCTGGTTGAAACTTCTGGCATGTTGTGCAGTTGAGGACTGTGTTGGCAATGTCCTGGCTGATGCCAGGCCAGTAGACTGCCTGCCGAGCTATGCATCAACATTTTTCGACTCCAAGGTGACCCTCATGGATCTGTCTGAGCACCATGGCTTGCATGCTTTGGGGAATGATGATTCTATCTAGTTTAAGAAGGATCCCTCGACAACCGTTAACTCGTCCTTAACGTTGAAGGACTGGGGGCACTGCCCCTTTTGCCAGCCATGGGCGAGGTGTTGCATCACGCGCTGCAGTAGAGGATCCTTGGCAGTTTCTTCGTGTATTTGGACAACTCGTTCATCAGTGGCTGGGAGGTTGCTGGCACACAACTGCACCTGTGCCTCGATGTGTGAATGAAGTCGCCCTGTTCACACGGCATGGTGATGGATCGGGATAGGGCATCCGCGACGATCAGCTCCTTGCCCGGTGTGTAGACGAGGTCGAAGTCATTTCAATGGAGACGAAGAAGAATTCGCTGCAGCCGAGGTGTCATGTCATTTAAATCCTTCTGGATTATGTGGACTAAAGGCCTGTGGTCTGTTTCCACCGTGAGCTTCGGCAGACCGTATACGTAGTCATGAAACTTGACTATTCCTGTCAGGAGACCCAGACACTCCTTTTCGACCAGGGCATACCGTTGTTCGGTCAGAGTCATGGCATATGCCACTGGAGCCCAGGACGAGGAATCGTCTCACTGGAGGAGCACTGCCCCAATGCTGTCCTGGCTTGCGTCTGTGGATATCGTGGTGTTCTTGGTCGGGTCAAAGAACGCCAGTACTGGGGCTGTGGTGAGCTTCGCCTTCAGCTCAAGCCACTCCGCTTGATGTGCGGGAAGCCACTGGAACACTGTCGACTTTTTAACGAGATGCCAGAGGGTCAGGGTGTGGGATGCCATGTTGGGAATGAATTTTCCGAGAAAATTTACCGTCCCGAGGAAGCGGAGGACCGCCTTTTTGTCCTCTGGTGCCTTCATAGCATTGATTGCCAGCACCTTGTCGGCGTCAGGTTGCATACCTTGCTGTGAAATGTGGTCACCTAAACACTTGATAGCGGACCGACCAAACGAGCATTTGGCCCTGTTGAGCTGGAGGCCATTTTCATGAATCCTCTGGCAAACCTGTTTGAGGCGAGCAATGTGATCCTCGGGTGTTGTGGACCAGATGATCACGTCGTCCACATAGACTCGCACCCCCTCGATGCCCTCCATCATTTGCTCCATTATGCGATGAAATACTTTGGAAGTTGATATGATACCAAAAGGCATGCGGTTGTAGCAATACCTGCCGAACGGAGTGTTAAAAGTGCACAGCTTCCGACTGGACTCGTCCAGCTGAATTTGCTAGAAGCCACGGGAGGCGTCCAGCTTGGTAAAGAATTTGGCGTGAGCTATCTCACAGGTCAATTCTTCACACTTCGGGATCGGGTAGTGCTCTCGCATGATGTTGCGATTCAGGTCTTTGGGATCAATGCAAATGCGGAGTTCGCAAGAGGGTTCCTTGATGCAGACCATGGAGCTGACGCAGTCTGTGGGTTCCGTGACCTTTGAGACGATGCCCTGGTCTTGGAGCTCTCGTAGCTGCATTTTCAGACGATCCTTAAGAGGAGCCGGCACCCGGCATGGTGCATGGATGACTGGGGTGGCATTCGGCTTGAGCAATATCGTGTAGCGATATGGGAGCGTGCCCATCCCATCAAACACACTGTGGTATTGTGTGCGAATGTCGTCTATCTCAGCCTGGAGATCTGCATTGGGCGAGGCCGTCGCCGGTGTCGAGGACATGGCATGAACTCGCTGTGCCAGATTTAGGTGTTCGCATGCGCGAGCACCGAGCAGGGATGCCTTGTCAGGCCGAACGATCTTGAATCTTAACGTCGCGTTGATTGTCTTGTGAGAGACACCTAGCTGACATGACCCACTGGCAGCTATGGCATTACCATTGTAGTCAAGGAACTGTCAGGCTGGTGGAAGAATGCTAGGTTGGTGTCGGATGCTGTCGAGGTCCGACTGTGATATGAGGTTCATAGACGCGCCAGTGTCCAATTTAAATCGGATGCAAGACTGGTTGACCATGATGACGGCACACCGCTCGTCATCAGGATCCACACTGAGGATCGAAAGGCGGTTGGCAGGCACGGTAGAGACCAACTCGCGTGTGGTGATGATGCCCACCCGATATGGAGACTCGAGGCAGTCAGCATCAGGGTCCGTTGGGCTGTCTGGATTAGAATCCTGCATGCCTTGTTGTGCGCAGCGGACATGTCTGTGCTGCAGCTGGGATCGCTGGTTGTCATTTGGTGGAGCGGACCTGCAGAAGGTCGCGTAGTGGCCAGGCTTTCCACACTGTAGACATCGCCTGCCTTTGGCTGGACATTGCCGCTTTAAATGGGCGGAGCCACAATTCGGACACGTCATGATGCTGACGTCAGCATGTTCTGTGCGCCATGGCGCTGTGCGGTCGGCCGACGTTCGCACATGCGCCTCAGGGTCTTCGGCCTCATCGTCCACCCGGTCGTGGCGCGCATGCGTGGAGATCTGAGAAAAGCGCGCGAAACGGCCACTCTCCTCGATGCTCAGGCCTTGCATTTTCGCTATGGCCTGCACCCTTTCTGCCTCGTGGGAGGCCAGTTTTGCAGTTTCTGCCGCCTTGATGCAGGAGTAGCGATTTCTGGCATGCTCATGGACAACTCACGTTTCGATGGCGACGGAGAGGGTCACCTGTTTGATTTTGAGGAGCTGCTCCCGCAGGGAGTCGGACTGGACCCCGAAAACGATCTGATCCTGGATCATGGAATCAGTCGTCGAGTCATAATTACATGGTTGCGCTAGGATGCGGAGATGGGTGAAGAAGGACTGAAAAGGCTCATCCTTACCCTGAAGTCTCTGTTGGAAGATGTACCATTCAAAGCTCTCATTCACCTCAATGTCGCAGTGGCTGTCGAATTTGAGCAGAACTGTCTTGAACTTTGTCTTGTCTTCGCCATCGGCAAACGTAAGCGAGTTATAGATGTGGATGGCGTGATCCCCCGCAGTCAACAGGAACAGCGCAATCTTTCTGGCATCTGATGCTGCCTCGATGTACAGGAGGAACTTTTGTTTGAAGACTTTCCGGTTGGCGCCGAGGTTGCCGGAGTTGCGGAGGATGCTGGATCCTTTCCATGCCGCTGGATGGCTGCTTGCTGGTCGTTGCAGATGCACTTGAGGTAGGTTTGTTAGGATTAATAGCTCCCTGGTACCATGATGTGTTATGTGAGTTGGTTCAACGTTGACTGCAACTGGATGCAGTGAAACTAGAAACAGGCTTCTGACACAGGAGATGGTCCAACACTGTTTTATTGAACTTCCTGATTGCTGTACATAGTCTGCTGTGAGTTGACACTCTATCAATCTAACTGATAACCTCCTACTGGCTTGACCAGACTAACTCTCTACCTCATGGTGATAGTGCTCACTGGCTTGCGCACTCTTACTATCTCAGTAGCTGTGTCCTGTAGAGAGAGGGAGAGTCTTAATGCCCTGTGTGCTTTATAGTGGTGGTGTCCTGTCTGGTGATTGGTTGTTATGTGTCGTGAGTGTTCACTGGTTATCCTGTGTGTCAATCACTGCCTGTCTGCATCTCATTATATGCTTGAGTGGATATTATGACAAAAACAAGTTCTGCAATCTTTGAACCTCTTAGTTCATTTTGACCCGGGGAAGCCAATTGTTCTCACATACAATGCTTCGCCATACGAGATTGGGGCTATTCTATCCGATAAGGTGGAGGATGGATCAGAACGGCTAATTGCCTTTGCCTTGAGGACCCTATCAGAAGCAGAGCAAAATTACGCCCAAATGAAAAAGGAGGGGCTGGCCATCATCTATGGTGTTAAAAAGTTCCACCAGTATGTCTACAGTCTGCGATTTGAAATAATAACCAAGCATAAGCCACTATTGGGTCTTTTGAGAGAGGACAAGCCTATATCCCCAATTGCCTCCGCCAGGGTGCAACATTAGACTTTGCTGTTGGTGGCCTATAACTACACCTTACAACAAAGGCCTAGCATCCAAATCTTTAATGTGGATGCATCGAGTCAACTCCCTTTACCAAAGCAGGTGGTGCCACTGCCAGTATCCCAAGAGATCATCTTGGTGCTGAGCTTCTTGGACACCTTCTCGATATCGTCCAGACACAGACAAAATTGGACCCAGCGAGATCCAGTATTATCCAAGGTGAAACGGATGATACAAACAGTTTGGCACCACAGGAAGTCCGAACAGTCGAGCTCCTACTTAACCCCAGGGATGAGCTAACTCGCGAGGGTGGAGTAATACGTTAAGGCTCTGGAGTTATTCCACCCCAGCAAGGGAACCCCTCTTACAAAAATTACTTCCAACTAGGCCAAACACAAATGAAGATGCTGACTCACAGCTATATCGGGTGGCCGGGAATCGATAAAGCTATTGAGGTACAGCAACGCATGCCTGCCAAACTCAACAATCGTTACCTCCTTCGGCCAATCTCCGCCCTGGGAGAGGCCAGGTGCCCAGGGACCAGAGTGCACATCAACAGTGCAGGCCCTTTCTTGGTCAGGATGTTCTTTGTCTTGGTAGACGCTCATTACAATTAGCTATCCATACAAGAGATGGAAACTACGACCTCAGAGGCTACAATGGATGCCTTACAACGGGTATTCACTATATATAGCCTACCAGAAACCATTTTGCTCTATAATGGCACCCCTTTCTCTGGGGACGATGTCCAACACTTTGTTCAGACGAGCGGAATCTGATAAGCCAGGATGGCCCCATATCAGCCTGCATCCAATGGGTTGGCAGAAATTGTCGTACAGACTTTTAAAATGCCATTAGAAAGCAGTCAGACCTGTCATTGTGCCACCGGTTGGCTAACTTCCTATTGTCCTACATCATGATCCCCAGTGCCACCACAGGAGTCACACCAGCTGAATTGGGGCTGATTTAGCTCAGTGGGCTTGACAGCTGTTTTATGATGCAAAACAAGGCCAGCGGCACGGGTTCAATTCCCGTACCAGCTGAGAATTCTGAATTCTCCCTCTGTGTACTCGAACAGGTGCCGGAATGTGGCAACTGGGGGCTTTTCACAGTAACTTCATTGCAGTGTTCATGTAAGCCTACTTGTGACAATAAAGATTATTTATTATTTATTAATTGCAAATGAGCCATTGCCTTAGAACCCATTTGGACTTGATATTTCCAAATTTGGTGGGGAGGGTGGAGCCACGTTAGACCTTCCAGAAAAATCAACATTATTTCACAAAAGGGTGACAGATCATTCCAGGTGGGTGACCTGTTACTGGTTCGAAATTTTGCCTCGGGCTCACTCTGGTTAGCCAGCCAGATTGTGTCCCTGTCTGGACCTGTGTCGTATGTGGTCAATGTCAATGGCAGGACGGTGTGGAAGCATGTTGACTACGTGAGGAGTCGAGGGATGGTAACCCCCATTCCAGATCCGATGAGTCCAACTAGTGTCACCGGTGCTCCTGTGGCTGTTCCAGAGTGGAGTGAGCTGGGAATTTCAGAGCCAGACTGGCAGCAGTCCAGTGGAGAGCTGATGAGGTGAGTAGCCTTGCCGAGGGGGTGGAGTTACCTGAACCATCACCTCATGCAAACAGGACTTGGAGATGGTGGGCCGGCTGGGGGACTAAGGAAGTCCATGAGGACTCGAAGGTCCTTGGACAGACTGAGTCTGTGATGAAGATTTTTACGTTTTGCTTCTTGGCCTTGTGTGTAGTACTTGCATGTATCTTACTTGTAAAATGTAGTAAGGGACTTAAGGGGGACATTCTGGTGGGAACTGTAGCGTGGCTGGGTGGGAAGATTATTGTTAATTTGCTAGCAGAATCCAAGGGGTCAGGAGTGGGTGAAGTGAGAGAAATATAAAGAAGTTTAGCAAGCTAAACTCACTCATAGGCCTGTTGGATGGGAAATTTGGTAAGATAGGAAGATGGCGCTCTGTTCTATAATGATGTCAACCACGTACCTATCACATAATGATCTCTTGCACTCATTACAATGTTAACTTAACCATTTAGTGAGAGAATTGCCACGTATAAATTGAATGTGACATCTTTGCCCATGAAAATAAGTCAAAAAATAGTTCAAAATTTCTACTATAAAAGCAACAGATGGGTGGAAATTTATTTTAAATGAAGTGATCCACAATGAGATCATTTCCTTATAATCAATCCCTTGTTCATTTTTAGAACAACTTCAGAAAATACAGAAATAATTTGTATCAAGTGTGTGTGTGTGAGTGTGTGTGAGTGTGTGCATTTCAGTAAGTGGCAAGAAACAGAACAAGCCAGGATGAAAACGTTTGTTTGAGCACTTTTCACACAGTGGTGCTGTTCATTCTTGACTTTTAAAACTAATTTTGGATAGAAAATGGTTGAAGAATGGGAATCAATGGACACTTTTAGTTTCTGCCATTCACTGTGTTTGAGTTCTCAGACGAACAATCCTGAACACAGTGCCTGCGGTATTGGATGATGCTGTGGAATCCTCGTGGGAGAACATGCTAATTGATTAACAGAATGCTTAAAAGACGTTTCTCACCACATTGACACGAAGAAAATTGCAGTGTCCAAGCGCATTGTGAATTAAAGGGGCAAAACCTAAAAATTGTGGTTATAAGAGTGCCTTTTCCAGCTAAAGTGGGAGTTTGACGTCAGCAATAGTGAAAGAATGTTACGGGTAAAAAGGACAAAAGTTGCAAGGAAATGGAAAATGCGAAAAGTCGTGCTTGAATAGCTTTTTGTGCGGCTCCAATTTGACAATGATTAAGGTCACACATTGCAAGGATCTAATGCTGATTTCGGCAGCTTTCACTGAAAAACATCAAGCTAAACTCTGGCAAAATATTGCTCGATCCAAACAAAGAGAATAATTCAGGTCAATTGTTTACTGCTTAGAACTGCAGACTTGGTTTTGCATTTCAGCTGGTTACAAAATGAAAGTTGGGACAAACAAGTGCGAGGGACATATCTGCGTCATCCAGTTCAGTCCACGGAGCAGCTATACGTGTGATTACAGCTTCCTCATATTGGCTGCCTGGGCTGGTTTAGCTCAGTTGGCTGGATGCTGGCTCGTGATGCAGAGCGAGGTAAACAGCACGGGTTCAATTCCTGTACTGGCTGAGGTTATTCATGAAGGCCCCGCCTGTGGTGATATGCATCACTGTAAATACACAAGGGGTTAATGTAAATACACTACGAATAAGTAAACACAAGAGGGAGCACCAGAGACGTCATGGCATGCAGACATACAGCTAATGAACACATAGAATAGGACACAACCAATGGGCAGTCAAGACACCCAGAGGTTACAAGGGGGCATTACACAACCCATATAAAAGGACAGGGCACACATGCTCTGTCTCTTTCCACAGGCGACACTTAGAGAGTAGGACAGGGGCAGATCAGAAGCACCATACCCACCACGTGGCTTAGAGCAGACTGGTTAGTTAGACTGAGTTACTATCGCAACACTAGCAGGAGAGCCGAACTCATAGAGAACTGTGCTAATGGTTCAATAAATCACATTGAACTTACTTCAAAGTCTGGAGTACCTTTTGGTCAAAGCTGCATTGAGTTGCCGCCTGTGTTATCCCAGAGTACATAACACAACATGATACCAGTAGTGCCTGTTCAATCTATATAGTTCAACTCAGCAAGATCCGTGACTATAGCAACAGCACCCAGGCAAGATAATCGAGATTCCGGTTCCTCAGCAGCTCAGGTACCACGGCAATCTCAGTGCCAACTGGCGTGCATTCATGCAGAGATTTGAGATTTACATGATAGCATCCGACCTAGATGGCGTGGCCGATGCTGAGAAGATAGATCTTCCACTCACCATTGCGGGTGAGAGTGCAACAGAAATCTTCAACTCCTTCAAGTACTGGACAAGTTTGAAAACTACTGCGAGGTGAACACAACAGAAATCGGTAAAACTGGCGCCTATACTCACCACGAGGCAAAGGTAGGCTTGCAACAGAAGCAAACAGCAATTTTGATTGGCAGCCACCTTGCGCAAGGAGCCGCACATGCGCAGTTCCCGAGAAGACGTGAACTGGCGAAACAGTGTTTTGCGCATGCGCGAGAAGCCACGCATGCGCAGTTGCGAAAAGAGCGCACAGTGAAGGAAAAGCGAGCTGCGCATGTGCAATCCATTCCTATGCTCTACGTCACAAGCGTCATGATGTCAGATGCCCCAGACCACGCCCACCTAAAGGGGAAATGTCCGAAAATAGTGAAAAAAGATTTTAAAGCCAGAAAACACAATTCTTTCACCTGGAACGACAACACAATGCCTGAACTTCAACCAGTAGCTGAAAGTAACCTCCGCAGAATCCTGCAACAAGCAGTTAGCACCGCCCTAAGAGATGATTTAGTCCTTGAAGTCTACGACTCAGATGATGATTTCATCATTGGACGTGGCGACCTCAGTACCAAATCCGAACCGCAACGAGATGTGTTGTACATTGAAGCATCCGACACAGTCATGGACGAGTTCTTCGGATTTGAGGATCCTCAGCCCAGCATAGACGACATCCCGACCCATGAGTACAGGATTCTGCTGCGCCCTGACGCTAAGAGACAGAGAGCGGTACATGCCCACAGAGAGTGGCCTGATGCCAAGAGAGTGGTCCACGCACCACGAAGAGTCCCCGACTCCACACAGAGAGTGGTCCACGCACCACGAAGAGTCCTCAACTCCGCACAGAAAGCAATGACAGACTCCACAGCGAGACCACTGCACGTCTCCACACAGAGAATACAGAAAGACTCCACAGCGAGACCAGTGCATGACTCCACACATGGAACACAGAAAGACTCCACAGCGAGACCACTGCAAGACTCCGTTGAGAGCGCACAAACCGACTCCACAGCGAGACCACTGCATGACTCCACACAGGGAATGATGCCAGACTCGACAGAGAGAGCGATACAAGCCTCCACAGCGAGCTCAGTGACAGACTCCACGATGGAAGCAACGTAAGACTCCAGAGCGCAGTCCTTGCATGAACAAGACCATGAAGGTCTAGCAACCCTATCTAAGCAACCAGCACAGACGATGCAAGCCTGCCATGCTCAAGTGCACAGGAAGACAATTATGACAGTCTACCACGCTCACGTGAACAACAAAAAGACTATGACAGTGTACCCAGATTATTTGAGCCACCAGAAGAAGACTCTGACAGTCTACCCAGCTCATCTAACCGACAAGAAGACACTGAAGGTCTACCCACTGTATGTGCGACAAGTGACAAAGGCTTCACAATTCCCATACAAGATGTGCGATATCTCAGCGAGACTGACAGATCTCAGCTAGTATGTACAGAGGCACTCGACAATCAAAGTGAGGCTACTAGTGACTCCAGTGACACCACGTTAATTCAAGCCTCATCTACTCGAGCCTCTCCACAAGAACCTGAAATGACTCCAGATGAGGAGCATCAAGAAACCAAAGGTGATTCAGGTGAACCAGAAAGGGCTCCAGACGGGGAGCATCGACGAGCCAAAGATGATTCAAGTGAACCGGACATGACTCCAGACGGGGAGCGCCGAGGAATCAGAGACGGCACGCTCAATGAAACAGCAGATGCCACAAAAAACACTGACACAAGTAACTTTGTGAAGGACTCGAATTCTCCATTCGGTGTGGTCATTGAGCGCAACAAACACAACAAGAAAACCTACAAAAACAACAACAAAGACAACAATAAGAAGCGTACCAGAAGCAACAAACACAACAACAAGCACGTCAATAACAACAATGACAACAACAATAGAACAACAACTGGTACGACGTGGTACAACTCTGCCCATGAAGGACAATGTTACTGCTCAGCTCAGAACAATGGCGAGAGTGCAAACAGACCATGGCATGTCAACGCATCTTACCAATTCATGGTTGCTACACCACGGTCAAGCAAACCAGCTTTCAGGAAAGATGTCATCAAGAATTGCTACCACAAGCATTAAAAAAAAGACACCTCAGACAATGAAGTGATTTGACCATTTGAACACCTCCTGATGACTTCTTGGTTACGTAAACACCAGGACACTGACAGAACGACAAGGGAATTCACAAGGGAATGACAACATCAACATCGACACTTCAATACAGCACAAGAAAGCCACTTGACTGTGTAAATTCATGAACTTTGGACTCATAACTATTATTTGGTATTGTATAATCCTCAACGTCATCATAACTATTATTTGGTATTGTATAATCCTCGATGTCATCATAACTATTCTTTGATCTTGTATCATCATCACAGTCATCATAACTTGTACATGTCATCACTTATTTACCTGTTTTTGTTCAATTTTTCTTTAACACTACAGAAAATATGTAACACGAAAAAAGGGGGATGTGGTGATATGCATCACTGTAAAGACACAAGGGGTTAATGTAAATACACTACAACTAAGTAAACACTAGAGGGAGCACCAGAGACGTCATGACATGCAGGCATACAGCTAATGAACACATAGAATAGGACACGACCAATGGGGAGTCAAGACACCCAGAGGTGACACTACCACAAGGGGGCATTACACAACCCATATATAAGGACAGGGCACACATGCTCTGTCTCTTTCCACAGTCGATACTTAGAGAGAAGGACAGGGGCAGATCAGAAGCATCACATCCACCACGTGGCTTAGAGCAGACTGGTTAGTTAGACCGAGTTACTATAGCAAGATTAGCAGGAGAGTCGAACTCATGGAGAACTGTGCTAATGGTTCAATAAATCACATTGAACTTACTTCAAAGTCTGGAGTATCTTTTGGTCAAAGCTGCATCGAGTTAGAGCCTGTTATCCCAGAGTACATAACACAACACTGCCTTCTCAACCTTGCCCCTCGCCTGAGGTGTGGTGATCCTCAGGTTCAATTACCACCAGTGAGCTCTCTCCCTCAAAGGGGAAAGCAGCCTATAGTCATCTGGGACTATGGCGGCTTTACTTTTAGACTTATTTCAAAGCAAAGAAATCAAATGGTGTGACCATTTTGATTATGGATTTTCAGATACAGCTGTACAATAGTTGGATTCATCAGAGGAAACTGGGACTTCAGAGAACTTGTATCAGGCCACAAACGAGAAAATGACAATCAGCCTGAGTGACCAAAATGTCAACTTGGGGGACTGAGATACTGAGGTTGGTTTTGAGATATAACCAGCTGCCCATTGCTTAGGGAAGACTAAACACACCCCATTTTGTAGCTTCTTCTTACACTGTGAAATAGTTGGCAGTTACCATTGCTTGGTAACCACCTTTCTGCCTGGAAAACAGAAACACCCCAGCATTCTCAAAGAAGGTACAGGCGATGTTTATTTTCCTCGCTGTACTTGAAAAGTATCGCTTTGTACAAAATGCAATAGGACTATAGCTGTTAAAAATAAAGATGTACTTGGGTCAGAGTGTAAGGGCTCTTCCTGTTGATTTCCTTATTTCCTATTTTTTTACTTTGTCGTTATCATTTTGGCCCATTGTTCTTTAATGGAGACATACCTTTCAGTCAAAGAGGGGAAGTGAGAAACTTAAAAAGCTGCAAAATAGCACACGGTGTTATGAAGATTTAGATTTTGAACAGAAGAAGTCTAATTTTATAGTACCTGAGAGATTGGAGCGATTTGGTTTGATTGGGTGGCTGGTGGTCAATGGATTGGCCAGGGACCGTATTCTTCCCAGCAACAGACAGTGATTGGGTCCTGCCAGTTGGGGTTTTCAGAGTACCGCGGCAGAAAGCTCCTGAAAACTGAGAGGAGAAGCTGTCTGTTGCTTTCTCTCTCTCTCCCAAATGTTTCCTGCCTGCTGTTTCAGTGTGTGCAGAGACGTCTCGAGACCCTGATGAGTCTACAGTGAAAATCATACAGACTGAATGCAAAGACACCCAATTGGAGGCCTAGACTGAAGAAAGGTCCAACTGGAAGATGTCCTTTTACTTTTCGTATTATTTTTACGCCCCTCTTTCCTCTCTATATTTGTCTGTTTTGTGTCTGTGTAGAGGGTGGGGTGAGTTAAAGAGGGGTGTTAGAAATTAGATGCAAGTTAACCAGTTGTATTTGTTGCCCATTTAATTATAGTTGTTATTAATAAAATGTAATTATGTTTAAATTTACAAACCTGGGGTGGGATTCTCCCCTACCCGGCGGGGCGGGGGGTCCCGGCAGGATGGAGTGGCGGGAACCACTCCGGCGTCGGGACCTTGGAACCTTTAGGGGCCAAGCCCTCACCTTGAGGGGCTAGCCCCGCGCCGGGGTGGTTGGTGCCCCGCCAACCGGCGGGAAAGGCTTTTGGCGCCACGCCAGCCGGGGCCGAAAGGACTTCGCCGATCGGCGGAAGTCTTGGCCCCGTGGGGGCACCCTCCGGGGCCAGATCGCCCCGCGCCCCCCCCAGGACCCCGGAGCCCTCCTGTGCCACCTAGTCCCGCCGGTAAGAGAAGTGGTTTGGTCCTCGCCGGCGGGCCAGGCATTCCAGCAGCGGGACTTCGGCCCATCGCTGGCCGGAGAATCGCCGGGGGGGGGGGTTCGCCGACCGGCGCGGTGCAGGAATCCCGCCCCCGCCGAATATCCATGCCGAAGAATTCGGCAACCGGCTGGGGCGGGATTCACACCAGCCCCCGGCGATTCTCCGACCCGGCGGGGGGTCGGAGAATCCCGCCCCTGGTGACTGTAGTTATTGGGAAGCCAAAGACTTCTGGTATTTTTAAAATTAAGAGTTAATTTCAATTGTGTTGCGATTCTGGGTCAAGTGGGGCTGGAATTGACCATGTACTAGCCCAGGGTGTCGTAACAAGAGACAAAGGGAGAATAAGATTAATTGGATCAGAAATCAAATTAGCAGAGCAGTCAGACTTTTTATTTGATTGATTTCTGGTATGTGTTTGTAGTAAGAAACAATTTCTATGATTAAATTGTTAAACTGGAGCTTGTAATGACATTATTTCAAAGAAGAGGGGCCGAGTGGTTCCCTTATTTCCCCACTCTTAGTTTGACGGCAGTGGATTTTAAAAAAAGGATGTACTTGCAAATTCAGTAAGTGTTAACTCCTTACGTGCCGTGACGGTAAAAGACACGCACAAACAGGTTTCCTTGTCAGTATCTCTTAAAAGAAAAGAGAATTAAGCTGGTCCAATGAAAATAAGAAAAATTCTCCAACTTTCACACATATATACACTCAAGGTTCACACACCTGCATGCGTGTGTGCACACAGAAACACACACACGTAAGTTATAGTGTGGGAGCTTAGCTTAAGCAGTCTTTTCAGAGTCCAATAAAAGTTAAAGGTGTACAGCATTTTTGGACCGATGACTTGGATGGTTTCAGGCTGAACTCGATGGTCCCTCTGGATTTGATGGCGAGATAATTTAACCACAAAGATAAAAGCAAATGACTGCGGATGCTGGAATCTTAAACAAAAACAGAAAATCTGGACAATCTCAGCAAGTCTGACAGCATCTGTGGAGACAAAAGGGAGATAACATTTGAGATAATTTAACCATGTTGATAGATGATTTAGAAATATTTTTACAGAGTCAGCAACATCTGATTCTCGAACCTCTGCCTGCAGCATGTGGACCGCAAACAGGGTTCAGACTTTCAGGTTGCATGGAGAGAGAGAGAGCGATGCACTCAGGGGATCTGCTTGTTTGGCATCTCTTCTGCTTCTGCTTTGTGATCTTAAGGAAACCACTTTCTTAAATACGAAGGAGAATTATTTGACTTGTCACATGATCCTATCTCTCCAACAAATCAGCTACGCAAATATGGCAGTGGAGAGTGGATTTCAGGTCCATGGTTTACATGATTATTAGGTTATGGATGGATGAATTTTTCTCTCAGCCAGGGTATATTGTCTGAGATGATTACAGCGGTTCCCCAAACAGTTGTGTATTGTGTACCTAGGTGATTGTCTGAATGCTTTGTGTATGGGTGAGGAGATGGCCCATTCACAATCCTTCAAGGTAATTGTTTCTTTTAGGGTTTTTTTTGGACAGGTTAACTCCATTTTAATAGCTTTGGAATTTGTGAGGTTTAGTCGTTTTCTAAGCTGCTGTGCTAAGTTACTGGAATGCTTTCCAGTAACCTATGACTTAAAAAACTCAATGTGTGGTAAATACTTCAGGTTATCATTGATAACTATTTAGCCAATCTACATCACCGAAAACATATTGGGCGGAATTCTCTGAAAATGGGGCTATGTCCCCACGTCTGCGAGAAAACGGGTGCGAATCACTCTGGACTTTCCTGGAGAAGGCCCAGAGTGATTCTCCATTTTGAAGGGGGCGTGCAGGGCCCCAGAGTGCTCCATGCAGCTCCGGCTGCTGATATGGGGTCCTGCATTTACAGCCGTGTGTCCATGAACGCTTGCGGCGGCAGCACCACGCAACATGGCGGACTCATACAGCAAGCCTGCCCCAACAATATAGGCCCCCCCTCAGATCGTGCGCGCCCGCCGATCGGTGGCCCCCGATCAAGAGCCTGGCTGTCCTGGAGGCCCCTCCCGGTGACGGAGCCCCCCCGCCCCCCACCAGCGCGGCCATGGACTGGGTCTGTATATGCCTCTCCGAGCTCCCGCCGGGTAGAACCACGAGTGAATCACGCTGGCGGGACCTCGGCCAGCTGCCGGCAGAGAATCGCAGCGGGGGCCTCTTTCAATGACCCCCGCCAGCGCCGCGTTGACCGCGCATGCGAAACTGGCGCCGATTCTCCGGTCTGCGGAGAATCGTGGGAAGGCTTCGGACCCAATCACAGGTCTGACACCCCATTCTCTGCCCCCGCGCCAAGCGCAATTTCGGCACGGAGGCTTGGAGAATCCCGCCCATTATCTGGTCAGTATCACATGGCTGTTTGTGGGCGCTTCCTACGCACAAATTGATTGCTACAATTTCGACATGACAATAATCCATGTCCTGCAAAACCCTTTTGGAGATGTGGTTGTGATGTACCAAAATTCTTTACAGCCAATAAAGTACTTTTGAAAGTTAGTCACTGTTTTAATGTGTGAAACATTGGCAGTCAATTTATGCACAGCAAGATCCACTGGCATTGTGGCACAGTGATTAGCACTGCTGCCTCACAGCATCAGGAACCCGGATTCAATTCCAGCCATGTCTGTGTGGAGTTTGCACGTTCTCCCTGTGTCTGCCTAGATTTCCTCTGGGTGCTCCGGTTTCGTTGCACAGTCCAAAGATGTGCAGGTTAGGTGGGCCATGCTAAATTGCCCCTTGGTGTCCAGCGATCTTCAGGCTAGGTTACAGTGTTGCTGGGCTTCATCGGGGTGGCTGGGGGAGTGGATATACGTAGATTGCTCGTTCGGATGTTTGGTGCAAACTCAATGGGCCGAATGGCTTCCTTTTGCACTGTTGGGATTCTATGATTCTACGAAACAGCAATGTGATGTATAATTTGTTATTGTGATAGTTCAATGACAGCTTGAAGAAATCAACCAGCAGCAATCAACCTCTAAGTAGCTGATGATCCCGTTAAATAGCTTTATTTTGGTTCTTCCTGATGTTTGATGTGAGCTTAAATTTACACAGTTGAAAGCTGCAATCAGCTGGAGTGTTCCACTCCAAAATGGCACTGCTTGAGTCAATTCAGCGCTGCACACTAACTGATAGCCTGACGTGCTGTGCTAACGTCTTCACCAAGATGGCGTTTGGTGCAATTCACCACAGAAATGTGTGCGTGTTTGTCGGGTGCCAATGTCGAGTGGCACTCAGGACACCGAAGAAACAGGCACTGCCAAGCCCAGTTTCAGACCCTGGGTTTCAGCCTCGATTCTCCAATTGATCTCACTTAGAAAACAGAAAGAAGTCAATTGGAAGATTGAGTGGGGAGCTGCCATGCCAGTTCACTGCCTCTTTTGCAATTTTCTGGCAATATTTTCTTCTGATTTAATTATTTCAAAATGAAAATGACATGTGAACATTTTTCCCTTTTCACCCACTGTTCCTTATTATTTATCACTGAATCATCGACCTCTCCATGTAAATTACACCCAGGGCTGCTATTCTTCAGCTTTTGCCACAAGTCCTTTAAACTTGATTTACATATTTTCTGCATATTCCTTCTCTTGCTTCTTGAGGTTCCTTTGTGCCAACGGTTGGACATCTGCCATCTTTGCAAGAATGTAGTCGCACGACTTCCGGTTGCGGCGATGCAGAGCTAAGTCGCACGTTCGGCAGCTCCCGCTTGGAACGGACTTTTGGGCTCTTTTCAGGGCCCCCAACGGAATGTTTTCGACATTTCCCGGTGTGGGAGGAAGACTGTAACATTCCCCCGACAGCGTATGGCTTGGACCAGGAGCAGGGCGACTAAAAAAGTGGTGGTGAACCCAAAGAAAGTGCGAGGGAAGAAGAGCAAGTTGGCGGCAGGCGGGGACCAGGCAGCATGGATGCAGTGGGAGCAGGAGCAGCAGGAGGTTACCCTGCTTCAGGGAGCTCAAAGCGGACCTGCAGGAGCCGATGAAGGCTTCTATCGATAAGCTGCTGGAGACCCAGACGACCCAGGGGGTGGCCATCTGCGAGGTCCGACAATAGATCTCCGATAACGAGGATGAGATCTTGGGCCTAGTGGTAAAGGTGGAGGCGCACGAGGCGTTCCACAAGAAATGGCAGGAACGGTTCGAGGAGATGGAGAATCGGTCGAGGTGGAAGAATCTGCGGATCCTGGGCCTCCCGGAGGGGCTGGAGGGGTCGAATGTGGGGGCCTATGTGGTCACCATGTTAAACTCGCTGATGGGAGCGGGGTCCTTCCAAGGGCCCCTGGAGCTGGAGGAGGCCCATAGAGTGCTGGCGAGGAGGCTCAAGACTAACGAGCCGCCTCGGGCGGTGCTGGTGCGGTTTCATCGGTTCGCTGATCGGGAGTGCGTGCTCAGATGGGCCAAGAAAGAGAGGAGCAGCAGGTGGGAGAATGCGGAGGTTTGAATATATCAGGACTGGAGCGCGGAGATGGCGAAGAAGAGGGCCGGGTACAATCGGGCGAAGGCGGTGCTGTACAGGAAGGGGGTGAAGTTTGGCATGCTGCAGCCGGCGCGACTGTGGGTCACCTACAAGGACCGGCACCATTATTTTGGTCCCCGGAGGAGGCATGGGCCTTTGTTCAGGCCGAGAAGCTGGACACAAACTGAGGGTCGGGATGGGTGGTCAGGGATTGCTGTTGGTGTGTTACATTTTGAGGGGGGGTTCTTTGCTCTTGTTTCTTTTTGATTCGGTGTGGGTGGTTAGGGTGGGTTGGGCACTGTTTTGGTTGGGGCTGTCGAGTGGGCTCTTGGAGAGGGGCAAGTAAATTGAGTAGGGGTGTGCCATAATATACACCAGTATATTATGGTGCAGACACACACACACACATGGATGGACATGCAGTGGGACCAATCAGCATATACAACACCGCAGCCAATCACCAGTGAGAGCACACGCACTATAAAGACAGGAGACAAGAGAGTTCCCGCTCATTCTAGTAGCAGCCAGCTCGGAGCACAGAGCTCACAGCCTGCAACACAGACAATCACCAGTGCTGAGTGCATCACCTGGTTAGGACTAGGCAAGGGTCAACAGTTAAAACTGGTATTGCATTTACCCACAGTATGTTTATATAGTTAACCTTAAAATAAAATAGAGTTGCACCACTTCCAGTGTTGGTGACCTGTTTGTGATCCAGAACACACAACACATCATGGTACAAGGAGTGGTTGCATACTAGCACTTCTGAGACCCACCTGCAACTAATCAGCATTCCGGCATCCTGAAGTATGGAGAACATCAACCCTCCGCCGCCGCTCCGCATCGCCGGCAATCTCGGGGTCAATTGGAAAAATTTTAAACAGCGCTTCCAGCTCTTCCTCAAAGCCACGGACAGGGAGAACGCCTCGGACACCAGGAAGATTGCTCTGCTCCTCTCCACGGCCGGGCAACACGCCATCCACATCTTCAACTCCCTCACATTCGCAGAGGACAAGACAAAGTACAAGAAGCTTCTCCTCAAATTTGATACCCACTTCAGCATAGAGGTCAATGAAAGCTTCGAAAGATACCTGTTCCAGCAGTGCTTGCAGGGTAAGGATGAGCCTTTCCAATCCTTTTTAACACACCTCCGCACCCTTGCGCAGTCCTGCGGCTACGGGCCCACCTCCGACCATGATACGCGACCAGATCGTATTTGGTGTTCTGTAGGACGCCCTGCGTCAGCAGCTCCTCAAAATTAAGCAACTCACCCTAGTGACTGCCATCGAGACCTGTGTCCTGCATGAAAATGCCTCCAGCCGGTACTCCCACATACAGGCGGCTGAAACGGCGCGCGCGGCAAGGTCCCCATGAGGCAGAATGGGTCCAAGCAATTGAACACCTCCAAGGCTGCAGCCTGGATGGGGGCGGCCATTTCGCTCGCTTTTCGCGGCCTCCCGCGCTTGCACGGGCCAAACGAGGGGACAGTGACGTGGAGGAACGTGATGCGCAGGCGCGCACCACGCAGGATCGCACCGCACATGCGCAGTGGTGCAACGAGCGTACTGACGTCACGACGTGCGGCAATTGTGTCTCCGCCCATTTAAAGCGGCAATGTTCTGCAAAATTGCGATAATGCCTACGATGTGGCAGACTTGGCCACTATGCTGCCTGCTGTCGAGCAGCTCAGCCTGCCAATTCGCATCGCTTCAGCCAGCCTCGCAGGAACGCTCGGGCAATTCAACCCACGTTCACAGAGTCCGATTCTGACTTCCCGCAGATCAGTGACACCGAGGACCCGAGGGAGCCTTTTCGAGTCACTGTTATAACAAAGAACAGGCTGTCCCCGAATCAAAACCACCAGCCGCTGTCGGTGCACAGCATTGATCCAGACGACGAGTGGTGTGCCACCCTGACGGTCAACCGATCCCATATACGATTCCGCCTGGACACTGGTGCTTCCGCTAATCTCCTAGCATGGTCAGACTTTCAGACCCTTGGGGTTAAACCAACCATTCTTCCGTCGACCTGCCAACTAGTGGACTACAATGGCAACGTCATTCCTGCTACCGGTTCATGCCAACTCGAAGTGACGCACAACTCGCCAAAAGCCATCCTTCCCTTCGAGATCGCGGGCTCCTCGAAGGACTCTCTGCTAGGCGCACAGGCATGCAAACTCCTAAACCTCGTTCAACGAGTACACTCTCTCCAGAGGACACGTCTGCCTTCCAGCATGTGGACTTCAGGGCGCAACTCAATGCCATCATCGACCAGCACCGCGACATTTTCAAAGGCATGGGCACGCTTGCATACACTTACAAAATCCTGCTCAAACAAGACACCATGCCTGTGGTTCATGCACCTCGCAGAGTCCCAGCACCCCTCAAGGACCGCCTCAAGCAGCAGCTGCAGGACCTCCAGGACCAAGGAGTGCTCTCCAGAGTGACGGAACCAACCGACTGGGTCAGTTCCATGGTGTGCGTCAAGAATCCTTCCGGCGAGCTCCGGATCTGCATTGACCCAAAGGATCTGAATCGCTACATAATGAGGGAACATTACCCTATCCCCAAGCGCGAGGAGATCACATGCGAGATGGCTCGGGCCAACATCTTCACCAAACTTGATGCCTCGAAAGATACTGGCAGAACGGTAGACAATGGTCAGCAGCAGCAGCAACCCGGGGGGGGAGGGAGGGGGGGTTCTATTTTATTTTTGTTTGTTTACACTGGGGGATCTGAGGGGGTGTATATATTTGCTATGTTTGCTATGTGTTAATTCGGGGTGTTAATTTATTATTTATGTATAGGGGGAGGGGGGCACGGGGGTTGTTTTATTTTGTTTTGTATTTAATTCTATTGGGTTCCTTTTTTATTTTGTTGTTGATATTTTGTGAAAATGTTAATAAAAGTTTTTTTTTAAAATCTAGTCACACAATGGGTTTCTCCAGTGGAATTTCTCCATGTTGTTTTGGAGGATGGAATGGAGTGGAAATATAAACAAGGCAGGTGAGAATGCCTCTGGGATGCTCCACACTGCACTCCTTGTAATTGTATTTCCAGAATGTGGTGCACATCTTTCAATGTGTTAATAATAATAATAATAATAATCACTTATTGTCACAAGTAGGCTTCAATGAAATTACTGTGAAAAGCCTCCAGTCGCCACATTCCTTCGCCTGTTCGGGGAGGCTGGTACGGGAATTGAACCCGCGCTGCTGGTCTTGTTCTGCATTACAAGCCAGCAATTCAGCCCACTGTGCTAAACCAGCCCCTGAAAGGCTGCTTGCACTGGCCATGTTTCACAAAGAAGGTTACAAATGAATTGTGTTTCATGTTGTAAAAGCACAACACAGATAGTGGATATGATGATCTTGATATATTGCCGGATACACACAGGAGTGCCACTCTCCAATGTTCCTCCAATAATGCCTCGCATGCATTCAGATCGAAGTAATTTTCTCATGGTATCCTCATGGTGCTGATCCACGTTTAGACCAAATCTGGCAGTGGGATGGATCGGCCATTTTGTGGCCTCCTTATGGTGGGCAGGTTCTCCATGTTGCTGGCCTAAATCTGAGGGCCGACAGCCTCAGCGGCACCTCAGTGGTCACCGCTGAGGAAGGTCGATGGCCTTGGGGGTCGGAAGCAAGGACCTCTGGTATGCCTTGGGTAGAAACGTTGCCAGAGTTTTTCTAGTGTTGCATGAGACGTCATGGAGGACAAAAGATGTACTTCTAACCATTTTGAGCAGGGGTCGACCATAACAAGGAATATCAATCGTAAGAACGGGCCAAAGAAGTCCATGTGCACCCACACCCAAGGTTTTGCTGGCCATTGCCATGGATGCAAACAGGCCAAAGATGGGAGCTTGTGGTTCTCCTGGCACAAGGAGCACTGCTTCACCAGATTTTCGATATCTGTATTGAGCCCAGGCAATGTCCTTGTGAGCATTTTCATCTTGGATATCCCGAGATGTCCATTATATAATTCTGCCAGGATTGAGCGCTGGCCTGGGCAGGGAAGACTACGCGGGCGCCCCACAGAATGATGCCAAAATCTGCACTCAACTTTTGGAGTTGAATGTGGGAAGGCTTCATATAATCCATGGGGTGTCCTCGGATTCCACCACTGACGATCATAAGGTGCAATTTTGCCGGTATGGGGGCCTTCTGGGCCCACGTTTGAATCTGTTTCGCAGATACTGGCAAGGTAAACAGGAAGTCAAGGTCATTCTGGCTTCTTCCAATGCCAGCAGAGGGGCCAAGCTTGTGAGCAGCAAAAGACGACTCAGCACATCCGCGTTACAATGTGTGTTCCTGGGGTGGGGCTTGAGAGATACTGGTAGGCTGCTAACAAAAATGCCCAACGTTGGATCCAAGCTGAGGCTTTGGGAGGGAATCACTTTATCCTCTTTGAAAAGACCCAGCAGGGTTTATGGTCTGTTACAATTGTAATTTTTTTTTGTTGATTTGTTTATGGGATGTGGGCGTCACTGGTTCGGTCAGCATTTATTGCCTATCCCATCAGAAAGTGGTGGTGAGCTGCCTTCTTGAACCACTGCAGTCCTAGAGGTGTAAGAACACCTATAGTGCGGTTAGGGAGGGAGTTCCAGGATTTTATCCCAGCGACAGCGAAGGAGCGACAATCTATTTCAGAGTCAGGGTGGCGAGTGACTTAGAGGGGAACCTCCAGGTGGTGGGGTTCCCAGGTATCTGCTGCTCTTGTCCTTCTAGATGGTGGAGATTGTGGGTTTGGAAGGTGCTGTCTAAGGAACCTTGGTGAGTTACTGCAGTACATCTTGTAGATGGTACACACGGCTGCCACTGTTCCTCGGTGGTGGAGGGAGTGAATGTTTGTGGAAGGCGGAGCAATCAAGCGGGTTGCTTTGTCCTGGATGGTGTCGAGCTTCTTGAGTTTTATTGGAGCTGCTCTCGTCCAGGCAAGTGGATAGTATTCCATTACACTCCTGACCTGTGCCTTGTAAATGGTGGATTACTGGTGCTGCCCACTCTGACAACTGCACTGAACATATTAACCTGAGGCTCTCTGACTGCTCGGGTTTGGTCTCTACTTTGGGAAGTAAAGCGTATCAGACTGGTCATGCCCTGAAATATTTGTGTAGGGCATCAGGGTCCGCATAAATCTTTTCCCTTGCTCCCTTTATTTTAGGAGGGCCTTCTTGGAATACCTCAAGGTATTTGCCAATACCGGTTCCTAGTTTAAAAATTTGTCGCCAGTCCAGACGGATCCTCTGGAACCAGTCTCTATCCAAGAGGATGTGCGCTGGTCCTTGTACATCTATGAGTGGTAGTCGGGTTGTCTGCTGCCCATAGGTAAGCAAGTCATAGTGGTCCCTATAATCTTCAAAGGTTTCCCTATACATGTGGCCAACCTGGCCCTGATGTCTCACAGGCCTAGGGGCAAGATGCCCGTCCGGAGATGTCGGAAAGTTTGTTCCACAATGATGGAGACAGCAGCTCCTGTATCCACCTCCATTTCTAGGGAATGGCCATTGATCAAGAGTGTTATCCTTATCTGGGCAACCTTAGAGGTGGTGATGCAGTTTAGCTGCATGGTTTTGTCCTCTATGGGCTGGGACTTGCCAGGCACAGTCTTGAGGTGGTTTTGGCTTCCGGCCTGGGTGCCACGTGTAGTGTTGATTCTTGCAGCCTTGCCTGGGTCATGTCCTTTGGCCACACTTACAGCAGCCTTGCGGCTGATACTTGCAGTCCTCCACGGAGGCTTCCCTGGTACTTCTGGGGTTATCCTGCCCTCTGTTCAGATGCTAGAAAGACCTCGCTGAATATTGAGTTTGTGGTGGCTGAGGCACATGGGAGCTTTGGCTGGGATTCCTGGATTTACTGAATAAGGCTCCTCCCACGCACCTCCAAGCCAGAGAATGCTGTCCATGATCCCTTTGGGTTCTCAACGATCTCCAAGGATAGTTCTAATTCTATCGCACTTTTAAGGTCTAGGGTGGGATCTGCCAAAAATCTTTTTTGTGTTGCGACATTCTTGATCCCACACTGTAGCCAGTCGCGTAGTATCTCAGTCAGGGCTCAGCCAAACTCACTGTATTTGGCCAGCTTCCTTAATCTAGCCAGGAATTCGGTCACAGGTTCCCCAGGAGTCCTCCCAGCCGTGTTGAATCAGTAACACTGGAAGATTATGAACAGCTTTAGATTGTATTGATTTTTTACTAGGTCCAGAAGCTCGCCGACCAGGATAAGTTAAACTCTTAATAATGCTGAATGTCGACGACTCACATGCTGTCAAAATAATTCATAATGTCTGTCATCCCGTTCTAAATCATTGGTGCGGAAAAAGTAGCTAATGCGTTTGGCATACTGGGGCCAGTCCTCCATGTCTGCATCATAAAACTCGAGCTTCCCAAACAAGGGAATTTCCAAGTTTTTCTTTTTGCTTTGTTTCTTACTGGAGTTGTCATCGGGGAGTTACAAAAAAGGCTGCTCAGAATCCCGCGCATGGTCCTCATCACCAAAGTAATAATTCCAGGGGGCGGCGAGTGAAGGGTCAAACTGGCTTATTTTAAACGGAAAATAATACCAGGACACACAAAATAAACATCCCAGCCCAGGACCATCGGGAAGTGCCGATCCGGGTCTGGGAGCTGCATTTAAAGGTCTTGCTAACGATGGCCTGCTGGGATGGCCGCCACCTGCTCACCACGGGCGCTCGTATTCTACAAAGTCCACAGAGAGATCAATCAGTGATTCGCCTTGATCCTCATGAGGATTCTCACAAGGGACAAGGGTGTCTGAGACCTTGCCCGCCCCACCATGAAATCGCATGCTAGTCGGGATGGGAGGGATTCAGGAGGGAATCCTGTCCATGCAATTTCACCCTCCCACCCCGGGCTCAAAACCCACCTGGGAGAAATGCCAAATACACCCATTAATTTAATAACATCTCTGATTTGGTCGATTGTTAGAATAAATATTTGTTCCTCTAGGTTCCTGATCTTTCAAACATTCTGATTTTTGTATGGATGTATATTTTCATCACATCCACATACAATCTAATGGCTTGTCTGCAATACTCTGACTGCAACCATACCCGATTCTACAACTTTCAACCTGCTCCCATTCTGTAACTTCTCATTGCCCCATCTTCTAAATACATTATTTATGGAATACTAAATAGTGCTTATTAATAAACAAAAGTAACACTTGTGAATGCTTGAGCCAATGTGGCCAAAACAGGAGGTAGAAGGGGCATTTGAGGCTGGACACCTTTTCTTGCAGGCCGCATTTCGGAAGTGGAATATGAATGTGTGTTTCTGTGCCCTTGATATTGGGCGGAATTCTCCGTTCCTGAGGCTAAGCGCAGGTGCCAACGGAGGGTCTGCGGGTGTTTCACAACGGGAAAATTGGCGCAAACCCCTCCCCGATTCTGGTACCGGTGAGGGGCTAGCATCTGCTGATCATGTGGAAAATGGCCAGAAAATCGGCGGGTCCCAGCCAGCGCATGCGCAGGGCTGACAAGCTGCACCAGTTGTGCCAGAAAACATGATGCCGGCCGTGCTGGACCACATACCCGCCCACCCCGACCCCACGGCCCACCCCTGGCCACTCCCCATCACTCCCCCCAGTCCTAGCAGAAGCCCCTGGCCAGCAGCACGGAATCCGGCCAGCAACACGGATCCCGGCCGAGCGTGGCGCCGCTGGACATTGTCCACAGCCGGCACGGTAGGCCCCTAAATGCTGGGACCACACGTGGCCCGCGCTGTCGGGAACTCGGCCCATCGAGGGTGCATCGTGGGTGAGCCGGCTAATGATGCGGCAACGGCGTTGCGACTGCGCGCGGCGCGTGTCGCAATGGTGCCGATTTGGAGGGGCGGAGCATCACAATCCAGCGTCAAAACCGCACCTGCTCCGATTCCGGCGTCGGCAATCCCAATTTCGCCGTCAGGCTACGGAGAATTCCACCCGTTGTTTCTGCTTCTATATGGGATAATCCTGCCAGTGTGCGCGTTAACAGTTTCCCATACCTCTGCTGCTGTTAATTGATTTGCCAAACTTTTAACTTCCATTAGAGTCCCAAAGTGGGCCAATTTTGCTTAGTTTGGATCGCTCAGGGCCATTTAGAGAACACAGTCTGAATGATTCATATAAGAACTACTCACTGTCTCCATCAAATACAAAGGTTTGAGTTCAAAACAATAGGGAAGTAGATGTTGATCTTGTGCGCTCGTGTAAAATAGGCGAGAGTGAGTCAGCAGCCTGTCTGGCATCTCTCTCAACTTGTACTTCCACAGAAGTCACAATGTCAAATTCCGCACAAAGTCAAGGTCTACTCCTGATTAAATAAGCAAGCCGGCACAAGATCACAAAATAAATTAAGATAACTGTAAAACTTCAGGCTTAGTTGCGTGGCCCTCATGTTCTTACAGTGGAGACGGTGGTTTAGCGGTAATTACTAGATTAGCTGGAGGAATTTAAATTCAATTAATAAATCTGGAATACAAAGCTAGCCTCCGTAACGGTGACCATCAAGCACTCATCAATTGTCGTAAAAACCCATTTGGCTTCTTTCGGGAAGGATAGCTGCCACTGCTATCTGGTCTGGCCTCCATCTGACTTCAGATCCACAACAATGTGGTTGACTGCCTTCTGAAATGGCCGAGCAAGATGTTCAGTTCCAAGGCATTTGGGGATGAGCAACGACTGCTGCGATGTACCCACAGTTTTAAAAAAGGAATGTTTATAAATTGTTGCCTTTGTTGGATCTTCATGACCTGGCCAGCAAGGATCAGCCATGGTCATAATGAATGGTGAAGTAGGCTCGAAGGCCTGAATAGCCTCCTCCTGCTCCATGTTTCTGGGTGGGATTCTCAGTTTCAAGTGATGACACTGGGACTGAATCGGTGGACTGCCATGGCAACTAAATTTACGTTGGTCCCGGAGCAATTCGCGACCCGTTAATGGGCTAGCACCAGCACCACGTGGAACTCAATCGATTCCATTGGAAAACGGTGTCCGATTCGTCGGGGTTGGGATGTCCACTTGAGAGGCTGACAAGCTGCAGCTGCATATCAGCACTCCACTCCCCACAAACGCTCTTCCCGGACAACAAGATGGCAGCAAGAAGAGCGGCACTCTGGTTCACGGATGAGGTGCTCATGACTTTACTGGATGCTGTGGAGGAGAGGCAGGCCACCCTGTTCCCCCGGGGTGGGAAGGAGGCTGCCACCCGTCACCGTACTCCGGGCCTGGGCACAGGTGGCAGAGGTAGTGAGCGCCGTGGGCCCCACCGCAAGGACTGGACAGCAGTTCAGGAAGAAGCTGCACAACCTCCTCAGGGTGGCCAGGGTGCGTAGGCAGCACTGTGCCCCTGGCACCGAGCCCCGTCCCAAAGACCCGTAATCCTCCCCCCCCCCAATTCCGAAGTCGACTGAACCCCACCCGTCGGCAGTGTGCACACACCCCACATGCCAGCACCCAGACCGGCCACCATGGTTGGGTGCCCTGCTTTGAGGGCCACCAGCTGCCCACCCCTTGTGCTGCCGGCATCCGACTGTAACACTGTGCGCTTCCTGTGCGGGTCCTCTTGACCCTCGACACCTTCCCTGCCCTTAAAAAGTCTGAAATAATCGTGTCTAGGTTTTGAAAGAAGTCCTTCGGTATAAAGATCGGGAGTGTCTGGAATATGAACAGGAACTTCGGCAGAATGTTCATCTTCACCATTTGGAAATCTCCCTGCCAAAGTCAAATGCAGCGTGTCCCACCTCTTGAGATCCTCCCTAGCCTCCTTCACCAATTTTGTTAAATTCCATTTGTGAAGCATCACCCATTCCCTCACTACCTGAATCCCCAGATATCTGAACCTGTCTCTAGCCACCTTAAATGGCATCCCCCCTAAATTGGCCTCGCCGGCGCAACTCATTCACCGGGAACACTTCGCTTTTCCCTACATATAACTTATATCCCAAGAACGCCCCCAACTTCCCCAACAGGCCCAAATTCCTCTCCATGCTCTCCAGCAGGTCCAAAACATACAATAATAGGTCGTCCGCATATAATGACACCCGATGCTCCCTTCATCCCCTGCCACTCTGCTGACCCCCTAATAGCCATTGCCAGAGGCTCTATAGCCAGTGCAAACAGTGGCGGTGACAGCGGGCACCCATGCCTTGTTCCCCTGTGTAGTTCAAAGTTCCGTGAGCCCATGTCATTGGTCCGTACACTCTCCTTCGGTGCCACATATAAAAGCCGCACTCATGCGACAAACTTAGAGCTAAACCCAAACCATCCCAGGACCTCAAACAGGTATCGCCACTCCACCCGGTCGAATGCCTTCTCCACATCCATGGACACCACTACCTCTGGTACCTGAGCTCTCGACGGGCTCATAATCACATTTAACAGCCTCCTTATATTTACTAGAAAGTTGCCTGCCCTTTACGAAGCCTGTTTGATCCTCCGCAACCAACCCCAGGACACAACCTTCCATCCTTCCCGCCACCAACTTAGCCAACACTTTCACGTCTGTGTTTAACAGCGATATGGGTCTATACGCCCCACATTCTAACGGGTCCTTCCCCTTCTTTAGTATTAACGTGATTGTTGCCTACGTCATTGTCTCCGGCAGCTCCCCCCTCTCCAATATCTCATTAAACGTCCCCAAGAGATGTGGTCCAAGCCCGTCGCAAACTCCTTCTAAAATTGAGCCGGGTAACCATCGGGTCCCGGGGCCTTCTCCGACTTCATACCCCTTATAGTCCAATATCTCCCTCCGCCCCAGGGGCTCCTCCAACGCCTGCCTCGTCTCTTCCTCCAGCTGTGGAAACTCCGGTTCATCCAAGAACCGTCCCATGTCCTCTTCTTCACCCCCCGGCTCCACCCTGTACAGCTCCTTATAATAATCCCTAACGCCTCGTTTATCTTGCCCGGCTTCGACACCACATCCCCTGCTCCTTCTGTATCTTCAATATTTCCCTGGACGCGGCCTGCCTCCGTAGCCGATGCACTAACATTCGACTCGCCTTCTCTCTGTATTCGTACTGCACCCCGCTTGCCCTACACAGCTGCCTGACCAGCCTCCCCATTGTCAGCCTATCAAATTGCCCCTGTAATTCTTTCCTCCTCGTCAATCCCTCCGTGGTGGACACCCTCGAGTATTCCATATCTACCTCAACTATCTCATTCATTAGCCATTCATATTACTCCCTCCTTTCCTTATCTGCATGTGCCTTGAACAAGATAATCTCCGCTCGGACCACCGCTATTAGTGCTTCCCAAAATGTGGCCGCCGACACCTCTCCGTTTTGGTTCAATTCTACATAATCTATAATCTCAGCCCGCACTTTACCACAAAATCCTCTGTCTGCCAACAACCCCGAATGGAGCCTCCACCCCCCGGTCTCTGCTCCCGTCCCAATCTAAGCTGAATCTCCAGCCAACGGGCGTATGGTCTGAGATTACTATCCCTGCGTACTCTACCCCCTCCACCCCAACCACAATCTCTCGGCTCACCACAAAAAAGTCTATTCTGAAATATACCCTGTACACATGTGAGAAAAAGGAATACTCCCTTCCCTCTGGGATCTTGAAGTGCCACGGGTCCACCATACCCATCTTTTCCATAAATCCACCCAGCTCCTTTGCCATTCGTATCCTACCCATTGACCTGGGGCTCGCTCTATCTACCCTTGGCTCTAGAACACAATTAAAATCTCCTCCCATAATCGACTGGTGCGTGGCCAAGTCCGGGATTGCTGCCACCAACCCCCTCATAAAACCTACATCATCCTAATTTGGTGCCTATGCATTCCCCAACACCATTGACGTCCCTTCTAAAACCCTTCTCACCAGCACATATCTCCCACCCGGGTCCCTCACTTCCTTCACGCTCACAAACCCTGTTTTCTTACTCATCAAAATATCCACTCCCTGCGACTTTGAATCAAACCACGAGCAGAAAACCTGCCCAACCCACCCCTTCCTTAGCCTAACCTTGTCCTTCCAGTGGAGGTGCGTCGCCTACAGAAAGACCACCTCTGCTTTCAAGCTCCTAAGGTGCGCATTGACCTGAGAGTTTTTGTCCGTTCCATTGAGTCCTTGCATGTTCTACGTTATCAGCCTTACTGGGGGCTTACGCCTCCAATCCCCTCTACCGTCCGCCATTGTCCCTTTTTGAAATTACCCCCGTTAATTTCACCCCATACCTGGCCCATCCCAGATGGCCCCTTTCTCCATCCCTGACCATGTTTCTTTGCCAACCTCGCCTCATCGCAACACCCTTCCTCAGCTCCAAATGTCCTGGTATATTCGGACCTTGTTCCCCCCTATTCACAGTTGCACTTCTCTCTAGCCCACTGCAAGATCTTCTCTTTCTCCACAAACTTGTGGAGCCCCACGATCACAGCCCGTGGCGCCTCCCCCACTCTCGGCTTCTGCCTCAGAGACCTATGTGCTCTGTCCACATCAGGGGCCTTATCCAGCACCCTCTCCGCCACCAGCCCCTCATGGCACTCACACCTTCAACTCCTTCAGGCAGATCCACTATCCACAGATTCTGCCTTCTCAATCTATTCTCTGTTCCTCCACCTTTGCTCTCAATGTCTTGCAAAGTTCTCCCCAGAGTCCCACCTCCATCTCCAATGCCACAACCCGATCGCTGTGGTCCAACATCACCCTCTCAATCTCTCGGATCTGCGACCTCTGTGTCTCCAAGCATTTCTCCACCGTCTCCATTGAGCCACAGGGGTGCCACAGCCCCTTCGATGTCCTTCGAATCGTCCTCCTGCATCTCCTCCCTCTGCTGGCGGAACTCTTCTTCGAGGAAAGCTATCAACTGTTCCATCTGGGACTTTGCTACTTGCATTAACCCTTCCCCCTCCGCCAGCCTTCCACTGGCTGCTGTGACACAGGTCCCTTCTAACTCCTTGGCCAGATCTTCCAACTTCTGCCGGGTTTGGTAACCAGACATACCACTCCCGGGGGGAACTTCTCCTCCGACCTTTAGCTACACTTTCCTGTCGAAGTTACCTCTAATTTGGGGTAAAAAGAGCTCTTTTCTACACCTTCAACTGGAGCTGCCTTGTGTGTGACCACTCACACCATGGCTGCCACCGGAAGTGACAAACGTTCCAACCTGCCTCGGTGCTCTTTCAGAAGGGAGTGAGGGATGGACTGGGCTGGTTGCAGCAGAGGGGGTGCTGTGGGGGTGGGGGGGCAGGCGGTGGGGAGGGGAATATGGGCAGGTGGTGGAGCTGGTCACAGGCAGGGGCCGCAGTTCGGACTGCCACACATTGCCCTGGTACCCCACCCCTCCGACTTGCCCAACCCCCCCCCCCACAGCCTGGCCCCACCTCTGCCACCTCGAGGTTCCGGAGGGACTGTGTGATGGAATGACCAGCTCCCGTGCAGGGATCACCCAGGCAGACAGTGGAACGTGCTACCGTGGGCTGGGGTCAGATATTGTCAAACGACGCGGAGCACCAGAGCTCATCGCAAAGCGGGACATCATCATCCTCCATCCCAAGGACCAGACCCACTGTTACTGCCAACCCAGGGGTCATTCCTGCAGGTAGGAATCACGGCGTGGGTTGCAGGGGTGGGGGGGGGGGGGGGGGGGGTAGTGTTGCTGTAGGACGGGTGGTCATGGGAGGGGGTGGTCAGCCGGGGAGGTGGGCGGTTGGTTTGGGGGTGGGATGGGATGCTCGTGCCGTCGGCCAGGCCCCCTAGTCGGTGAACCTAGAGGCGATTAGAGCGTCCCACGTGCGCTGGCCCTTGTGTACACTTTGTGCGACCTCTGTGCCTTCCCAGGTCCCATGCCTTGCATATCTTTGTCCTCCCCCGCTTCCTCCTCGTCGGAAGAGGCCTGCCGTTCATCCCCATATCCAGCACCTCGTCCCTCTGCTGTGTCAAGTTGTGGAGGACGCAGCAGGCCTCCGCAATTTGGGAGACTCTCCTAGCATTCTACTGGAGAGCCCTTCCAGAACGGTCCAGGCACCAGAACCGCATCTTTAGGATGGCAATGCACTGCTCGAACACGCCCCTGATCGTAGCATGGGCATCGTTGTACCAGGTCTCCGCATTAGGCTTTGGCCTCTGGATAGGTGTCAATAACCACAAGCGGGGGCAGCATGTTGGCGCAGTGGGTTAGCCCTGCTGCCTCACGGCACTGAGGTCCCAGGTTCAATCCCGGCTCTGGGTCACTGTCCGTGTGGAGATTCTCCCCATGTCTGTGTGGGTTTCGCCCCCACAACCCAAAGATGGGCACGCTGAATTGCCCCTTAATTGGAAAAAATGAATTGGGTACTCTAAATTTATTTTTTTTAAATTAAAAAAATAACCACGAGCGCAGTGGTTGCCCAGCAGCCAGCTCCTCACGCAGATGTACGCCTCGAAGATGTCAGGAACTGTCGAGTGTGCCAGGATGAAGGTGTTGTGCACACTGCCCGGATACTGGGCGCAGACGTGTAAGATGCTCAGTTGATTGTCACACACCAGCTGCATGTTCACTCAGTGGAATCCCTTTCCGTTTGTGAAGACAGACCCGTAGGCCGGCCGGTGCTCGTAGTGGGGCATGCATTCCGTCAATCACCCCTTGGACTGGGGATGGCAGTGAGCTCCGCTGTCCCGGCATCCTGATGAGCACTGTCCACATTGAAGCGGATATATTATGCTAACCGGGCAAATAGGGCCTCCCTTGCGGCATGGCTGCACCTGTGCATGAGGTCTGTGAGATCCCAGACAGGTTCCCCTTGGTGCCAGGAAGGACCCCATGGAGGAACGGTTCAGGGCGACCATCACCTTGACGGCCTCCTTGTGCCCACATACCCCCGCGGTGCCAAGTGCGCCATGATCTGGCAGATATGTAACACTGACTCCCTGCTCAGCCAGAGTCTTCCACGGCATGCCCGGTCTGGCAGGTCCTCGAATGACAGGTGCTGCTGGTACACATAAGGCCTAATGTGGCACCTCCTTCCCACCTCCTCCTCGACCTGTTGGGCGGCCGGCTCTCCATCCTGACCAGCTGGCTCCTGTTTCTCTGGGACAGGCTCTGCTGCTGCAGGATCCTCCCTGAGCAGCTCCAGCTCGTACAGGATGAAGGCCACCATTCCTGGTTGAATTCTGAAGTCCATTGATGGTAGGGGGTGAAAGACAAACATATTAGCATGGTGTGTACTCCCGTGCCCAACCAGGTCCAACGGGCTACATTGCAGCCCGTGTATTGCAGCCCCTGTCCTTGCATGTCCCCCTCCACCTCCTCCCCCATCCCACGCCACCCCAGGCTGTTCCCCCTGGCACTCTGCCCTCAGCACCCCACCCCTGGCTCTGTTGGTGCCTAGCACTGCAGGGGCTTCTGCTCCAGCACCTGTTCCTGCTGGTAGGGGTACCAGTGGCTGGTACTCATACTGGCAGTATGCCCCGTGGCCCCTGTCCGGCGTAGGGGCTGCTGTGGGTGTCCACTTGCGTGGGCTGTGTAATGCCCGCTGACGGTTGGCACCTGGTTGTGGGGGTGGGGTGGGGAGGAGGGGGTAGTGGAGTGCGGGGGTGGAGGGGTATTAGCACCCATAGGCCCAGTGTCACTCTGCGCAACCACGGACCACTGTGGGCAGTCACTGGGGTGCGCAACATGATGGCTGCCTTGCAGTCTGTGGCAGTGGTAGTCCGTGCCTGGATACCCCGGTCCCCCCCCCCGGGGGGGGGGGGGGGGGGGGGGGGCGGGGGGGAGGTGGCGGGAGGGTCGCCCCAACTCCACGGCCCATCCTCTGATCAGCAGCCACCGCTCCCGCCCAGCCCTGGCAGAGAGACCCCCTCCCCTCCTCCCCCAAGCCAGCCGTGATCGCGCCTCTGGCATCATGTCCTATCTCCTCTCTCTCCCTCAGCAACCACGGCACCTGTTTCCCGATTTTTAAAACCGCAAGTGAACCTCGCCATTGGTAATTCCTCCTGGCAGAGGCCGAGCATTGCGAAGGCCCCAGAGAATACCGGGTCAGGCCCGCTGAAGAAATGCCAACGGCAGAGTAGAACGCATTGACACCGCTGACGAGGCACCAGAACATGGCGTTCCGTCAGGCGCCTGACAACGGCCTTGATTTTCACATCACGCGTGAGTCTCCACCCAATCGCGTTTCGCAATTCCAGCCTGCTGGACGGAGGATCCCGCCCACCATGTTTCCATGTCCTATTCTGTGTCTGAAAATGGATGTAAACCAATTTGACCTCATAAGCCCAAATGTCACCTTCAACTGTAATTATAAAGTATAATTGCAACTCCCTCGAGCTGAGTAATTTCTTTCCCGTATCAGCAAGGAGAGGTGCCAAGGCCACATGACAATTTTGAATGCATGGAGTTAAACACCAGCTATCGACCAACAATTAAATAATGGAGAGCTATCAAGATTAAGCAATACAGTTCACTTTCCACCAAGCTCTGCCTCATAATAGATGGCCTGGCCTTGTTGTTTTGGCGCAATGTCTCCATGGTAAAGTGGTTGAGTGGTGATAGACTGCACTTGTGGAGAACTGTATTTCTTTCCTTGAACAATCCTCGTAACCTAGCATTGAGCAGTAGGGTTCGAATAATTTGACAGCAGAAATTTCCAGAACCACGCTCCGTTTTGAGTTCAGCTTATAAAATTGTCACACCCGATGGAATGAGTAAATTTATTGGACTTAAGGTTATGAAGTATGTTCACAAAGTCACATTCTCTGTCCATTTATATAACCGCTTTTATTTTATTATGGAAGTGCAGCTTGTTAAAATGTCAGGCACTTGTACAGAACAATAACTTCTTTATGTGAAGGATTCTTTAAGAGAAGCACGTCGCAGCAAGGGGTGGCACAGCGGTTAACACTGCTCTCTCACAGCACCAGGGACCCGAGTTCGATTCCGGCCTGGTCTGTGTGGCGTTTGCATGTTCTCCCCATATCTGCGTGGGTTTCCTCCGGGTGCTCCGGTTTCCTCCCACAGTCCAAAGATGTGCGGGTTAGGTGGATTGGCCGTGATAAATTGCCCTTAATGTCCAAAAGTTGGGTGGGATTATGGGGATGGGGTGGGATATTACACCTGGGGAGTGTGCTCTTTCAGAGGGTTAGTGCAGACTCGATGGGCTGAATGGCCTCGTACTGCACTGTAGGGATTCAGTGATATTAGTACATGACCATTTGTGGATTCTTTCGATACCAGTTAGAAAATAGTGAGCATGTTACTTTATAGCTTGGGTTATAGCAAGAATAATTAATTGGAGGAGTTTCTATATTTGGATTGCTGATCTCTTTCGTTCTGTTCTCAATGCTTTATTTACTGATTATTCCCTTGGTTTCAATGACAGTGTCTGCGGGTTTAGTGTGAAATGACTCTTAGTTTTTTAAGCAAGCTAATTCTGGGTTCTCAGTTCTGGGAAATGTGGACTGAATGGTCTTGTGCATCTTACAAAGGTCAGTAAGGTTGATAAGAGCAAAGCCTGTCGTTGGATCCTATTTCGTGATGTTTAATGCATCACTTATTTTGCATTAGTGAAAACAGAAAATGCTGCAAAACACTCAGCAAGTCAGTCGGCCATAGTGGAGAGAGGAAGAGTGTTGGGGCAGATTCTCCGGCGTCTCAGTTGTGTGTTTCTCCGCAGCGAGAGGCGGCGCGCCGTTTGCTGGCGGCGGGATTCTCTGCTCCCGCCACTGTCAATGGCAATTCCCACTGAAGACACCCCGCTTCCGGAAGACCCGGGCAAAGGTGCGCTGCGAGCACGCCCAGAGCAACCCGCTGCCAGTGTACAGCTGGAGAATCTCGGCCTTCATGTTTAAAGCCAGTGATGTTTCATCAGGACTGAAAAATGTTAGAAATTAATGGCTTTTAAGAAAATAAAGAACCTGAGAAAAGTAAACAGGAAAAGGGTAAAAAGGAGAGGTCTGTGATCGGGTGGCGGGAAAGAGGGATTATATAACAAAGAGGATGTTGTCGCAGGGCACAAAGAGGCAATCATGGCCCTGATATTCTGATCAGCCATGAGTCCTTTGCCTCTCCTAATGTTCCTACACTGTGTTAGCCCATGGCCAGAGCTTGTGGAAGACTTCTGACTTTCAGGAGAGGAGACTGCTGATGGCCTTATCTTGAGCAACGCCAGGATGAGAAGGCACAGCCTCAGGCATGGGCAGCGGTCTGAGTTGGCTGGGTGACAGGTAACAGCAAGGGCAATGATAGAGCGACCACTCTCCTGGGGAAGCGAGTTGGCATCTATGCTATCCTTGCCCTTTGTCCTGGCTGCAGGCCACTCATGCCCGGTGTCTCAACCTCAAGCAGATTCCGCCCCTATCCAATTCCGGGCTGTGTCTGTATCTGAGCTGGTGGCTGCGAGTGTGAAATTGAGTGTCTTCATCAACACTGTTTCTTGTTGTTTGTCTGCTACCTGGCCAGGTATCTATATGGAAAGAGGCACCGCTAGGTGGGATGGTGTGAAGGGTAAAGTAGAATGCTTTCACCATCTGCCGCATGTAAATCATACAATCATAGAATCAGAAGAGATTGTGGAATGAGGGAGAAGTGTGTGTGTGTGTTGTGTGTGCATTTAAAAAAATGATTTTACCTTTGCCATTGGACATGGCCTCAGCCAAGGCCTCATTTTAATAAGATGGCTAAGATTTAATGGTTAAGATTGGCTTCTCCATGGGCAATTAGAGATTGCAGGTATATCACTTCCTCTCTAGGTAGCTACTGCTGCTGCCGGTGTGATTCACCTCATTCTTAAAGTAAGAGGGAAGTATGAGAGTGAGTGACAGGGCTGGTTTAGCTCAGGGCTAAATCACTGGTTTTGAAAGCAGCACGGTTCAATTCCTGTCCCAGCCTCCCCGAACAGGCACCGGAATGTGGCGACGAGGGACCTTTCACAGTAACTTCATTGAAGCCTACTTGTGACAATAAGCGATTTTCATTTCACGTATAATCTGTTTGGCTAATGGGGCTATCATGGTTGGATAGGTGTCAGTGCGTGCAAACTGTGAGATATGGGTGTGAGGCTTGCGGCAGTGCTAAGTGTGTGAGGGTGAGGGGAAGCATATGGATATCAGATAGGAATTCTGATTGATTGATTGTTGGTGGGTGAGTTGTGCAGATATGGCGCTTTGAGAATTGCCTGGGAAAAGTGGTGAACTTGGTAGAATTAAAGATACATTCACTGACCTTGCCTGGTCATGTGAGGTAATTGAACTCCTTTCAGGATCCTGAGGCTTACTCCCAGAATTTATCCCCCTGACAACTTGGGTCACAAGGATTTCTGAGCTTGTATCAGGATGCAGAACACCTCTCCTTCTTTCTACTTCCTCCACCGAGGCTCCAGCGCAGTGTCTGGAAACTCGGACGTGCACTTTCCCTTTTCCTCTGCCAATTGTTTTTGCAACACTGCCCAGGTTCGATTCCCTGCTGGGTCACTGTCTGTGCGGGATATGCACGTTCGCCCCGTGTGTGCGTGGGTTTCCTCCGGGTGCTCCGGTTTCCTCCCACAATCCAAAGTTGTGCAGATTAGGAGGATTGGCCATGCTAAATTGTGCTTAGTGTCCAAAACTGCCCTTTGTGTTAGGTGGGGTTGCTGGATTATGGAGATAGGGTGGAGGTGGAGGTGTGGGCTTGGGTAAGGTGCTCTTTCCAAGAGCCGGTGCAAACTCGATGGGCCGAATGGCCTCCTTCTAAATTCTATGAAATCTATGAGATTACTTGTTTTTGCCTGGATGGTGCTCTGATTACAAGTCCAGTAACATTAACATTGCCCCATCATCTCCACAAATCTTCAACACAGGCAGGGCAAGGTTCTGAATCCACCCCAGCCAGAACAGGAATTGAACCCCCTGCTGTTGGCACCAATCTGATCCAAACTGGTTGTGTAGCCAATCAGCACTGGCTCCCAAACCAAGGGATCAGAGTTGCTATGGCAACATGGATGTTGTAGTCTGGAGTTATGGATAGTGATTTTGATGGTAGAGGTTCCAATTTCTTCCCTCTTGCCATTGGCATGTGTTGGAAAGATTTTCAAGTTGAAACTCAATCTGTTCCTACACTTTATGAGGAGAGATTGAGTCAGTTAGGATTGTGTTTGATATTGTATTGTATATGAGGAACGGTTGAGGACTCTGGGTCTGTACTTGTTGGAGTTTAGAAGGATGAATGGGGACCTTATTGAGACTTACTTACAGGATACTGCGAGGCCTGGATAGAGTGAACGTGGAGAGGATGGGTGGGATTCTCCGACCCTCCGCTGGGTCGGAGAAACGCCGGGGGTCGGTGTGAATCTTGCCCCCGCCGTCCTCCAAATTATCCAGCCCCCCAGAAATCGCTCCGGCGTGAATCGCGCCGCCCACCTCGGATAATGCTGGGATCCGGCACCACTCAATGGGCCCCGGGGCCGCCCGAATTCTCCGGCCTGCGATGGGCCGAAGTCCCACCCGTTTTTTGCCAGTCCCGCCGACAAAAATTGGAGTAGGTCCTTATCGGCGGGACATGGCGGCGCGGATGGCCTCCGGGGTTCTCGGGGGGGGGGGGATCTGGCCCCGGGAGGTGCCCCCATGGTGGCCTGGCCCGCGATCGGGGCCCACCAATCCGTGGGCGGGCCTGTGCCGTGGGGGCACTCTATTCCTCCGCATCGGCCGCTGTGGTCCTCTGCCATTGCCGATGCAGAGACGAACCCTCTCGCGCATGCGCCGGGATGACGCCAGCACACGCTGGTGTTCCCGTGCATGCGCCAACTCGCGCCGGCCGGCGGAGGCCCTTCGGCGCCGGGTGGCGTGGTGCCAAGCCCCTTCCCCGCCGGCCGGCGGGGCGCAAACCACTCCGGGGCCGACTAGCCCCTGAAGGTGCGGAGGATTCTGCACCTTTGGGGCGGCCCAACGCCGGAGTGGTTCACCGCCACTCCTTGGCGCCGGGACCCCCCGCCCCGCTGGGTAGGGGAGAATCCCGCCCGATGTTTCTACTGGTAGGAAAAACTAGAACCAGAGGACGCAACCTCAAACTAAAGGGATGAGCCTTAAAATAGAGATATGGGATATATCTTCAGCCCGAGGGTGGTGAATCTGTGGAACTCTTTGCCACAGAAGGCTGTGGAGGCCAAATCACTGAGTGTCTTTAATGCAAAGATATATAGGTTCTTATTAATAGGGCGATCAGGGGTTATGAGGAGAAGGCAGGGGAATCGGGATGAGAAAAATATCAGCCATGATTGAATGGCGGAGCAGACTCGATGGGCCGAGTGGCTTATTTGTGCTCCTATGTCTTAGGGCCTTATGGTATTATGATATTTGCTGGAGTTCAGAAGAATGAGGGGGGATCTCATAGATATCTGTAAAATGTTAACAGGACTAGATAGGATAGATGCAAGAAGTATGTTCCCGATGGTGGGGGTATCCAGAAGATCTGCAGAGCTTTTCCAGCATTTTCTGTTTTTTAGAGGGAGAGTTGATGGGCTACATACAGGTTGAAAAGATTGAAAAAGAGGAGATAGTGAAAAGATTGGTTATATGTACAGTTGATAAATCACGAAGACTGGATCAGATGTATTTGAGGATAATGAGTGAAGTAAGGAAATTTACAAGGTACTTGCCTGATCTGGCAATCATCCTCAGCTACAGGGACTGGATCAGAGGACTGGAGAATTGCAAATGTTACATCCCTGTAAAGAAATCTGTAAAGATAAACCCAGCAACAACAGGCCAGTCCATTTAATCTTGGCGGTGGGAAGGTTTTCAGAAGCAATCATCCAGGACAAAATGAACAGTCACTGGACCAATGCGGATGAACTGAGGAAAGCCATCACGGATTTGTTAGGGAAAATCATGTTTAACTAGTTTGATCAAGATTTCAGATGAGGTAACAGCGAGGGTTGATGTAGGAAATGTGGTTAAAGTGGTGTATGTGGACTTTCAAAAGGCACTTGATAAAATGCCACATCAGCTAAATTGAAGCCTGTGGAGTAACAGGGACAGTAGCAGCATGGATATGAAGTTGGATGAGTAACTGATCACAAAAGGGTAGTGATGAACACTTATTTTTGGACTGAATGGATTCATATTGTGTGGCTTCACAGAGGTACATATTAGGATCACTGTTTCTCTTGATCTATATTAATAATCTTTGGTGTACAGAGTCCTGATTTAAGTGATTGGCGAAGGAACCAGAAGTGCCGCGAGAAAAAGTGTTTTTAAGCAGAAAGCGGCTAGGTCCTGATCCTGAGAATGTGTTGGAGTCCGATACACCTGTGGCTTTCAAAGAAAGTAGAATAATTGTGTGAAGAGAAAATAAATCTGTAACTGTATGGGTAAAGGCAGGGGAATGGGGCAGGCTGGCGTTTTATCAAGTGGCATTTTATCAAGTGCCATTCAGACCTGATGGGCTGAATGGCCTCCTTCAGTGCTGTAACAATTCTACGATAAGCCAGGGGGGTCACAGTCTGAAGTTATGGGGTAGACCATTTAGGAATGAGGAGAAATTTCTTCACCCAGAGTGTGGTCGGCTGTGGAATTCGTTCCCACAGAAATCAGTTAAGGCCCAAACATTGTGGGTTGAATTATCCGATTGGGGGACTCCTGACAGAGGTGAATCAGCTCTGATTTGTGTTCGCGCTGTAAGTGAGAATCCAGAGGTGATTCACTATCTCTTGCCATGCAAATTTATCAATGGCGGGGATTGCGAGGGACTCCCCCCACTATTTTGAGCAGTCGGCCTGGTAGCGAAGTCCGGTACCTTGCACCCCCCCACATGCAATTCTGCCCCATCCCACAGAATTTGTGGGATCACCCCCACCCTCACAGTATGATGGTGACCTGACCCCCCCCCCCCCACCGACCCTCCCCACCAGATACCCCCATAAGAGAGACCCCCAAAAGAGAGACCCCCACCAGAGACACCCAAAAAGTACTTTTCCAGACAAAACTGAATTATAACTCTCTCTTCTACTGGAGATGTTGCTTCAGCTAATTTGCTGTCCTCAAGTTAAATTTTCTGGGCTGATATCAGCAATGTCCTTTTTGTTACAGTTGTAAAATCATTCGGGGCAATTTTGAGCCCACCCTAGGCATGCGAGGGATCAGTGACTGCGCGGAAAATCCCCCGGGAATCGGGAAATGAGATTCTCACCGGAGAGATTACGTTTCCCCATTCTCAAACCTCATTTTAATACATTTCTTTCAATTTGAATCTTATTAATGCCCCACCCTCCAGCCACATGATTCCCCACTCACTAAATATTCACATCGGCGAGGTTCACATCAGATGTGGGCACGAGAAGCAGTCGAGGTGATCTCTTCAGGGGTGCAGGGATAAGTATAACTCCCAGGGGGAGGGGGGGGAGAGGGACATGCCTGGGCAGTGCCCTGACAGTGCCCCCTGGTACAGGTTGACACGGTGCCAACCTGTGGCAGGGGCCAGTGCCTGGGCCGGGTCCTTGTGGGAGCTCCATGGGGGTGTATAGATGTGTGGTGGGGGAGAGCGGGCATTGAGGGTGGGGTGGGCTATTCTTCTGTGGCATTGTGGGGCAGAATGTTGTGAGGATTCTCCGGAATGTGAGGTGGTAGAGAGCCTCCGATGCCTCCATGATGGGGGCTGGGGGCCATTATGCTGTAACACCGATCAGTGCCCCAAGCTCAATATTTGAAGAGAAAAGCCCCTAGTCACCACATTCCGCCCCCTGTTCGGGGAGGCTGTTACGGGAATTGAACCGTGCTGCTGGCCTGCCTGGGTCTGCTATAAAAGCCAGCTCTTTAGCCCTGTGCTAAACCAGCCCAACGCCTCGCCCAATTCCGGTAAATTCTGCCCATCGATGTGCTGTTTTTGCTCTTTACACGAGCTAAATAACTGGGCTCTTAATGCTGTGAAGAATTTTATACTGCCATCATGGGAGTGTAGCATAATCAATCACTCATGAGATGAGATGAGATGGAGTCAATCGATGGCTTTATTACGCAGATTTGTTCCCCAGCAGCACAGTTACAGAATGCGGCTGCTGGGAGAACCCGGGCTCTTATACTCCACTTTACTGGGTGGAGCCAGTAGGCGGTTGATCCAATCGGGCCCTGGCGTCTATCCACCAATAGCCTCTCGGCATCACAGGGTACCATAATACCCCTAATGCATACCACCACATTCACCCCTTGTTAAAAAAAGAACCCAGCGAGGGTAGTGGGCCGTATGGTGGTAGGGGTTTACAGAGTCGGTACCTGGGATGCCACTAACACAGCGGCTATGCTCCGATATCAAACTACCAGCACTATTTACAATGCCACTTTTACTGGGCAACTGAATTATTTACAGAGGCATTTCTTGCTTTGTTATAAAGATTCGATGAGTCAAATGGGTGCCCTGGTTGTCCTCCCCGATCGTCTCAGCCCCGGCGGTGATGCTGGCGTTGGCTCGGGCACCGTCGTCTCTGGGAGTGTAGCGATGTCTCTTCCTGCTTCACTACCCCTAGGTGGGGCCGGGGGAAGGACCGATCCACCCGGGAAGGGATCGGCCGTGGGGTGCGCCGGTGGGAGGGAGGGGGTGATTGGTGTTGGGGGGGTGTGTGTGGAGATCCGGCGGGCGCCAGGTCCCGCAGAGAGACCGTGTCCTGTCGGCCGTTGGGGTACGTCACGTAGGCGTACTGAGGGTTCGTGTGGAGGAGACGAACCCTCTCGACCAACGGGTCCGATTTGTGCACCCGCACATATTTTCGGAGCAGGATGGGTCCCTGGCTGCCAGCCAGGTCGGGAGTGACGTTCCGGAGGAGGACTTCCTAGGGAAGACAAGGAGGCGTTCGTGAGGTGTTTGATTTGTCGTGGTACAAAGCAGCAACCGGATGGAGTGGAGGGCATCCGGGAGGACTTCCTGCCAGCGGGAGATTGGGAGATTTCTGGACCGTAGGGCCAGCAGGACGTTCTTCCAGACCGTTCCGTTCTCCCTCTCTACCTGACCATTTCCCCGGGGGTTGTAACTGATCCTCCTGCTCGAGGCAATGCCTTTGCTGAGCAAGAATTGACGCAGTTCGTCGCTCATGAAGGAGGACCCCCTATCGCTATGTATGTAGGCGGGGAAACCGAACAGTGTAAAGATGGTGCAGAGGGCTTTAATGACCGTGGCTGCAGTCATGTCGGGGCAGGGGATGGTGAATGGGAACCGGGAGTACTCATCAACCACGTTCAGGAAGTACGTGTTGCGGTCGGTGGAGGGGAGGGGCCCTTCGAAGTCCAGACTGAGGCGCTCAAAGCGACGGGAAGCCTTTATCAGGTGCGCTTTCTCTGGCCGGTAGAAGTGCGGCTTGCACTCTGCACAGATTTGGCAGTTCCTGGTGGCTGTTCTGACCTCCTCGAAGGAGTAGGGCAGGTTGCGGGTCTTCACGAAGTGATAGAACCGAGTGACCACCGGGTGGCAGAGGTCGTCGTGGAGGGTTCGGAGACAGTCCACTTGTGCGTTGGCACATGTGCCACGGGATAGGGCATCGGAAGGCTCGTTCAGCTTTCCGGGACGATACAAGATCTCATAGTTATAGGTAGAGAGTTCGATCCTCCACCGCAAGATCTTGTCGTTCTTGATCTTGCCCCACTGTGCATTATCGAACATGAAGGCAACCGACCGTTGGTCAGTGAGGAGAGTGAATCTCCTGCCGGCCAGGTAATGCCTCCAATGGCTCAAAGCGTCCACTATGGCTTGGGCTTCCTTTTCCACTGAGGAGTGGCGGATGTCTGAAGCGTGGAGGGTGCGTGAGAAAAAAGCCACGGGTCTGCCCGCTTGGTTGAGGGTGGCCGCCAGAGCTACGTCGGACGCGTCGCTCTCGACTTGGAAGGGGAGGGATTCGTTGATCACATGCATCATGGCCTTTGCGATATCCGCTTTGATGTGGCTGAAGGCCTGGCGGGCCTCTGTCGACAGGGGAAAGACAGTGGACTGAATTAGCGGACGGGCCTTGTCCGCGTAGTTGGGGACCCACTGGGCGTAATAAGAGAAAAAGCCCAGGCAGCATTTCAGGGCCATGGAGCAGTGAGGGAGGGGGAACTCCATGAGGGGGCGCATGCGTTCAGGGTCTGGGCCTATAACTCCATTTTGCACTACGTAGCCGAGGATGGCTAGACGATCGGTGCTAAACACGCATTTCTCCCTGTTGTATGTGAGATTCAGGGCGTTATCGGTCTGGAGGAATTTGCGGAGGTTGGCGTCGTGGTCCTGCTGGTCATGGCCGCAGCTGGTGACGTTATCGAGGTACGGAAACGTGGCCCGCAAACCGTACCGGTCAACCATTCGGTCCATCTCCCGTTGGACGACCGAGACTCCATTAGTGACGCCGAATGGAACCCTTAAGAAGTGATAGAGCCACCCATCTGCTTCAAAAGCAGTGTATTTGCAGTCGCTCAGGCCGATGGGGAGCTAGTGATAGGCGGACTGAAGGTCCACCGTGGAAAAGACCTTGTACTGTGCAATCCGATTGACCATGTCGGATATGCGGGGGAGAGGGTACACATCCAGCTGTGTGTACCTATTGATGGTTTGACTATAGTCTATGACCATCCTCTGCTTCTCCCCGGTCTTTACAACTACCACCTGAGCTCTCCAGGGACTATTGCTGGCCTGGATTATGCCTTCCTTCAGCCACTGGATTTCTGACCGGATAAAGGTTCGGTCCTGGGCGCTGTACCGTCTGCTCCTGGTGGCGACAGGTTTGCAATCCGGGGTGAGGTTCGTAAACAGGGAAGGCGGGTCGACCTTGAGGGTCGCGAGGCTGCAGATAGTGAGTGGGGGTACAGGGCCGCCGAATTGAAACTTTAAACTCTGGAGGTTGCACTGAAAATCCAACCCCAGGAGTGTGGCAGCGCAGAGGTGGGGGAGGACGTAAAGCCAGTAGTTCTTGAACTCCCTCCCCTGCACCGTGAGGTTCGCGATGCAGAACCCTTTGATCCCTACAGAATGGGATCCTGCTGCCAGGAAATTTCTTGATTACTCAGGTGGATTGGAAGGGAACAGCGCCTTACCGTATCGGGGCGTATAAAACTCTCCGTGCTCCCAGAGTTGATCAGGCAGGGCGTCTCGTACCCGTTCATGAGTACTGTCGTTGTTGCCGTTTGGAGAGTTCGGGGCCGCGACTGGTCCAGGGTCACCGAAGCCAGTCGCTGTTGCTGCATCAGGGCATTTTCCTCAGGCCCCATGGGGCCGTCCATTCCGGGGTCCTTAGCCGTCAGCCAAGATGGCGGCGTCCACTGGTCGCACACGGTCGGGGGTGGACAAGATGGCGCCGTCCATTGATCGCACGTGACCGGAGGAGCACAAAATGGCGGCGCCCATCCCTCCCGCATGGAGTCCGGGACCCAAGATGGCAGCGCCCGTTGGCCGCACATGGATCGTTGGGGGGATTGAGGTTGGGGTCCTGGTTCTCCCCCGGAGATTGCGGCGACCCCCCGGGCCTGGCACACCGCTGCAAAGTGCCCCTTTTTGCCGCACCCTTCGCACAGGGCTGAGCGGGCCGGGCAGCACAGTTGGGGGTGTTTCGCTTGCCCGCAAAAGTAGCAGCGGCGCCCCCCCCGGGTGGTCTGGCGCTCTGGCAGCACAGGCCTGCGGGTGGAGGGGGTTGCGGGGGGGTCGGTCGTGGCGGGCGGGCATTCTGTGATGCCACATCGAGCGAGGCAGCGAGGGCCCGTGCCTCCTTGAGGCCTAGTGAGTCTCTTTCCAGTAGTCGCTGGCGAATTTGGGACCCGAGCATACCTCCCACGAAAGCATCCCGAATTAGTAGCTCCATATGTTCATTAGCCGAAACCGGTGGGCAGTTGCAATTTCTCCCCACTATTAAGAGCGCACTGTAGAATTCGTCCAGCGATTCCCCGGGGATTTGGGAGATCCTGGGCTCTTATACTCCACCTTACTGGGTGGAGCCAGTAGGCGGCTGATCCAATCGGGACCCGGCGTCTATCCACCAATAGCCTCTCGGCATCCCAGGGTACCGTAATACTCCTAATGCATACCACCACAGTGAGGTCTAATCTGATGGTCACTTGTCAGAGCATCTCCAATCGTCCTTCATCAACCTTGAACGTACACCGTTCCTCAAAACAGAACACCGTGGGCGGGATTCGCCGATATCGGCGCGATGTCCGACGACCGGCGCCAAAAACGGCGTGAATCAGTTCGGCATCGCGTCGCCCAAGTCTCCGCATCTTGAGGGGCCGAGCCCTCACCTTGAGGGGCTAGGCCCGCGCCGGACTGATTTCCACCCCGCCAGCTGGCGGGAAAGGCCTTTGGTGCCCCGCCAGCTGGTGGAGACCATGGCGAAGGCGGAAGGAAAAGAGTGCCCCCGCGGCACAGGCCCGCCCGCGGATTGGTGGGCCCCGATCACGGGCCAGGCCACCGTGGGGGCACCCCCCGGGGCCAGATCGCCCCGCCCCCCCCCAGGACCCCGGAGCCCGCCCGCGCCGCCGTGTCCCGCTGTCCCAAAGGTGGTTCAATCCACGCCGGCTGGCCTGGGTTGACAGCAGCGGGACTTCGGCCCATCGCAGACCGGAGAATCGCCGGGGGATTCCCGCCGACCGGCGCGATTCCCGGTGGCGGAGAATTTGCGACACGGCGGGGGTGGGATTCACGCCGGCCCCCGAGGATTCTCCTACCCGGTGGGGGGTCGGAGAATCGCGCCCCCTATCTTTAACTTCACCACCAATATTTACGATAGTAATTTGGGGTTGTGCAATAATCTAATCTTGACGAAGCAGTCAATTATTTTCTTTATCTCCCTCTCCCTGACATATTTACTTTCAAAAATATTTTGTTGTGTTCTATGGCCTCAGCCCCAAAGTTTGAAACGTATTGCAAAAGGCATTTTTCACATTAAAATTTGGAAAGGAAAATATGGTTTGAGAGTGCCCAGTGATGAGAATGTCTGGCTCTTGGGGTGAACACAGTTTGCATGAGGCCATCAACAACTCCAGTTGTTAACCAACTGACTTTGACCTCCAGTGACCTGCACCAAACAACTCCTTTATACTTCGTGTTTTCCTCCTGTTCAGGCTGCAGCACAGCAATGAACAATGTCTACATTTTCAGTTTTGCGACCTTATCCCTTCTGTTTCTTTCCCACCCTCTCCTGTTGATAGGTTTGTGACAGGGAATGCAGGTGGTCAGATCTCTCATTCCTTCGAACATCTCTTGTAATGAAAGGCTGGATAATTTGTTTGCCAAGATGAGGAGGGAAAACCCCCCACAAATGGAACCACATGAAAACATTTAACACCACGTACAAGCTTTTGAACTGCAGTCTAATTCACATATAAACGTATGAAAAATGCCAAACTAAAAAAGACTTATGGATGCATTGACAACACCTCCTGAACCCTTTAACACCTAGTTGCGCAAGGGCAGCATGCGAATGGGAATACCATCACCTCCAATTATGTTCCCCTCCAACTCTGCAATGGTCCCTGTAGGCCAGGAGGAGAGGGATTAACCCCAGCCTGTCAAGGAAGTCTTCGATCTCCTCAGCCCCGAATATGACCAAAAGCTTTTTGCCCCCTTTATTGACAGCTGACTCACAGGTCCCTGGCTGTGAATGCTCACTAACGCTCCTCCAAGCCAGCGAGGTGGGCAAACTGGGCAGTAGTTAAGTGGGAGTCTGTGGTGATTTATTTAAATGAGGCCCTGGCTTTAAGATCAGCAGGACTTCGAGATTGTTAAATTCAGTAGTTATACAATGATGTAAGAATGAGCCCAAAGCCAAGCTTGTACCTCAAGACAGGTTTATTCCCCAAATTGCAACCTTTCAGTGGTCCCCATTAATAGATGGGCAAATACCCATTGCCTGTTTAACAATATAATTGCTTTCACAATGTAATTTCCATTAAATCTTGACAATGCAATTACTGGGTGTGATCTACCCAAATGGGGACAGAGTCCTGTAGCATGTGACATTGACCAGGTGTTTTCCAGCGTTTGGAATGCAGAGAAACACCCCACTATCTAACACTCATCCGATAAGCACGGTAGCCCAGTGGGTAGCACTGTTGCTTCACAGCTCCAGGGTCCCAGGTTCAATTCCCGACTTGGGTTACTGTCTGTGTGGAGTCTGCACGTTCTCCCAGTGTCTGCGTGGGTTTCCTCTGGATGCTCCTGTTTCCTCCCACAAGTCCCAAAAGACATGCTGTTAGGTAATTTGGACATTCTGAATTCTCCCTCTGTGCACCCGAACAGGCGCCGAATGTGGCTTTTCACAGTAACTTCATTGCAGTGTTAATGTAAGCCTACTTGTGACAATAAAGATTATTATAGATCTGGCGGCATCAGCGGGGTACTCCCCGACGAGACCACACTTAGCCTAGTTTTCTGTACTGAGGAGCTCCGCTCACCGGAACTCCTCATTGCAGCAAGAGATCGCGACATCATTTATAAATAGCGTTGCAATCTCTCAAGCCCCCAACACAACCCCCCAAGCCCCAGCTCACTATAAGGAGGTCTCCGCCACCCTCCCCCCCCCGCCCCCCCCCCCACCCACGCAGGGCAAACCCTGGCCCAATCACCGCCATACAAAAAATGGCAGCTTAGCATCTTGGCAGTGCCACCTGGGCACCTTGGCAGTGCCACCTGGGCACCTTGGCAGTGCCAGGTTGGCATCCAGGTGGCAGTGCCAGGGTACCCAGAAAAAAACCAGAGGGCATGCACCTGGGGGCCTCCCGTCACCTGGGAGACCCCCACGAGTACCATTCTGACTGGTCCCATTTGTGGAGACCAGTGGTGAATGGCACTTACCTGAGATCTCCAAGGCGAGGGAGTTAGATCCCACGCCTTGATTAGATATCGGGAATGCAGATTAGAGTGTGACTAGCTGACTCGCTCTAATATGCAGATTTCCCAGAAAGTGACCCCTCCCATAATGGGCGGGTTTCACATCACGAATGTGAATTCCGCGTTGCGCCGCGCCACTTTTCGGTCGCAATGCGACCAGTAGATCCCGCCCACCATTTTTCAAAGTAATTGCCATTGAGTCATAACAATGTAATTAATAAGACATTGACATACTTGCCCAGCCTTGCCTAGTATTAGACCCCCTGCATCCTTCTCGCAACCAACAATCTCCAACCCCACCCCCAGTAATATCAATCCTAATGAGTTTTCTTCCCGACTTAACAACATCTTCGACCCCATTGTCAAATATATTCCTTCACCATTTTCTCCTTTCTGGTGGATTTTTAATGTTGCAGTTTTGTACAGGAGATCTGTTTTTAAGTCATGGATTTCAACTTATTTGTAATGGAATTGAACTTCTGGCAAATAACTGGAAAAGTATATATTTTAGATTTAATAAATGACATTTCAATTTAGGGGTGAGTGTAAGTACATCTGTTTTTGAAGCGATTCTTGGCAAGTCCCTGCGACTGAAATGCAGATTTAGATGCTATGGAGCTGTCAGACCAGGTTTTGTTGCAAAAATAATAGTGTGTGAGTGACGCACACTGTTATTAATGCACGAATCGGGTCAGTAAATTGAAACAAGGAAGTGATACTCTTTGAATTGCAAATCATCACAAATTGCTGGACAATTTACACCACTCTGCCATTAGCTGTGCAGAAACAACATCTCACAGTTAACCTCGCCGTTAAGTTCATCCATAGTACCATGGAATTCCTCAGTGCAGAAGGAGGCCATGTGGCTCATCGTGTCTGCACCGAGTCTGTGCCCTACCTCGACCCATTCCCTGCTCTATCCCTGTAACCCCACCTCACCTGCATATCTTTGGACACTAAGGGCAATTTAGCATGGCCAATCCACCTAACCTGCACATCTTTGGACTGTGGGAGGAAATCAGAGAACCCGGAGGAAATCCACGCAGAAACGGGAGGAAGTGCAAACTCCACACAGTCACCGGGATTGAACCTGGGTCCCTGGCACTGTGAGGTAGCAGTGCTAACCATGTGCCACCGTGTCGTCCAATTGCTGCATTTGCTCAATAATTGTTCATTAGAAATTCCACAGGAAGTTAAGTCTATTAATTATCAGCGTAAATACACTGCTATGTCCGCAGGATCCGTCTGGTCTTACGACCAAAACATCGGCGGCGCCCCGGCACCAATGCTCCACCCTGTGGGGGGCTAGCAGCTGTGCCACGTAAGCTTTACCTGCCGATACGGACGCAGGATTGCCAGGTCTGTGGCTGCTCATGCACATGGCAGTGACAGCCTGCGGTGGCTGTGCCGTACAACATGGCGCTGGCCGCATGCGGACCTGGCCTGCCAAAAACTGCCCCACTGTAACCCCCCTCGCCACCCCCAGACCAACCCCCACCTGTCCCCCGGCCCCCGCCAAAACCCCCCTGCCAGCGGAACGACTCCGCCCCCCTAACCACCAACCCGACTGTGGCGGCGCTGGACACAGTCCCCAGCCACCATGCATGGTCCCTGAAAAGTGAGAGGACACGCGATCGACGCTGTCGGGAAGTCAGCCCATTGGGGGCGGAGCATCGGGAGAGGGCCTCAGGTGATGTCCTGAGGCCGTCCCAATGTTGTGGGGCATACTCCTCGAGTACTCTGTTTTTGAGGGAGCAGAGCATCAGAAAAACGGCGACTCCCTCGATTCCGGGGTAAAAATGGATTCTCCGGCCAATTGGCGAACGCGATTTTGGGGTCGTCGATCAGAGAATCCCGTTGCATCTTTGTTATGAACAGTCAAAAACCTTCCTTTCCTAGAAAAGAAACACGCGTAAGGATAGAGTGCCTTTCACTTAATTTTGAATGATTGTAAAAATGCAAATTTTACATTTAAAATGGCCTTTTCCTACTTTTCTATCTCCTTTTTTTCTCTTACTCCAATCTTTCCTTCCCTCTCTGAATTTCTTTTTTTGTAGAGATTTTGACATTGAATTCGCTGACTCTAAGTCATCTTCCTCAAACTTTCTTTGTTTATCACCAAATCCTTTCATCTCTTTGCTTAAGGAGATTTACCGCTCATTTTGTTGTTTGCCAAAGGTCCCAGATGCTCAATTGCCCTCACTGTGCCGTTATTGGCCCTCACTTTCAGAAATATAACATCCAGTGGTGAATCTAAAGGGCTGCAAGGTGCTCCGCTCTAGCGAAATCTGGCCCATCATATTCTTTGATCTTTTATGTACAGCATCACTGCACTTTAACATGTTTGAGATTCAGGTGGTGACTGTGATGGCACACTATCCACAATGTAGCATTCCCAATAAAGGTAACACAATTGAGTTAGAATACAACCTTTTGACAGAGACGTTGAGGAGATTCCAGAACAAACATTGGACCACATACAGTAAATTATATCCAATAATTATTTGTCTGGCTTGAGAAAATTGTATGAACAAGAAGGATCAAGCGGGAAACTTCTTCGAATAAATCCTGCTTTGGAAATGACAGTAAGGAATTTCCATATTGCAGCTCAATCCTGTTAAGCTGCATTACAGCAGCAACTCCATTTCAAAAGTACTTCATTGGCTGAAAAATGCTTCAGGTTGTATTGTGGTCGTGAGAGGTCCCATATAAATGCAAGTCTTTTTTGTTTCTTTTAAGTACCTTTGACCATAAAGTAGTAGGCAATTTGCATTGTTGTTTGAAAGGTTCCATAGTTTTTGGATATTAATATTTTACAAATAATAGAAATGGCAAATTACCCGGCTCTACTCTTAGTTAGAGGTTGAATATAATGAACAATTCAGAGGACTCATTTTATTTTTAATTAATACAATGTTGTGTTCAGTTTGTAAATTAATTTTGTGACCTTTGGTTATGTTTCTCAGTTTGGTTACTGGAGCTTTCTATGGCTGCGTTGTTTGAGATATAGTTGACCAACGTAAGGTGCAGATGGTTTAACTTTCATTTTTCCCATTATGGTAGCTCGCAGCTAGACTGCCCTTTGCAATCTGTACTGTCCTTCTTCAGTTCTCTTGCTGAAAGCAGGTCTGACTCACAGTGCCGAAACCTCAACCACAAGTACGGGAAGGAGGTAGGTCCTAAATCCACCCCATCCAACAGGGATCAAACCCCCTGGTGTTGGCAACAATCTGACACACACCAGCCATCCACCTGGCTCAGAGGCAGGGACACCGCCCATTTGTGCCACAAGACCTAATGTGTGAGATCGCTTAAGAAGTGGAAACCTCTCTTTGAATGGTACACTGAGTAATGCCCTTATTTAAATTAACCAATGAAATTAACAGTACAAAATGCACATTTTGCATGTTACAGGCCAATCAGAGAATAAAGAAAACAAAATGTGTGTTGACTTTCTGAAACCCTCCATTGATTCATTCTCTTCTGGGTTTGCTTTTTGTCATCCTTTGTAAATTGCTAATTTGCAGTAAATCTGAGCTGCTGGTTTAGTGATTATTAAATCTTTAAGAGATTAGAGTCATAAATATTAAGTTAATGACGCAGAATAATTTGACGCAAGTTGACACTATTATAAACACTAAAATCCTTAATGGGATCTTTTGCTTCTTTTGAGATCATATTGCTGATTTGCAGAAGTGTATCCTTGACAGTGGGTTTATTGCTAACTTAAAGTGCTGTTTACATTGATTAGAAGACTCTAAATCTAAGTCCATGTAGAATAATTATATGCTGAACACCAAAGTTTAAACAGGGTTTCAAATTTTAGTGGCAATGTTTGGCTTGACTGGTGGGAGTTTTTAGAGTACATTTCTGACAGGAGTCCACAGTAAGAATTACTCTAAAGTAATGTTCCTTTGGCAGGTGCTGCACTTCGAGTTGAATTAATCTGCCTGGATGGTACCGCTTTCTAGTGTCTCTTTGTAATTCATATTCTATCTAGTGCTTTGTGGATGGATCAGTGTCTGCTAATTAGTTTTGTTGAGTGATTACATAGATCTGTGCACTCGAGTGTTGGATTACTGAATTTATCATCATTGATACAGGTAAAGGGATTATTGTGCTTTTTGTCAAGTATTAAAGGGTCATTGGGTGCATTGTAATCAGGCAGTTTTCTGTCATTTCAGTTTAAGAAGTTTGATCAGATTGAGTTACTTTTTGCAAGATTGCGCTTGCCAGCTGGTTTGTTTGAGGCTCATTATAATCTATGTTAAAAATTAGAAATGAGAAAATGTGACAGATATTCAAAGGTTTTCCCGCCTCGCTAATTTTGGAATCCACCTTTAATATTTGAGTCGAGACATGACTTTCTTCTTGTCAAATATTTAGGGGGCATTTTAGCATAAAATAAAAGTTTGGGTTTGGGTCAAGTGGAGGAGATTGAACTCTTAAAGGTGAGATTCCTGACCAAATCGCCTCTAATCCATCAAATTCCAGCTTTAATTGAGGATTTGATTCAGGACTTGGTGGATCCAGGGGGTGAGAGTCTTTGCATCCATCTCTGGTTCTAGTGTGACTGCCCTGAGCAACCCCTGTGGTCATGAATCACTAACCCACTCTCACTCCCACCTTGCCCAAGAGACTTCAAATCCCATCTCCCCCCCACCCCACCCCCACCCCACCCCTCCCATGGCCCCAATCTAAGATTTCCAATTCTGTCTCCCACTGCTCCAATGTTCAATCAACTGTATGACACATCTGCCACCATTCGATTTATCTCTGACTCTCCGCAACAACCCCTCCAGCCACGCAACTGACCTCGCTGCATCATATTTTATGGATCCTAAGGTTTGGCAGACTACTCGATCAACCCAAAAGGTCAAATCCCCTCTGCTCACTGGAATAGATGTCCCCTCTCCCCTGAATCATACACTTCGCCGGGATCAAGCCCCCGGACTGATTTTCCTCCTTTCCCCAGTATTGACCCCTCCTCCCCGAATGGCTTCCTTCCCTATTTCTGAGATCACACCATCTGCCTCCCTCTGCAACCCCATCTCCATGGGCATGTTCTTAGTTAATCCTCCTGCTTTCACCAACTATCTCCCGACCCAACTTAACGCCAAGCCGGTGAGTCAGTCTGCAGGGAAATCCCGACGACTGGACTTTCCACAACATTTTGATACTCCCGCTACTGGGTAGTCAGGTGAGTAAAAATACAGTCTATGGTGATTAATTTTCATGTTGTGGGATGTAAATTAGCACAGTGGCTTGGCGACAAGCTCTCAAATATTCCTGATTTTAACTCCATTGATTTCACTAGAAATGTGGACCCGTCCCATAATGGTTGAAAGGTTCCGTCTACCAGTGAAGGTTAAAATTGAGTTTTAATTATTATTTGGATTACCCTTTAAAATTTTTCACGCTATCCAATCTGATTTTCATTTAATCTCTTCTATTATTTGAGAAGATTTATTCATTTAATTTGAGTTTACAAAATCCTGTTGGAAGTTCTAGAAGTTCCTAATAATAAAACAGTTGTTTTAAAAATCAAGCAATCTAATCTCAAATGCAAATCCTTTTTACGCATTCCTCTTCTGCCAATTGACACTGCCAACCTGTTTCATGGTACAATGCCAGGGGTCAGTGCTAGGGCACTGCCTCTGTAATCGCATACGGGCGTAAAAGACTCTGTAGCACTATTTCAAATAAAAGTAGAGGAGTCCTCCAGTGTTTCAGCTAATAGTTATCCGTCAACCAACATTACAAATAACAGACCATCTCGTCATTATATTGCTGCTTGTGAGATCTTACTGTGTGCAAATTGGCTTTTGTGTTTCCTCCATTACATCAGTAATACTGTAAAGTACTTTGGGATGTTGCAAGGTTATGAAAGTTACTGTACAAACAAAAAACTTTCGTTCTTTGCTTGGACTGTAGAATTATGCTCTTGGCTTTTCTCCAGATTTACTGTGACCTCTGGCCAAACATTCAAAGCACACTCGTCTTGCACTTATTGTGACATTAGTGGAGCGTACTGAGCGAAAACTGAGCATGGATTTTTTGAAACCAGTTGAAAAAGCCAGTAAGTGAACTCCACAGCTGAGGCCCAGACCTCTTGGCTACATTTCCACATCATAGTGGAAACCTGTGGAAATATTAGGGAAATTTATGATCAAGTTGTTGAAGGTTATCATGTTCAATTTGAAATATTTCTGGGAAACAGTTTAATCTTCAAGAATGAATATTTATTCGTACTTTCCTCCCATATTTCTAATCATCTCTACTTTTTCTTGGAACCAATAGCCTTCTTCCTTGCTATCTGGAACTGGGTTTCCCTGAGAGCAGCTGTTGATCGTTCAGAGGAAGTTTCCCACTCAGACAAGGCAATCACTCATGGAAATCAAATCTCTTCAATGTCCAAAGATTTTCAGGACAAATTATTCAACTGGTCTGTGCATTTATTATTTTTACAGGGAAATGATTTGGGTAATATTTGTCCGTACTTTGACGATTGCAGTTTTAAATCCACAGCTAAAAGCTACCCGGCGTTTCACAGCACTAGTGGTTAAATAAAAGGTGCTGTCCAGGTAACTAACTTGACTCACATCTGGCATGGATTTGTAACTTCCAGACAGATGAGCAAATGGTAACGATCTGTACTCTGCTGATGAGCAGCAATGGTTTGCCTGACTGGGATAGGTTTGACATCTCTATGAACTCTATCAGTGCACCTTAATTTCCCCTGATGAAATTTATGGGAGTGTGACAATCTGTGAATGAAGCAGATTAGAAGCAGGTATATTTTACTAAAGATTATTGAAGCCAAGTGAACAGGGCAGATTATTGTACAGCTTGACAGCAGTGTGCAATGAGAGGATTGAATTTCAAACTATCCTATTTTCCCAAGCTTAATTGCAACTCCCGCCGTATTGTTAAAAGGCTGAGTTTCCGTTTCAATTTAAGCATTGTTGAAAGAGCTATATGGCAAAGGTGCAAAGGATGTGTAGCTCTTCGATTACCCAATCATGGGCAGGAAATGAATGAGCCCCCAAAATGAAGCTCAGCCATGTTTCATCTCACAGTGGGGAATTTGAAAAACACAAGAGACAAGAACTACTAAGTGTTGTAATATGTGTCTCACTGCTGCGGCAGTGTCTCAGTGTTGAGGAGCCCCCCCCCCCCCCCCCCACCAGGCAGCGTGACATCATGCCGGTGTGATTCAATACTGGTTTTCGAAAATGGAAACCAGTCGTGATGACCACGCTGGATGTGTAGAGGTGCCTGGAGACCCAGGGGTTGAGGGCTTGATGCACTATCAATTACGACGAGATGAGAGTAGAGAGTAATCAAGGCTTTATTACGCAGATATGTGGAGCCTCCCGCAGCTGCTGCCGAAATGGCTGCATCTCAGAGAGCCCACACATTTATACTCCACCTACTGGGCGGAGCCAGCAGGCACAAATCTACCCCCGTACCTGTAGTGCAGGGGCCTTACTGTAATACCCTCGTATGCAGTATATACAACAGTGGTGACTACCACATTCACCCTCTGTTAAAAAAAGAGTCCAGCGGGGGTGGTGGAAAACTATTTATATACAGGTTGTTTAAAATTTAAGAAAGAGGTTACAAATTTAGACGATCGGGTGCCTTGATCCATCGTTGCGAGCGCCGCAGATCTGGTGGTGATTCAGGTGGCGGTTTGGTCGTCGGTGACTCCGGGACCGTGTCGACCTCATCTTCATCCCTGGGTGGGACCAAGGGGAGGACGGATCGTCCTCGAGCGGGGGCTGTGGTGGGGTGCGCCGGGGGGAGAGAGGGTGGCACCTGAGCAGAGGGGGGAGGGGGTGTGTGGGGACCCAGCTGGTGCCAGGTGCCTGAGGGAGACTGTGTCTTGGTGGCCATCGGGAAAAGCTACGTAGGCATACTGCGGGTTTGCATGGAGTAGCTGTACTCTCTCAACCAACAAGTCCGCCTTGTGGAGCCGCACGTGCTTGCGGAGGAGAACGGGTCCTGGAGCTGCCAGCCATGTTGGGAACGAAACCCCGGAGGTGGACTTCCTGGGGAAAGCAAAGAGACGTTCATGGGGAGTTTCGTTAGTCGCAGTGCACAGCGATCAAATTAAGTGAAGGCCGTCGGGGAGGACCTCCTGCCAGCGGGAGATCTCTGGACCGTAGGGCCAGCTGGACGGCCTTCCAGACCGTCCCATTCTCCCGCTCCACCTGCCCGATTCCCTGGGGGTTGTAGCTGGTTGTCCTGCTCGAGGCAATGCCCCTGTTGAGCAGGTACTGACGCAGCTCATCGCTCATATATGAGGATCCCCGGTCGCTGTGGGCGTAGGCGGGAAAACTGAACAGAGCGAAGATGGTGTTGAGGGCTTTGATGACGATGGCAGAAGGGGAATCTTGAATATTCGTCGACCACATTAAGAAAGTACATGTTGTGGTCGGTGGAGGGGAGAGGCCCTTTGAAGTCCACGCTGAGGCGTTCAAAGGGGCGGGAGGCCTTCACCAGGCACGCACAGTCTGGCCGGTAGAAGTGCGGTTTACACTCCGCGCAGATCTGGCAGCCTCTGGTGATAGCCCTGACTTCCTCGATGGAGTAGGGCAGATTGCGTGCCTTAATGAAGTGATAAAAGCGGGTGACCCCTGGGTGACAGACATCGCGTGCAGGGTCCGGAGTCAGTCCACTTGTGCGCTGGCACATGTACCTCGGGATAGGGCTTCGTGGGGCTCGTTGAGCTTACTGGGACGATACAAAATCTCGTAATTGTAGGTGGAGAGCTCGATCCTCCACCTCAGGATCTTATCATTTTTGATCTTACCCCGCTGTGTGTTGTTAAACATGAAGGCAACTGACCGTTGGTCAGTGAGGAGAGTGAATCTCCTGCCGGCCAGGTAATGCCTCCAATGCCGCACAGCTTCAACGACAGCTTGGGCCACCTTTTTGACAGAGGAGTGCCAAATTTCGGAGGCATGGAGGGTGCGGGAAAAGAATGCCACGGGTCTGCCTGCCTGGTTGAGGGTGGCGGCCAGAGCAACGTCTGATGCATCGCTCTCGACTTGGAAGGGGAGCATCTCGTCGACCGCGTGCATCGCTGCCTTGGCAATGTCAGCCTTGATACGGTTGAAGGCCTGGTAAGTCTCGGCCGTCAAGGGAAAAACTGTGGCATGGATGAGTGGGTGGGCCTTGTCTGCATAGTTAGGAACCAATGGGCGTAGTACGAGAAGAACCCCAGGCATGTTTGAGGGCCTTGGGGCAGTGGGGGAGGGGGAGTTCCATGAGGGGGCGTATGCGATCGGGGTCGGGCCCTCGCACTCCGTTCTGGACCACATAGCCGAGGATGGCTAATCAGTCCATGCTGAACAAGCACTTCTCCTTGTTGTAGGTTAGGTTGAGGAGTTTGGCGGTGTGGTAGAATTTGGAAAGGATTTCGTCGTGGTCCTGCTGGTCGTGGCTGCAGATGGTGACGTTATCCAGGTATGGAAAAATGGCCTGCAGTGCATACCGGTCAACCATTCGGTCCATCTCCCGTTGGAAGACTGAGCCTCGTTACTGATGCCGAAGGGAACCCTAAGGAAGTGGTAACGGCGGCCGTCCGCTTCAAACGCGGTGTAGAGGCGGTCCGCCTTGCGAATGGGGAGCTGGTGGTAGGCAGATTTCAGGTCCACTGTCTAGAAGACCCGGGACTGTGCAATCTGATTGTCCATATCAGATATACGTGGGAGGGGGTACTCGTCGAGCTGCGTGTACCGATTGATGGTCTGACTGCAATAAACGACCATCCTGTTTTTCTCCCCAGTTTTCACCACTACCACTTGGGCTCTCCATGGGCTGTTGCTGGCCTCGATAATACCTTCCCGCAGCAGCTGCTGGAGCTCAGACCTGATGAAGGTCCTATCCTGGGCACTGTGCCGTCTGTTCCTGGTGGTGCCGGGTTTGCAATCCGGGGTGAGGTTCGCAAACAGGAAAGGTGGGTCGACCTTAAGGGTCATGAGGCCGCATACAGTAAGGGGTGGGGAGGACGTAGAGTAGGAAGCCACTAAACTCTACGCCCTCGATGATGAGGATGGCGGTGCAATACCCCCGGATCGCCACGGAGTGGGTTCCGGAGGCCAGGGAGATTCTCTGGTTGATGGGGTGTACCATGAGGGAGCAGGCCTTACCGTATCGGGGTTGATGAAGCTCTCAGTGCTCCCGGAGTCCAGAAGGCAGGATATCCTGTGCCCGTCGATCTTCACTGTCTTCGACGCAGTTACGAGGTTGTGCGGTTGGGACTGGTTGATCGTGATGGAGGCCAGACGTGGCTGATTGGCGGCAGTTGCAGGCGATGAGTGGCCCGATGAGGTGCCCGACGAGCAGGGATCCTGAGGCGGGGAAGATGGCGGCGCCCACGGCCGCACGTGTTGTGAGGCAAGCAAGGTGGCGAGCAAGATGGCGGCGTCCACGGACCGCACGTGTTGTGAGGGGAGCAAGATGGCGGTTCCCACGGGCCACATGTGGTCTGAGGCGAGGAAGATGGCGGTGCCCGCGGGTCGCACATGGGGGGTGCCCGAGCACATAGCGGCGACCGAGCGGGCCTGGCACACAGCAGCGAAATGTCCTTTCTTCCCGCAGGCCCTGCAGAGGGCGCTCCGCGCCGGCAGCACTGCCAGGGGTGTTTTATCTGTCCGCAGAAGTAGCACTTGGGTCCCCCGGGGTTGGTTGGTTGCCGCGCGGCGCAGGCCTGGGGTTGGCTGGGGGAGGTCGCTGATGGGGTCCACGGTGGGGTGTTCGCTAGCGGGGTCCACCTTGCCCAGGAGGGGTGGGCCGTGCGGTCGGGGCATACGCCTGTATATTGCGTGAGGTGACAGTGAGCGAGAGCGCTAGTTTGTTGGTCGCCGCGAGGTCGAGGGTAGCCCCTTCTAAGAGTCGCTGGCGGATGTAGGCTGACCCTATGCCCGTAACAAAAGCGTCTCTAAGTAGCAGGTCAGAATGTTCAGCGGCCGAAATGGCCTGGCAATCACAGTCTCTCACCAGGACGTGCAGGGCACGCCAGAAATCTTCCACAGGCTCACCGGGGAGTTGATGCCGCGTGGACAGGAGGTGCCTGGCGTAGATTTTGTTGGTCTGCTGAGTGTAGTTCTCCTTCAGTAGCGCCATGGTCTCAGTGTAGGTTGGTGCGTCCCGGATGAGGGGAAAGATATCAGAGCTCAGTCGCATATACAGGATCTGGAGCTTCTGTGCCTCTGAGGGTGGGTCTGTCGCAGATCCGATGTAGGCTTCAAAGCAAGCTGGCCAATGTGCGAAGGCCGACTTGGCATTGTCTGCTTGAGGGTGCAGCTGCAGGCGATCTGGCTTGATGTGCAGGTCCATCGTTGTAAAATCTCTGCGTAATAAATTGATGCACCATCAATTACGACGAGACGCGAGTAGAGAGCAATCAAGGCTTTATTATGCAGAGATGTGGAGCCTCCCGCAGCTGCTGCCGAAATGGCTGCAGCCCAGAGAGCCCACATATTTATACTCTGCCTACTGGGCGGAGCCAGCAGGCAGGGATCTACCCCCGTACCTGTAGTACAGGGGCCTTACCGTAATACCCTCACATGCAGTATATACAATACAACAGTGGTGACTACCACAGGGCTCAGGCTGGGCATTTCCCCTGGCACCGTGGCAGTGCCTGCTGGCAGGGGGAAGTGCCAGGGGGCAGAGCCAAGGGGAATTGAGGTGGGCCATGAGGTGGGATCTGCCAGGGGGTCATGCAACGGGGTTGTTCCTCTTAATTGGGGGAAGGGGAGGCTTCCCCCTGGACCGTATGTTCCCATACTGGGAGAAATACCAGCCCCTACATGTCTGCCACACCGACTACCCATAATTCCCACTTAAAACGTTGTGGCTGAAGGCTATTGCTAATAGGGAATTGGTAATCGTGGTTAAGTGAGCACTTCACACATCCCAAGTGGATCCCCGTGGGTGGCCGGGCCATGTATCATGCGGGGCTCATTGCCTAGCATTCCACACCTTGATGCTTTGACACTGTGCTTGAACACTGCGGGAGGCAACATCACAAATGCAGCGGCCTACCTTCGATCACCCAGGGGATGGCCCCCAGCCTCGGGCACATGTCCGCAGCCAGATGTGCGTGGGCAGGGCGTGTCGGGTGGGGAGATGTGGTGGCAGGGATGGGGGGGCGGGGCATGTCTGGGGGCTGGGGCATAGGATTGGTGGTCGGCCTGCATTGCAGAGCAAAGAGCTAGAGACATCATACTGGTTGTGGTAAAGGTATTTTAATGTACCTCGTTCAAGTGAACACCACTGCCCCAATATCCCGATGGCGCCGCCCCATTATGCCTGCCCCATCCCCCTCCCCACAATGCACACTCCACTCCTTACTCCCCCTCCTACCCTCGCACCCCACCCCCTCTTCTCCCAGTGTCCTCAGTGATCCTTAGTGTGCTTTGCTGTGCCGCTATGTCTAGGCGCACATCAGAGGTAGAGGCAGCCAGCTGCTTACCATGCCCTGTGGCCTTTGATGCCATGCTGGGCGTCCTCTTAGGGCACTTGGGCTGGAGTGGGGCTGCACTAGTCGCGGGCACATGCACAGCCTGCCACCCTGTTCTGGCTGCGAGGCGTAGTCTCTTCATAGGGGTGGAACTCAGGAGAGTTCGTGGCCACCGTCGCCAGTCCATAGTATGGGCCGGGGTTGCCACCCAGTGCCCCTCCTCTTGGTCGGTGCCCAAAGGTCCTGGGGTTAACCTAGGATGGGGGGGCAGCTAGATTAAGCCCTGACTACCCCTGTGTCATCTGGCTCTGTAAACCCTGGCGGCTCCCCAATGTCTCTACCAAGGTGTCAACGCCCTCGGCAATGCCCACCTGCGTCTGGGACAAGCTCCACAGAGCCTTGGCAATACCCACCTGCGTCTGGGACAAGCTGGGACAAGCTCCGCAGTGCCTCGGCCATTCCCATCTGAGAGCAGGTCATGTCCCACAGCACCTCATCAAGGTCAGCCTGGTATTGGGTCACGTCCTCCAGTGAGTCGGACATTCTACCGAGAACCTCAGCCATGGCTGTTACCGACTGCGCAACGCCTTGGACACCTTCACTAATGCTGCCGACGCCATGCACCAGACTCTCCATTACGGTCACCACCCTAGCAGTGTTGGCCTCGATGCCACGCATTGCTGGCAACATCCCCTGCGCCTGTAGCCTCTAGGGTTCCTCCGATCGGCTATGGACCTGCTGGAGTGTCGCTGACACATTCCTCTGAGTGTCCCGGCCGCTCCCTATCATCTCCAACAGCTCCGGGTAAACCTGTTTCACAGGCTCAGCATCAGGTTGGGGCCCAGCTGTGTCCTGGGATCCTGCAGACCTCCGACAGCTTTGCCACAGAAGCCTGTCCGCTGACATTGCCAAGCGAGGTGTGTGTATCTGCAAATGAGGGCATTCTGGCTAAGTTTGCCGATGATACGAAGATAGGTGGAGGGGCAGGTAGTATGGAGGAGGTGGGGAGGCTTCGGAAAGATTTAGACAGTTTAGGAGAGTGGTCCAAGAAATGGCTGATGAAATTCAACGTGGGCAAGTGCGAGGTCTTGCACTTTGGAAAAAAGAATAGAGGCGTGGACTATTTTCTAAACAGTGACAAAATTCATAATGCTGAAGTGCAAAAAGACTTGGGAGTCCTAGTCCAGGATTCTCTAAAGGTAAACTTGCAGGTTGAGTCTGTAATTAAGAAAGCAAATGCAATGTTGTCATTCATCTCAAGAGGCTTGGAATATAAAAGCAGGGATGTACTTCTGAAGCTTTATAAAGCATTAGTTAGGCCCCATTTAGAATACTGTGAGCAATTTTGGGCCCCACACCTCAGGAAGGACATACTAGCACTGGAGCGGGTCCAGCGGAGATTCACACAGATGATCCCAGGAATGGTAGGCCTAACATACGATGAACGTCTGAGGATCCTGGGATTATATTCATTGGAGTTTAGGAGGTTGAGGGGAGATCTAATAGAAACTTACAAGATAATGAATGGCTTAGATAGAGTGGATGTAGGGAAGTTGTTTCCATTAGCAGGGGAGACTAGGACCCGGGGGCACAGCCTTAGAATAAAAGGGAGTAACTTTAGAACAGAGATGAGGAGAAATTTCTTCAGCCAGAGAGTGGTGGGTATGTGGAATTCATTGCCACAGAGGGCGGTGGAGGCCGGGACATTGAGTGTCTTTAAGACAGAAGTTGATAAATTCTTGATTTCTCAAGGAATTAAGGGCTATGGAGAGAGAGCGGGTAAATGGAGTTGAAATCAGCCATGATTGAATGGTGGAGTGGACTCGATGGGCCGAATGGCCTTACTTCCACTCCTATGTCTTATGGTCTTATGGTCTTAACCCTTATCTCTGTTGGGGCCCTTTGTGTGGACAAGTCACAAAATTGTCTTCTCTCCCTGTTAAGATGGAGCAATGCTTCCTCTCAAATCCCGGCACCTCACTGCAATGTCTCTTTTGTGAGGGCCACGAAGAATCCAGCACAAGTTTCAAGGATACAAAGAAATAACATTTATTTACAATATCATATATACACACAACAGCTGCAACCTCGCTTGCTGCTTACTTCTTCCTGCTGGTTCCAAACTGGCCAGCTTTATTTATACAGGGAGTCTGCTAATGATTTCTCCGCCCCCCCCTCATTGGGGAAGCTCATACTCCCACAGGATTGTGGGATTGCCATTAGTCCCCAGCCAATGGTAAGCAGGAAGGTTATAACAGTCTCCCAAATCACTTCACAGTACCTCAGGCACTTTGTATAATAATAATCTTTATTGTCACAAGTAGGCTTACATTAACACTGCCATGAAGCTACTGTGAAAAGCCCCTAGTCGCCACATTCCAGCGCCTGTTCGGGTACACAGAGGGAGCATTCAGAATGTCCAGATTACCTAACAGCACATTTTTGGGACTTGTGGGAGGAAACCGAGCACCCGGAGGAAACCAACGCAGACACAGGGAGAACGTGCAGACTTCGCACAGAGAGTGACCCAAGCTGGGAATTGAACCCGGGACCCTGGCGCTGTGAAGCAACAGTGCTAACCACTGTGCTATCATGCCGCCTTTTGCGATATCAGAAGTTATTCTAAATGACCATACCTGCAAGTTGGGTGCCAGTCCTTTAACTAATAACTGGGTCCCCCTTGCAATTGAATGCATTTTCTTTGGTGAGTGACAAAGGAATGTATCTTGAAAGGACCTGTGTGGCCTAGGGGTGGATGGCTGTTTGATGAGATGACAGCAGCAGTTGTGCGGTGTCAGACACAAGCAGGCCGGGGCTGCATGAGGAAGTGCCCTTCCAGGCACATGGCACCATTCGGTCCACAGCAGAAGTGGCTGGAGATGCAATGCTCCCCACTCAAGAGATCTTGCAGCTGAGAGACAGAGGTCCAAATTCCACACCCCAGAGATGTGAAATAAAAAAAGAGAAAATGCTGAAAATACTGAGGCAGCATTTGTGGAGGGAAGGTAACCTTTTTGGGCCAATGACTTTCAAATGTTTATTTGAATGCTAGTTGCGATTGGGTAGTCGAGTACACTGTCTGCATCTCGCAACATGGGCACCAGAAAGAATGCATTGGTTTATTGATAATGCATGGAGTCAGATTGACAGGCTAATCTAATGTGCTAAATGCAGAGAAATCTGTACTCTGGAGATTCTTTTCAATGTGTTTATTAAATTGGAAACTGCAACCAAAGTGGAATTCCTGTATCTCAACTTTCCCACCAATGAAGTCTGATCTGATTTCCTGCAGAAGTCCTTAAAATTTGGGTTTATCTTGGGGGCCTCCTGATTTTGAGCATCATTTATTGTGAATTGTTTATTTTTAGTGGATTGTTTTGATATTGAATCAGCCACCAAAGAGTGACAAATTATCAACATTTCTCTTTCCCAGTTACAACATTTCTCTTTCCGGTCCAACATTGTAGCTCCAATCCCTTTGATTGAAATGCTTTTAACTACATCATGCAATGCACATCTATCCAACATTATTTACATTTAGAGAGATAATGTTAACATTAATTTGGTACGGCCTTGGATGAAAGAAGGAAAAATCAGTGAGAAAATGCATGACTTGAAACAATGTTTGGTGCAGAAATAAAATAGAAACGGTAATCTAGCAAAGGGCTGTTTAGTCTTTAGTTTAGTTTGAAATATCTCAATGCATATGCAATGCTTATTCTGTTACAGTAGTCAAGTAGTTGAGTATGACAATTCATTATGTACTTCAACTGTCTTGCTTGAGCAATCTCTTGTTTCAATTGGTTGATTGAATCATGGAATCCCTACAGTGGAGAAGGAGGTCATTCGGCCCACCGAGTATGCACTGACCCTCTGAAAGAGCATTCCACCTAGGTCCATTCCCCCACCAACCCCACCCTATCCCCGTAACCCCGTTAGCCTAACCTCCACATCCCTGGACACTAAGGGGAAATTTAGCAGAGCCAATCCACCTAAACTGTACATCTTTGGACTGTGGGAGGAAACCGGAGCACCCGGAGCAAATCCACGGAGACACGGGGAGAATGTGCAAACTCCACACAGACAATCACCCAAGACCGGAATTGAACCCAGATCCCTGACGCTGTGTGGCAGCAGTGGTAACCACTGTGCCACCGTGCCGCCCTGATTGAGGGAGGTATAAATAAATCTCAGGTCATTAAAAAAAGACAAATATTGTCTTCAGTTCTCTGACTCTCCAGCAGCTTTCAAGGAGATAAAGAATAGACTGAAACAAACTGCCAGTGAACATGAGCATTAGAGAGAGTTAGCATGGGAGGGCAGGGGAGTTCTGAATGGCGAAACAAACAGAACTTTGAAATAAAAACAGAAAAGGCTGGAAATACTCAGCAAGTCAGGCAGCAAGAGTGGAGAAAGTAACAGCTAATATTTCAGGATTCACCAGAATATTTTTCTGAATTATTTAAAGGAAGAATAATTAAAATGATTTTTTTTCAGCAAATTTGCTTACCACGAGTCAGAAAGTAAGTATCACAACTCGCATTCAGTGCAAAAAAAGGCCAGACACATAAATCAAACTTTTTTCCCATCTGGTGTCAGTTTTAAAAAGCAAAAATAAGAATTTGAGGTGCAGTGCATGACTTGACTGGGAGGTTAAAAAAGGTCTTTAGCTTTTAATTTAAAAGAATGCCCAAAGCAGCTGACAGCAATTGATGTTTGCCAGGCATCATCATCCAGATTGTCACTAACTCAATGGAAGCCATCACCCTTTATCCTTGCAGATCAAAACTGGGGAGGGGGGGAGAATCACTTGAATATATTGCTCCAGACTTTTTGTTGAGTCCTGCTGTTAGCGGCTCACACTCTCAGCAAGTTACAAATGGTTGAAGGATGGAGGGAACAAAATTGGGCGAAATGATGGTACAGTGGTTAGCACTGGTTCTTCTCAGCGTCAGGGACCCTTGTTCTATTCTGGGCTTGGGTGACTGGGCGGAGTTTGCACTTTCTTCCCGTGTCTGGGTGGGTTTCCTCCGAATGCTCCGGTTTCCTCTCACAGTCCAAAGATCTGCAGGGTAGGTGGATTGGCCATGCTAAATTGCCCCTTAGTGTCCAGGGATGTGCAGATGAGGTACGGGGATAGGTTGGGGTGGACGTGGGAGTGTACATAAGCAGAGTGCTCGTTCAGAAGGTCAGTGCAGACCCAATGGGCCAAATGGCCTCTTTCTGCACTGTAGGGATTCTATGATGATTCTATTTTCATTCATTGATCTTGCTAAATCTAATTAGATATTAACTGTGTGACTTTGTTCAGATTACGATTATCCTCATTCTCTTGAACGTGATTTGCGATATCCAGCGGCTGAAGCTAACAATTGGATTACCCTGTCCTTTGGGTGCTGGGGTCATGTAACCCACCTGTTGGATTTGTTGGAGGTTGCACCTATATTTGGTGCTACACATGACGATAGTGTAGGGTGAGGGTCTGTCTCACTGTTAGCTGCCTCTTCACACTGGCAACTGCATCTGTGCTCAGCAGGAGATAATCAGCAGTGCACTCAAAGCCACATGTTGCAACCAGTCTTTTCTTCTTAAAGGCAGCCTACCCTTCTTTAGGGAAGCTGCACTTACTAATATTACGACAATTTGAAATGTGGAAAATGAGACACCAGGTCAAGTAAAGGGTTCCAGAATTATGGATATGCACTGAGAGCATTAATGGTAGAAGTAGGCAGGAGGAAAGATGCTATGGCTCCACGGGGTGGGTGCTGTGCAGGATACCCTCAAGGTCTATCCTCAGAGGTTAGTGGGAGGAAGTGGCCAAAGACCACAGCATTAGGGTTTCCAATAACCTCACAAGGGTGGGCAACATCTGTTGTTGTATCTGTCCAATTCAGATACTTCAATCAGCTCCTTAATCAAAGTTTACCCAGGTGTCTCTATTATGGGGAGAACAAAGAACGGACACAGATATAATGCAACACACTTTATTAAATATAGTTACCCTGTAAATTACCCACTATACATACAAGAAACACCCAGGATTTGACTATACTACCCGCAAAGGCGGTTTGGTAAGCTGTAGATCCGACCCCTGAGTCCCTCTAGTTCCTCTTTGCGAAGGTGATTCTCGCTGGCTGTTTCTTCCTTGCTTCCTTCCTTCCTTCTGGTCTCGTCAAGGTCACCTCATGCACCGAGTCTTTGCTGCTGGTGTCTCTGAGATGTCTACCTTTATCCCCCTCTTTCCCCGCATGTCCAGAAACTTGTCTGAGGTCTTGGGAGGAGGTCCCAGCAGCCAAAGGTCCGGTTGATGACCGTTTGACAGGCCACCTGAGCCCGCTTCAAGTGTCCCATCTCTGGTGGTGTGGGCTGCACATGACCTGTTCCCATAGAAGGTAACAGTAGATACTCTGGATGATGGAAAGTCCAGCTCGATCTGGGCTATGGACAGTAGACCTGTGCATTTCAATGGGGTGCGAGGATCTCATGCTGGGTCTCAGTAGAGTGTGATGATCGTTGATGGGTGATTGAATGGGACAGGCCCAGCCATGTTCTACAGCTTGACTTTGGTCAAGTCTGGATTCCAACAGCCTTGCTGAAGTTTGACTGCAGTATGATTTTAAAATGCCCAATTCTTTAATTTAGGATATTCATGTAATCAGCCTTAAAATTAGGCCGTGATTATATCACCACACTGTAAATCAATCACATCTTCACATGATCCACCACAGCACTAGCCTCTCATGTTGCCCGATGCACCACACCCTCATTACTTGTGGTGATGTGCATCACTGTAAATACATGTAAGCTAGACAGACACTAGAGGGAGCACCAGAAACATCACACACACTCAACCAATAGATAAGTGAGGTGGGAGGCGACCAATGGACATCCACGATACACAAGGAGGTGACACGACCACAGGGGGGCATTACACCAACCCATACATAAAGGACACCACACACATGATCAGCCCCCTTCGGCCAGTGGAGACAGTCAGTGAGGAGAGGCACAGGGTTGATTCATTTTCACACCCACCACGTGGAAGACAGCAGCTGGTCAGTCAGTTTAGGTTGCTCCAATAGGATTAGCAGTAGTGTCGAACTCAAGTTATAAAAGTGTACATAGTGTAAATAAATGAGTTGAAGTTATTTACACGTCTCGACCTTCCTTGACAAATGCAACACAAGGAAGCCGCTTATGTTACAAAGGAAACATAACAAAACATGGTACCAGTAGTGAACTGCTGAAATCCAGATAGCCATACCTCAGTGTACAGTGACAACCAGCATTACCCAGGCAAGATGTACGGGCTCCCGATTCCGCAGCCGCTCCAGTGCCACGGTGATCTCCGCGAGAACTGGCAGCGATTCCGGCAGGCGTTTGAATTCTACCTGGTGGCAGCCGAACTTAAAGACCTGGCCGATAATGAAAAAGTAGAGTTTCTCCTCACCATCGCCGGTGCAAAAGCAGAGGAAACCTTTTAAAAATTCAAGTTCTCCAAGGGGCAAAACAGGTCCGACTTCCAGGCAGTCCTGGACAAATTCGGCAAATACTGTGAGGAAAACACACTCCAATCGGCAAGGAAAGGTAAGAGAAGCGCCAGTACTCACCTCGAGGCCGAGGGCCCGGACCAGAGAGCGATTTGGGTCGAGGTCAGCGGCCATCTTGCTAAAGGGACTACACTAGCACAGTTGCGCGAGAAGTGCGCAGAACCGGAAGGTTCATTTGCGCATGCGCGAGACGCCGTGCATGCACAATCAAGAAAACGGCCATTGGTGAAGGAACAGCGATCTGCGCATGCGCAATCGCTTCCTACGTGCTACGTCACGCGCGTCATGACGTCAGAGGCCCCAGAACGCACCAATTTAAAGGGGAAACGTCCCAAATCAAAGAAAAAATCTTTTAAAGGTGTAAAACAACCTTCCTTCACCTGGAATGACAACACAATGCCTCAAAAAGAACCAGGAAATTAATTTAACCTCCGAAGAACCCTGCAACAAGCAGTTACCTACGCACAAACCAACCTTTACATTTTTTCTGGACCTCGCGAGCCCAATGACAGCTCCATGGTCCTATATGACTACGACTCGGATGAACCTTTCGTGTTGCACATTGGTGACCCCCGCATTGAATCCGACGCAGATGCGGATTCAGTTTTCGGATTTGAGGATCTTCAACCCAGCAGATATGACGTCCCAACTCATCAGTGCAGGATGATGCTGCAGCCTGAAATTAAGAGACAGAAAGCGGTACAAGCCCACAGAGAGCGGCCTGCTGCCACACAGAGCGTGGTCCACTCCCCGTTCAGGGTTCCCGACTCTACGAAAGAAGACATGCAAGACTCCACACCGCAGTCCTTGCAGGAACAAGACGTGACTCCAGTGTCACAAGACTCCACAGCAAGCTTGGGGACAGACTCCACAATTGCAGAAACGCAAGACTCCAGAGCGCAGTCCTTGCACGAACAAGAAGTGACTCCAGTGTCACAAGCCTCCACAGAGAGCTCGTGGACAGCCTCCACGATAGAAGCATCGCAAGACTCCAATGCGCAGTCCTTGCAGGAACAAGACCATGAGGGTCTAGCAACCTCCTCTGACCAACTAGCAGCAGACGATGCAAGTCTGCCATACTCACGTAAACAGCAAACAGTCTACCACGCTCCACTGCACAGCAGGACGACCATGACGGTCTATCATGCTACAATGAAGGGAACAGCGCTGATGACTGTTCAAGCCCAAATGAAGACAAGCCAAAGGAATCGCCTCTTCCAAGCCCGAAGAAAAAAGGATTATGCGCTGACCTTCAGGATCATTCTAGCCGAAGAGATAGTAATAATGCTGCACAGTCACAGAAGGATGCTGAGGATTTGCTAAATAAATTGCTTGTATGTCTAACTTGCAAGGAGCAGACTGAAAATTGCCATTGCTTTAGTACGGATCGAAAAAATGGACAAGACATTGATCCTCATTTAATGGAAATAACACAACCTGAATCATATCTACAGCAGGGACAACTGTCTCCCTTCAACACAAAATCGCAAAGTCCCAACTTCAGAGACCAGCAGTTAGTCAGTAATGACTCTGCAACCCCTGATGGGAATATTAATCGCATTGAACCTCTGCACACTCCACTGATAAATGAGTAGAACATTGGAGCAAGAATCCTGAGGACACCAACATCGAGTAGCCAGATAAAGCACTTAAAACCCACAGCAGTTTCAAGTGAACCAATTGTGCTTTCCAGTGATGGTGAAGATGCAGATAAGGTCGTCCCGATTATCCATTGTACCACATTAACTCCAGAGATTAAGCATTTATGTCTGGGGAGTAGAATGTGGGCAATTGAGAACAGTAAAAGAGAGACTGTGACTGTGCCAGTCCCAGCAAAATCAGAGCCAGAGACTATGAAGGCATGTACATTAGAAAAGGATGCATATGAAGTAACTGAGAAGAAAATTGAAACGGACTGTTCTTTGGAAACTAGTACAATGACGAAAGAAACATTGGATCTAACATTTGATGCCCTACATATGGGAGAAATTGAGGGAAATGAACAAGGTTCTGTAATGTCTGGGGGAAGATTTAAAATTCCAAAGAAGAAAAGCCCAAATGAAGGACAACGGCAAGACAATGACAGTCCACCCACATTGTTTGCACCACCAGATGAAAACTCTGACAATTTACCCAACCCTAGTGAACAGCAAGCAGCTACTGAGGATCTACCCACGGTATGTGAAACGAGTGACGACAGCATCCCAATTCCCATGCAAAAGGTGCAAAGTGACAGACCTCAGCTAGTGCGTACAGAGGCACTCGATGATCACGATGAGACCACTGGTGACTCCGGTGACACCACACTACTTCTACCCTCAATTGCTCGAACCTCTCCACTAGTCAATGCATTCCTGCATGTTCCGACTCCAGACGTGCAGCTTCAAGAAATCTCAGCTGACTCCAGTGAACCTGCTAAGACTCCGGACGGGGAGCATCAACAAAAAACAGACCAGACTCCAGATGGGGAGCAACCAAACGCCGACTCTGATTCATGTAAGCCAGACTTTACTCCAGACAGGCAGTGTCGCAACCTCAGTGATGGCACGCTCAGAGTGACAGCAGATGCCACAACGACAGGAGATGGATCACGTGACAATCACACTGGGTCAGCAATAACAAGCAGCAGCTACAGTCCAAGAGGAATATACCAATTTTCACCACAGTTATGTCCACACATTTGTTCCACACCAACAGTGCGGCCAATGACAGCTCATGCTGGACAAACCCAGTATTCAGGCCTGCAGCAGCCAGCAGTCTATGCAGCATATTCTCAAACAGGCCAGCACTACGGATTGCCCACTAATGGAATCAAGACCGAAGGAGGACTACCGCAAGCGCAATCTGCACTACAGACTGGATGCCTTAGTTACTGCCCAGGATTTGCTGCACCACAGCCTGGCCAGACAGCATATTCCTATCAGATGCAAGGTTCTAGTTTCACACCATCACCAGACATTGATGCGAGCAGCAATTCTGTCTCCAAATCGACATGCTTCAACGCTTCTCAGCAGAATCACCCTTCCAGCACAGCATGTGGCCAGAACCAGTATGCACAGTCTCATCCGACTTCAACATCTGGCACATCCATGACCTTGAATGATACTGTTGATGGTACCTCTTCAATGTCAACGACCTATCAGCTACAAGATGCCATCCGACAGCACCACCACAAACATAAAAAGAAAAAAAGAAAAAGACTCCAACGCGGACAGCGCAGTGATTCAACCACTTCTTGAAATGAAATGAAATGAAAATCGCTTATTGTCACAAGTAGGCTTCAAATGAAGTTACTGTGAAAAGCCCCTAGTCGCCACACTCCGGCGCCTGTTCGGGGAGGCTGTTACGGGAATCGAACCATGCTGCTGGCCTGCCTTGGTCTGCTGTCAAAGCCAGCGATTTAGCCCTGTGCTAAACAGCCTGTTGATGGCGTTCATAACGAAGAGAGACATTTGACCATGATGATTGATGGTTTATGGACTCACATGAATGATTTGGACTTATTGTTTAATCACCGTTCCCATGACTTGTATATACCTTACCTTCTCTACCTGTTCTATGTTCAGTTTTTCTTCAAGTGTACAGAAAATATGAACATATAAAAAGGGGAGGATGTGGTGAAGTGCATCACTGTAAATACATGTAAGCTAGACAGACACTAGAGGGAGCACCAGAAACATCACACACACACACTCAACCAATAGATAAGTTAGGTGGGAGGCGACCAATGGACATTCACGATACACAAGGAGGTGACACGACCACAGGGGGGCATTACACCAACCCATACATAAAGGACACCACACACATGATCAGCCCCCTTCGGCCAGTGGAGACAGTCAGTGAGGAGAGGCACAGGGTTGATTCATTATCACACTCACCACGTGGAAGACAACAGCTGGTCAGTCAGTTTAGGTTGCTACAATAGGATTAGCAGTAGTGTCGAACTCAAGTTATAAAAGTGTACATAGTGTAAATAAATGAGTTGAAGTTATTTACACGTCTTGACAAATGCAACACAAGGAAGCCGCTTATGTTACAAAGGAAACATAACAAAACATTACTCACACATCAGCACTCCCTGGGCCTGAGGTTTTACACATACCAGCCAGATTCTCTATCTCACCCTCCCATGCTGGCCATTAGCTCTGCAAGTTCACACCCACCTCACACTGCCTCCCTGTACATTCAGCTATTCCACTGTGGCAGTCACGTTATCCAAACATAGCACTCCAAATTGACTGAAATTCTTCCTGCTCTCTTGCAGGCCAAAGTCACATTTAGAAGAAAGGAACAGAGCAGAACCAATAAAGTAAAGGATTCCTGCATCTTCTGAGGCCTAAAGAGGAGATGGCTCTCAGGGTTTCAGGGCCCACCACCCCAAAGACCATGGCATCTGGCATTGCTGCAGACAGTAAGGATGACAGTATATTCCTGCCTAATGCGCGCTCTCAACTCCAAGCTCACCATTTTCCTGCAATGCAGCATAATGAGCAAACTGCCAATGGTGTGACCATGGACCTTGACACTCCAAATCCACGACCTTTCCCTGCACACCAACTTTCCGTCTTCCAATTTTGTGCTGTCATATACAACGGGCAGGATTCTCCCCTAACCGACGGGGCGGGCGCCCTGGCGCCGAGGAGTGGCGTGAACCACTCCGGCGTTGGACCGCCCGGAAAGTGCGGAATCCTCCGCATCTTCAGGGGCTAGGCCGCCGCCGGCGGGGTTGGCACCACGCCAAACAGCGCAGAAGGGGCTTGGCGCCGCACCAACCGGCGGCGAAAGGCCTCTGCCGGTCAACACGAGTTGGCGCATGCTTGGGAGCGCCAGCGTGTGCTGGCATCATTCCAGCGCATGCGCAGGAGGGTTCATCTCCCGGTGCGGAGGGAAAGAGTACCCCCACGGCACAGGCCCGCCCGCGGATCGGTGGGCCCCGATCGCGGGCCAGGTCACCGTGGGGGCACCCACCGGGGCCAGATCCCCCCACGCCTCTTCAAGGACCCCGGAGGCTGCCCACAGAGCCAGGTCCCGCCGGTAAGTACCAGGTCTAATTTACTCCGGTGGGACCGGCCTAAAACGGGCGGCCGCTTGGCCCATCGCGGGCCGGTGAATTGCCAGGGGGGGCCGCTGCTAGCAGGGCGATTCCTGACCCCGCCAAAACCCCGGCATAGGAGAATTTGGCAGCCGGCGGGGGCGTGATTCACGCCGCCCCCCGGCGATTCCCCGGCCCAGCGGGGGGTCGGAAATCCCGCCCCGAGTGTTCAATAACATTTGTGATTCCTCAGGTACTTAAGTAATCACATGAAACAACACCTGGATGACATTCAGCCTTGGGCAGATAAATGTCGTGTAACGTCCGCGCCACACAAACTGCAGACAACAATCAACTGTAACAAGACAGAATCTAACCACTTTGTCTTGACATTCAATGGCATTACTTGCCATCAATGAATTTGCCCACCATCAACACCCTGGGGGTTAACATTGACCAGTAACAGAATGGGACTAGCCATATAAATACGATGACTGCAAGAACATGTCAGAGGCTGGGAATTCTGCGCAGAGTAACTCACCTCCTGACTCCCCAAAGCCTGTCCACCTTCTACAAGGCACAAGTCAGGAGTGTGATAGAATACACTGCAATTGCGTGGATGAGTGCTGCTCCAACAACGCTCAAGAAGTTGAACACCATCCAGGTCTAGGCAATCCATTTGATAGGCAATCCATCCACCAACACTCCCTCCATCACCAATGCACAGTGGCAGCAGTGTGCACCATCTGCAAGATGTACTATAGGAACCCACCAAGCGTCCTTCAATAACACCTTCCAAACCCACAAACTCTACCATCCAGAAGGACAATGACAGCAGGCTAATGGGAACACCATTACCTGCATGTTCACCTCCAAGTCACACATCATCCTGTCTTGGAGATGTATCGCCGCTCCTTCACTGTCACTGAATTAAACCTGTGATTCCCTCCCGAACAGAGCTGTGGGTATACCTACACCCCATGGACTGCAGTGAGTCAAGGTGGCAGCTCAGCATCACCTCAAAGGAAATTAGGGATGAAGAGTGAATTGATTTATATGGTAGTGAGAGAGAGAAATCAGTTGGAATGTCCAAGAAAAATATCCTGTTCATGCTCCAATAGGGATTTAAAAAAGTTAAAGAATAGAACCAGTACTGAGTATTTGGAAGTAATTTGTAAAGTGTAGCAATCTTTCTATAATTGTGTCCATTCAAGCGAGGTGGAAGGTATATAACTATATTTTCTGATTTTTGATTTTGGTTCAGCATTTACTTACAAAATGGTCTAATATAATGCTTTGGATGAGATCTAATGAAGTGACACAACGGCTCGAACAGCTAATGCAGGGTAGCTGTTCACTTTCCAATTATCATTGGAAAATTATCAAAAGCTTATCAAGATAAAAGTGGAAAATTAGAAAGGTATGCTGGGTTCGGGCTCACTTATGTGAAAGCAGGCTAAGACACAAGAGCGAAAGATACTTCGAAACACGAAAGAAGGAAAGTCCATATGTTGTGATGTGGAGCAGATTATTATCTATATATTGTGAAGTGGAGCAGGTTATTATCTATATATAGTGATGTGGAGAAGGTTATTATCTATATATTGTGATGTGGAGCAGGTTATTATCTATATATTGTGACGTGGAGCAGGTTATTATCTATATATTGTGATATGGAGCAGGTTATTATCTATATAATGTGATGGGGAGCAGGTTATTATCTATATATTGTGATGTGGAGCAGTTTATTATCTATATATTGTGATGTGGGGCAGGTTATTATCTATATATAGTGATGTGGAGAAGGTTATTATCTATATATTGTGATGTGGAGCAGGTTATTATCTATATATTGTGACGTGGAGCAGGTTATTATCTATATATTGTGATATGGAGCAGGTTATTATCTATATATTGTGATGTGGAGCAGATTATTATCTATATATTGTGACATGGAGGAGGTTATTATCTATATATTGTGATGTGGAGCAGGTTATTATCTAAATATTGTGACATGGAGCAGGTTGTTATCTATATATTGTGATGTTGAGCAGGTTATTATCTATATATTGTGATGTGGAGCAGGTTATTATCTATATATTGTGATGTGGAGCAGGTTATTATCCATATATTGTGATTATGGGGCAGGTTATTATCTATATATTGTGACGTGGAGCAGGTTATTAACTATATATTGTGACGTGGAGCAGGTTATTATCTATATATTGTGATGTGGAGCAGGTTATTATCTATATATTTTGATGTGGAGCAGGTTAATATCTATATATTGTGATGGGGAGCAGGTTATTATCTATATATTTTGATGTGGAGCAGGTTAATATCTATATATTGTGATGGGGAGCAGGTTATTATCTATATATTGTGATGTGGAGCATGTTATTATCTATATATTGTGATGTGGAGCAGGTTATTATCTATAGATTGTGATGTGGAGGAGGTTATTATCTATATATTGTGATATGGAGCAGGTTATTATCTATATATTGTGATGTGGAGCAGGTTATTATCTATATATTGTGATGGGAAGCAGGTTATTATCTATATATTGTGATGTGGAGCAGGTTATTATCTATATATTGTGATGTGGAGGAGGTTATTATCTATATATTGTGATATGGAGCAGGTTATTATCTATATATTGTGATGTGGAGCAGGTTATTATCTATATATTGTGATGTGGAGCAGGTTATTATCTATATATTGTGATATGGAGCAGGTTATTATCTATATATTGTGATGTGGAGCAGGTTATTATCTATATATTGTGATATGGAGCAGGTTATTATCTATATATTGTGATGTGGAGCAGGTTATTATCTATATATTGTGATGCGGAGGAGGTTATTATCTATATATTGTGATATGGAGCAGGTTATCTATATATTGTGATGTGGAGCAGGTTATTATCTATATATTGTGATGTGGAGCAGGTTATCTATATATTGTGATGTGGAGCAGGTTATTATCTATATATTGTGATGTGGAACAGGTTATTATCTATATATTGTGATGTGGAGCAGATTATTATCTATATATTGTGACATGGAGCAGGTTATTATCTATATATTGTGATGTGGAGCAGGTTATTATCTATATATTGTGACGTGGAGGAGGTTATTATCTATATATTGTGATGTGGAGGAGGTTATTATCTATATATTGTGATGTGGAGCAGGTAATTATCTATATATTGTGATGTGGAGCAGGTTATTATCTATATATTGTGACGTGGAGCAGGTTATTATCTATATATTGTGATGTAGAGCAGGTAATTATCTATATATTGTGACGTGGAGCAGGTTGTTATCTATATATTGTGACGTGGAGGAGGTTATTATCTCTATTGTGACGTGGAGGAGGTTATTATCTATATATTGTGATGTGGAGCAGGTTATTATCTATATATTGTGATGTGGAGCAGGTTATTATCTATATATTGTGACGTGGAGGAGGTTATTATCTCTATTGTGACGTGGAGGAGGTTATTATCTATATATTGTGATGTGGAGCAGGATATTATCTATATATTGTGACGTGGAGCAGGTTATTATCTAGATATTGTGATGTGGAGCAGGTTATTATCTATATATTGTGACGTGGAGCAGGTTATTATCTATATATTGTGACGTGGAGGAGGTTATTATCTCTATTTTGACGTGGAGGAGGTTATTATCTCTATATCGTGATGTGGAGCAGGTTATTATCTATATATTGTGATGTGGAGGAGGTTATTATCTCTATATTGTGATGTGGAGCAGGTTATTATCTATATATTGTGATGGGGAGCAGGTTATTATCAATATATTGTGATGTGGAGCAGGGTATTATCTATATATTGTGATGTGGAGCAGGTTATTATCTATATATTGTGATATGGAGCAGGTTAGTATCTATATATTGTGATGTGGAGCAGGTTATTATCTATATATTGTGATGTGGAGGAGGTTATTATCTATATATTGTGATATGGAGCAGGTTATTATCTATATATTGTGATGTGGAGCAGGTTATTATCTATATATTGTGATGTGGAGCAGGTTATTATCTATATATTGTGATATAGAGCAGGTTATTATCTATATATTGTGATGTGAGGCAGGTTATTATCTATATATTGTGATATGGAGCAGGTTATTATCTATATATTGTGATGTGGAGCAGGTTATTATCTATATATTGTGATGCAGAGCAGGTTATTATCTATATATTGTGATGTGGAGCAGGTTATAATCTACATATTGTGATGTGGAGCAGCTTATTATCTATATATTGTGATATGGAGCAGGTTATTATCTATATATTGTGATATGGAGCAGGTTATCTATATATTGTGATGTGGAGCAGGTTATTATCTATATATTGTGATGTGGAGCAGGTTATTATCTACATATTGTGATGTGGAGCAGGTTATTATCTATATATTGTGATGTGAGGCAGGTTATTATCTATATATTGTGATATGGAGCAGGTTATTATCTATATATTGTGATGTGGAGCAGGTTATTATCTATATATTGTGATGCAGAGCAGGTTATTATCTATATATTGTGACGTGGAGCAGGTTATTATCTATATATTGTGATGTGGAGCAGGTTATTATCTATATATCGTGACGTGGAGGAGGTTATTATCTATATATTGTGATGTGGAGGAGGTTATTATCTCTATATTGTGATGTGGAGCAGGTTATTATCTATATATTGTGATGGGGAGCAGGTTATTATCTATATATTGTGATGTGGAGCAGGGTATTATCTATATATTGTGATGTGGAGCAGGTTATTATCTATATATTGTGATATGGAGCAGGTTAGTATCTATATATTGTGATGTGGAGCAGGTTATTATCTATATATTGTGATGTGGAGGAGGTTATTATCTATATATTGTGATATGGAGCAGGTTATTATCTATATATTGTGATGTGGAGCAGGTTATTATCTATATATTGTGATGTGGAGCAGGTTATTATCTATATATTGTGATATAGAGCAGGTTATTACCTATATATTGTGATGTGAGGCAGGTTATTATCTATATATTGTGATATGGAGCAGGTTATTATCTATATATTGTGATGTGGAGCAGGTTATTATCTATATATTGTGATGCAGAGCAGGTTATTATCTATATATTGTGATGTGGAGCAGGTTATTATCTACATATTGTGATGTGGAGCAGGTTATTATCTATATATTGTGATATGGAGCAGGTTATTATCTATATATTGTGATATGGAGCAGGTTATCTATATATTGTGATGTGGAGCAGGTTATTATCTATATATTGTGATGTGGAACAGGTTATTATCTATATATTGTGATGTGGAGCAGGTTATTATCTATATATTGTGACGTGGAGCAGGTTATTATCTATATATTGTGATGTGGAGCAGGTTATTATCTATATATTGTGACGTGGAGGAGGTTATTATCTATATATTGTGATGTGGAGCAGGTTATTATCTATGTATTGTGATGGGGAGCAGGTTATTATCTATCTATTGTGATGTGGAGCAGGTTATTATCTATATATTGTGACGTGGAGCAGGTTATTATCTATATATTGTGACGTGGAGGAGGTTATTATCTCTATTGTGACGTGGAGGAGGTTATTATCTATATATTGTGATGTGGAGCAGGTTATTATCTATATATTGTGATGTGTAGCAGGTTATTATCTATATATTGTGACGTCGAGGAGGTTATTATCTCTATTGTGACGTGGAGGAGGTTATTATCTATATATTGTGATGTGGAGCAGGTTATTATCTATATATTGTGATGTGGAGCAGGTTATTATCTATATATTGTGATGTGGAGGAGGTTATTATCTATATATTGTGATGTGGAGCAGGTTATTATCTATATATTGTGATGTGGAGCAGGTTATTATCTATCTATTGTGATATAGAGCAGGTTATTATCTATATATTGTGATGTGAGGCAGGTTATTATCTATATATTGTGATATGGAGCAGGTTATTATCTATATAGTGTGATGTGGAGCAGGTTATTATCTATATATTGTGATGCAGAGCAGGTTATTATCTATATATTGTGATGTGGAGCAGGTTATAATCTACATATTGTGATGTGGAGCAGGTTATTATCTATATATTGTGATATGGAGCAGGTTATTATCTATATATTGTGATATGGAGCAGGTTATCTATATATTGTGATGTGGAGCAGGTTATTACCTATATATTGTGATGTGTAGCAGGTTATTATCTACATATTGTGATGTGGAGCAGGTTATTATCTATATATTGTGATATGGAGCAGGTTATTATCTATATATTGTGATATGGAGCAGGTTATCTATATATTGTGATGTGGAGCAGGTTATTATCGATATATTGTGATGTGAGGCAGGTTATTATCTATATATTGTGATATGGAGCAGGTTATTATCTATATATTGTGATTTGGAGCAGGTTATTATCTATATATTGTGATGCAGAGCAGGTTATTATCTATATATTGTGATGTGGAGCAGGTTATAATCTACATATTGTGATGTGGAGCAGGTTATTATCTATATATTGTGATATGGAGCAGGTTATTATCTATATATTGTGATATGGAGCAGGTTATCTATATATTGTGATGTGGAGCAGGTTATTATCTATATATTGTGATGTGGAGCAGGTTATTATCTACATATTGTGATGTGGCGCAGGTTATTATCTATATATTGCGATATGGAGCAGGTTATTATCTATATATTGTGATATGGAGCAGGTTATCTATAAATTGTGATGTGGAGCAGGTTATTATCTATATATTGTGATGTGGAACAGGTTATTATCTATATATTGTGATGTGGAGCAGGTTATTATCTATATATTGTGACGTGGAGCAGGCTATTATCTATATATTGTGATGTGGAGCCGGTTATTATCTATATATTGTGACGTGGAGGAGGTTATTATCTATATAGTGTGATGTGGAGCAGGTTATTATCTATATATTGTGATGGGGAGCAGGTTATTATCTATCTATTGTGATGTGGAGCAGGTTATTATCTATATATTGTGACGTGGAGCAGGTTATTATCTATATATTGTGACGTGGAGGAGGTTATTATCTCTATTGTGACGTGGAGGAGGTTATTATCTCTATATTGTGATGTGGAGCAGGTTATTATCTATATATTGTGACGTGGAGGAGGTTATTATCTCTATTGTGACGTGGAGGAGGTTATTATCTATATATTGTGATGTGGAGCAGGTTATTATCTATATATTGTGACGTGGAGCAGGTTATTATCTATATATTGTGATGTGGAGGATGTTATTATCTATATTTTGACGTGGAGGAGGTTATTATCTCTATATTGTGACGTGGAGGAGGTTATTATCTATATATTGTGATGTGAAGCAGGTTATTATCTATATATTGTGATGGGGAGCAGGTTATTATCTATCTATTGTGATGTGGAGCAGGTTATTATCTATATATTGTGACGTGGAGCAGGTTATTATCTATATATTGTGACGTGGAGGAGGTTATTATCTCTATATTGTGATGTGGAGCAGGTTATTATCTATATATTGTGATGGGGAGCAGGTGATTATCTATATATTGTGATGTGGAGCAGGGTATTATCTATATATTGTGATGTGGAGCAGGTTATTATCTATATATTGTGATATGGAGCAGGTTAGTATCTATATATTGTGATGTGGAGCAGGTTATTATCTATATATTGTGATGTGGAGGAGGTTATTATCTATATATTGTGATATGGAGCAGGTTATTATCTATATATTGTGATGTGGAGCAGGTTATTATCTATATATTGTGATGTGGAGCAGGTTATTATCTATATATTGTGATATAGAGCAGGTTATTATCTATATATTGTGATGTGAGGCAGGTTATTATCTATATATTGTGATATGGAGCAGGTTATAATCTATATATTGTGATGTGGAGCAGGTTATTATCTATATATTGTGATGCAGAGCAGGTTATTATCTATATATTGTGATGTGGAGCAGGTTATAATCTACATATTGTGATGTGGAGCAGGTTGTTATCTATATATTGTGATATGGAGCAGGTTATTATCTATATATTGTGATATGGAGCAGGTTATCTATATATTGTGATGTGGAGCAGGTTATTATCTATATATTGTGATATGGAGCAGGTTATCTATATATTGTGATGTGGAGCAGGTTATTATCTATATATTGTGATGTGGAGCAGGTTATTATCTACATATTGTGATGTGGAGCAGGTTATTATCTATATATTGTGATATGGAGCAGGTTATTATCTATATATTGTGATATGGAGCAGGTTATCTATATATTGTGATGTGGAGCAGGTTATTATCTATATATTGTGATGTGAGGCAGGTTATTATCTATATATTGTGATATGGAGCAGGTTATTATCTATATATTGTGATGTGGAGCAGGTTATTATCTATATATTGTGATGCAGAGCAGGTTATTATCTATATATTGTGATGTGGAGCAGGTTATAAACTACATATTGTGATGTGGAGCAGGTTATTATCTATATATTGTGATATGGAGCAGGTTATTATCTATATATTGTGATATGGAGCAGGTTATCTATATATTGTGATGTGGAGCAGGTTATTATCTATATATTGTGATGTGGAGCAGGTCATTATCTACATATTGTGATGTGGAGCAGGTTATTAACTATATATTGTGATATGGAGCAGGTTATTATCTATATATTGTGATATGGAGCAGGTTATCTATATATTGTGATGTGGAGCAGGTTATTATCTATATATTGTGATGTGGAACAGGTTATTATCTATATTTTGTGAAGTGGAGCAGGTTATTATCTATATATTGTGACGTGGAGCAGGTTATTATCTATATATTGTGACGTGGAGCAGGTGATTATCTATATATTGTGATGTGGAACAGATTATTATCTATATATTGTGATGTGGAGCAGGTTATTATCTATATATTGTGATGGGGAGCAGGTTATTATCTATCTATTGTGATGTGGAGCAGGTTATTATCTATATATTGTGACGTGGAGCAGGTTATTATCTATATATTGTGACGTGGAGGAGGTTATTATCTCTATTGTGACGTGGAGGAGGTTATTATCTATATATTGTGATGTGGAGCAGGTTATTATCTATATATTGTGATGTGTAGCAGGTTATTATCTATATATTGTGACGTCGAGGAGGTTATTATCTCTATTGTGAAGTGGAGGAGGTTATTATCTATATATTTTGATGTGGAGCAGGTTATTATCTATATATTGTGATGTGGAGCAGGTTATTATCTATATATTGTGATGTGGAGGAGGTTATTATCTATATATTGTGATGTGGAGCAGGTTATTATCTATATATTGTGATGTGGAGCAGGTTATTATCTATCTATTGTGATATAGAGCAGGTTATTATCTATATATTGTGATGTGAGGCAGGTTATTATCTATATATTGTGATATGGAGCAGGTTATTATCTATATATTGTGACGTGGAGCAGGTTATTATCTATATATTGTGATGCAGAGCAGGTTATTATCTATATATTGTGATGTGGAGCAGGTTATAATCTACATATTGTGATGTGGAGCAGGTTATTATCTATATATTGTGATATGGAGCAGGTTATTATCTATATATTGTGATATGGAGCAGGTTATCTATATATTGTGATGTGGAGCAGGTTATTATCTATATATTGTGATGTGGAGCAGGTTATTATCTACATATTGTGATGTGGAGCAGGTTATTATCTATATATTGTGATATGGAGCAGGTTATTATCTATATATTGTGATATGGAGCAGGTTATCTATATATTGTGATGTGGAGCAGGTTATTATCTATATATTGTGATGTGAGGCAGGTTATTATCTATATATTGTGATATGGAGCAGGTTATTATCTATATATTGTGATGTGGAGCAGGTTATTATCTATATATTGTGATGCAGAGCAGGTTATTATCTATATATTGTGATGCGGAGCAGGCTATAATCTACATATTGTGATGTGGAGCAGGTTATTATCTATATATTGTGATATGGAGCAGGTTATTATCTATATATTGTGATGTGGAGCAGGTTATTATCTATATATTGTGATGTGGAGCAGGTTATCTATATATTGTGATGTGGAGCAGGTTATTATCTATATATTGTGATGTGGAGCAGGTTATTATCTACATATTGTGATGTGGAGCAGGTTATTATCTATATATTGTGATATGGAGCAGGTTATTATCTATATATTGTGATATGGAGCAGGTTATCTATATATTGTGACGTGGAGGAGGTTATTATCTATATATTGTGATGTGGAGCAGGTTATTATCTATATATTGTGATGGGGAGCAGGTTATTATCTATCTATTGTGATGTGGAGCAGGTTATTATCTATATATTGTGACGTGGAGCAGGTTATTATCTATATATTGTGACGTGGAGGAGGTTATTATCTCTATTGTGACGTGGAGGAGGTTATTATCTCTATATTGTGATGTGGAGCAGGTTATTATCTATATATTGTGACGTGGAGGAGGTTATTATCTCTATTGTGACGTGGAGGAGGTTATTATCTATATATTGTGATGTGGAGCAGGTTATTATCTATATATTGTGACGTGGAGGAGGTTATTATCTATATATTGTGATGTGGAGCAGGTTATTATCTATATATTGTGATGGGGAGCAGGTTATTATCTATCTATTGTGATGTGGAGCAGGTTATTATCTATATATTGTGACGTGGAGCAGGTTATTATCTATATATTGTGACGTGGAGGTGGTTATTATCTCTATTGTGACGTGGAGGAGGTTATTATCTATATATTGTGATGTGGAGCAGGTTATTATCTATATATTGTGATGTGGAGCAGGTTATTATCTATATATTGTGATGTGGAGGAGGTTATTATCTATATATTGTGACGTGGAGGAGGTTATTATCTCTATTGTGACGTGGAGGAGGTTATTATCTATATATTGTGATGTGGAGCAGGTTATTATCTATATATTGTGATGTGTAGCAGGTTATTATCTATATATTGTGACGTGGAGGAGGTTATTATCTCTATTGTGACGTGGAGGAGGTTATTATCTATATATTGTGATGTGGAGCAGGTTATTATCTATATATTGTGATGTGGAGCAGGTTATTATCTATATATTGTGATGTGGAGGAGGTTATTATCTATATATTGTGATGTGGAGCAGGTTATTATCTATATATTGTGATGTGGAGCAGGTTATTATCTATCTATTGTGATATAGAGCAGGTTATTATCTATATATTGTGATGTGAGGCAGGTTATTATCTATATATTGTGATATGGAGCAGGTTATTATCTATATATTGTGATGTGGAGCAGGTTATTATCTATATATTGTGATGCAGAGCAGGTTATTATCTATATATTGTGATGTGGAGCAGGTTATAATCTACATATTGTGATGTGGAGCAGGTTATTATCTATATATTGTGATATGGAGCAGGTTATTATCTATATATTGTGATATGGAGCAGGTTATCTATATATTGTGATGTGGAGCAGGTTATTATCTATATATTGTGATGTGGAGCAGGTTATTATCTACATATTGTGATGTGGAGCAGGTTATTATCTATATATTGTGATATGGAGCAGGTTATTATCTATATATTGTGATATGGAGCAGGTTATCTATATATTGTGATGTGGAGCAGGTTATTATCTATATATTGTGATGTGAGGCAGGTTATTATCTATATATTGTGATGAGGAGCAGGTTATTATCTATCTATTGTGATGTGGAGCAGGTTATTATCTATATATTGTGACGTGGAGCAGGTTATTATCTATATATTGTGACGTGGAGGAGGTTATTATCTCTATTGTGACGTGGAGGAGGTTATTATCTCTATATTGTGATGTGGAGCAGGTTATTATCCATATATTGTGACGTGGAGGAGGTTATTATCTCTATTGTGACGTGGAGGAGGTTATTATCTATATATTGTGATGTGGAGCAGGTTATTATCTATATATTGTGACGTGGAGCAGGTTATTATCTATATATTGTGATGTGGAGGAGGTTATTATCTCTATTTTGACGTGGAGGAGGTTATTATCTCTATATTGTGATGTGGAGCAGGTTATTATCTATATATTGTGACGTGGAGGAGGTTATTATCTATATATTGTGATGTGGAGCAGGTTATTATCTATATATTGTGATGGGGAGCAGGTTATTATCTATCTATTGTGATGTGGAGCAGGTTATTATCTATATATTGTGACGTGGAGCAGGTTATTATCTATATATTGTGACGTGGAGGAGGTTATTATCTCTATTGTGACGTGGAGGAGGTTATTATCTATATATTGTGATGTGGAGCAGGTTATTATCTATATATTGTGATGTGGAGGAGGTTATTATCTATATATTGTGATGTGGAGCAGGTTATTATCTATATATTGTGATGTGGAGCAGGTTATTATCTATCTATTGTGATATAGAGCAGGTTATTATCTATATATTGTGATGTGAGGCAGGTTATTATCTATATATTGTGACGTGGAGGAGGTTATTATCTCTATTGGGGCGTGGAGGAGGTTATTATCTATATATTGTGATGTGGAGCAGGTTATTATCTATATATTGTGACGTGGAGCAGGTTATTATCTATATATTGTGATGTGGAGGAGGTTATTATCTCTATTTTGACGTGGAGGAGGTTATTATCTCTATATTGTGATGTGGAGCAGGTTATTATCTATATATTGTGATGTGGAGGAGGTTATTATCTATATATTGTGATGTGGAATCGTGCAGTGCAGAAGGAGGCCATTCAGCCCATTGATTCTGCATGAACTCGCCCAACGAGCACCCTACCCAGGCCCCCTTCCACGTCATATCCCCGCAACTCCACCAAAGCGTTGGACACTAATGTAGTGATTTTCAAAGTCAGGGATGCGACCCGTGGGTTGATTGTGGGGCCTTCCATCATGACGTTCTCAATCGCAGGCAGAAGTGCCCAATGGCCGTGACCGATTTTTCTACTTTTCAAAATGCCAGCTCCCACTAGCTATCAGAATGCCGTCCATCCTGTGCATGTGTGCCCCTCAGCAGGGCGCATGCCCGGAGCCCAGCAAGGGGGACCGCCTTCTCCTGACGTCTGTGCGCTGACCCAGGAGCAGATTCTTTTGAAAAATTGATGGAGCCCTCTCTCCAGAAGCGGTGGCAGAGAGCAGGTCACACATGTGCGCTGGGCACGAGAGAGATTCCTCCATTTTGTAGTTGCCAGAAGTGCTGGTTTGAGCTTCAAGTCCCCTGGTGAATAACCCATGAAGAATAAGCTGAAGACAGGAACAAAGTAGTGTAATGATGATTTCTCCAGGTATGTGTTTATTAATTGAGCCACTGCCTTTCAGGATGCAAAGATGTTATGTGTTATATGCAGGGAAGTACTGGCAAATGAAAGAATAGACCCTCAAAAGTTCAAAGGCATTTCAAGACTAAGCATGATAAGTTTGAGGACAAACCTCTTGATTTTTTTTAACGGAGGCAGTGAGGACTTATATCATCAGCTGAAGTCCTTTGCAGAAATGTAAAATTAAATGACAAAGCAAGTGAGAATCAAGCAGGCTCACCTTTAAATTGGCAAAAATGTTGGGGCATGAAATTCGACCGGCATGGGTTGCGAAGGTTGGCCGGAGTGGATCCCGAAGGATGGCCAGTTAGTAAAAATTGGTCCGGGCAAAAAAGTTTGCAAAGCACTGCACTAAAGGACAATTTATCATGGCCAAGCCACCTAACGTAACCTGCACAGCTTTGGATTGTGAGAGGTAACCGGAGCACCCGGAGGAAACTCACGCAGACACGGGTAGAACGCACAAACTCCACACAGTCACCCAAGGCCTGAATCGAATCTGGGTCTCTGGCATTGTGAGGCATGGTGCTAACCATTGTGCCACCATGCTGCCCCTATCGATGGAGTATGATTTCTTTTCAGAAATTTGACATTTGGTTAATTGGGGGTACTGACAAATTTGCTCTATTTTCTCTTGATGTGTTCACCAATTCCACTTTCTTCTGGTGTTTAATGGCAGAATGTGGAGCAATTAATAATTGGCCTGACTCTGTAACCTCTGACCTCTGATTCTGTTCTTTGGAGGTGGAATGGAGTGGCACAATACAAAGGTGGTGGTTCTGTAAGGGATAGCGCTCACTGCAAACTGTTTAAAAGAGACATTTGAAAAATTAATTCTTGCACCTTCATCTCCCCACCTTGGCTTTCTTATTGTACCACTCTTCTTCTATATTTAATAATCATAATTGAATTTTTCTGTAAACACAATCACACTGGTGTCTCCTCAGTGCCTAATCAATGATAGTGTGAGTGAAAGGTGAGTGTATGTGTAGGTTAGCATGTATTGTTCTTGCCTTCAAAATGTTCATTCTGTGCTAGAATTGAACACTTCAGATGCTTGCCGACATCTTATTGGTGAGATCAGTAGGTGAGCCGACAGGAGTAGCTGTCGTCAAAATGCCATAAGCCCGAAATAAAGGCTGACACTTTATGATTCCTTCAACATAAGTAAGAAAAAAGAATGGGCTGCGATAATAGGAATTTTTTATAGATGGAACCAAAGCCAGATATTGTACTTGCAGTCAGAGCGATAGCTGTTAGACCATCACATCTGCACAGCTTTAATGTTGAAATCATTAGGGATTATGTTCCTGCAATCAATGAATGTTTAATTGAAACCCATTGCAAAACACTATTCATAAAATGACCAATTTACTACAATCCACTTTTGACCTGGCTTAGTTTGCAAGTCCAAAGGCGTATTTTTGGGGCAAACTGCCTTGAGTAAGTAATCAATGCTTATTTGGTTGTACTTTATGCATATTGTGAATGACCTATTTGCCTCTCGCTGTACTTTTAATCCTTTATTTTATGTTAATCCAGTCCCAGCTCCAGAGTAGCATGTGGTTGGTATGTTCACCCAGAGTGAACTTTACCCCTTCCTCTTCACACACACATGGTGCTCATCGTCGCTTTTGTTGACTTTCAAATGTATTCCTAACAGCTGTCCTTTGCATGTTATGGGACTCCATGCTGAGAGACATGCTTCACTCATTAGAAAAATGTAACTTGCTGAGAATAGGAAGAAGCACAATCTGTTTAACTTTTCTGAAACAAGGATAATTAATGTTTGGCTTGATAATGGATCCTTCATGAAGGCAACAGTCCTTCATCTTAACCTTTCATCAGACTTCCTAGTTTACTTGTGTGTTAGTTTATTAACAAATGAAAAGACAAAATTGCATCAAAGACTAAAATGTTAAATCTGTTTATTTTTCTGGAAAAGGCTGCATTAAACGTGCAACATTTTACACAAAAATTAAAAATGTACAAACTTCTGCTTATGAAGACACAAATGATAGAAATGCAAACACAATAAATTATTCCATCTAATTGAATGCAAGAAATTAAACTTAATATCGTTTATCTTTAAAAGTGGAGTATAACCTCAATATACATTATTACACCATAACTGTAACTAAAATTCTCAACATGCAGCAGACTAAAATCATTACAAACTCTTAAGAATCTTAAGAGGACAAATATATTTGTAAACAATTATCTGACAAAACTTTTTTTAAATGTTATTAAAACTGCTATCCTGAAGCCAATTGTTTTTCACCACAGCCTCAGTGGGGCCATTGGCATCGACTCGTTTCTTCATTGGTTTTCTTCAACTCTCACTCTGTCTAAGTCTTGATTTTATCCCCCAACCAATGTATCTTCTTCCTCTTCTGTTTTCACTCTCAATTTCTCCTTCAGTTGTTACCAGGCCAAGTTTTAGCCAGCCTTTGTTTGAAATGTCTTGGCTGTCTGTCTGTCTCTAACTGATGCCTGAACTTCAATCATTGATCTAACCCACTCATTTGTCATTTTGTCCATCCCACTGATTCTGAGCAGCTTCCTCCATTCCCACAGATGCGGGGAGGTTGTTTCCACTGGTGGGCGAAAGCAGAACTAGGGGGCCTCAAAATAAGGGGAAGTAGATTTAGGACTGAGGTTAGGAGGAACATCTTCACCCAAAGAGTTGTGAATCTATGGAATTCCTTGCCCAGTGAAGCAGCTGAGGCTCCTTCATTAAATGTTTTCAAGATAAAGATAGTTTTTTGAAGAATAAAGGAATAAAGGGTTATGGTGTTCTGGAGGGAAAGTGGAGCTGAGTCCACAAAAGATCAGCCATGATCTCATTGAATGGTGGAGCAGGCTCAAAGGGCCAGATGACCTACTCCTGCTCCTAGTTCTTATGTTCTTATTTTCTTATATCAGGAGCTGCTCTCCTCCTCAGCTCCTCTTTCTTCAGATCCATCCTTGACACTAGCGACTGTACATTCCAAAGTCTATGACCGTACTTTATTTCCTGATATTTTTCTGGCAATCCTGCTGATGTCAAGAGCATAACTTGGATCGTAAACCATAAGTCTTGGTGAGTTCAGGAAACGGGAGGGGCACTGCTGTGTTTAGAGGTGCTGTTTGAGAATGGAGGTACGGCCCGGTGACAGTGGGACAGTGGGTGGGAGTAACTCCATGGCATTTGTTTGAGAGCTGACCCTGTGTGCGTCCTGATCCTGGAGGTTCTTGATGCTTTGATCTCTGATATTGTATTTCCAACACTGTTGTTTTTCAACTCAATGCGGGATAGCCACTGGCTCACTTTGGCACTCCCATAGGTGAAATTTAATTCATCCCTCGTGAGGGTGCTGGGAGGTGGGGGTGCTGTACAATTGTGAGGGGTGTTAAGGGGTGGAATGCTTGTCACTTTTCTTGCTCCCACCCATTTAGCCAAGGGCGGGGAAGGTCAAAGCCTGCCTTCCTGCCCAAAGAGAGCTACACTCATGGCAAATATTCGCCAAAGAAAACTAGTCCAAATTCCTCCTCCAAATTCATTCTAATTAAGGAATTGGTACTTAGTTGCTTGGTCGTACAGACCCTGAGTATTGCTGAAATAGAGACATGCCTGCTGAAGCTTTTTGGCTTGCATTCATCAGGGCATTCACAAGAATGCCAATAGTAAAGGGAACAAGGTAAAGGGAAGGAAAGGCGAGGCTTGGGCCCTCACTCCCCTTCAGGTAGCAGAGATTACCGGGACGGCTTTCTTGAAGCTCAGGAGCTGTTCAAGCAAAACGCGATGCTGTGACTCCACAGGAAAGCGGTAAGCTGATTGGTTGTTGAATAAATGCTATTGGGGACTGTGTCTAAATCGCTGTAACTGAAATAACTGAAAAACAGGACAGTTAGAGATCCAAGCTTGGAGGCTAAAGGAGAAGTGACAGAACCGAGAAATCAAAAGAGGTGATTGGATGAGTACATTTATAAATTCTACAATAACAAGGAGCAGAGAAGAAGGAGTAAGAGCGAGAAGAGACAGGAGTTTGAAAGAGCGAGGGAGGAGAAGGATAAGTACAAACGCAGGTTCAGAAAGTGACATCGGACCAACCAAAGCAGCTGATTGGTGAATAGGTCCAGTTGAGCATTTTCAATCTTTTAATCAAATTCATTCCTTAATACTGAGTTGTGACTAAAAATAAATAAATAAATAAAAGGAGGATAGATTAGTACCGTACAATTCCAATAAAAGTGTTAAGTAAGAAACAAAGTTCCGAGCTACCGTAAATAAGGCCCCTATTTTTCTTTTCAGAGAGCAACTGGCTTAATCAAGACGGAAATCATGGCAGGAGACCTCAGACCTGTGATATGCTGCCCCTGCACAATGTGAGAAATGAAGGCGCTGGAAGTGATCATGTGTGTAGAAGATGTGTCTGAATGCAGCTTCCAGCTAACCGGATTTCGGAGCTGGAGCTTCGGGTGGACTCACTGTGGAGCATCCGTGATGCTGAGGAAGCCATGGATAGCATGTTTAGTGAGGTGGTCACACCACAGGTGAGTATTGCACAGGCAGAGAGGGAATGGGTGACCATCAGGAACAGTAAAAGACTCAGGAAGGTAGTGCAGGAGGCCCCTGTGTTCATCCCCCTCTCAAACAGATATATTGCTTTGGATAGACTTGGAATTACAGGAGAAGCAACGTTTTAAAGGTGCCCAGCAAGGGAAAATGGTGGGGTTAAACTGCTTATACTTCAAAGCAAGTATTACAAACAAGGTATATGAGTTAAGAGCACAGGTAGACACATGGCAGCAGGATGTCATTGCTATTACGGAAACCTGGCTAAAGAAGGGGCAAAATTGTCAGCTCAATATCACGAGATATAGAGTTTGCAGCCAGGACAGAGTGGGAGATAAAAGAGATGGGGTAGTAGCACTAATGGTTAAAGAATCAATTCCAGTTGTGATGAGGGATATACTAAACAGGTCAACAAACGAGGCTTTATGGTTTGAACATGGAAATAAAAAAAGGGCAGTCACACTACTGGCAGTATACTACAGACCCCCAAATAGTGAAAGGGAGATAGAAGAGCAAATATGTAGGCAGGTTTCTGCCTGTAAGAACAAGACGGCAATAACAGTAGGAGATTTTAACTATCCCAATATCAATTGGGGATCAAACAATATAAGGGGAACTGAGGGAGAAAAATTCATGCGGAGTGTTCAGGAAATTATTTTCAACCAATTAATGACAAACCCAACGAGAAGAGATGCAATTCTGGACCTCGTCTTGGGGATCGAAGAAGGGCAAATGGGTGAAGTGACAGTTGGCGAACATATCGGGGATAGTGATCACAAATCAGTTCGATTCAGTATTACCATGGAAAAAGACAGAGATGAAGCAGGAGACAAAATTTTGAACTGGGGGAAGGCAACTTTTGTAGAAATGAGAAGGGACTTGGCTGAGGTGGACTGGCCAGCATTGCTAGAGAATAAATCAGTGGAAAATCAGAGGGATGCACTGAAAGGAGAGGTTGTCTAGAGGAATACAGGGGAAGACCAAACAGAAAAAGAAAGAGTATGATAGGCATAAAGAACTAAGCACTGCAGATAGCTTAGATAAGTATCAAAAGTGCAGGGACAAAATCAAAAAGGAAATAAGGAAATCAAAGCGAGGGAATGAAAGACGATTTGCAAGTAAAGTTAAAGAAAACCCAAAGATGTTTTACCAATATATTAATAGTAAAAGGTTAGTTCAGAAAAAAGTGGGACCTATCAGAGATGAATAAGGAAACTTGTGTGCAGATGCAAAGGCAAGGGTTTTGATGAATATTTTGTCTCCATGTTTACAAAGGAAATGGATGATGCAGATATAGCAGTCCAGGAGGAGCACTGTGAGATCTTGGATGGGATGAAATTTATGAAAATCGCTTATTGTCACAAGTAAGCTTCAAATGAAGTTACTGTGAAAAGCCCCTAGTCGCCACATTCCAGCACCTGTTCGAGGAGGCTGGGACGGGAATTGAACCGTGCTGCTGGCCTGCCGTGGTCTGCTTTCAAAGCCAGCGATTTAGCCCAGTGTGCTAAACATCCCCTGATAATCATAAAGAGAGAGGAAGTACTTGAAGAATTGAAATCCTTGAAAGTTGATAAGCCGCCAGGGTCAGATGGATTATGTCCGAAGCTACTGAAGGAGGTCAGCGAGAGATAGCAGATGCTCTGAGGATGATTTTCCAATCCTCACTGGACACCGGAGAGGTACCGGAGGACTAGAGAAATGCAAACGTGGTACCATTGTTTAAAAAGGGATCGAAGGAAATGCCGAACAATTATGGTCCAGTTTTACGTCAGTGATGGGCACATTAATAGAATAAATCCAGCGCGATAGGATTAGCTGTCACATAGAAAGGCATGGACTAGTCAGGAATAGTCAGCATCGATTTGCGAGAGGAAGGTCTTACCTCACAAATTTGATTGAATTATTTGAGGAACAAAGAACAAAGAAATGTACAGCACAGGAACAGGCCCTTCGGCCCTCCAAGCCTGTGCCGACCATGCTGCCCGACTAAACTACAATCTTCTACACTTCCTGGGTCCGTATCCCCCTATTCCCATCCTATTCATGTATTTGTCAAGATGCCCCTTAAATGTCACTATCGTCCCTACTTCCACCACCTCCTCCGGTAGCGAGTTCCAGGCACCCACTACCCTCTGCGTAAAAAACTTTCCTCGTACATCTACTCTAAACGTTGCCCCTCTCACCTTAAACCTATGCCCCCTAGTAATTGACCCCTCTACCCTGGGGAAAAGCCTCTGACTATCCACTCTGTCTATGCCCCTCATAATTTTGTAGACCTCTATCAGGTCTCCCCTCAACCTCCTTCGTTCCAGTGAGAACAAACCGAGTTTATTCAACCGCTCCTCATAGCTAATGCCCTCCATACCAGGCAACATTCTGGTAAATCTCTTCTGCACCCTCTCTAAACCCTCCACATCCTTCTGGTAGTGTGGCGACCAGAATTGAACACGATACTCCAAGTGTGGCCTAACTAAGGTTCTATACAGCTGCAACATGACTTGCCAATTCTTATACTCAATGCCCCGGCCAATGAAGGCAAGCATGCCGTATGCCTTCTTGACTACCTTCTCCACCTGTGTTGCCCCTTTCAATGACCTGTGGACCTGTACTCCTAGATCTCTTTGACTTTCAATACTCTTGAGGGTTCTACCATTCACTGTATATTCCCTACCTGCATTAGACCTTCCAAAATGCATTACCTCACATTTGTCCGGATTAAACTCTATCTGCCATCTCTCCGCCCAAGTCTCCAAACAATCTAAATCCTGCTGTATCCTCTGACAGTCCTCATCGCTATCCGCAATTCCACCAACCTTTGTGTCGTCTGCAAACATACTAATCAGACCAGTTACATTTTCCTCCAAATCATTTATATATACTACGAACAGCAAAGGTCCCAGCACTGATCCCTGTGGAACACCACTGGTCACAGCCCTCCAATTAGAAAAGCATCCCTCCATTGCTACTCTCTGCCTTCCTGCATCAATCATCTTTGTGACCTCCTCGAAAAACTCTATCAAGTTAGTGAGACACGACCTCCCCTTCACAAAGCCATGCTGCCTCTCACTAATACGTCCATTTGCTTCCAAATGGGAGTAGATCCTGTCTCGAAGAATTCTCTCCAGTAATTTCCCTACCACTGACGTAAGGCTCACCGGCCTGTAGTTCCCTGGATTATCCTTGCTACCCTTCTTAAACAGAGGAACAACATTGGCTATTCTCCAGTCCTCCGGGACATCCCCTGAAGACAGTGAGGATCCAAAGATTTCTGTCAAGGCCTCAGCAATTTCCTCTCCAGCCTCCTTCAGTATTCTGGGGTAGATCCCATCAGGCCCTGGGGACTTATCTACCTTAATATTTTTTAAGACACCCAACACCTCGTCTTTTTGGATCTCAATGTGACCCAGGCTATCTACACACCCTTCTCCAGACTCAACATCTACCAATTTCTTCTCTTTGGTGAATACTGATGCAAAGTATTCATTTAGTACCTCACCCATTTCCTCTGTGTTATAACTTGCCTACTTACGATTGGCTGGGGACTAATGACTATCCCACAATCCTATGGGAGTATGAACTTCCCCAATGAGGGGGGCGGAGAAACTCCTAGTATAAATAAGCTGGCCAGTTCAGGAACCAGCAGGAAGGAGAAGGTAGCAAGGGAACCAGTACACACAACGGATGCGTTACTATTTCCGGGCAAACAATATCACTGAAAACGAGTGCCAGGTGGTCATATTGCTCACCGCCTGCGGGCCGCATACGTTTGGGGTGATTAGGAGCCTTACGTACCCAGCTGCGCCGGACACCAAAACGTTTGACGAACTTGTGAATATAGTGGGGCAACACTTTAACCTAACCCCGTCCACGATAGTCCAGCGTTACCAGTTTAATACCGCTGAGAGGACCCCTGGAGAATCCCTTGCCGATTTTTTATCCAGGCTACGCGGGATTGCGGAATACTGTGACTATGGTGAGACCTTGTCAGAAATGTTACGCGACCGTTTGGTTTGCGGTATTAACAATGCAGCAACCCAGAGAAAGTTGTTAGCAGAGCCAACATTGACTTTTCAACAGGCAATACAAATAGTCTTGTCCCGAGAGAGCGCAGAGCGAGGAGTACAGGAGCTACAGGGAATGGAAGTGCATGCCTTGGGGCGCAACCCTTTCCGCCCAAAAACGTCCCCCCGCACTCCTGCGGTACCTTGGGCGAGGCAACGACCGGACCGACGCCAGTGGCCATCGGACATTCTTCCCCGAAGGGAGCCTTCTCCAGAGCCAATGGATGAGGAGCCATGTCCGTGTCAGACTTGTAGGCGCCGACCCCGTCGCGGACGGCGGTCCTGGGGACACCAGAGGCGCCGTCGTTCCGACCGAAACTGGGACCAGCCCAGGGGCCGTAACTGGGACCAGCCCAGAGGCCGTACCTTCCATGTGGATGAACCTGCGGCGACCACTCCTGAGGACGTGGAGACGGAGGACGACTGCCTGCAGCTGCATTGTGTGGCAGCTCCCCGTGTGGCCCCCATTAAGGTGACAGTACGGGTCAATGGCCACCCGCTGGAGATGGAGTTGGATATTGGCGCAGCGGTCTCCGTGATCGCCCAGAGGACATTCGACCGCATCAAGCAGGGTATACAGACCCTTACATTAACTGACTCACAGGCCAGGTTGGCCACCTACACGGGGGAACCACAGGACATTGCAGGAACTACAATGACCCCTGTTGTCTATGGACGCCAGGAGGGGCGTTTCCCACTTATCGTAGTGCGTGGCCATGGGCCCAGCCTGTTGGGTCGGGACAGGTTGCGCCATTTGCGGTTGCAATGGCAGCACATCCTCCAAACAGTTTCTGGAGGGTTGACTGAGGTGCTTGGACGATACCCAGAGGTATTCCAGCCTGGTTTGGGGAAAATAAAAGGGGCCGTAGCCCATATCCAAGTTGAACAAGGAGCCACGCCGCGCTATTTCCGGGCGCGCCCAGTGTCTTACGCTTTGCTCGAGAAGGTAGAAGGGGAGCTCACTCGTTTGGAGAGTTTGGGTATTATCAGGCCCGTCCGTTTTGCTGACTGGGCAGCACCAATTGTACCAGTAATGAAGCCAGATGCCACAGTTCGCTTGTGTGGCGACTATAAACTTACAGTGAATACAGTTTCCCGACTCGATCGATACCCAATGCCTCGCATAGAGGATCTCTACGCGAAACTTGCAGGTGGACTCTCATTCACAAAATTAGATATGAGTCATGCCTACCTGCAGTTGGAGCTGGACCCTGCCTCCCGACCATATGTAACAATTAACACACACCGGGGCCTGTATGAATATACACGGTTGCCCTTTGGAGTATCCTCTGCCTGCGCAATTTTTCAACGTGTTATGGAGGGCATTTTGAGAGGTTTACCACGTGTGGCTGTCTACCTAGATGACGTGTTGATTACAGGGACGTCAGAGCAAGAGCATTTGGAAAATCTGGAGGGTGTCCTTAGACGCCTTTCGGAGGCTGGAGTCCGTTTACGTCACACAAAGTGCGTATTTCAGGCAAAAGAAGTAGTCTACCTAGGTTATCGGGTGGACCGCGAGGGTCTGCACCCCGTCGCAGAGAAGGTGCGTGCAATTCAACATGCCCCCACCCCGACTGACACTTCGCATCTTCGTTCTTTTCTCGGTCTCGTAAACTATTACGGGAAGTTCCTCCCCAATCTGGCAACTACGCTTGCCCCCTTGCACCTGCTGCTAAAGAAAAATCACACCTGGGTTTGGGGTCAGCCGCAAGAAACCGCTTTCCGGCGGGTAAAGCAACAATTGTCGTCGTCTGGGTTACTAACCCACTATGATCCGGGAAAGCCTTTGCTCGTCACATATGATGCATCCCCGTATGGTATTGGGGCTGTCCTGTCCCACAAGATGGAGAACGGGGCCGAGCAACCGATAGCTTTCGCCTCCCGCACATTGACTGCAGCGGAGAAAAAGTACGCGCAGATCGAGAAGGAGGGCCTGGCAGTGGTTTTCGCGGTGAAACGCTTCCACCAGTATGTGTACGGCCGCCATTTCACTATCGTGACTGATCATAAGCCCCTGCTGGGACTCTTCAGAGAAGATAAGCCAATACCGCCCATTGCTTCTGCACGGATCCAGCGCTGGGCTTTGTTGCTTGCTGCATATGAGTATTCTCTGGAGCACAAACCAGGTACGCAGATAGCAAATGCCGATGCACTGAGCCGATTGCCTTTATCGACCGGCCCCATGTCGACCCCCACGACCGGTGAGGTGGTTGCAACCCAAAGTTTTATGGACACCTTGCCTGTCACGGCATCACAGATCCGTAAGTGGACCCAGACGGAGCCAGTCTTGTCAAAGGTTCGGCACATAGTCCTGTATGGTGGGCAGCATAGACAGCTCCCAGGCGAGTTGCGGGCATTTTCCTCCAAGCTGTCAGAGTTCAGCGTGGAAGACGGCATCCTCTTGTGGGGGACGCGTGTGATTGTCCCGGAAAAAGGCCAGGAGCTGATATTATCAGACTTGCACAATGGGCATCCGGGCGTGACCAAGATGAAAATGTTGGCCCGGAGTTATGTCTGGTGGCCAGGCCTCGACACCGACATTGAGAAGGTGGCCCAAAACTGCTCCATTTGCCAGGAGCATCAGAAGCTTCCGCCGGCCGCGCCCCTACATCAGTGGGAATGGCCAGGGCGGCCTTGGGCACGCTTACATGCAGATTTCGCAGGCCCTTTTCAGGGATCCATGTTCCTTCTACTAATTGATGCCCAGCCCAAATGGCTGGAGGTGCATAAGATGCAGGGGACAACGTCCTGCGCAACAATTGAAAAGATGCGTTTATCATTTAGTACGCATGGCCTCCCTGAGGTGCTGGTCACGGGTAATGGCACTCCATTCATGAGTGAGGAGTTTGCTAGGTTTACAAAGATGAACGGCATCCGCCATATCCACACTGCCCCTTACCACCCGGCTTCAAATGGGTTGGCAGAGCGTGCAGTGCAAACTTTCAAAAGAGGCCTAAAGAAGCAGTCTTCCGGATCAATGGACACGAGACTGGCTCGCTTTTTGTTTACGTACAGGACCACCCCCCATGCAGTGACTGGGGTAGCTCCCGCAGAACTCCTAATGGGCCGAAGACTTCGCATCCGCCTTAGTATGGTCTTCCCGGACATTGGCGCAAAAGTACGCCGCACACAAGAACGGCAGGGACAGGGATTGTCTCGGCATCGTCCGATTCGGCAGTTTGCGCCCGGTGACCCAGTATTCGTGCGGAATTTTGCTGGTGGTGCCCAATGGGTTCCTGGTGTAATCTTTCACCAAATGGGCCCTATATCTTAACAAGTGCAAGCCCAGGGTCGTCTCCAGCGAAAACATGTAGACCACGTCCGGTCCAGAAGATCATCCCCTCAAAAGATTCCCCGCCCCCGGAGCTCAGTTCAACAGCCGCAAAGACCAGAGACAAGGGAAGGTAGTCCTCAAAATCTTCCACTGGTGCCTCACTCGAAGCCTGCGCAGGTCGTTACGGGACCGAATGGAGATAGAGACGCTGACATGACGGAGGCAGCAGACTCTGACTCCGAGATGGAGACACAGGATGAATCAGAGGGGGAATCCTCGGGTCCACAGGCCGTGGATGTACAACCGCGCCGTTCATCACGGAAGCGCCGGTCTCCGTCTCGTTATACGCCGCCTGATCCAGCGCCGCGTGCAAATGGCGTCCGGCCTGCGGCCAAACGAGTTTGACGCCTTCCTTCGCCAGGGTCTTCGGTGGATTCCTTGGACTTTGGGGGGGAGGGATATTATAACCTGCCTACTTACGATTGGCTGGGGACTAATGACTATCCCACAATCCTATGGGAGTATGAACTTCCCCAATGAGGGGGGCGGAGAAACTCCTAGTATAAATAAGGTGGCCAGTTCAGGAACCAGCAGGAAGGAGAAGGTAGCAAGGGAAGTTACTTCTACTGTTATGTATATATTGTTTTAGTAAATAAACGTTATTATTTTGTATCCTTAAAACTCGTGCTGGATTCTTCGTGGCCCTTACAAAACTCTGGCTCCACACATAGATTCCCTTGCCTATCCTTCAGTGGGCCAACCCTTTCCCTGGCTACCCTCTTGCTTTTTATGTACGTGTAAAAAGCCTTGGGATTTTCCCAAGGGTTGATGACGGTAGAGCATTGCATGTGGTGTACATGAATTTTAGCAAGGCATTTGACATAGTCCCGCATGGCAGATTGGTCAAGAAAGTGGAACTCCATGGGATATAGGGCAATGTGGCAAACTGGATAAAATGTTGGCTTAGCAACAGGAAACAAAGTGCAATTGTCGATGGCTGCCATTGCAATTGGAAAGTGTTTTCAAATTGTGTTCTAAAGGGCTCAGTGTTGTGACCCTTACTGTTTATTTTATATATTAACGATTTGGACATGAACGTGGGAAGCATGATTGGAAAATTTGCAGGTGACACAAAGATTGGCCGAGTGGTGGACAGTGCAGAGGATAGCTACAGTCTGCAGAATGATATAGACAGATTGATGGGGTGGGCGATTAAGTGGCAGATGGAATTTAACAGAGAAGTATGAGGCCATGCATTTAGGGAGGCCAAACAGTTATAAGGAGTACACAATAAATGGGAATATACTAAGAGAATAGATGAAGTGAGAGACCTAGGCATGCAGATACACAGGTCCCTAAAGACAGCAGCTCAAGTAGACAAGGTAGTTAAGAAAGCATATGGAATACTCTCCTTCACTGGCAAAGGTATAGATTATAAAATTAAGGATATAATGTTGGAATTTTATAAAACACTGGTGAGGCCACAACTGGAATATTGTGTGCAGTTCTGGTCGCCATATTACAGGAAGGATGTTATTGCTCTGGAGAGAGTGCAGAGGAGGTTTACAAGAATGTTGCCAGGGCTAGAAAAGTGTAGCTATGAGGAGAGATTGGATAGGTTGGGATTATTTTCCTTGGAAAAAAGAAGGCTGAGGGGTGACATAATTGAGGTGTACAAAATTATGGGGGGAAGAAATAGGGTGGACAGGATAAAAGTGTTTCCCCGGTAGAGAATTCTAGAACCAGGGGACATGGATTCAAGATAAGTGTCAGAAGGATTAGAGGGGACATGAGGAAAACCCTTTCTCCGCAGAGGGTAGTGGGAGTTTGGAATTTGCTGCCTGAGTTGGTGGTGGAGGCAGAGACCCTGAACTATTTTAAAAAGCACCTGGATCTGCACCTTAAATGCTGTAAACTACTGGGCTATGGACTGGGTGCAGGAAGGTGGGATCAGAAAGGCACCTGGGTGTTATCGGGCTGGCATGAGCAAGATGGGCCAAATTGCCTCCTTCTGTGCTGTGCCTTTTCTATGATTCTATGCTTCGAAACATAGATGAGGATAATTTCTACAGCCAGAGTGTGGTACATCTGTGGAACTCATAGCCACAGAAGACTGTGGGGTCCAAGTCACTGAGTGTCTTTAAGACAGAGATAGATAGATTCTTGATTAATAAGGGGATCAAGGGTTAAAGGGAGAAGGCAGGAGACCGGGTATGAGAAACATATCAGCCATGATTGAATGGTGGAGCGGACTCGAAGGGCTGAATGACCTAATTCTGCTCCCATGTCTTATGGTCTTAAGGGTTGGGATTGCCACTCGAGAGGCTGACACGTTAAACCGCATAATAGCACTCTCTTCCCCACACACACACTTATTCCAGCCAACAAGGTGGCAGCAAGAAGAGCGGCATCCTTATCCGCAGATGCGGTGTTCGAGACCCTCCTAGATGCCGTGGAGGAGAGGCGGGCCACCCTGTAACTCAGGGTGGAAGGAGGCTTCCACCCACCATCATATGCCGGGCCTGGGCGCAGGTGGCAGAGGCCGTGAGTGCCATGGGCTCCACTGCCAGGACTGGACAGCTGTGTTGCAAGAAGCTGCATGACCTACTCAGGGCAACTAGAGTGAGCAGGCAGCACTGTGCTCTGGCACCAACCCCGTCCCAAACACCCGTAATACCACCCCCCCCCCCGCCCCCCCCCCCACCCAGAGGGCAATGCAACCCCACCCACTGGCAGTGTGCATGGACCCCACATGCCAGCACCTGTGGCAGGTGCCCTGACCACGAAGGCCCCCAGCTGCCCAGCCCCTGTGCTTCCTCCATTCGACTGCCTAACACTGTGTATTTTCTGTCTCTCCCCCCCCCCCCCGACCCCAGGAGAAGGCAGCGCATAACCTGCGGCCCCTCACCACCGTGGAGTGGCGGGCACTGGACCTGGTGGGTGGGCCCGGAGAGAGGGCGGTTGCTGAGGTGGAAGTCGGCATCGGGCAACCAAGTGTGGTCCCACTGCGTTATTCATTTTTCTCATGGCATGCATGGCACGACCCCCACCCTTCGCATCACAGATGTTTGCAACACCCTCAACCATCCCTAAGATACTCACCTCAGTTGGGCACTTTAGTGAAGAGGCTCCTGGGACACCACAGACATTCAGCGGTACATCAGATGGAGGTAGGAACCTCCGAGGCGGCGGATGGTTGGAGGGCAGCCCAACCCCAGGGACTAGCTGCCATTCAGATGGGTCTCAGGCTTCTGGAAAGGGCGGTCCCATCGATAATGGAGATGTAGACACATGAGCAACCATCCAGTGCCTGCAGGTGCAATTGGAGGAGACCAACCGTCTGCAGGGGCAGGAGGCAGTGCTGAAAATGCGTGGCACCTAGGCCAATACCGCAAGGGTGGCATCTGTGGTGGACGCCTTGGGAGCGTAGGTATCGGCCATGGGTCAGGATGTCTAAGGCCTGGGGTACTCTGGGTGGCCGAGGCACAGGACAGGGCTGCCCTGTCACAGGCAGCTATGAACCAGGGCCACCTGGACATTGCAGCGGCGTCCAGAGCTTGGCCCAGTCACAACGGGTTATGGTTGAAGGTGTCGTTAGCATTGCCATGGTACTAGCTGACCTGCACCAGTCCCAGAGGGAGGTGGCACAGTTCCAGAAGGAGGTGGCCCAGTCCCTCTGCTCCATGGCCATGAGCATGGAGACCCTGATCGAGATGAGTACGGGCCTCCAGAACAGGTGACGCCTGTGTGGGGCTACCACAGGACATTGCTTCGGTCATCTCCCCCTCCCACGGAGTATCTTGGGGGCCATAGGCACCCCGATGGAGGAGGAGGTGATGGGGACCATGCCGGTGACTCCCGCAGGGGAGTTGCCGGAACACCATAGCGCCTCGGACCCCCAGCCCCCTCCTGTCCCTGGCACATCTGATGGGCAGCATGCCACTTCGACACCTGAGGAACTGCGGGGCCCTTCAGGCTCGGCCGCTCCACGGGACGGCTGCCAAAGGGGGCCCATGTCACAGGGCGGGATTCGCAGCAGGTCACCTCCAATTCTGATGTACCGCCTGAGGATCCACTAAAACATAGCGTTAGGGCCCATAAGGCCAGAAGGGTAGACACTATCTAAGTTGGCTTGGGTGCAGCACATAGGATAGTATTAGGGGTTAGGGCACACATTGTTATAGTGATGTTCACAAATTTGCAAATTAAACACCTGTGCACAAAAATTCCAACCTACCTTGTAAGGTGATATGCATCACTGTAAATACACAAGGGGTGAATGTAAATACACTATGACTAAGTAAACACTAGAGGGAGCACCAGAGACGTCATAACATGCAGACATACAGCCAATGAACACATTGAATAGGACACGACCAATGGGCAGTCAAGACACCCAGAGGTGACACTACCACAAGGGGGCATTACACAACCCATATATAAGGACAGGGCACACATGCTCTGTCTCTTTCCACAGGCGACACTTAGAGAGTAGGACAGGGGCAGATCAGAAGCATCACACCCACCACGTGGCTTAGAGCAGACTGGTTAGTTAGACTGAGTTACTGTAGCAAGATTAGCGGGAGAGTCGAACTCATAGAGAACTGTGCTAATGGTTCAATAAATCACATTGAACATACTTCAAAGTCTGGAGTATCTTTTGGTCAAAGCTGCATCGTGTTGCAGCCTGTGTTATCCCAGAGTACATAACACAACACCTTGGTGCTCTTCAAATAGGTGTGCGGGATGGGCTGGGCTTCTGCAGAGGGGTGCCGAGGCATGAGATGGCCGGACAGTGGAGGTGGGGGCCCCTAGGACAGATCCCGCCCATCGCCCCGGTACCACGCCCTTCCCTCTCACCCAAACCCCCCCGTAAAAACCCATGTGATTCATAAATTACATACAGGGACGAAGATCAGCCATCCCTTCCTGGTCTGGATTACATGTGACTCCAGGCACACAAACCACACCCAGTTCAACGACAATTAAGGATGGGCAACAAATGCTGACCCACCCGGCGACATCCACTTCCCACGCATGAATTTAAAAATAATTTGCGAACCTATCAGCACTCCCTGCTCATGCAGTCTAAACTGTTGCTCCCTTTACAATTGGTATTCTTGTGAACTGTCCTGATCAGTGCAAGATAAAAAGCTTTGACAGAAATAGTAATTCTCCTGGTTTTTTGAATACTTGATAAACAGCTTTGTTGATTTGTTCAAGACAGCGGTCAGTGACATTTGGAATAAGCCTGTTTTTTAAGGTCTTCAGCATATACTGGCAACTTGAAGGATTTGAATGTTTGCCATGGAAGAAGCAGACATTCATTTCTGAGTGTGCAGTGATTCTTGACACATAACATTTGGACACCAAACCCTGCGTCATCTCAGCTTTAATTTTCCTGTTGCTGGCTGCAGCTGCCCCACTTATCTGATTTTACTTCTGAAAGTGGCTGGACAAATCCTCTGTTTTACAAAATATGTGAGTGTGTGTTTGTGCGTGTGTACCAGAAAGTGCAGGTTCTAGCCCCAGAAGAGCCAACACTGAAGTGTGGAGCTATGTGTCGGCATCCTGTTTTGACTACATTTCATCTCCTCCTGTGCGCACATTTGCAGCCTAAGTCTTCACAGCTGAAAGTCTGAATGTAGCACAAAGAGGGACATATGCATTCCGCCCTCGTCCCACTTTCCCGTTTACAGTACTTATGTCTCTTTAAAAAAAAGGCAAAATAAGCTGCTTAATGGATTGAACTCTAATTTTGATTTATGTTATCAGAGATAATGGGTTTCAGATGAGGGGAACTGAAGATAAATAACCAGAGATGAAGAGAATGTTTTTACATGGATTTGTTGAGATCTGAAATGCACTCTCTAAAATGGTGGTGGAAACAGATTCACAAGTGACCTCTCAAAGTGAATTAAACATATAATTGATGAGCAAAAATAGACAGTGAACTATCAATAAGGCAGCGTTGTAACTCAGACGCCCTTAGTCTATTTGGTGTCACAACTGCCAATAAGTCGCACTGACTATTTTGAGTTGAGCTGAATGGCCAATTTTTAGTTTTAAAAGAATGGATAAGAAGGTAAGATTGGACAAAGGTTGCTCTGTGGCTTTAACATCAATATTTCCCGATTCCTAATGGCATGCATTCCTCACTGTAGACATAAAGTTGCTATTTGACCCCAGAGTCACTTTGACGGAACTATTTGGTGTTGAAGGTTCTTGATGGCTATTGCTAATGTTTACTGATGATATCCACCTCTGCCCTCTCATTTTGTTGGTGGGCCTCTATTTGACATCTAAAGATGGACGGGCAAGCCAGGTTCTATTGCAGATGCCGCTCCCATGGATTATGAGTTTGCGACGGTTATAGATCCTACTTCACTGTTTGAAGAAGAGCATTGTCCTGGTCAACATTGCTGCCTCAATCAGCTTGTTGTAAATCCTGCTCTGTTCAATATTGTTGTCTTGTTTGTTTAGTTAGATCGCTGCATTTCAAATATGATAAATTGTAGTTATATTAGAGATATGTTAAGATGCTGTGTAAGGGCAATCTTTTTACTACTTTTCCTTTTACATGGATCAGTGTTTCACTAAACTCTAATTGAGGAATACATCTTCGCCAGTACCATCTAATTGATGAGAAATTTTCTGAAATGTTGAGTAGGATTTTGTCACTCACTAATTTGTTCTTTTAAAATGACTATCTGTGTGAGAAAGCTGTCTTTTTGAATGAAATGTATACAACACGGTACTCAATATCACATTTCCTTTCCCGTCTATTTAACTAAAATCAATTTATGAGCAATCTTTTTCTGGCTTTTCTTGAAAACAGATTTAGCCGCAATAGTTTGTATGGCCATCTGTATGTCTAGAAATACTGAATAGAGTCCTGGAGGAGTCTTAGAAGCCAAAGTTCAAGAGGCCATCTGCACTTTTGATTTGCTTGGCAGTGATCTTGATTATGACACATTGGACTATGATGTATAGGATTACATTCTCAATAATCCTTGCAGATTTTCTTATTGTTGGCCCAAATATGCACTTAAATGAAAGAAGGTTTAAATTATGCTCTGTATGTGGGTGTGTTTTACAAATACTTGAAGGATAAAAAGATGCAATTTAAATGGTAAATACAAATTATTGAAGGGTAGTCACATGGTTTTGCGATTGATGTTAGTAATTGTGCTCTTAGCCTATTATCAAAAAGCAATATGGGAAATTTCCGAAGTGAGCCCTGTCCTCAATGAACAGGACAATACAACTCAGTCAACCATCACACTTTCAGTCTACTTCCAACCATCATTAAAGTAATAGAAAGAAACAGCGCCATTGTGGTGCATACCAATATCCTCCTCGGGACCAATCTATATTACAGCCTTGGTCTAAACATGGATAGGAGCTGAACTCCAGAGGTGAGGTGAGAATGACTGCCCTGACCACCTGGCATTTGATCAAGTGTGGCACCGACACTGAAGTCAGTGTGGAACAGAGGGAAACCTTTCCAGTAGATGGAGGCAGAAGACCTACCACAGTGAAAAATGATTGGAGGCCAATCTCTAGTGCCAGGATGTCACTGCAGGATTTCCTTAGGGAAGCATCTGAGATTCAACTATCTGCAGCGTCTTCCCTTCATCATAGGACCAGAGGTGGGGAGGGTTTGCTAATGATTACACAATGCTTGGTTCCAGTTGCAATTTTTCAGGTAACGAAGCAGCCTGTGCCTGCATGTAATAAAACCTGAACAACATTGGACTTGGCCTGATTAGTTGCAAGTAGCATTAATGCCAGATAGCTTTCAGGCAATGACCACCTCCAACCTAAGAGAGCCTAACAAACTTCCCATGACATTCAGTGGCATTACCATTGCCTTGGTTCCCATCATCAATCACTTGGAACTATATTGCCGTGCCTTCATTGTCGCTGGATCAAAATCCTGGAACTTTCTCCCTAACAGCACTGTGGGAGTACCTTCACTACATAGACTTATAGTCGTTCAAGAAGTCAGATCACCACCACCTTCTCAAGGGTGGGGGTGGCAGGGAGAGGCATTCCCCGATTTTGATCTGGCCACTTGTTTAGAGAATTAATGGTTAACTCCAAGTCCAAAGATGTGCAGGTTAGGTGGATTGGCCATGCTAAATTGCCCATAGGTTAAGTGGGGTTACTGGGTTACGGGTATGGGGTGGAGGTGTGGATTTAAGTGGGTTCTCTTTCCAATGTTTCTCATCATGTTTAAATAATTATCTTATTGTCACCACAGGGATTGCCACTGATGAAAGGGTGTTTCAAATTAAGGGGAAGATTTCCTTGGACCTTCCAAAGTCACAATCAATCCTTGTGTGGTCAGAGATGAGTGTTCCCAACAATGGTAAATTATATTGGACAATTAATGTATATCTTTCTTGTATCATTATTTTTTAAAGTATATATTCAAAAAATCTAAAACTTGGAAGTATAAAGTATAATTTCCCCCAGAACCCTTGTGTGTAGAAGTTTGTAAATCTGGGATTCAGATGAATTTATCAAACAGCTGTTTTCCCCTCTCAGGTTACAACACCTTTTTCTCATTATCTGGAGGGGCATCTGATTACGAACGGAGCAACGTTTCAGAATATATTGTGCAGAGTGATATGCAGCATGTGTGATGTGGACTGTGCCAGCAGATTATCTTGGGATGCATTCTGTACAAAATGCGAATTACTTCCTTGAATGAAGAATTCTTCTTGAGCTCTCTGCTCAGACACAGCTGCGTTCCACAGCAGCATGATCTCCACCACAGGTAGGACAAGGAGACAGATCCTGAATCCACCCCATCTAGAAGAGGGATCAAATCTCATTGTGTTGACACCAATCTGACCAGCCAACTGAGCTAACCAGCCCCAAGGAGATTGAGTCGCCGTGGCAACATGCACTTTTCCCTGCATGCTGTAGCCTGGAGCTATGAATAGTGATGGTGGAGGCTCCAACTTCATATCATCACCTAGCTGACCAGGAATCTCTCCTGTTCTTACCACCTGTCATTGGTGTGTGTTGGAAGGATTTCTATGTTGATACTCAACCTGTTTGGCCACCTTATAAATTCTTGGCCATCAAATCCTGGAGTGGCTCTTGAACCTGGAGATTCTACCTCAGAGACAGGGTTGTAACCATTGTGCCTCAAGACCTCCTCAAGTGCTTTCCATTTTTTGTTTCAATGGAAGTGGCCGGCTAGATTCAGTGGTATCACTCTTGCTTCTGGATCAAAAGCCATGGTTTCAAGCTCCACTCTAGACAGCTTCATTGTTGGTGTAATCTTGTCTTGCATCAGTTTGCGACTATGTTTGCCAATGATGGCTACGATTCAAAACACTTAATTGGCTGTAGAACACTTTGGGATGCCCTGAGGTTATAAAAACTGCTAGAAACGGGAGAGTATGGTGTGTGAAACATGAGCTGTTATGTGTGGGGAAGGCCTATTATTCAGGCCCAAGGTTTGTGAAAGTAATGACAGAGAAATTGTCAGCATTCGTCATCATTATCCCTCTGAAGCTGTCAGCAACCTCTGGAGTCTCACATGTGTGGTTAAATACAAAAATCCAGAAGTTCCTGTCGAAGACTCGGCACTCGTCCAGAAGTTGGGCAGTTAAATCTCGGCCATTTGCAATCAATTGGAACTCACTGGACTACTGAGAACTTTTCATACTGTAAGATTTGCTGTAAATACATGTGAAAAAGGCATATCTAGTCGAGCAAAGTGAGTAAATTTTTAACTCTGCACAAAGTTCTTAACATAATGCTGAATAACCTCACTGGCTTCACTAATGAACTCATTTTATGTTTGAGGAATGCCAGAATCCTCCTTGGTAAAACTACACCCCTTTACATTCATCTCTGGTCATCATATTTGATGATCACTTAGAATACAATGCAGATCATCTCTGTCCATAAAACAATTTGTCAAAAAGTACCGACTAAACTACAGGATATTGTAAACGCTATTTCCCACGATGGCCTTACTATTAAGCTATTTTGCTGGTAGGGACCGCTGGTTTTCAAACAGTCGTTTGGCTTCATCAGTCACAGGTAGTGGAATTTTACGCTCGTTGAAGAGGTCACTCTCAATCTTGCTTTTTGACTTGAAGTTGCCATAGTCCCAAATTACTATAGGCTGCTTTCCCCTTTGAGGGGGGAGAGCTGGCTGCTGGTGATTTAACCTGAGGATCAACACACCTCAGGCAAGGGGCAAAGTTGAGAAGGCGGGGCTGCTGGCTTCGCTCTGCATCATGAACCAGCTGTCTAACCAACTGAGCTAAAATCGGAGCTAAATCACAGTTACACAATCTACTGTGCCCCTAGTCTGTAATCCTGGGGTATGTTGTGTTAGTTGATTTCCATCATCATGGAGACATAGAATTGCAAGGCCTGATTAAGGGGGGGGTGGGGGGGGGTCGCTCTGGTGGAACAACATTCCACTCTCAAACTTCACACACGAACAATGGCCACTAGGGTGGTGTCAGAGGTGACAGCTGATGTGGATGGGAAGGGTTTTTGAGAATTCAAAATAAACAAATAATTGGCCCGTTTTGAAATTTCCCATCATACAAAGATGAAAGAAGTTCCACCGTTGAGCAATTTAAATCTGTTGTAAATAGCGTAAATAAATCAATTGAACCTAGCGAATCCCAATCTCTCTCCTGGAGATATCACAAAACTAATTTTTAAGCTGCGGTTCATCCTGTCCCACTTTATTTTGCAGTTCACTGGATGGTGAGGCACGACAGTCTCTTCAACCTCTTGTTTTCCCAGTTGCTCATTTTGTCCTTTTTGTTTTGCAGGGCAGGACCTACTCTCCCATAATTTTAAGGATTAGTATGATTTGGGCACGTTCCATCAACTGCTCAACAATGGGGCGTTAAACCTTTCATCGGTCTGAGATTAATTTACATCGGGTTGGATGTCAAAATCCCACAACTGTATCATTAAAACTGCATGTATTGAGGTCGAGGCATACTTGTTTGGCCATTCACCTTCGGGAGCAATTTATGTCCAGCTTGGGACCATTGCACAACTTGAGGGTGTTTCTCTTATTTTTTGAATTTGGCTCCAACAGCATTGAAAGTCATTTGGGTTTGACTACAACCTGCTCTGTGGCCTCGTTGAGACAGGGAATGATATTTGGACGAGAATTCTTATCCTATTTTAGTTACACAGTGAAAGATGTTCAGTTAAGATTATGTTTTTTTAAAATAGCACTGATGTGAAACGCATTCTGAGCCCAATGGTCACAATTTCCAAGTAATGGGTCTTTACCGATACATCAACTGTGAAGGGCCACAAGAATTTTCAGCCTCTGTCGTGAAATTCCTTATAGAATCAGGGTCACAGAATGGTTAAAGTACCGATGGAGGCCATTTTGGCCAGAGTGATGGAGTTTGCTGAAAAAGAGTGGGAGGAGATTTGGAAGGGACATGAAACTGTTGGACTGAATGGCCTGTTTCTGTACTGTAAATGCTATTCAAATTGGGAGTGTTAAGGTATAATGGCTGGATTGGGAGTTGCAGCAAATCTGGGAGTGTAATCTTGAATCCTGGTATTAGAGAGCCTTTAGAAAGGAATCAGGATCTTTAGGAGGTTTCAGGGGTTCATTGAGGAGGGAATCATTGGGGAGGCAACATGAGGGGTGTCATTCTCCGACCCCCCGCCGGGTCGGAGAATGGCCGTTGGCCGCCGTGAATCCCGCCCCCGCCGAAGTCTCCGCTCCCGGAGATTGGGCGGGGGCGGGAATCCGGCCGCGCCGGTTGGCGGGACCCCCCGCTGGATTCTCCGGCCCGGATGGGCCGAAGTCCCGCCCAGGAATTGCCTGTCCCGCCGACGTAAATCAAACCTGGTATTTACCGGCGGGACCAGGCGGCGTGGGCGGGCTCCGGGGTCCTGGGCGGGGGCGCGGGCGATCTGACCCCGGGGGGTGCCCCCACGGTGGCCTGGCCCGCGATCGGGGCCCACCGATTCGCGGGCGGGCCTGTGCCGTGGGGGCACTCTTTCCCTTCCGCCTCCGCTACGGCCTCCACCATGGCGGAGGCGGAAGAGACTCTCCCCACTGCGCATGCGCGGGAAACTGACAGCGGCCGCTGACGCTCCCGCGCATGCGCTGGGAAACTGACAGCGGCCGCTGACGCTCCCGCGCATGCGCCGCATTTCCGCGCCAGCTGGCGGGGAAACAAACGCCATTTCCGCCAGCTGGCGGGGCGGAAATCCCTCCGGCGTCGGCCTAGCCCCTCAATGTTGGGGCTAGGCCGCCAAAGATGTGGAGCCTTCCGCACCTTTGGGCCGGCGCGATGCCCGTCTGATTGGCGCCGGCTTTGGCGCCAGCCGGCGGACATCCCGCCGTTGGGGGAGAATTTTGCCCGAGGTATGGGAGAAATAGGAAATATGGAAATGTTGGGTACTGGTGGGTAGCACAGGTGCGCGATTGGGGTGCTGATAACAGTGCGAGGTGGGGAGGCTGTGTGAGGTGGAGGTGTGGGGTGGTTGCTGCAGCTACGAGGAGCATGCAGCGATGGAATAAAAAGGGAACAGATTTAATACTTTCGAATACAATTTTAACAATCCCTTCTCCACCCTGGCAGAGAGTGTTGTTAAAACCTTTGTTGCAAGGGCATTCAGTTAGGACAATGCGGTCCTGTCACATTCAGTTGTGAAAGATGGTGGACAATTAAATAACTCACTGGAGGAAGAGGCTCCACAAATATCCCCACCCTTAATGATGAAGGAACCCAGCACATCAGTGCAAAAGACAAGGCACTCAGAGTAACCTTCAGCCAGAAGTACCGAGTGGATGATCCAGAAGTTCCCCTATCACAACTGTCAGTCTTCAACCAATTCCATTCACCCGACGTGATATCAAGAAATGGCCGAAGGCATTGGTTAGTGCCAAGATTATGGGTCCTGATAATATTCCAGCTTTGGTACTGAAGATATGTGCTCCAGAACTTCCCGTGCCCCTAGCCAAGCTGTTCCAGTACAACTACAACACTGCCATCTACCCAGCAATGTGGAAAATTGCCTAGATATGGCCTATACACAAAAAAGCAGGACAAATCCAATCCGGCCAATTACTGCCCTATCAGTCTACTCTCAATCGTTAGTAAAGTGATGGGAGGGGTCATCAAGCGGCACTTCCTTAGCAACAATCTGTTCACAGGCGCTCAGTTTGGGTTACACAGGGTCACTCAGCTTGTGACCTCATTACAGTCTTGGTTCAAACATGGATAAAAGGGTTGCACTCCAGTGGTGAGGTGAGAGTGACTGCCCTTGTCATCAAGGCTACTTTTGATCAAGTATGGCATCAAGGAGCCCTAGTAAAACTGGAGGCAATTGGAATCGGGGGAAAATTCCCCACTGGTTGGTGTCACACCTAGTACATTGGAATATGGTTGAGGTTATTGGAGGTCAGTCACCGCAGTCCTGAGACATCACTGCAGGAGTTCCTTGGAGTAGTGTCCACGGCCCAACCATCTTCAGCTCCTTCAACAATGATCTTCCAACATATGGTCAGATGTGGGGATGTTCGCTGATGATTGCACAATGTTCATACTGAAGCAGTCCACATGCAAATGCAGCAAGACCTGGGCAATATCCAGGCTTAGGCTGATAAGTAGCAAGTAATATTCGCGCCACACAAGTGCCAGATAATGACCATCTCCAGTAAGAGAGAATCAAACCATTGCCCCTTGACATTCAATGTCATGCCTATCACTGCATCCCCCACTTTCAACATCCTGGGGGGGGGGGTTAACATTGACCAGAAACTGAACTGGACTAGCCATATAAATATTGTGGCTACAAGAGCAGGTCAGAGGCTTGTAATCCTGTGGTGAGTAACTCATCTCCTGACTCCCCAAAGCCAGTCCACCATCTACAAGGTACAAGTCAGGAGTATGATGGGCGCTCTCACCTGCTTGGATAAGTGCAGCTCCAACAACACTCAAGAAGCTCAACACTATCCAGGACAAAGCAGCCCACTTGATTGGCAGTCCATCCTCAAACATTCACTCCCTCCACCACCGACACACAGTATCAGCAGTGTGTATCATCTATACAACTTACTTCAGGAAATTACCAAGGCTCCTTTGGCAACACCTTCCAAACCCACGACCACTTCCATTTAGGGCAGCAGACACATCGAACACCACCATCTGCAAGTTCCCCTCCAAGTCACTCATTATCCTGACTCCGAAATATAACGGTTGTTTCTTCACAGTTGCTGGGTCAAAGTCCAGGAACTCTCTCCCTAACAGCACTTTGTGTGCACCACATGGACTGCAGCGATTTAAGAAGACAGCTCACCACCACCGAGATGTGGGCTTTGTTGGCTAGGCCACCATTTGTTGGCCATTCCTAATTGCCCACATCTTGTAAAAATGAATTTTAAAGAAGTGGCCTTGCAATATCTCCACCACCTCATCATAGCTTTTTGGAGCCTGGTTTACTGTCTGCACCTGACTTTGCAGGAGATTGAATATGTTCCCTTCCATTGTACTCAGGAGCATTGGGACTGAGATATCTGCCGCAATTTTATTCGCTTGGCAAAATATTTGAATCGTTCAGTAAATGAGCTCCTCCGCTCGGTGCTCTTGACATACGATCCTATGATGCCAAAAATTCCTGTTATTTTTACCAAGGAATGGGCTTGCGTAAGCACAATGTACAACAAAATTATTTAGCGCAACCTCGCTTTTTTATCAAACAAGGTACCCCTGAGCTCAGCTTGCTTCCTTCTGTAAGAAGCCTTACAACACCAGGTTAAAGTCCAACAGGTTTGTTTCAAATCACTAGCTTTCAGAGCACTGCTCCTTCCTCAGCTGAATGAAGAGGCCGGCATCTCCACATCAATGCTTCCCACTGGGTTTTGAAACACCCCCCCCAGCTCTAAACTATTGTTGCAGGGTAGTTGCAGAATGACCTACGTCGTTCAAAATCAGGATGATGTGGTGTGGAGGAGACACGCTGATCAACACTTAGCAACTAGAACTAGTTTGCCAGAGACAGAGTCTTTGTTCTGACTGATGTCTATCACGATTTGTGTATCTAATGCCATTGGGATAAACATGTCTTGGAAAAACAAATTGAGTTGTGAGTTCTCTGCACCATCCTCCCACCCTACACCTTCCCCTGATATAATTTCACCACATAATGTGTCCAGATATTATTGAAGAATGGTAGACTTAGGAGAGTAATAATATACAGTTTCTTATTGCCCCAAACATTGTTGTTTCTCTTTGCTGATCTGCCCAACTGAGCAATTTGTTTTTCCTTGTGATGCATAATCAATACTCTCGAGACAAAGAGGAGTCATATCTAATCGGCTTTAATCAGCTAGAACTGTACCCAGCAGCGATGATACAGAAAGTGAAGGCTGCTGGGACGGCATCGGTTCTTATACCCTGCCTCTCAGGGCGGGGCTATGTACATTAGCCAATGGTAGACCCCTAGGTCTAGCCAATGGTCATTCACCTCTCAGGTACTGCAATACCTGGTATTACCACACCTTGCCATGATGCCGACATCTATTGTTAGTCCTTCCCGAGACTCCTAATGAATTATTAACGTGATTTGAGCTGGGGGAGGCAGAGAAGCTAATTTAATGCTTAGCTATGCAAAGTGGCATGACTGAATTTACTGGAAGTAAGCCAAAGGTTCCTGACATCGAGAACTGCTCGGATTTCTACTCCCTTCACTCCCTTGACTGAACTGTTGGTTGACCTTACTGCTGACTCTTCAAATCAGACTCCGAGACTTCAACTGAGTGTTTGGCTTATCCGTACTTACACTTTGCTCTTACTCCTTTACAAAACTTTTTTATTTTTAAACTCTCATTCTTCTTGCTTGGCTACTCAACAAAATAATGTGGGGGAGTGGTGAGGGTGGGGTGGGAGGACTACTCCACTGGGGCTTGAAGTAGTTTGCCAAATATCACAGTACCCTTCAATCGCGTGTGCAATGTCGCATTGGGCAAATAGGTTATAATAAAGATTTGCAGCGCCGTGCATATATTTTTAAAATGCTGATTTGTAAACCTTGTGACAGTTGGTGGGTTCGTGAATAACTGAGAAACTGTTTCTAACAAGAAAAATATTTTGGTATTTACCTGTGCAGACAATGCCGAATTTGTGATGCTAAAACATGAGGCAGAATAAAGTGAGGGAGTACCGATTTGGTCTCTGATTCATTCAATCCTTTTTGCATGCCTTGGTGGCACAGTAAAATGGATTAATCTGCGATGAGAAATGTTGATGTTTTGTGAATTATTATTTCCGTTGCTGAGAGCTTGGAGGTCAGACTGAGAGCATAAGGAATGTGCGTCACACACATACTCAGCAGCATATCAGTAGGCCAAATGTGGGAGTTCCCATGTAACCCGGTGCTCCATATATAGTAAAATAGTTTACTGGCAGACAGGAGTATCCGTTTTAGTTAATCTGAAGACGTAATGCCCAAATCCCACCCCGATTGGAATTTACCAATTTTAGTTTATTTGTTTAGTGTTGCCCAAGTAATTAGAAGTGAGGTTCGTTGACCTAATACTATACACTTTTCTTCTCTTCAAATGTTGTACCCCCTGCCCCGGCGCTCAAACTGATTAAAGTTGATACATTGGTGTCAATGTTAACCTATTCAAAACTCATCCATTAGAACGGTGCTACAACTGAGCCCAGTGTCATCTTAAAATTCAAAACATTATTATTCTACATCGGGCAACTTAAAATCATCGGACGGAACTCTCTGTTCCACCAGCCGCGTGTTTCTTGGCCTGCACTTGCGTTGGTGGTGCGATTCTGTATTCGCTTATCAATGGGCATTCCCATTGAAGCCACCCCATGCCACCGGGTGGAGGTGCACTGCCGGTGGGAAAGAACGGTAGCATTGTTGCTTCACAGCTCCAGGGTCCCAGGTTCGATTCCTGCCTTGGGTCATTGCCTGTGCGGAGTCTGCACGTTCTCCCCGTGTCTGTGTGGGTTTCCTCCGGGTGCTCCGGTTTCCTCCCACAAGTCCCGAAAGACGTGTTGTTAGGTAATTTGGACATTCTGAATTCTCTCTCAGTGTACCCAAACAGGCGCTGGAATGTGGCGACTAGGGGCTTTTCACAGTAACTTCATTGCAGTGTTAATGTAAGCCTACTTGTGACAATAAAGATTATTATTATAAAAGAGAATCCCAACAGCTGGAGAATTCCTGACCCATATTTCCATTAAATCCAGGCATCTAGGTGTATCAATTAAATTTGTAGGAGGTAAAGTTTGTTTTGGAAAGCTGCATGGAATTGGATAACGTGGGATTTTTCCTGACCTGAAATACACTATTCCCCATGGTTGCTTTGGACTACCTCCAATTGGCAACAAGAATCACTAACGCAACCCTAAAAGGAAGGTGGGTTCAGACAGCTTGTGACGCCATGGGCTGGATTCTCTGCATCCCAACGCCGAAATTCCGATCGGCGACGGGGCGGAGAATCCAGTTTCCCGCATGAAGTCGGAAACAGCGCTGGTTCGGCGATTCTCCACCCCCCGAAAAGCGGCGTACTCAGGGAGTAAGCCGCCCAGAGTATCCACCACTTGAGGCCATTGCCAGAGGCCTGCACCGCTATACTTCGCCCCCAACCGGCCGGATTCCCGATGGCGTGGATCTAATATGGTCCTGCCATTCGGGACACTCGTGAGGCGCCTGCGGACTCGGTCCACGGCTGCCACATTTGGGGCGGGCCGGTCGGAGGGCAGGGGGGGCCTCATTCGGGAATGGGGTATTTTTGAGCGGGCAGTCCAGGTCAGATGCGTGGCCGATCGGGGGCACTATTTCCGCGGTCCAGGTCCACCACAGAGCAGGGCGCAACCGCTGGAGCCGCCGCCATACGCATGTACGGCTTCTGACGCGGATGTGCGAGGGGCCATATCGGCAGCTGGAGCTGTGAGCTCCACGACAGCAGCCTGCTAGCCCCCTGCAAGGCTGTGAATCTGTGGCCTTTTGACGCCATTTTTTCTGGCGAAAAGAACCAGTTTTCACGACGGCGTGGGGACATAGTCCCTGAAACAAAGAATCCAGCCCCATATGCTTTTAAAAACCATGCTCAGTCCAGTTTACAATCAACACACATTTCTCCAATCAGTTGGTGGGGGGAGCATTTTTTATTTGCAGTGGCAATGCATTACAATAACGCTTGCGATTAAATCATTTTGTATTGTGCTTAGTGATTACATTATTTCTCTGTAATTTCTTTCTTTCCGCGATGACTATTAAAGATGAAAGTGCGTTTTGCTTTTGTTTTTGACCTGTTCATTTATTTTCTCTTGTTTTACAAGGTCAAGCAGAAATTATGACTCATTCACCTCACACTGAAACTTACTCTGAAGATTGGCCGGGTGGTTAACAGTGAGGTTGAGTGTCTTGGGTTACAGAAAGATATAGAAGGAATGGTCAAATGGGCAGATAATTGGCAAATGGAATTTAAACTTGAAAAGTGTGAGGTGATACACTTTGAAAGGAGAAATTTGACAAGGAAATATTCAATGAACTACCTGACACTGGGAAGTTTAGAGGAACAAAGGGACCTTGGCGTGCTTGTCCATAGATCTTTGAAGGCGGTAGGGCAGGTTAATAGGGTGGTGAAAAAGGCATATGGGACATGCCTTTATCAATCGAGGCATTGATGACAAAAGCAAGGAGGTCATGTTGGAGTTGTATAGCACATGGGTGAGGCAACAGCTGGAGTACTGGGTACAATTCTGGGAAGATTATAGGAAGGATGTGATTGCACTGGAGCGGGTGCAGAGGCGATTCACCAGGATGTTGCGCTATTCTCCCCCCCCCCACGCAGGTTGGGAGAATCGCCAGGGTGCCGTGCGAATCGGGCCACGCCGCCCCGACCCCCGCACGCAATTCTCCCACCTCCTGGAAACCAGCGATTCGCACCGGGCCGCTCGGAGCACCGGTGAGCGGCGATTCTCCGGCCGGATGGGCCGAGCGGCCTCTACAACATGAAAGGTTCCCGCCGGAGCCGTGCACCCCTGGTTGCTGCCGGCGGGAACTCTGCGGGAATGCTGGGGGGGCGGCCTGTGGGGGGGGGGGTGGGGGTGAGGGGGGCTCCGATGGGGTCTGGCCGCGATCGGGGCCCACCAATCGGCAGGCCGGCCTCTCCCCCCCCCCAGGCCTACCTCCTTCCGCGCGCGGCCCTAGAACACCGGCTCCATGTTGGTGAGGGGCCGGCGTGCGTAAAACGTTCCCCGCGCATGCGCAGGATGGCGTGGCCCAACTGCGCATGCGCGGGATTGGGCTGCCCCAACTGCGCATGCACGGGTTGGCACGGCGCACATTTGGTGCCGCGTAAGGACGCTGGAGCGGCGTGAAGCGCTCCAGTGCTGTGCTGGCCCCCTGTGAGGGCCAGAACAGGTCGTGTCCGGGCCCTGTTTGCGCGGTCGTGAAACGTGACGGCGTTCACGACGGCGCAAACACTTGGCCTCAATATCGGAGAATCGCCCCCTTAAATTATGAAGAGAGGTTGGATAGGCTTAGGTTGTTTTCATTGGTGCAGAGAAGACTGAGGGGTGACCTGATCGAGGTGTACAAGATTATGAGGGACATGGGCAAGCTGGATAAGTAGCAGCTGTTTCCATTAGTTGAAAGGTCAATCACAAGGGGACACAAGTTCAACCTGAGGGGCAGGAGGTTTAGGTGGGATGTGAGAAAAACCTCTTTTACCCAAAGTGTGGTGACGGTCTGGAATGCACTGCCTGGGAGGGTGGCAGAGGCAGGTTGCCTCACATCCTTTAAAAAGTACCTGGATGAGCTCATTCAAGACTACGGAGTCAAGTTCTGGCAAATGGGATTAGTTGGGCAGGTCAGGTGTTTTCCATGTGTTGACTCGATGGGCCAAAGGGCCTCTTCTTCACCGTATTGTCTGTAATTCTGAAATATTGGTGTCTTTCTCCTCTTTTGCCTGTATTTTTCCCCATCCTTCTAGGAATTCCTCATCCATTTCCAGGCACAGTGGACATGATTCAGATTTGAGGCAGGTCACTCAATTGTGAGGAGCATGATAACCAAAGCTGCATGAGCATTAAACTTGACTTAGCCGTAGACTCCCAAGGCTGGATTCTCCGCAGCCCCGCGCCAAAGTCATGTTCGGTGTGGGGGCGGAGAATCCAATTTCACGCCGAAATCGAGCCCGCTGCCGGTTCGGTGATTCTCCGGGACACGAGAATCGGCGTGATCGCGGAGTACTCCGAGCGGCTGGGGGCCCATTGACAGAGGCCAGTCCAGCGATCCTCCGCTCCCGACTGGCTGAGTTCCTGACAGCGTGGAACTAACCACCGATTGTCGGTCGGGATGCTGGCGTGGCGGCTGCGGACTCAGTCCACGGCTGCCCTGGTGGGGGGCGGGGGGGATCGGACACCGGGGTGGGGGTGCCTTATAGGCAGCCGGGGGACAGAGACGCGTGGTCAGATCCTCGGACGCGCAGCCAATCGGGGGGGGCTCTAGTTTTTATGTGTGGTTCCGCGGTCCGAGTCTGCCGTGGCATTTGGCGCGGCCGCTGGAGGCCACCACCGTGCGCATGCGCGGACTCAAAACTGGGGCCGGGATTCTCCCCTACCCGGTGGGGCGGGGGGTCCCGGCCGGATGGAGTGGCATGAACCACTCCGGCGTCGGGCCGCCCAAAGGTGCAGATTTCTCCACACCTTTAGGGGCCAAGCCCATACCGTGAGGGGCTAGGCGCGCGCCGGGGTGGTTGGCGCGCCGCCGACTGGCGGGAAAGGCATTTGGCACCACGTCAGCCGGGGCCGAAAGGACTTCGCCAGGCGGCGGAACTCCGCGCATGAGCGGGAGCGTCAGCGGCTGCTGACGTCATCCCCGCGCATGCGCAGGGGGCGGTGTCTCTTCCGCGTCAGCCATGGTGAAGACTGTGGCCGAGGCGGAGGGAAAAGAGTGCCACCACGGCACAGGCCCGCCCGCGGATCGGTGGGCCCCGATGGCGGGCCAGGCCACCGTGGGGGCACCCCCCGGGGCCAGATCGCCCCGCGCCATCCCACCCAGGACCCCGGAGCCCGTCCGCACCGCCTTGTCCCGCTGGTAAGAGAGGTGGTTTGATTCTCGCCGGCGGGACAGGCATTCCAGCAGCGGGACTTCGGCACATTGCGGGCCGGAGAATCGCCGGGGGGGGGGGGGGGGGGGGGGGGGGGCGATTCCCACCTCCGCCGAATATCCGGTGCCAGAGAATTCGGCAACCGGCAGGGGCGGGATTCACGCCAGCCCCCGGCGATTCTCCGACCCGGCGGGGGTCGGAGTATCCCGCCCCTAGTCTCTAAGTCAGAAGGCTGCAGTTTCAAGTTTCACTTCAGAAACTTCAGTGCAGTATTGAGGCAGCTGTACTCTGTTTGAGGTGACTTTTTCAGATGAGAATTAAATGGCGGTCCCATCTGCACCCTCATGTGGACACGAAAGACCCCAGAGTACTGGTCAAAGAGCAAGGGGCCTCTCTCCGCGGTGTCCTGGCCATTATCCATCCCTCGATCAACATTACTGAAACCCCCCCCCCCCAGATTATCTGGATATTTATCTCATTGCTGCTATTGGGAGCTTGTTGTATGAAAATAGGCTGCTATGTTTCCTATATTACTATAGTGACTTAACTTTAAAATTATTGAATATAAATAGTTAGGGACATCCTGTGCTCATGAAAGGCTCTATATAAATGCAAGTTCTTTCTCTTTCTCCTTTTCTAACGTAATTAGTTGGTTGCGAGGCACCTTGGCACACCCTGAAACAATAAATGCAAGTCCTTTCTTGATGTATTTTGTGGCCAGCCTCTCAAGATAAATCTATACTGCCATCCATGCTCAGAAACATAGCTTGACATTTGTCAGCCAGCATAATCCAGCTCAACATCCCCTTTTCCTTCTCTTGTGCATAATGTTGTATAGAAATAAACCCAATTTCATGGTTTTGACATTTAAAACTCTCTTGGAAACAGCTTTCACAAGGCACTTCTTCAAAAACAGATGTTGGTGTCAAGACTGTCCTATATAATTAACAATTTGGCACTCACTCATTTTTGGACCATTTCAGATCTGTGACAGCTGCATAAAGCAATGAGAACTGTTTTGGAGTTCTCCACGTCTGCCTGCTTATGCAGTTGGTTCCTCTTTATCTGCAAAAGATGGACTATGCTTTAAGAAACCTTTTGAGCTTGTTTCTTAGAGAGTAGATTATCATAGAATTTACAGTGCAGAAGGAGGCCATTCGGCCCATCGAGTCTGCATCGGCTCTTGGAAAGAGCACCCTACCCAAGGTCAACACCTCCACCCTATCCCCATAACCCAGCAACCCCACCCAACACGAAGGGCAATTTTGGATACTAAGGGCAATTTATCATGGCCAATCCACCTAACCTGCACATCTTTGGACTGTGGGAGGAAACCAGAGCACCCGGAGGAAACCCACGCACACACGGGGAGAACGTGCAGACTCCGCACAGACAGTGACCCAAGCCGGAATCGAAGCTGGGACCCTGGAGCTGTGAAGCAATCGTGCTATCCACAATGCTACCGTGCTACCCATTAGATGTTAGCACTTCCCTCTGCAATTGTACAAAAGGGTCCTTTTTTGAAATTAATGCTAACTAATTTTATTCTTCCATTGATCTTCCATGGTAATGATTTGGCCAATCAGAATCAGCTAGCCAGCCAATTTTCTCCTGCAGTATAACTTGTGATCCTTTGAAATTTGGCATTCTTGTAGTTGTCCTAATTAGTGCAGGATGAAAAATTCAAGCAACATGTCTCCCTCTTTAGGAAAATTTAATTATTTCTATTGCAGAATGTTTTACGTCAGTTTTCAAGTAAGAGTAAAAGACTTTTATTGCAAAGCCAAGGTTAAAAAGTACTATTTACCTTGTGCAGCATCAACCAATTTAAAATTATGCTCCACTAAAGCTTACTCCAATTTGATTCAGTGTTTTTCACCTTTAATGGGTCACATACACACATGTCTGAGAAGGTGAAATGGACCATTCATTCATACATCTTGCTGAAGTGACCCAGCTGCCAAAAAAAGAGATGCATAGTGTAGATCATCCTGCCAATTTCTGGATGTTTAATTTCCTTCAGAAGCACAGCTGAAGTTGGAAACTCAGCTGATTAGAATAAATGGGAATTACTCAATCCATCCCTGCTTTGTTAGAATTCCACCAATTTATTTCAGTAATTACCACGGCATGGAGGCACCGTGGTTAGCACTGTTGCCTCACAGCGCCAGGGACCCAGATTCGATTCCAGTTTTGGGTGACTTGGGTGTCTGTCTGTATGGAGTTTCCATGTTCTCCCATGTCTGTGTGGGTTTCCTCCGGGCGCTCTGGTTGCCTTCCACAGTGCAAAGATGTGCAGGTGAGGTGGATTGGCCATTATCAATGTGCGGGTTTACAGGGATAGGCAGTAGGCCTAGGTAGAGTTCTCTTTCGGAGGGTTGGTGCAGACTCGATAGGCCGAATGGCCTCCTTCTGCAATGTAGGGATTCTGTGGAATTGAATACAAAGCTTCTACGTTTGACCTACAACCATTGGGGTTTTGGAGAATGAGAGGTGATCTTATTGAAACATAAAAGATCCTGAGGGGACTTGGCAGTGTTGATGATGAAAAGATGATTACCCTTGTGGGAGGGACTAGAACTAAAAATCAGGGGCGTCATTCTCCGACCCCCCGCCGGGTCGGAGAATGGCCGTTGGCCGCCGTGAATCCCGCCCCGCCCCCGCCGAAGTCTCCGAAGGGAGAAAAGTCGGCGGGGCGTTAATGGCGCCGCTGCCGCGGAGAATGACACGGGTCTGCGCAAGGCAGCCGATTTTCGGCCTGCCGATATTCTCCCTCCCGGATGGGCCGAAGTCCCGTCGACGTGATGACCGTTCACGTCGACGTGAATCAAACCTCCTTTTCATCGGCGTGACCCGGTGCTCCAGGCTCACGCCGACCAGCGAGGAGGTGAGTGACGGCCTGGGGGGTTGGCTCTGGGCAGGAAATGGCGTGGCCGCAGACTGATTGCGTGAGGAGAGGTGTGTCTCGGCTTGTGTGTGTGTGTGTGCGGCGGGGGAGGGGGGTGGTTAGAGTAGGCTGGGCTCCGGGGGAGTTCCGGGAGGGGGTCCGTGCCGGGGTGGAGGTTGGGGGTTGGGGGGGGTCCGTGCCGGGGTGGAGGTTGGGGGTTGGGGGGGGGTCCGTGCTGGGGTGGAGGTTGGGGGTTGGGGGGGGTCCGTGCTGGGGTGGAGGTTGGGGAGGGGGTCCGTGCCGGGGTGGAGGTTGGGGGTTGGGGGGGGTCCGTGCTGGGGTGGAGGTTGGGGGTTGGGGGGGGGTCCGTGCTGGGGTGGAGGTTGTGGAGGGGGTCCGTGCCGGGGTGGAGGTTGGGGGTTGGGGGGGGTCCGTGCCGGGGTGGAGGTTGGGGGTTGGGGGGGGGGTCCGTGCTGGGGTGGAGGTTGGGGGTTGGGGGGTGTCCGTGCTGGGGTGGAGGTTGGGGAGGGGGTCCGTGCCGGGGTGGAGGTTGGGGGTTGGGGGGGGTCCGTGCTGGGGTGGAGGTTGGGGGTTGGGGGGGGTCCGTGCTGGGGTGGAGGTTGGGGAGGGGGTCCGTGCCGGGGTGGAGGTTGGGGGTTGGGGGGGGGTCCGTGCTGGGGTGGAGGTTGGGGAGGGGGTCCGTGCCGAGGAGGGTGATGGGAGGGCAAATGAGTTGGTCCACCTGGCCAGGTGCCAGCCTCCCAACAGTTGGACCCATGCGGTCCATGCCACCTGGCTGGGGGGAGGAGGGGATATGGGCAATGATGACATGTCGTCGTTCCCCTCCCCCCCCACCAGGCCGTCATGTTTTCAGACCATCCAGCGATGTTGGCCGCCGTGGTGGCAGCCGCTCATGTCTATGTTGCCCTGGATGATGATGATGAGGAGGAGGAGGAGCGTGCCAGAGAGGCGGCGCAGGCTGCCGCAGAGGGGCAGGCGGCAGCCGCCCAGGCTGGAGGGACACCTGACCGACAGGACGAGGAGTGGGAGGAGGACGTCGCGGCCCCACGGCAACGGAGGCACCCGAGGGCGCCCCGTGTGTACCAGCCACGGCAGTCATACCAGGACCTCACGGACCGGGAATGCAGGAGGAGACTCCGGATGAGCCGGGAAACCGTGGCACACATCTGCCACCTGCTGGCACACCTGTCACCGTGTGGCACTGGCGGGGGACACCCTCTCCCCGTGTCCGTCAAGGTTACGGTGGCCCTGAACTTTTATGCAACGGGGTCATTCCAGGCACCGAGTGGGGACCTGTCCGGCATATCGCAGACATCGGTGCATCGGTGCATCCGGGCAGTGACAGATGCCCTTTATGCCATGGCGCACCGCTACATCCGCTTCCCCGTGGACTGGGCCAGCCAAGATGCCCGGGCCGTGGGCTTCTCTGCCGTTGCCGGGTTCCCCATGGTCCAGGGCGCGATCGATGGGATGCACGTCACCGTGCGGCCACCTGCAGATAACAGGGCCGTATTCACTAATAGGAAGGGGACCTATTCGATGAACGTACAGGTGGTCTGCGACCACCGCATGATGATCCTGCACTTCTGCGCCCGTCACCCAGGCAGTGTACACGACTCATTCGTGTTGTCGCGGTCATCCATCCCCGGCATGTACGAGGGACGCCATCCCCGGCTGAGGGGCTGGTTGCTGGGCGACAGGGGCTACCCATTGCGATCGTGGCTGATGACGCCTATACGGAGGCCACGCAATGAGGCGGAGAACCGCTACAATGATGCCCATGTAGCGACAAGGGGAGTGATCGAGAGGTGCTTTGGCGTGCTGAAGATGCGTTTCAGGTGCCTGGACCTCTCTGGGGGCGCCCTCCAGTATCGGTCAGATAGGGTCGGCCGCATCATTGTGGTGTGCTGCGTCCTGCACAACATCGCCCAGCAGAGGGGCGATGTGCCGCAGGCAGAGGAGGGCGGAGTGGAGGAGCAGCAGGAAGAGGCCCAGTCCTCCCCAGATGAGGGGGATGGGGGCAATGGTCAGGGCAGACGGGGTAGACACAGGCGGGTGGCTGTCCACCGTTACCGGCTGGCCCAGCGGGCACGGGACAGACTGATAGCCGCCCGCTTCACTGACTAGATGGGCGTGGGAATCGGGTAGTATGGCCACAGACCGCACACCATGGCAACAGCCGACCACGCACACCCCCCACCCATCCACCCACCCAGCACCCTCACCCCCCTCCCCAACCCCACACACCCCACCCGCATGCACACCACCCCCCCCCCCCAATTGCCGATCCACCGGCGGCACAACGGGCCGGACTCACCCAGTTGCGGGTGGACGCGTGTCTATCGCAGGCCATGGAGGATGATGACAACCCGCCCTGCGATGAGCTCCTGGCTCTACATCGTTGGACTATGTCTGACCCATGGCCACAGTACCACCATCCACCCGGACCATCCCTGCATGCGGCTGTGACACTGCAGCGCACGGTCCCGTCCTCTGCCCGGGGGATGTTGATGGCGGCCCAGGGAGAAGGGGGCAGACTCACCTGGGGCTGAGGTAAGACCACCCGTCACACACACACTTGCGCTCAATGTACATGACACGCCCGCACGCTTTGGACAGAGCACAAAGGCAGCTTCGGTAGGTGTAACATTGACTTTAATAACCAAAGGAGTTCATGCACGTGCCCTAGCCCCTAAAACTCATCTGTGCCCTGCACCCGTGCCAACTTACTCAGTGTCTAATTGTTTGGCCTTACGGGCCCTTTGACTACGTCTACGTGGTTCCCCAGACGGTACAGCAGAACTGGAGGTGGACTCCTGTGATTCCTGCCCTCTGACACTGGATCCCTTTGGCGGCCGTTTCCTGGGGCGTCCTGGCCTAGATGGGCCAGGCTGCGGCCCGGGTGACTGGGATGGCGAGCTGCCAGCCTGTCCTGCCCGTTACCCACCCGATGCACCTGGGACGGAAGGGGGGGAGTCCGAGGTGTCGCGGTGTACCGGGACCTCCCCTACAGAGGGAGCCGGGACGGACCACACCACCTCCTCCTCCCTCGGGGTGCCGATGGCCCCCAGGCCTCTACATGGGTGGGGGATGCGAACGGACTGGCCATCCGACGCGCCCCCGACATCTGGCGCTACCCGTCCTGGAGGCCCGTGCTGGTATCGACAGGGGTCTGCAGGTTTGCAGCCATGGAGCCCAGGGGGTTGTCAAACCCTGTCTGTGACAGTGCGACGCCGGCTCGCACATGGCCACTGGCGCCGATGCCCTCAGCGATGGCCTGCTGAGACTGGGCCATGGCCTGCTGAGACTGGGCCATGGCCTGCAGAGACTAGGCCATGGCCTGCAGAGACTGGGCCATGGCCTGCTGAGACTGGGCTATGGCGTTGAGCGCCTCTGCCATCTGGCGCTGGCACTGGCTCATGGCCTCCTGTGAGAGGGCAGCCATTTCCTTGGCCACAGACGCCGCCTGCACGGAAGGCCCCAGGCCTCGCAAACCGTTCCCCATGTCTGACACCGTCGCACCCATTGCCTCCACCGCGGACGCCACCCGTGCGGTGTCAGCCTGGGTGGCACGCATGACCGGGACCACTCCCAGCTCCTGGACGCGGGTGGACTCCTCCACCTGCGACCGCAGCCGCCGCAAGCCACCCGTCACCCTATTCGCTCGTCTCCGTGTCGGTGGTTGCATCGGATCTATGTGTGGGTGTGGTAACTGCAGGAACCCGGGATCCATCTGGGCGGCAGATGTTCGCTTGGCCTGGGCTGCCCTCCGACCGCCCGGTCCCTCTGCTGCTCCTACCTCCACCTGCTGTACCGGGACGGCTGTGTTGTGCGCACCAGTGAGTGTACCAGACGCCTCATCACTAAAGTGCCCAACCGTGGTGAGTGTTTCTGCGATGGTGGAGGGTGTTGGTGGCAGCAGTGGCGTTGTGTCGTGCTCTTCGTCCCACTCTGACTCCATGGCACTTTGGGGTGGGGGTTCGTCTCCACCCATCCACTCTGAGTCACTGTCCGGTATTTCGTCTTCCCGGGTAGGGGTGTCCTGGGTAGTGCTGTCCCGGGTAGTGCTGTCCCGGGTAGTGCTGTCCCGGGTAGGGGTGTCCTGGGTAGTGCTGTCCCGGGTAGTGCTGTCCCGGGTAGTGCTGTCCCGGGTAGGGGTGTCCTGGGTAGTGCTGTCCCGGGTAGTGGTGTCCCGGGTAGGGGTGTCCTGGATAGTGGTGTCCTGGGTAGTGGTGTCCTGGCTCGGATGTGACGGGGGCCTGTGGCTGCCCCCCTCATCGCTGGGTGGTCGCTCCCGCATGTGACGGGGGTGTCGTCTCCCTGTTGCTCCAGGTCTCTCCGTCTCCCGTGGTGTGCGAGGGGCATCCTGCGGGCGTCGCATGCTGGAGGGTCCGGGTCTCTCCGTCTCCCGTGGTGTGCGAGGGGCATCCTGCGGGCGTCGCATGCTGGAGGGTCCGGGTCTCTCCGCCTCCCGTGGTCTCCGAGAGGCATCCTGCGGGCGTCGCATGCTGGAGGGTCCGGGTCTCTCCGTCTCCCGTGGTCTCCGAGGGGCATCCTGCGGGCGTCGCATGCTGGAGGGTGCGGGTCTCTCCGTCTCCTGTGGTCTCCGAGGGGCATCCTGCGGGCGTCGCATGCTGGAGGGTGCCGGTCTCTCCGTCTCCTGTGGTCTCCGAGGGGCATCCTGCGGGCAGTGTGCATCTGCGGGGATGGGTGCCTGGACGTTTGGTCCTGCGATACACAATGAAGCATGCATGGTTAGCCATCAGGTAGTGATCAGGTGATACGGGGGAGAGGGATATAGGGGAGGGGGGATATGGGGACGGGCTGTTGGTGGCTCACTTGCTCGTGGGCCCCCGACCTCTGCATCAGCAATCTCCCGGTCCTCAGGTCCGCCAGCCAGTTCCAGGGCCCTTTCCTCGTGTACGGTCAGTGGCCTCTCATCAGCGGGCCCTCCTCCAGTCCTCACATGCTCCATATTGTTGTGTGCGCGCTTCTCCTGTGGGGGTGGGGGGCGGGGGGGTGGTGGCAGGGGTAAAAGGCAACAGTGTTAGGCAGGTATATGAATGCACGCCATCGGTTGCGCGTGCATTACAGAGGTTAAGGTTAGGGCTGGATTCACTTGGGGATATGGGGGATATGGGGGAGGGGGGATATGGGGATATGGGGGAGGGGGGATATGGGGGAGGGGGGGATATGGGGGAGGGGGGATATGGGGGAGGGGGGATATGGGGGATATGGGGGAGGGGGGCTATGGGGGATATGGGGGAGGGGGGATATGGGGGAGGGGGGATATGGGGGATATGCGGGAGGGGGGAAATGGGGGAGGGGGGATATGGGGGAGGGGGGTATATGGGGGATATGGGGGAGGGGGGATATGGGGAGGGGGGATATGGGGAGGCTCACCCTGCCTGCTCTGACGATGTCGTTCACCTTCTTGTGGCACTGGGTGCCTGTCCGTGGTGTCAGGGCCACAGCGGTGACGGCCTCTGCCACTTCCCTCCACAGATGCCGGCTGTGGCGTGGGGCAACTCTGCGGCCGTGCCCGGGATACAGGGCGTCCCTCCTCTGCTCCACCGCGTCCAGGAGCGCCTCCACATCGCGTGACTCGAACCTCGGGGCTGAGCGGCGGCCAGCCATCCAGTCGGGTGTTGCGGTCGGGTGATCTGGTCGGGTGCGGGGGAGCTGCGCGGCCTTATGAGCTGTCATGCCGTGCAGCGCGTATGACGCTGCACGGCGTGAACCACTGCGCAAGCGCGGATCCCGTTACGTCGCTGCTAGCCCATTTCGGGCCGGAGACTATCGTCCCATTTTTATGACGTGACGCAAGTGGGATTTGCGCCGTTTTTTGCGCCGATCGGCGGACTTTCCGCCGATAACGGAGAATTTCGCCCCAGGAGTCTCCCATTTAAGACGGAGATGAGGAGAATTAATTTTTTCCAAGGACCATTAGTCTTTGAAACCTTCTACCCCAGGCAACAATGTAGGCTGGGTGATTGATATTCAAGGCTGAGTTAGACAGATTGTGAATTGACAAGGGAGTCAAGGGATATGGGGGGTGTACAGGAAATGAAGTTGATTCCGTTATCAGACCAGTCATGATGTTATCGAATATCGGATCATTCTCAAGATTCCAAATGGTGCACTCCTGGTCCAGATTCTTCTGATTTTGTATGTTCTTCTGGGATGTCCTGAGGAAATGGTCAAAAGTGAAATAAATGTAACACTTTTTTATTATTATCTGTTCTTCTTTTAAAAAAAGAAAATATATGTAATTGTAACTTTTGTTTACAATCACCATGACTCAAGATTTGAACCAGCGATTGACCAATAATAATAACAGAACGGTGGATAAACACAGTTATCATTGCGAGTCCGTTGGCCCTACTGCAAAACTGATTTAACAAGCCTGTAATAATTTGACCTTGTTTTTTGGAGGTTAGGGTGGGGAGAGCTCGAGGAGGCACAACATTCAGTACGAACACAATAACTAATGAATTTCTGTAAATCAACTCTAATTGGCAGCAAGATCATTTGAAGAAGTAGATTGCTGCTTTGATCTTGTTACCAACTCCATTGTTTTGTAGGAACGTCTGCTCTACATATGCAGTTGCGGTTTGGACCCAGAGTCAGATGAATGCCTGTACACTGAATCTGTGTTTATGGCTGAATCATAGAGTCATAGAATTTACAGTGTAGAAAGAGGCCATTCGGCCCATCGAGTCTGCACCAGCCCTTGTAAAGAGCACCCCACTTAAGCCCACACCTCCACCCCGTAACTCAGTAACCCCACCTAACCTTTTTGGACACTAAGGGCAATTTATCATGGCCAATCCACCTAACCTGCACATCTTTGGACTGTGGGAGGAAACCGGAGCAACCGGAAAAAACCCACACAGACACAGGGAGAATGTACAAATTCTACACAGACAGTGACCCACGCTGGGAATCGAACCTGAAACTCTGGAGCTGTGAAGCAACTGAGCTAACCACTGTGCTACCGTGCTGCCCATAGGTCCAGGCCTAGGTTTTTTTTCATTTGCCAACTGAGTTGCGTATTCTTTGGTTATTTTCACTTGCATGAGGCTGCCCATCCCCTACCTCTAGCTGGTCCCTATTCACCACCCCCTGTACATTCAACAAAAGGCTTGGATTCTTCTTTGACATATTGGCTGTAATCATAAACTTAAGTTAAATATACATATGCAAAGATATGTTCATTAGTGCTTCATATAAACCAAGAGAGACAGGTAAGGAGGTAAAGCAGATATCCATAACACTAGGAAAATGTGCTTACAGATGGATCTAGGGGAAATATGGAAGGGAATGCACCAAAGTGTCAAACCATTTTTACACATTATCGTCGCTTCTGTATATCAACACGGAAATAGCTTTGATTTGTTTTTGCCAACTGCAAGTTTTAGAGCTTTCCAATATCCAGACTATTAAAGCTATAAGGGGAAATGAGGTAAATTCTTCTGCGCCAGATGCTACAATTAGGATATGGACTTTTCTCCAAGTGAAGGACACTGAAATCAGGCAATTAGTGAACTTGATACACTTGTAGAAACTGTTATAGGAGTTATCTGTTGAGTGATAAAATGTTGCTTGTTTGCAACAAATGTTGCCTGTGGCCGGCATGGTGGCACAATGTTTAGCACTGCTGCCTCACAGCGCCAGGGACCCGGGTTCAATTCCAGCCTTGGGTGACAGTTTATGTGGAGTATGCATGTTTCCCCCTTGTCTGTATGGGTTTCCTCCGGGTGCTCCGGTTTCCTCCCACAATCCAAAACTGTGTGGGCTACGTAGATTAGCCATGCTAAATTGCCCCTTAGTATCCAAAGGTGCGCAGGTTAGGTGGGGTTACGGGGATTAGAGGGGGAGTCGGCCTAGATAGGGTGCTCTTTCAGAGGGTGGGTGCAGGTTTGGTGGGGTTACGGGGATTGGAGGGGGAGTGGGCCGAGATAGGGTGCTCTTTCAGAGGGTCGGGGCAGGTTAGGTGGGCCAAATGTATTCCTTCTGCATTGTAGGGATTCTATGTTTTTTTTTACAGTTTTGAAATTTGCAATGAGATAGAATAACAAATCATTGTCCAAGATTAAGTGTTGACTGAGAGATATCATTTCAGTGTTTAGATCTTCTGGAAGCAAGAATAGCAAAAAAAATGTCACCACAGATGAAGAGAGTGTTGTATCAAAGAAATTTGACAGGTGCAACAAAAATTGTTTGGATTTAGGTTGGGTAGGAATAGAAAAGGATTCTTGGGGTTTTAGTTGCTATGGCTGAGACAGAAAGAATGATATTTTCAACAGATGTGGAAATACATGAAAAGGGTAAAATGTTAATGCTATTGGGATTTCAACAACTTGGATGCTGACTAGGATGAAGGTCATACATAAACCAGAGGAGCCTGGATGTTCTTTGAGGCACTAAAAGATGGACTCCTCAGCTGGCTTGTTGAATAGCCAACGAGCCTCAAGATCTCACTTCTATGAACAGGTCCGGTGTTACCAACTCAAAGTTTCCTCATAGCCCAGCAATATTGTCAGATTTGACATACTAATGAGGATATGGGAAGGATAACACACTTCAAAAGAGTGGACTATGAAGGTGAGTTGAAGAAAGTTGACTAGTACTGAAAAATGCCCAAGAAATCTATAATGGTAAACTACATTATTTGAGAGGCTAATGTACAATTTAACCCTGGTCAATTAACATTTGGAGAAAAGGGAAAAATAGATGGGACATTCTGCACAGATGGCCCACCATAGACTGGCGATGGGATCTTCCTGTCCCACCATTATCAATGGGGTTCCATGTTGTCCCTGGCAGGGGGGGCTTGCTGCCAGCGGAACCAAAATATCCCGTTGTCGGGAATCGCTGGGAAATCATGTCCAATAAACGTCCAATGAAGTTACTTTATACCCCTATTCAAAAGGGCAAGAAAAGTTTTCATAAATCTAGAATTGGATTTATGGCAAGGAAGCAGCTAGGTAGTGTGTGATAATACTGTAGTTAAAATAAATAAAAAGACTGGTGCTTCCAAAATGAATCCTAATTGCGAAAAGCATGTATTCAAAAAGTCGCGTAGAAATGTGAATAGAAGTTAGTGAAAGTTTTACTAACACTTTTCAAGAGCAGAATAGAATTAAGTGCTGTCAGGCATAATGTCATTATTTGTATAAAGATAAAGATTAATTTGGAAACTTTCAATGCTATTGCTTGCCATTAGTATAATGAAAATCTTCTTAGGAATCTTTTAGGACAGTGTTTTAGGAACTTTTTTGCCCGGGACCCATTTTTGCCAACCGGCCATTCTTCGGTACCCATGCTGGCTGCTCTACGTGACCCATGCCAGCCGACCTCCGCAGCCCACGCCGGCCGACCCACACCACCCGAACTTCACGACCCACGATTTTCGCTTATCTTTAATGTGACAGGTGAGCCTGCTTGGTCCTCACGATCTCACTTGCTTTGTCATTCTAAGTTACATTTCTGCTAAGGTCTTCAGCTGACGATTTGAGTTCTAACTGCTTCCATTGAAAACAATCAAGAGTTTTGTCCTCAAACTCGCCTTCAAGTGCTTTTGAAGTTTTGAGGGTTTTAAACTTTCATTTTCCAGTACTTCCTGCGTATAACACACATGGACTTCACATCCTGATTTGAATAGGCACAATTAATAAGCCATACTGTAAAAAGAAAATCATCTTTTTACTAACTTGTTCTAGTTCCTGATTTCAGTTCTTCTCAATTGTTCACCAGAGGCCTTGGAGCTCACACCACCACTGCTTTGTCCTGTTGTGGATTCTCCCAAGCCACTCTCTCCAGCAGGTTTAGTTGCGAGATCTTGGCCTGTTTGTGTTTCTGGCCCTCTCTTCTCTACTATGAAACGATCCAGTTTAAATTTGTCAGTCCTGTTGCTTGCTGACAAAACATGGAGGAATCTCTCTTCAGCCCTGGGCACCTGACATCAGTGTACAGGGTGCGTGACCTGCTCTCTGCCGCCGCTCCAGGCCTGAAGACTGCATCGATTTTTCAAAAATACCTGCTCCTGGGTCAGCGTACTGACATGAGGAAGAAGTGGTCTGCCCCGCTGGGCTCCAGGCCTCCACACTGCTGAGGGGGCACGCATGCGAGGAACGGCCAGCATTTTGAATGTTGGGTCACAGCCGGCATTTTTAAAAGCCGGTTGCGGCCGTTGGGCACTACTTCCCTTGATTGGGAATGCCGCGACGCATGTTCCCGCGACCCTCCTGACACCCGCCTGTGACCCACCCGCAGGTCGCGGCCCTGGGTTTGAAAATGACTATTTTAGGATGTAATAGGGAATGTGTGCAGCTCGAAAAAGGTAAGACAACATTGGTTGAAGGCCTTGCAGTAGTTAAAATTAAACACAGAAAAATACAGGGAACACTCAGTATCCGTAGAGAGAGAAACAGAGTACACGTGTCAGCTCTATGACTTTTCTTTAGAACTTACTGAACTGAACTAGTTGGAATATTTTGCAGATTTCGAAGCTGCTTTCAACTACTTAGATTAATTGAATTTTGTGTGCTCAGATTTCAGAAAAGACTTTTTGTTATGATCAAGAAGCAAGAAGTAGCAGAGTGACAACAAGCCAGATGCAAATGTTGATTGGATAATAAGTTAATACTTATTTCTTTCCATATTAGGGTGTATCTGTCTCTCTCCAGTGTGAAAAATTCTCTCCTATGAAAAATACCAGGTCACATTGTCAAAACACAACTGTGAACAACAACATATAGGCTTGAGCATGCCCCTGAATGTGGTTGAGAGTTCTGCATGAGCAATCCTCGAATGAGAAGTGTTTTTTTTTTGGATTTTCAGGAAACAAAGTACCTGCAGAGGCAAGTAACGTCCGTCGAACAGAATGAGATACTTTTTCTGTTGGACTGTGGGTTATTGTTAGCCAAGTGATCATTTACACAAGGGCCGTTGCCCCAGGCAGCTTCAGGCTGTTGTCCCATTTCAGAAAACAGCTGCAATCATTGTCCATCAATTGCATCAGCAAGGGTATTCATCAGGCGATATAGAACTGGGGCTTAGAATTTCTGTATTTTCTGCATGGTTGGTTGTCCAGCTTTTACACCAATACCACATGGGCTGCAGCAGTTCTAGAAGGCACCGACACCGTCACAGTGACAATTAGAGAGTGGCAGCGAAGCTCACGTCCCTTGAATTAAAAAAGGTTTGTGCCCACTGGTGGTCTGGAGAGGGACTTTCATGTGTTTTTCTCATTTTATTTGTAATCTTGTCATCTTATTAGTAAAAAAGTTGTGATCTGCTCAGCAGCATGGAAATGAGAGTCCTGGCTGAACAATGTTGTGGCAGACTGTGGGATAAGTACGTCAGTCAGGGGCTATCCTTGGCTCACTCTCTTGATCAGTGAGCTGGCTTTATTGCATATCTCACTAATTGTGTCCTGCTGCTTTTTAAGGATGCTGATGACATTGTAGTAGCTGGCACATGCAGCAGGGTAAAGAAGGTGGTGTAATTTCACTGACGCAGACTACTAAATCCTCTTCAAGGAAATTGATATCAGATACAGATTGTTGAGTGTCTGTAGCCGCAAAGCTGCCAGAAAAGTCAGTTGTGCTATTTGTTGGCAGGTGGGCACTGGGTACCAATACTCTCAACAATATTTTGCCGCTGGGGCAGGCATCGATTTCCCTGTTGCTTAAAAAAGATAAGGACTCGACGGAGTGCGGGGCGTATAGGCCCATATCACTTTTAAATGTGGACGCAAAAGTATTGGTGAAGGTTCTGGCGGGTAGGCTGGAGGAGTGCCTCCCGAAGGTGATAGGTGAAGATCAGACGGGGTTTGTGAGAGGGAGGCACCTCTTTTCAAACGTTAGAAGGGTATTGAACGTGGTTATGGCACCGGCGGAGGGGGAGGAAACAGAGGTGGTTGTGGCATTGGATGCTGAGAAGGTGTTTGACTGGGTAGAATGGGGGTACTTGATGGCAGTTCTGGAGCGGTTTGGGATTGGATCAAGATTTGTGAACTGGGTAAAGCTACTATATAAGGGCAAGTGTCCACACAAATAACATCAGCTCAAGATACTTTTCTACCCAACGTGGGACTAGGCAGGGATGTCCTATGTCCCCCTGCTGTTTGCACTCGCAATTGAGTCGTTGGCCATCGCATTAAGAAGTTGGGGGTTTTGGAAAGGAATAGTGCGGGGGGGACAGAGCATAGGGTGTCTTTATATGCTGATGACTTGCTGTTATACGTGTCGGAACCGAGTGTGTCGATAGGGGGAATATTGGAGCTGCTTTGGGTGTTTGGGTCTTTCTCGGGGTACAAACTAAATCTAGACAAGAGTGAGTATTTTGTGGTGTCTCGGCCGGGGTGGGGGGGGCTACCATTCCGTAGGGCAGGGACTCACTTCAGATACCGGGCCGTGCAGGTTGCCTGGGAGTGGGGGGGGGGGGTGCTCCGCAGGTACATCATCACTAGTTTGGTGGGGAGAGTGAAAGCCGATCTGACAAGGTGGGATGGTCTTCCTCTGTCACTGGCGGGTCGGGTACAGGTGGTTAAAATGAATGTGCTGCCGCGATTTCTGTTTATTCTCCAATGCCTGCCAATTTTCCTGCCAAATGCATTTTTTCAGTGAGATTGAAGGAATGATTACCTCGTTCATATGGGAAGGGAAGTTGGCCAGAGTTAGAAAGGTGCTGCTACAGAGGGGAAGGCAGGCAGGGGGTTTGGGTCTTCTGAACTTGATGTATTATTACTGGGCGGCGAATGTGGAGAAGGTACGGAGCTGGGTCAGAGGGGTTGATTCCCAGTGGGTCAGAATGGAGGAAAGTTTGTGCAGGAGGTCGGGATTGAAGGCACTAGCAACAGCGCCGCTCCCGATAGCTCCGGGGAAATACTCAGGGAGTCCGGTAATAATAGCTTCATTGAGAATTTGGAGGCAGTTTCGCCAACACTTCTGGTTGGGAGCAGGGTCAAGGGAAATGCCGATTCGGGGGAACCACAGATTTGAGCCAGGGAAGTGGGATGGAAATTTTCGGAAATGGGAGGAGAAGGGGATTAAGACACTAAAAGATTTGTTTCTTGGGGGTCGGTTTGCAGGATTGAAGGAGCTGGAAGCAAAGTATGGGCTGGAGCAGGGGGAAATGTTTAGATACATGCAGGTTCGAGATTTTGCCAGAAAGGAGATACAGAGCTTCCCGGTAGAGCCGGCTTTCACATTGCTGGAGGAGGTACTGACGACAGGGGGACTGGAGAAGGGGGTAGTGTCAGCGGTCTACGGAGCTATTTTGGAAGAGGAGAAGGCATCACTGGAAGGGATTAAAGCAAAGTGTGAGGAAGAGTTGGGAGAGGATATGGAGGAGGGGTTCTGGTGTGAGGTGCTCCGGAGAATGAATGCCCCCACCTCGTGGGCGAGGTTGGGGCTGATACAGCTGAAGGTGTTATACAGAGCTCACCTCACGAGGACGAGGATGAGCCGATTCTTTGAAGGGGTAGAAGATGTGTGCAAAAGTTACAGGGGGGCCCGCAAATCACACTCATATGTTTTGGTCCTGTCCAAAGCTGGAGGATTACTGGAAGGAGGTTTTTAGGGTAATCTCTAAAGTGGTGCACGTGAAACTGTACCCGGGCCCTCGGGAGGCCATATTCTGGGTTGGAAACGTGTGCAGAGGCAGATGTTGTAGCCTTCGCCTCGTTGATCGTCCGAAGGCGGATCCTGATGGATTGGAGAGCAACCTCTCCACGCTTTGCCCTGGCGTGGCGGGGACGGGGGGGACGGGGGGGGGGGGGGGGGGGGGTTGGAATTCTTGACTCTTGCGGAGGTTAAGTTTGAACTGAGGGGAAGGATGAAGGAGTTTTACAATTCATGGGTATTATTCATTATGCACTTTCAAGAACTGGATAACATCGAACATTAGTTGGGGGGGGGGCGGTGGGAGGGTTGGGGGGCGGTGTGTGTTAATGGTGATTATGGGTGATTCCTTGTCCTTTTTGTCATTTGTTTATGTTAACATGAGGACTAATGTTTGGGGTTTGGTGGGAGGATGGGATCGTTGTTATTGATATGGGGATTGACATATTTCATTACTGATTATTGATTATGGTTGGTGGGTGTAAATTTGGGAGAAAATGTGAAAAAGGAGGAGAATAAAAATATTTTTTTAAAAACAACAATATTTTGCCGCAAGATGGTAATACACTCACCACATGCGCCCTTTTCTTCCTTGGGCATTATGGGCAACAGATCTCTCTTCACCCTTTTTAAAGAGTGCAGTTGTAAAACTGACTCTCTGACCTGGAATCTTGCACTTTGGCTGCCCACCTCTTTCTCATAAGTGCTGACAAAGATATTTTAATAAGCTAATTCCTCTGTATCCCCAACTTGAGCTCTCTCATGCCACTTGATGCTCATTTGCTGGCCTTCTCAGTCTTGTTTCAGGAGGAATTGGTGTACAATACCCCAAAAAGGCAGGGTGTCCTCATCTTTAACACATCATACCCATCAGGAGAAGGCCCTGGAGATCATAGGGAGGCACTTGCTTCTTTGTGTGGAAGACAGTAAGGTTGGAGGATATTTAATGACATCAGATTAGTGACTGACGCTGTTGATCTTTTGTCCCTGCGGTGCACCACACAGCCACCAAGTTTCCAACCACCTCTCCTGCCTCCTCAGGTCCAATAGAGCACTCCCAGGAACTACTTCCAATATGTTAACCCAATGTTTGTGAAGGTGTGACAGCAGGTGATTCACACAACATAGGATACCTGGAAGAGTGGAAAAGGAATGATGTGCTTCCTTGTCAGCACAGGCTGAGGAAAAGTTTCTTTACCAGCGGCTAAGGCAAGATAACACCTGGTTATCCAGGACTAAGCTCCTGAAATGTACAGCCAGTGATTCTCTGATGAGGTGGTTCACCTCAATCCCGTGACCTTTGAAACAAACCACCTGTTGACCTTTGATTTCTCTGAGAAGAAGTACCAAAATGGCTGAACGAATGACACATGTAGTCATTCAGGGGAAGCATGGTGTTAGTAGAATTGGTTGGCCTGCGATGATGGTGGACTTCATTGCTAAAGTAAATTTGCACTGATGTGCTTTTGTTCATTAACATCTGAGTCATACAGGAAATGGTTCCCATTTGACTTAAATTGTTGATGATTAATGGGATTAGTTGGGGAGATGGTGGTGCATTGGGCTGCTGACCCAGGTTAATGGCTTGGGACAGGGCTTCAAATTCCACCATGGCAGCTGATAGAATTTAAATTCATCACCGCCTTCTCAAGCGATGGGCAACAAATGCTGGCTTATCACAAAATTTACAGTACAGAAGGAGGCCATTTGGCCTATCAAGTCTACATGGGCCCTTGAAAGAGCACCCTACTTAAGGCCACACTTCCATCCTGTCCCTGTAACCCAGTAACCCCAACTAACCTTTGGACACTATGGGGCAATTTAGCATGGCCAATCCACCGAACCTGCACTTCTCCCACGCAGACACGTGGAGAGCGTGCAGACTCTGCACAGAGAGTGACCCAAGCCGGGAATCGAATCCGGGTCCCTGGCGCTGTGAAGCAATAGAGCTAACCACTGTGCTACCGTGCCGCCCCAGTGGCACCAAAACCCCATCAAAGAATAAAAAATAAACCTGCTCATGTACAGGCAAAAAGTGTTGATTATGATGTCATGTTGTTCAATGGATTGAGGGAAAGTCAATGGGCGGGACTCTCTGTCGGCCGACACCGAAATTGGGAAACACGATTGGGTGGAGAATTGGTTCCGAGTCCTAAATTGCGACGCACACCGATTTGACGCCAAATCACAATTCTCCGTAGCCTCGACAGCGGAGTCAATGCGGTCTGTAACGCACGCACAGTAAATATAATAGCATATCATTAGCAGGCTCGATATGGTATTCTCCGGGGCCTTGGTGATTCCCAACAGTGAGGTTCGCTTGTGCATTTAACAATAGTGAAACCGGCATCGTGGCTGATGAGGGAGAGTGAGGAGGTAGGGCACAGAGCGGCACAACTGTGGGCTGCCGGGCCGGATACTGGCCGGGGTGGGGGGTCCCTGCCGGGGAAGAGTGATGGGGAGAGTGGTCGGACTGCCATTACCGTGGCCTGCAAGGCAGCTATCTTGCTGCGCAACCCACTGACCACCTACCTTGACCCCTGGTTCTGCAGAGTGACACGGCCGTATGGGTGCCACCCCTCCACCCCTATTCCCCATTCTCCATCATACCCCCACCACCCAACCAGCCGCCACCTGCCGGCGGGACATCTGGCGGCCCACCCAGGGCAACACCCACTGTAGCCCCTATAGGGGCACCGGGTGGAGGCAGCGGAGCGTACTGATGGCAAGGGCAGCACCAGCCATTGGTAGCCCTGGCAGCAGGGACGGGTGCCAGGGCCAGTCGCGGAATCGGTCCAGGTGCGGCGTGGAAGTCCACAAATCCTGCCCGGCGTCAACACTTTGTCTCAGGAATGGAGAATCCCATCCACTTTATTTGAAAGTCATGGAGAAGGAGCTAAGTCTCTGGTTACAAAGATGACTTCAGTAATTAGATAGTCTCTGTTGCAAAGGGCATCAATCCCTGAAGAATTCTCTGAGTTAACGTCATTGTGATATTCTGTGTAATTCTAGCTCCAATAGGATTAGCACCTCTTTTCTAGAATTGTAGTAGATTAGCCTTTATGTATGCTGAAGTTGTAAAGGATAGAGCGTGACACATGGTCTGTGAGCAAACTGCAAAACCCTGTCTAGGCAGTGAAAAGTGTGCCCTTAAGATCCTGTTGAGGATTCAATGACCAATCTTGCAGAAGTTTGAGTTTTGTTGCAATGCTTCTTCACTGTGCCTTTGTCCACACAGTTTGTGGAGTGATTAGCCATGAGAGCAGGAGATGAGCTTTTGCTATCTGGAAGCAAAATCCATTGACCTAATGTTCATCTCTGAAGAGGTCAGTGAGGGCTAAATTGTAAAAAACTGACATATCTTCCCTTAACTTGCATGATTCTTTTCATGCCACGCAATCTGCGTATTAGGGGAATGCAAGCCCTTTCTTGAGATAGTTAATGAGTCTTCCATCAGTGTTTGCACAGCAGCATCTAGGCCTTGAGAAAACTAACAACTTTGTCGCACTGGACATGTTCACTGGTGAAGCTTGTAAGATATAAGCTCAGCATGGTTGATGAATCTGCTTGTTTCATGTAAGTATTCCTTTCACCATTTAACAATAAATGAATCCACTTCAACTGACAAGACTATACTAAAGACTAAACAATGTGGTAAGCTGAGAGAAATGTTGACCTTGTTCTCCAGCTGTAAATGCTCCATTCGCATGCTCCAGCAGACTGGCAATTGAAGGGATTTGTGAGTGGAATGTTATCATGGAACAGCTCTGGCTATCCAGTTGATTTTCCAATGCCGGGAAACTAACCAGATCTGTCTGATTCCAGTGACCATGTATAGGCTGAATGAAATCATTATTAGGACGCCGACAACATGTTGTAGACCCACTGGGAATGATTTGGTGTAAAACCGATTGATTAGATCTTATTATAGAAATCCTTTCCGGAGCTGTGATTCAGCGTTTGATTAATGCATACTTTGAGCATGAGACACAAAATGTGTTTTGTCCTTTCATATAGAAACTGTTGTTCCCATTATTGACCAGCACACAATGCCATTTGTCCAGCTTAAAGAAGTTACTTATGGATGGCGGAAACCGCGGCGGGGAGCAGAAGCCATGTCATCTCAGCAATTGGTCACAGTGAGGCTAGTAGGAAGGATAGGTGAAGTTTACTGTTACCGTGTTTAACCCTCTTTTGTCCATGTTGATCTACATCATAGTTTACTTGACTGGATCTCATCTAAGAAGTTGCCAAATTTGGAATTTCCTTACCCCTACCGACAACAACTGCACCCACCCCCCTCCCCCCCACTAACATACAGCTCCCCAGAAGCTGATAGAAAAATGCAGCTTTCAAAACCCGGATACATAGCTATGATAGCTTTATAAGGGCATCAACAGATATGGAGGTGAATGAAGTTGAAGTCCAAATCAGCTCCAATCTAATTGACTGGTTGAGTAAATTCGAGGGGCTGAATGGTTTACTCCTGTTTCTGCTATAAAAACAACATTTTAGGCTATCCTGTGACCAGAAGACACAAGGATCATTTGACCCAGTTTTGCGGTGATACTGAATTTCTTGGTAATTAGAGTGCTGAGTTACATTTTGTTCCGATAAGAACCAGATAAACAGAAGCCGTGTTTATTTAAGAAAGTCAGGCAAATTTTTGTTTTTCCTACTTGCCTCGCATGCCTGTCAAATCAAAATAAAATGGAAACTGATTAAAGAAGAATTCCATGCAGCTATGACTCGGGTTACCCCCTTCCTAACTATTGAGTTGGAGATATTTGCAGTGTCGTCAGAACTTAAGTCACAGGAAATGATCAGCGAACATCAGCCTAGAGATAAAGAAATGTAGTTACATTTGAGTCTGTTGTAGATTATGTGAGCATTTCTGACCCGTTCGTGCAGAGTCTATCACTGACAAAAAGACCTCTGTTCTAACTTTTGTAATGTAATTCTTGAAATTTAACTCTTTAGGACTTGGAAGGAATTAGAAAGCATTTCTGCAGATGTTTATACGGATTCCATCTGCAGAGTGTACTTCCCAGTACCTAATACTGTTACTGAATACACCTCTTTGGTCAGATTATTTATGAGTGAGTGCAACTTTTGCTTTCGGAGTCAATTATAATCCATTTCTTCTATGAGAAGCGCTACCAGGAACTCATGACCATGGATTGGATTCACCCTATTGTCCAATCTTGATTTGATAAACTTTTAGAGATAGCCAGGGAGCCAAGTGCACACACTGACCTACCTGCTGGAGATTCACCAGCCAGCACCTGCCCATCAGGGAGTAAATTTTGCCTGCAACTAAACCACTGGGTGCTCGACAATATGTGTCTCATTTTTCAACAGGGAGGAATATATTGCAAGTATAAGGACAGCAATAAGGACAGTATCTCTGTGAAAGTCTTTTATTGAACTGATCTCAAGATGTCTGCCCCAGAGGCAGACTCATGGCATTGCCACGTGGCTCCAGAAAGCCTGAGGTGAAAATCAGATTGGTTACATTTCAAAACCCAAACATCCCCCCTTTCAGACCCAAAGATATAAACACTCCTTTTTCCTGTGAACAAAAAACACATTTGCACACATGATCCCACTGTTACCCACTGTTCTCATACATTAAAGCTATTTGTTCTACTAGCCAATTACTGCACATGCATTGTGAACATAGTCCTTAAATCATGTGCGCGATGATATTGGTTGTATGTCTGGGTGATGTTCTTTGTCTGGAAACTGTCATTTCTATGAGCTTTGTTGCCTTGGAGACTGTTGTTATTCCCTTGTGGTTGTTGGAGACTCATGGACCTCTGGAATTGTAGGTAGTTCTGTATTCAGTACAGCTGGTGAGATCCCGTCACCCTGAATACCCAATTGATGTGAAGGAGCCGCTTTCGATTGCGCCTGTACACCTGGTTGTGATTTCAACACCCACTTTGAATTGCCAACTGTGGAATTGTGAGTCATTCTTTCCTGCTGGTACCTTTGTGTCATATTGAAAATTTGTGTGGTCAGATCTTGCACAATTTGGTTCATTGAAGACTTCAGTTTATTGTGTGTTTTCAAAGGTAAATATTCAGCTGAATTTTGCTCATCAATCCTTCCAGTTCTACTCTGATGTGAATATTTTCCTGGAGAACATTTACCTTTGATTCTCTCATTTCATTGCACTGACATGGTTATTTGAATATTGTCTTCCTCTCTGGGGTCTTTTTCTGCCCCATATTTATGAACTACTTGTAACTATATACAGTAAAGTGTACAGCCAAAGAATTAGCTCCATATCTAAATCTTAACATATCTCTACGCGAAACCACACCTAGCTCTGAGGTGCAAGCACCCTGGACCACTGCTACACGAGCATCAAAGGTGCCTACCGCTCCATGCTCCCACCACACTTTGGCAAATCCGACCACAAGTCGATACTCCTACTTCCAGCTTACAAACAGCAACTCAAGCGTGCTGAGCCAGTCAAGAAAACTGTGCGGTGCTGGTCCGAGGCATCAGAGGATATCCTCCGCGACTGCTTGGAGCCTGTGGACTGGTCCATATTCAAGGCCGCGGCAGCTAACCTGGACGAGTACGCAACCACCGTCACAGACTTCATCAGTAAGTGTGTTGAGGACAGTGTACCAAAGAAGACAATACGGGTCTTTGACAAAGGGTCACCTGGACTCAAAACATTAACTTTTTCTCTAAATACAGATGCTGCCAGACCTGCTGAGATTTTCCAGCATTTTCTCTTTGGTTTCAGATTCCAGCATCTGCAATAATTTGTTTTTATTAAGACAATACAGGTGTTCCCCATGATGTGTTAGGCAGGTCGGTTTGGTGTGGACTGTACTTGATGCAGCGATGCGAGAAACAGACCTCTAACACTGTAGAAGATCCAACATGGTTTTATTGAATGATAGAACTAACATACATATTTAACTGTGGGTCGACACTATACTGAACTGACTGGAGATTTTGTACTAGCCTGACCAGACTGACTAGCTACCGCATGGTGTTTGCACTGTGCTAGCTCGTGGACTCTGACTGTCTCAGTGGCTGGGTCCAGAGAGAGCGGGAAACCTAGTGCCCTCCGGCTTTATAGTGGTGGTGTCCTGTCTGGTGATTGGCTGCACTGTGTTGTGTACTTACTGGTCATCCTGTGTGTCAATCACTGCCTGTCTGCACTTCATTATATACATGTGTGGATATTATGACATCTCCCCCCCTTTTTTTTGTTTAAAATAAATTCTAAGGTGTGGATGCTTATAAATATATATATATATGTGTGCCTGACTACATACAGATAGATGTCTAAACAAATGTATATACATAGGAAGGTTGCGATAGTGCAGATACATGGCAAACAAAACAATATTTACAGAGGTCCAATTGGTGAAGTCACAAAAATGTAAAAAAACTCAGTCTATAAATTTAGTCTTTGTGGTGGGCGACGAATTCTTGTTGATCACGCAGAAGCGGATTAGGAGCCGCCTGCACTTGGAGAGGCGGGATCGCTGGCATCATGGTGGGCGCGTGGACCGGCAGGATTGCTGGCAGATCAGTGGCCTCGTGGTCGGGTACGTCCAGAGGAGGCATTGTAGGCAGCGGGACACACCGGTCAGGTAGCAGGCGTGGAACTCTTCGCAGTGCCCGTCTGTTGCGCCGTAGCTGGGAGCCATCACCCATGCGGACAAGGAATGATCTTGGGGCCACTTATTTGAGCACAACAGCTGTGGCTGACCAGCCGCCCTCAGGCAACTGTATGCGAACGTGATCAGTTGGGGCCAGCTTGGGCAGAACTGTGGCATGGGCATCATACTTGGCTTTCTGTTGGGCCCGTGACTGCTGCATTTTCTGTAGGACCGTGAGGTGGTCAAGGTCGGGAACGTGGATGGCTGGAACTGTGGTCCTCAGAGTGCGATTCATGAGCATCTGGGCTGAAGACAATCCAGTGGACAGTGGGGTCGCCCTGTATGCCAGCATCGCCAGGTTAAAATTGGAGCCTGAATCTGCAGCTTTACACAGCAGCCGCTTTACAATGTGGACCCCTTTCTCAGCCTTGCCGTTTGACTGCGGGTAGTGGGGACTGGAGGTTACGTGACGGAAGTTGTAGGACTTTATGAAGTCAGACCATTCCTGGCTGTAAAAGCAAGGACCGTTGTCGCTCATTACCGTGAGCGGTATCCCATGCCTGGCAAACGTTTCTTTGCAGGCTTTGATTACCGCCTTCGATGTGAGATCGGACAGTTTCACTACTTCTGGATAACTGGAGAAGTAGTCGACCAGGAGTACGTAGTCACGCCCCTTGGCGTGGAAAAGGTCTACGCCGACTTTGGACCACGGAGAGGTCACAATCTCGTGCTGCTGCAACGTTTCTTTGGGTTGAGCTGGCTGAAACCTCTGGCAGGTAGGGCAATTGAGGACTGTGTCGACAATGTCCTGGCTGATGCCCGGCCAATAGACTGCCTCCCGAGCTCTGCGTCGGCATTTCTTGACCCCAAGGTGATCCTCATGGAGTTGGCCCAGCACCTTAGCACGCATACTCTGAGGAATTACGATCCTGTCGAGTTTCAGAAGGATCCCCTCCACCACCGTCAGGTCGTCTTTTACGTTATAGAACTGGGGACATTGTCCCTTCTGCCAGCCATTGCTGAGGGGCTGCATCACGCGCTGCAGCAGAGGATCCTTGGCTGTCTCCTCACAAATTTGGACCACCCGCTCGTCGGAGGCCGGAAGGTTCGAGGCACACAACTGCACTTGGGCTTCTATGTGGCAGATGAAGTCACTTTGTTCATGCGGTGTGGTAATGGACCTGGACAGGGCATCTGCAACGATCAGCTGTTTACCTGGCTTGTAGACCAGTTCGAAGTCGTAGCGGCGTAGTTTTGGAAGAATACGCTGTAACCAAGGTGTCATGTCGTTTAAATCCTTCTGGATTATGTGGACTAGAGGCCTGTGGTCCGTCTCTACCGTGAATTTCGGCAGGCCATAAACATAGTCGTGGAACTTGACTATCCCTGTTAGGAGGCCCAGCCACTCCTTCTCAATCTGAGCGTACCGTTGCTCAGTGGGCGTCATGGCCCTGGAGGCATACGCCACTGGAGCCCAGGACGCGGAGTCATCCCGCTGAAGGAGCACCGCCCCAATGCTGTCCTGGCTTGCATCGGTTGATATCTTGGTTTACTTGGTTGGGTCAAAGAACGCTAAGACCGGGGCTGTCGTGAGTTTTGCTTTCAGCTCGCACCATTCCTCTTCATGCGTGGGCAGCCACTGGAATTCCGTCGACTTTTTGACGAGATGGCAGAGGGCCGTGGTGTGGGATGCCATATTGGGAATGAATTTCCCGAGGAAGTTGACCATTCTGAGAAAGCGGAGGACCGTCTTTTCCGGGGTCTTCATGGCCATATTCCCTACTGCGAGATGTGGTCACCTCGGAATTTGATCTCCGATTGACCAAATGAGCACTTGGTCCTGTTGAGCTGAAGACCATGTTCATGGATTCTTTGAAATACCTTCTTGAGGCGATGTGTTCCTGGGGCGTTGTGGACCAGATAATGACATCGTCAATGTACACTCGCACCCCCTCGATGCCCTCCATCATCTGTTCCATGATGCGATGAAATACTTCGGAGGCAGATATGATGCCAAAAGGCATCCAGTTGTCGCAGTAACGACCAAACGGGGTGTTGAACGTGCACAACTTGCGACTGGACGCGTCCAGTTGTATTTGCCAAAAACCCTTGAAGGCGTCGAGCTTAGTAAAGAATTTGGCATGAGCCAACTCACTGGTCAAGTCTTCTCGCTTTGGTATTGGGTAGTGCTCCCTCATGATGTTTCGGTTTAGATCCTGAGGGTCAATGCAAATGCGAAGCTCCCCTGACGGCTTCTTGATGCAGACCATGGAGCTGACCCAGTCTGCGGGCTCTGTAACCTTTGATATGATGCCCTGGTCTTGGAGGTCCTGTAATTGCTTCTTCAGACGATCCTTGAGGGGCGCCGGCACCCGGCGAGGTGCATAAATTACAGGGGTGGCGTTCGGCTTGAGCAGGATTTTGTATCAGTATGGGAGCGTGCCCATTCCGTCGAACACGCTGCGGTACTGCGTGATGATGTCATCTATGTCGGCTTGCAAGTTTCCATCGGCGAGGCTGTCGCCGGTGATGATGATATGGTGTGGACGCGTTGAACAAGGTTCAGGAGCTTGCAGGCACGAGCACTGAGCAGAGATGCTCTGTCAGGCCCGACGATTTCAAACCGCAGCGTTGCCTTGATCGCCTTATTGGATACTCCCAGTTGACACGAGCCACTGGCAGCTATGGCGTTGCCATTGTAGTCAAGGAGCTGGCAGGCCGGTGAAAGAATGCTTGGTTTGGCGCGGATGGTGTCGAGGTCGGATTTCGAGATGAGGTTCACTGATGCGCCGGTGTCCAGTCTGAACCGGATACGAGCCTCGTTCACTGTGAGGACAGCAGACCACTCGTCGTCGGGATCCACACTGAGGATCGAGAGGCGTTGCGTAGGTGTGGTGGAAGGCAGCGCATGTGTAGTTATGAAGCCCACCCAGTATGGGGACTTGAGGCACTCAACATCAGGGTCCGTTGGGCCGTCGGGATCTTAATCTGGCATGCCTTGTTGTATTGAGCGGACACTTCTGCGCCGCAACTGGGATCGCTGGCTGCTGAGCGGTGGAGCAGATCTGCAAAGGGCTGCGTAGTGGCCAAGCTTGCCACACTGTAGACACCTGCGTCCTTTTGCCGGACATTGCCGCTTTAAATGGGCGGAGCCACAATTCGGACACGTCATGACGCCGACGTCAGTGCGTTCTGTGCACCATCGCGCATGCGTAGTGCGGTCAGTCGCGGTACGCACCTGCGCAGTCGGGTTGTCGGGCACGTCGTCCACTCGGTCGTGGCGCGCATGCGCAGGGACCAGGGAAAAACGCGCGACACGGCCACTCTCCTCGATGCTGAGGCCGTGCATTTGTGCAATGGCCCTTACCCGTCCCGCCTCGTGGGAGGCCAGCTTCGCAGTTTCTGCCACCCTGATGTGGGAGTAACGATTCTTGGCATGCTCATGGACAATGCACGTCTCGATAGCGACAGAGAGGGTCAACTGTTTGACTTTCAGGAGCTGCTGCCGAAGGGAGTCGGAGTGGACCCCGAAAACGATCTGATTCCGAATCATGGAATCAGCCGTCAAGTAATAGTTACATGACTGCGCTAGGATGAGGAGATGGGTGATGAAGGACTGAAAAGGTTCATCCTTACCCTGAAGCCTTTGCTGGAAAACGTACCGTTCAAAGCTCTCATTCACCTCAATGTCACAGTGGCTGTCAAACTTCAGCAGGACTGTTTTGAATTTTGTTTTGTCTTCGCCGTCAGCGAACGTGAGGGAGTTGTAGATGTGGATGGTGTGGTCCCCCATGGTGGAGAGAAATAGTGCGATCTTCCTGGCATCCGATGCTGCTTCGAGGTCGGAGGCCTCGATATACAGGAGGAACTTTTGCTTGAAGAGCTTCCAATTGGCGCCGAGGTTGCCGGAGATGCGGAGCTGCGGAGGAGGCTGGATGTTTTCCATTTCACCGGATGGCTGCTTGCTGGTCAATGCTGATTCACTCGAGGTAGGTCCGTCAATTTTCAGTATCACTCCGTGGTACAATGATGTGTTAGGCAGGTCGGTTCGGTGTGGACTGCACTTGATGCAGCGATGCGAGAAACAGACCTCTAACACGGTAGAAGATCCAACACGGTTTTATTGAACGATAGAACTAACATACATATTTAACTGTGGGTCGACACTATACTGAACTGACTGGAGACCTTGTACTAGCCTGACCAGACATACTAGTTACCGCATGGTGGTTGCACTGTGCTAGCTCGTGGACTCTGACTGTCTCAGTGGCTGGTCCAGAGAGAGCAGGAAACCTAGTGCCCTCTGGCTTTATAGTGGTGGTGTCCTATCTGGTGATTGGCTGCACTGTGTTGTGTGCTTACTGTTCATCCTGTGTGTCAATCACTGCCTGTCTGCACTTCATTATATACATGCGTGGATATTATGACACCCCAATCGGAAACCCTGGCTTAACGGAAGGGTTCACTCCCTGCTGAAGTAACGGACAGAGGCATTCAAGTCTGACGACCCCGAATTATATAAGAAATCCAGGTACAACATACGTAAAGCTATCAGGGCCAAAAGACAATACCGCATCATACTCGAGTCCCAGGCCAATGACACAAACCCACGATGTCTATGGCAGGGCTTACACAAGATCACAGGTTACAAAGCAAGGCCAGGTGGAATCTCTGGGGCTGAAGCATCCCTCATCCATGAATTGAACAAGTTCTATGCCCGCTTTGAACAGACAGCCAATAAATCTGTGCCACCCTCCCCAACAGCCCTGGACACCCCCATACCCACTATTACAGCCTCAGAGGTAAGAGCTTCTTGAAAGTGAACCCACGGGAAGCGACAGGCCCTGACTGAGTTCCTGGGCAAGCACACAGATCCTGTGCAGACCAGCTGGCGAGTGTACTCGCAGATATCTTCAACACCTTGCTTCTCCGCTCCGAAGTTCCCAACTCCTTCAAGTAGACCACCATAATACCAGCACCAAAGAAGAACAAGGTACTGTGCCTCAACGACTACCGACCTGTGGCCCTGACATCTGTTATCATGAAACGCTTCAAGCAGCTAGTCATGAGACGGATCAACGCCAGCTTCCCAGACGGTCTCAATCCATTGCAGTTCGTCTATCGCCGCAACTGGTCCACACCATTTCTTGGGCATGCCCACCGCCAGGATCATCCATTCCTACCGAAAATCAATGGACCGTTCATTGGTCCATCACATACCCCTGCGGTGGGTCTGGCCCAGGCGGGTAGGAGAATCCAGGCAAATCATTCATGTCAATGAACTTTCATCAGAATTGTAAAAAAGTTTGTGATGTAACTGTTTATGAAGCAAGCACACAACCAGGGAAAATAAGATGATTTTGATGTTGGGGTGGAAGGGGGTGAGAAAAAGCTGTCAAGTGCTTAAATAACAAACTGATGGTGCATCCACGTGAGGCGGTAATGTTGGGAGTCAGATGTTTCCTATTTGGAGCAAGAAGAGGGAAAATTCAGGGGATATTGGAACACATTCTGTTGGTCCAGATGATGTTGGCAAGGATCTTGGATCAGACTGTCTATTCTGCCCTCTTGACTGGAGCAAAGATGGCTGAGAACGATGAGTGAAGGAAGAGTACGGTTCCCCTCCACTGGAATAAAAATGGCATCTTCATTAAATTACTGTTCATAAAATAATTTTAAATTCTTTGATGCTTAGTTTTCTTCCAAGTGAACACATTTTAAACTAGAAATTTTTGGCACAGTAGTTGCGTTAACTATTAGAACTAACTACTGTCATAATAGTTTAGCATCCTGCTGTTGAATTCTACAACCTTTCATCTTTGACTGTTGTGAATTGGCATCAGCAACATTATTGTCAGCCCTTCATTGAAAAACTGGTTCTGAGTGGTGTCACTCCCAGGCAGTAGTAAATGTCTGTGGGTGGATATGTCTTTTTCGATGATATGCCATCCTTGCTTTCAGTACAAGAGTCAGTGGATGTTTTAAATGTCAGACCGAGAACGAGTACAGATGGTCAAGTTTGATTGCTGTATGCTGTTGGTATTATTGAGCAGCCTAGTCTGCAAGCAATTTTAGTATTGTTAAAAGTTAGTTGTCTGGCAGAGGATGAGAAGTTTTGAATTCATCCTCGACAAGCACTGAGACCCTTTGACGCAGTCAAATGTTGCAAGGCATACTGTAGCGGGAGTAAATAGATTGTGTGCTGGTAGAAGAGTTTCATGAACGCAAGGCCAAAAAATTAGGCCTTATGGTTGTTTTTAAAAGGGGAAAAGGAAATATTGATGGAAGATAAGTGGTGATGGAGTTTCAGATAACAGAAAGATTTTATCGCCAAGGGAAAGAACAAGCCTTTTTTGTTTCTTTTGTTTCTAAATTTTTATTCAGGGTCCTGCTATACTGACACCTAGAAACATCTTCACAAGACATGGCCTTCAGAGAACCTGGAGTGTTTCATAATATCACATGTTGATATGAATTCCTGTGTTAACAGTACCCCAATAGGTGTTCTGTGTAACCAGGCTCCATAAGGAGTCAGGATGGGTGTATCTATTTGAAGGTATGTGGTAGCTTTAAATCTGATTCTTTTTGGATCTCAAATACTTGATACTGTTTTACAAATGCTCAGTGCTTCTATGTGAGTAACAGTGAGAACCAACTTTGTAATTTCTGTGCATATTGTTCTGCATTACTGTACAGCCACTTAAAATATGAGTTGTGACTTTGTTCATGTTCAATGAAACCCTATAGTTTTTCACTTTGCATTGCGCACTGTTTCCTACTTTCGTGTCCTGTGACATTCCTTCCTTATATGCATACTGTTATATGAACCGTGTGAAGAAAATTTTGGATTTTAATATTTCTGTGGTCTACTGTGGTATTCTATAAAGCAAGATTGTGTGTGAGTGTGTGTGTAGTGTATACATATGTGCATGCATGTAAGTGTGTGCATGTGTGTACATGCGTGTCTATGCATTCATGTGCGTGTGTGTATGCATGTATTTTTAGAAATAAATTTAGAGTATCCAATTCATTTTTTCCAATTAAGGGGCAATTTAGCGTGGCCAATTCACCTACCCTGCACATCTTTGGGTTGTGGGGGCGAAACCCATGCAAACACGGGGAGAATGTGAAAACTCCACACGGACAGTGACCCAGAGCCGGGATTGAACCTGGGACCTTGGCGCCATGAGGCACAATGCTCACCACTGAGCCACTGTGCTGCCCCGTGTGTATGCATGCATGACTAAGTTAATTAAGCTGGGTCTGATTGTCTACAAAGTTGAAGACATCAAAGGGCTAGGTGTGAAAGGCAGGAATTTGAAGTGAATAAGTTTGAGTTGGATGTTCTCCAAGTAAATAAGACATGCATAGAAATTTGGGTTAACAAGAACAAAGAACAATACCGCACAGGAACAGGCCCTTCAGCCCTCCAAGCCTATACCGGTCATGATACCAACCTTGGCCAAAACTCTCAGCACTTCTTTGTGCCGTATCCCTCTGTACCCATCCTACCAAGATATTTGTCAAGATGCCTTTTGAATGTCGTTAATGTATTTGTTTTCACAACCTTCCCTGGCAACGCATTCCAGGTACTCACCACCCTCTGTGTAAAAATCCTGTCTCGCACATCTCCTCTAAACATATATGTTGCCCCACGGACCTTAAACCTATGCCCCCTGGTGACTGACCCCTGCACCCTGGGAAAGAGTGCCTGCCCATCCACTATCCATGCCCTTCATAATCTTGTAGACCTCTATCAGGTCACCCCTCAACCTCCGTCTTTCTAATGAAAACAGTCCAAGTCTATTCAGCCTCTCTGCAAAGCTACATCCTGGTAAACCTCCTCTGCACCTCCTCCAAAGCCTCCACATCCTTCTAGTAGTGTGGCGACCAGAAGAGATAAAAGATTTTAAAAAAGAGATAAGCAATAAAAAGGCTTGTTTTGTTCAGTTGTTAAATTTCAAAGGAAAATGAAAAGGAGTTTACAGCTGGGAAAAGATCAGAAATAAAAAGGACAAAATTATTAAATGCTATGTCACCTGAAATCAGTGGCCATGAGGAGTACATGAGACATTTTTATTCTGGGAAAGGAGATTTCAAAGAAGGATAAAGTTAATGGGAAAAGATGAAAGAGGAAAGAAAAACTTATATAACGATGGAAGATGTTCTGGGAGTGGCCACGTATGACCTCTTGGAGGGTGCTCTGTGCTGGGAGAGAGCTGTGGAATGAAGTAAAGTGAGCAGTCTCCAGCAATCCAATATGGTGGCTGTTTTTCCAGAGGGCAGGGTTTTATTCAAAAGTCTGGAATTTTCATAGCCGAGTGGGAGGTATAGAGAGAATCTCTGTTATTTCCGTTCCTTCCAGCAACAGTAGGGTGTGCCTTGTGGTGATATTACTGTTTTTTAATAGATTAACTATCTGTAAGGACTATTGCCGAAAGGGATTTTTGTTTGCGCCTCTAACCAAATTAGAATCTCTTGAGGGAACGTTCTGAACAGCTAGTTTTAACTGTGTAAATGTAATCTTGTGCATTTAAGTTTCCCTCTCTTTTGTGAATAAATGCTTCAATTTAATATTTAAAATATCCAAAAGTGTGATTGGAATTTTTGGCTCGTGACTTCAGTACACATATTTTCTTGTCGTAAAATACAAATAGAAAATAGGTATGATCGCTTGATAAGTTTTCCTTTTGGGGATTTGGTTTGCATGGCACTTACCACCTGACGGGTCATGGCAATAGGCAGTCAACACACATGACAGGCGTGATTCAGCAGACAAACGTTAAAGGTGCTTCGGGCACATTTGGCAGGGTGTTTCTCGGCAGCTGCACCACCAAGAATCACCCAGCTATTCAACTGCACTTTGTCGTTTGTTTGGCTTTGGGGAGTTTCTCCCCGCTGAGTCCACACACACAGAGATTTCCTGCTGGTGAACTGATCTTACTAGCAGGAACGGCTCCTCACAGATCAGGGTGGAATGGCAGCACTGATCTCCCCCCTCTCCCCCATCTTTTCAGGTCCCCACTGCTTTATTGACCCCCTCCTTCAGTCCCTCAACCTTGTTGAGGCCCCTGAGAACCCTCCCTCCAATGGGCAAGACCCCCCCCCCCCCACTAGCCAGAACCCCAGCAGTGCAAACCTTAAAGCCAGGCACTTTGGCACTGCCAGCCTGGTCGCCTTCCAGAGCATCCCAGGCACCCTGGCAGTGCCAGGATGTGATATCTTATGAGGAAGGGTTGGACAAGTTGGGCCTGTATCCATTGGAGTTTAGAAGAATGAGAGGCAACCTTATTGAATCAAATTAGATCCTGAGGGGACTTTATAGGGTGTATGCTGAAAGGGTGTTTTCCCCTTATGGGAGAGACTAGAATTAGGGGACACAGTTTTAAAAATAAGGGGGCTCCAATTTAAGATGGAAATTAGGAAAAATCCTTTAACTGAGGGCCTTGAGTCTGTGGAATTCTCTTCCCCAGAGACCAGTGGAGGCAAGGTCATTGAATATTTTTAAGCTGAGTTAGATTCTTGACTGACGAGGGACTCAAAGGTTATATGGATAGATATGAAAGCAGAGGCCAAAGTCAGATTAGCCACAATCCTATCAAATGATGGAGCAGGTTCAAAGGGCCAAATGACTCACTCCCAATTTGTGTGTTGGTATGAAAATTCAGCTTCCCTTAAAGAGCAAAGGACCATAAGGAAATTATTTTTCCTTCGGTCATGGACTCTTAGCAATTATTGTAAGAGTGCTACTTTGTGAAGCTTCAAAAATGTACCATTAAGACAGAGTTGTAAATAACGTGAACTAATGTGATATTATTTGGACATATTGGGTGAAATTCTCCCCCAACGGTGCGATGTCCGCCGACTGGCGCCAAAGACGGCGCCAATCAGACGGGCATCGCGCCGGCCCAAAGGTGCGGAATGCTCCGCATCTTTGGCGGCCTAGCCCCGACATTGAGGGGCTAGGCCGACGCCGGAGGGATTTCCACCCTGCCAGCTGGCGGAAATGGCGTTTGTTGCCCCGCCAGCTGGCGCGGAAATGCGGCGCATGCGTGGGAGCGTCAGCGGCCGCTGTCAGTTTCCCGCACATGCGCAGTGGGGAGAGTCTCTTCCGCCTCCGCCATGGTGGAGGCCGTGGCAGAGGCGGAAGGGAAAGAATGCCCCCACGGCACAGGCCCGCCCGCGGATCGGTGGGCCCCGATCGCGGGCCAGGCCACCGTGGGGGCACCCCCCGGGGTCAGATCGCCCCGCGCCCCCCCACAGGACCCCGGAGCCCGCCCACGCCGCCTGGTCCCGCCGGTAAATACCAGGTTTGATTTACGCCGGCGGGACAGGCAATTTCTGGGCGGGACTTCGGCCCATCCGGGCCGGAGAATCCAGCGGGGGATCCCGCCAACCGGCGCGGCCCGATTCCCGCCCCCGCCCAATCTCCGGTACCGGAGACTTCGGCGGGGGCGGGGGCGGGATTCACGGTGGCCAACGGCCATTCTCCGACCCGGCGGGGGGTCGGAGAATGACGCCCCAGAATCCTCTATAGTGTGCAGTGTGCGGCACTCAAACAGGAGATAGAATTACATCTCTGCTGATCTGCAGAGAGGGATTCAATAAAATGCTTCTGTAGTGTAGTGTTAAGTAAGAATCTAATCCCTGCAAATCCAACAAAGGTATAATTTTGGCTTCGGATTTGGAATGCCCATTTTGACCTTGGTTTGTCAACACTCCCAGATACAATAACTGAGCATTTTAAGTAGGCAATAGTATTACAGAGGTACTTGCAAAGCCTCCCAGTTGGCAGGACCATATCTGGATAATTAATTTACATAAACAGCTCGTCAATTGCATTCTTGGAATGCTGGCTTGAAAAATTACGCTGTTGGGATCAGTGAGCTTCGCAGAAGTGGAATTGTTAACTCTCAGGGGGAGGGGGTGGGGGGGGGGGTCATGGTTATTGCAATAAATTACTGGGTCACAATAACCTTGGGTATAAACTTTAACCCCGAATGGGAACATCTGAGATTTTGGCTAAAGGAATTCACTAGTTTCTGACTCAGATATTTGGGCTGTCGTCTCCTACCTGAGTTCTCAGATAAGTGAGTGGCTGCTGTGTGACAAAGCGGAAATATCAATCTATACAATACAGGGTGAACAAGTGTGGTGGTATGTATTAGGGGTCATGTGGGACTGTGAAGCCGTGATGCTATTGGCTGACAGATCCCGGGTCCTGGTTGGCTGTTGACCCCTAGCTCCGCCCTGAAGGCGGAGTATAAGAACCCGGGCTTCTCCCCGCTGCTCCAGTCTGTTGCTGAACTGCGGGGAACAAGTCACGCTTAATAAAGCCTCATCGACTTCATCTCTATTCGTCTCTCTCGTAAGTCATTGTGCGCTACAATTTATTAAGCGTGACTTAAAGGACTATGGAGCTCAGGATCGCCCCGGAATGCCTGCGGATCAGCCCCCACGCAGTGAACTCGGCAGCAGTTTTTAAACACTGGCAAGCTTGTTTCGAAGGCTACCTCGGAACGGCCCCCGGCCGGATCACATAAGACCAGAAGCTGCAGGTCCTGCACTCAAGGGTAAGCCCGGAAATTTACCCTCTCATAGAAGACGCAGAGGATTTCCCGACGGCGCTCGCAGCACTGAAGAGCATCTACGTTCGCCCCGTGAACCAGGTCTACTCACGCTACCAACTCGCAACGAGACGGCAAAGTCCCGGAGAATCGTTAGAGGAGTTCTACGCCACGCTGCTAATTTTGGGATGGGGCTGCAGCTGCCCGCCGGTAAACGCGACTGAACACACGGACATGTTAATTCAGGATGCGTTTGTGGCAGGTATGAACTCTCCCCAAATCCGCCAAAGACTTTTAGAAAAAGAGTCGCTAGGACTCTCAGAGGCCCGGGCCATCGCAGCTTCCCTAGATGTGGCCTCACAAAACGCCCGCGCCTACGGCCCGACCGCGTGGCAGCCCCTTGGGCTCCGTGGACCCCCCGTCGCGGTTAAGACGCCAGATCATCCCGGGGGGGCCCGCTGCTATTTCTGCGGGCAGGCGAGACACCCCCGGCAGCGCTGCCCGGCCCGCGCAGCGATCTGCAAGAGCTGCGGCAAAAAGGGCCATTTCGCGGCTGTGTGCCGGTCCCGGGGGGTCACCGCTGTCCCCGGAGAAGAAAGAGCCCAGCGCATCCCAAACGCTCTCCAAACCCCCCAGCGCCCCATGTGCGACCCACGGGCGCCGCCATTTTGGGTCCCGGCCACCACGAGGGGAGGATGGGCGCCGCCATCTTGTGACCCCCCAGCCATGTGCGATGCATGGGGGTGGCCATTTTGTCCACCCCCGACCACGTGCGATCTGTGGGGGCGACCATTTTGTCCACCCCCAGCCGCATGCGATTCATGGACGCCGCCATCTTGGATGACAACAAAGGACCCCAGCATCGACGGCTCCACGGGGTCCGAAGAAGACGCTGAGACACTACGACCACGACTGGCCTCGGTGACGCTGGATCAAGCACGGCCCCGGACGCTCCAGACGACGACAACAACGGTGCTGATCAACGGACACGAGACACCATGCCTGATCGACTCCGGGAGCACCGAAAGCTTCATCCACCCCGACACGGTAAGACGCTGTTTTTTGACCATCCGTCCCAGTACGCAAAAGATTTCCCTAGCTACAGGATCCCACTCCGTAGAGATCAAAGGGTTGTGCATAGTGACCCTAATGGTGCAAGGGAGGGAGTTTAAAAACTACAGGCTCTACGTCCTTCCCCAACTCTGCGCGCCCACATTACTGGGATTAGATTTCCAGTGCAACCTGCAGAGCCTAACGTTTCAATTCGGCGGCCCAATACCCCCACTCACTATCTGCGGCCTCGCAACCCTCAAAGTTGAACCGCCATCCTTGTTTGCAAACCTCACCCCGGATTGCAAGCCCGTCGCCACTAGGAGCAGACGGTACAGCGCCCAGGACCGGATATTTATTCGGTCCGAAGTCCAGCGGTTGCTGAATAAAGGCATAATCCAGGCCAGCAATAGTCCCTGGAGAGCACAGGTGGTAGTAGTAAAGACCGGGGAGAAGCAAAGGATGGTCATAGACTATAGCCAGACCATCAACAGGTACACACAGCTAGATGCGTACCCTCTCCCCCGCATATCCGACATGGTAAATCGGATTGCCCAATATAAGGTTTTCTCCACCGTGGACCTCAAGTCCGTCTACCACCAGCTCCCCATCCGCCCAGGTGACCGCAAGTACACAACCTTCGAGGCAGACGGGCGTCTATACCACTTCCTAAGGGTCCCATTTGGCGTCACAAACGGGGTCTCGGTCTTCCAACGGGAGATGGACCGAATGGTTGATCAACACGGGTTGCAGGCCACGTTCCCGTATCTCGACAACGTAACCATCTGCGGCCACGATCAGCAGGACCACGACGCCAACCTCCAAAAATTCCTCCAGACCGCTAACGCCTTGAACCTCACATACAACGAGGAAAAGCGCGTCTTTAGCACAAACCGGCTGGCCATCCTGGGATACGTAGTGCGCAATGGGATAATAGGCCCCAACCCCGAACGCATGCGCCCCCTCATGGAATTTCCCCTCCCCCACTGCTCCAAAGCCCTGAAACGCTGCCTGGGGTTCTTTTCATATTACGCCCAGTGGGTCCCCCAGTATGCAGACAAGGCCCGCCCGCTAATTCAGACCACTACCTTCCCCCTGTTGACAGAGGCTCGCCAGGCCTTCAGCCGCATCAAAGCGGATATCGCAAAGGCCACGATGCGCGCCATCGACGAGTCCCTCCCCTTCCAGGTCGAGAGCGACGCCTCCGACGTAGCTCTAGCGGCCACCCTTAACCAAGCGGGCAGACCCGTGGCCTTCTTTTCCCGAACCCTCCACGCCTCAGAAATCCGCCACTCCTCAGTGGAAAAGGAAGCCCAAGCCATAGTGGAAGCTGTGCGACATTGGAGGCATTACCTGGCCGGCAGGAGATTCACTCTCCTCACTGACCAACGGTCGGTAGCCTTCATGTTCGATAATGCACAGCGGGGCAAAATTAAAAACGACAAGATCTTAAGGTGGAGGATCGAGTTCTCTACCTTCAACTACGAGATCTTGTACCGTCCCGGAAAGCTGAACGAGCCATCCGATGCCCTATCCCGCGGCACATGTGCCAACGCACAAATAGACTGTCTCCAAGCCCTCCACGAGGACCTCTGCCACCCGGGGGTCACTCGGTTCTACCATTTTAAAAAGTCCCGCAACCTCCCCTACTCTGTGGAGGAGGTCCGTACAGTCACCAGGAACTGCCACATCTGCGCAGAGTGCAAACCGCACTTTTTCAGGCTGGATAGAGTGCACCTGATCAAGGCTTCCCGCCCCTTTGAACGCCTCAGTCTGGATTTCAAATGGCCCCCCCCCTCCACCGACTGCAACAAATACTTCCTGAACGTGGTGGACGAGTACTCCCGTTTCCCTTTCGTCATCCCCTGCCCTGACATGACAACGGCCACAGTCATTAAAGCCCTTAGCACCATATTCACACTGTTCGGTTGCCCCACATATATCCATAGCGACAGGGGGTCCTCCTTCATGAGTGACGAGCTGCGCCAGTTCCTGCTCAGCAAGGGTATAGCCTCGAGCAGGACGACCAGCTACAACCCCCGGGGGAACGGGCAAGTAGAGAGGGAGAACGGCACGGTCTGGAAGACCGTCCTACTGGACCTACGGTCCAGGGATCTCCCAGTTTCACGGTGGCAGGAGGTCCTCCCGGACGCTCTCCACTCCATCCGGTCGCTGCTGTGTACCACCACTAACCAAACGCCTCACGAGCGCCTCCTTGTCTTCCCCAGGAAGTCCTCCTCCGGAACGTCGCTGCCGACCTGGCTGGCGGCCCCAGGACCCATCTTGCTCCGGAAACATGTGCGGGCGCACAAGTCGGACCCGTTGGTCAAGAGGGTTCACCTCCTCCACGCGAACCCACAGTACGCCTACGTTGTGTACCCCGACGGCCGACAGGACATGGTCTCCCTGCGAGACCTGGCACCCGCCGGCAACACGCACACCCCCCCGACACCGATCACCCCCTCCCTGCCACCGGCGCACCCCGCGACCGCCCCCTTCCCGGGAGGATCGGTCCTCCTCCTGTGTCCGACCAGGAGTGAAACAGAAACAGACACCAAAACGCTCCTGGAGACGACAATGCTGGAACAAGCACCTGCACCACCACTGGGGCTGAGGCGATCGATAAGGAAGACCAGACCGCCCGCTCGACTCGTGGCATCGGTGTAACACAAGAATGTTGTTGGACTGTAACGAAAATGTTCTTTTCCTCTTACGAATATTGTAAATAGTTCACAAACCTTGTACATAGCCCAGTGTAGGGCTAAGATTGTAATGACATGCCAAAAATGTTTTCCTCCCAGGACCAGCCTTGTAAACCCCTACCACCATGCGAACCACCACCCCGCCGGGTTCATTTTTAACAAGGGGTGAATGTGGTAGTATGTATTAGGGGTCATGTGGGACTGTGAAGCCGTGATGCTATTGGCTGACAGATCCCGGGTCCTGGTTGGCTGTTGACCCCTAGCTCCGCCCTGAAGGCAGAGTATAAGAACCCGGGCTTCTCCCCGCCGCTCCAGTCTGTTGCTGAACTGCGGGTAACAAGTCACGCTTAATAAAGCCTCATCGACTTCATCTCTATTCATCTTTCTCGTAAGTCATTGTGCGCTACAACAAGTTGTCTTGATTTTAATTTGGTTTACAATTGTGATTTTGTTTTGCATCTTTTCTTCTGTGCAAAACTCGTCTGTGGTGCACCTCAGCAAATACAGGGGAGTTGACCTAATGACCATGGTGGGGGGAACGGGGAAGCAATAGCCCAGGAGAAAAGTAATTGGTATCTGCAAAAGTATGGTTAATTATCGAAAATAGAAAGTCACAAACGTGTAATTACGATATTGTTATTTATTTATTTTTTTGAATTTTTTATTTAAAACAGATTTGTAACATTTACAGAGAAAAAAGAAGGCCATATACAAAAGCCTTAACATATTGAAAACGAACAGTGGGAAATAATAAACATATTAGTAAGGCACTTCCCCTATTAGCTCTGTTTGCCCATGCCCCACGTGTTCAACTAAACTAAACTAATGCGGCTCTGACCCCCCCCCCCCCCCCCCCCGGTACTGCTGCTGTCGGTTTCCTACGCTGTTCCCTGCAAGCGACTTTCTCCCCCGGGGGTTCCCTGATCACCCCCCTCCCCTTGCCCTCAAGTCTTCTCTGCTCTCCTTCCCGGCTGCCCCCCCCCTCCTGCCCCCCCCCCCCCCCGCCCCCACCGGTGCCCCCCCCCCCCCCGAGGCTTGACCTGCCAGGTCCGCCCTGCGCTTGGCCCTAGCCCGCCCCTTCTCCTACTCTCCCTGGTGCCCCCTGACCTACGCTAGCTACGCTGACCCCTGCCCTTGGCGCCCGACTGTCTCCCGCCCAAGTGCTCGGGCCCTCCCCCCACACACTAAGGACCCATTAACCTGATTGTATCTCCCCGTGCCCTTTCAATTCCCTTAACCAGCCCCGAGCCCATCCCCCCATCAGAGGCCCTGATCTCCCGCCAAAAGATACCAAGTGCAGGGCCCCCCCTGCAGGGCCTCTCTCCCCCCCACACACCCCCCCTCGTTGCAATCTCCCAAAATCACCCTAAGCAGTGCGCCCTCCAGCCCCCGCTCTCTGTCCAGGCTGAAAACAATCTTAGATAAAACATTACAGTCCAGGATAATTTAACAGACCACCACCACACAAAAACTCTGTGGGCCCAGAGTCCTTTAGTTAAAGTCCAGCTTCTTCTTTTAATAAAAGTCCGTTCCTAGTCAAAGCAAGTTAGAACACTGAAAAAACTAAGTGCCCGTTAGTTCAAGTCCAGCTTCTTCTCTTTAATAAAGGCCCAAACCTGTTCTGATGTCTCGAAGTAGTGATGGAGTTCCTCAAATGTGACCCAAAGCTTCGCAGGATACAGCATTCCAAATGTCACCTGCTTTTTGAAGAGGGCTGCCTTTACCTTGATGAATCCTGCATGCCTCTTGGCCAGCTCCGTTCCCAAGTCCTGGTAGATGCGCACCTCGCAGTTCTCCCATCTGCTCCTCTCCGCCTTGGCTCATCGCAGCACACGATCCCTGTCAGCAAGCCGGTGAAAGCGAACCACCGAGGCCCTCGGTCAGTCGCCCATCCTGGTCTTCCTTGCGGGGGCTCTATGCGCCCCATCCAACTCCGGGGGTTGAGGGAAGGTCTCCGGTCCCATCAGCGCCTCGAGCATACCCATCACGTATGCACCTGCATCCGATCCCTCACAGCCCTCGGGGAGGCCCACGATCCTCAGGTTCTGCCTCCTGGCTCTATTCCCCAGCTCTTCAAGCTGCTCCTGCATCCTCTTCTGGCGAGAGTTCAGCTCCTCCACCTCGTGCTCCAGCTCCGTTACCGTGTCCGCCTGGGTGGAGAGCTTCACTTCGACCTCCCTTAGCGCCTTCTCTTGGACCGCCTGCGCCTCGACCATTCGATCCATCACCGCCCTCATCGGGTCCAACGTGTCCCTCCTCAGTTCGGTGAAGCAGCTCCTAAAAAACTCCATCTGCTGCTCTCTTGGCCAGTGAGCCTCCGCTCCCTAGTCCCTGCCGTCCGCCATGCTTCGCCGCCCGGTCTGGGGTCCCCGCTGCTCCCGTTTCGAACTTCGCCGCTCCACTCGACCACTTCTGGTCCAACTGTCCATACCCCGGGGGGGAAAACCTCTTCCTTTCGTCCCCTCCACCGATTCAGGTCGCCAGGTCGCGAAAAAATCCTGCGAAACAGGTATGTTTGCCCATCGCGGGCGAGAGCGATCCGACCTGCGCCCTGCTTCCTCGAGGGCGCCACCGGAAGTCGATATTACAGCCTTTAAGGATGATTGTTTTAAAGGTACATTTCTGTTTTCAAACCTCTACATTGAGCTGAAACTTTTTTTCACAATGTAAATATGGACAAACCACCTGGTACCTTTCTGTGTTATTTCAAACCTGATCAGATTCTTGGGCGTCATTCTCCGACCCCCCGCCGGGTCGGAGAATGGCCGTTGGCCGCCGTGAATCCCGCCCCCGCCCCCGCCGAAGTCTCCGAAGGGAGAAAAGTCGGCGGGGCGTTAATGGCGCCGCTGCCGCGGAGAATGTCACGGGTCTGCGCAAGGCAGCCGATTTTCGGCCTGCCGATATTCTCCCTTCCGGATGGGCCGAAGTCCCGTCGACGTGATGACCGTTCACGTCGACGTGAATCAAACCTCCTTTTCATCGGCGTGACCCGGTGCTCCAGGCTCACGCCGACCAGCGAGGAGGTGAGTGACGGCCTGGGGGGTTGGCTCTGGGCAGGAAATGGCGTGGCCGCAGACTGATTGCCTGAGGAGAGGTGTGTCTCGGCTTGTGTGTGTGTGCGGCGGGGGGGGGGGGGTGGTTAGAGTAGGCTGGGCTCCGGGGGAGTGCCGGGAGGGGGTCCGTGCCGGGGTGGAGGTTGGGGGTTGTGGAGGGGGTCCGTGCCGGGGTGGAGGTTGGGGGGGGGGGTCCGTGCTGGGGTGGAGGTTGGGGGTTGGGGAGGGGGTCCGTGCCGGGGTGGAGGTTGGGGAGGGGGTCCGTGCCGGGGTGGAGGTTGGGGAGGGGGTCCGTGCCGGGGTGGAGGTTGGGGAGGGGGTCCGTCCCGGGGTGGAGGTTGGGGGTTGTGGAGGGGGTCCGTGCCGGGGTGGAGGTTGGGGGGGGTCCGTGCTGGGGTGGAGGTTGGGGGTTGGGGAGGGGGTCCGTGCCGGGGTGGAGGTTGGGGGTTGGGGAGGGGGTCCGTGCCGGGGTGGAGGTTGAGGGGGGGTCCGTGCTGGGGTGGAGGTTGGGGGGGGGGGTCCGTGCTGGGGTGGAGGTTGGGGGTTGGGGAGGGGGTCCGTGCCGGGGTGGAGGTTGGGGAGGGGGTCCGTGCCGGGGTGGAGGTTGGGGAGGGGGTCCGTGCCGGGGTGGAGGTTGGGGAGGGGGTCCGTGCCGGGGTGGAGGTTGGGGAGGGGGTCCGTGCCGGGGTGGAGGTTGGGGAGGGGGTCCGTGCCGGGGTGGAGGTTGGGGGTTGTGGAGGGGGTCCGTGCCGGGGTGGAGGTTGGGGGGGGGTCCGTGCTGGGGTGGAGGTTGGGGGTTGGGGAGGGGGTCCGTGCCGGGGTGGAGGTTGGGGGTTGGGGAGGGGGTCCGTGCCGGGGTGGAGGTTGGGGAGGGGGTCCATGCCGGGGTGGAGGTTGGGGGGGGGGGGTCCGTGCTGGGGTGGAGGTTGTGGAGGGGGTCCGTGCCGGGGTGGAGGTTGGGGGGGGTCCGTGCTGGGGTGGAGGTTGGGGGTTGGGGAGGGGGTCCGTGCCGGGGTGGAGGTTGGGGGTTGGGGAGGGGGTCCGTGCCGGGGTGGAGGTTGGGGGGGGGTCCGTGCTGGGGTGGAGTTTGGGGGGGGGTCCGTGCCGGGGTGGAGGTTGGGGGTTGGGGAGGGGGTCCGTGCCGGGGTGGAGGTTGGGGGGGGGTCCGTGCTGGGGTGGGTGTTGGGGAGGGGGTCCGTGCCGGGGTGGAGGTTGGGGGGGGGGTCCGTGCCGGGGTGGGTGATGGGAGGGCAAATGAGTTGGTCCACCTGGCCAGGTGCCAGCCTCCAATAGTTGGACCCATGCGGTCCATGCCACCTGGCTGGGGGGAGGAGGGGATATGGGCAATGATGACATGTCGTCGTTCCCCTCCCCCCCCACCAGGCCGTCATGTTTTCAGACCATCCAGCGATGTTGACCGCCGTGGTGGCAGCCGCTCATGTCTATGTTGCCCTGGATGAGGAGGAGGAGGAGGAGGAGGAGGAGGAGCGTGCCAGAGAGGCGGCGCAGGCTGCCGCAGAGGGGCAGGCGGCAGCCGCCCAGGCTGGAGGGACACCTGACCGACAGGACGAGGAGGGGGAGGAGGACGTCGCGGCCCCACGGCAACGGAGGCACCCGAGGGCGCCCCGTGTGTACCGGCCCCGGCAGTCATACCAGGACCTCACGGACCGGGAATGCAGGAGGAGACTCCGGATGAGCCAGGAAACCGTGGCACACATCTGCCACCTGCTGGCACACCTGTCACCGCGTGGCACTGGCGGGGGACACCCTCTCCCCGTGTCCGTCAAGGTTACGGTGGCCCTGAACTTTTATGCAGCGGGGTCATTCCAGGCACCGAGTGGGGACCTGTCCGGCATATCGCAGACATCGGTGCATCGGTGCATCCGGGCAGTGACAGATGCCCTTTATGCCATGGCGCACCGCTACATCCGCTTCCCCGTGGACCGGGCCAGCCAAGATGCCCGGGCCGTGGGCTTCTCTGCCGTTGCCGGGTTCCCCATGGTCCAGGGCGCGATCGATGGGATGCACGTCGCCGTGCGGCCACCTGCAGATAACAGGGCCGTGTTCACTAATAGGAAGGGGACCTATTCGATGAACGTACAGGTGGTCTGCGACCACCGCATGATGATCCTGCACGTCTGCGCCCGTCACCCAGGCAGTGTACACGACTCATTCGTGTTGTCGCGGTCATCTATCCCCGGCATGTACGAGGGACGCCATCCCCGGCTGAGGGGCTGGTTGCTGGGCGACAGGGGCTACCCATTGCGATCGTGGCTGATGACGCCTATACGGAGGCCACGCAATGAGGCGGAGAACCGCTACAATGATGCCCATGTAGCGACAAGGGGAGTGACCGAGAGGTGCTTTGGCGTGCTGAAGATGCGTTTCAGGTGCCTGGACCTCTCTGGGGGCGCCCTCCAGTATCGGTCAGATAGGGTCGGCCGCATCATTGTGGTGTGCTGCGTCCTGCACAACATAGCCCAGCAGAGGGGCGATGTGCCGCAGGCAGAGGAGGGCGGAGTGGAGGAGCAGCAGGAAGAGGCCCAGTCCTCCCCAGATGAGGGGGGTGGGGGCAATGGTCAGGGCAGACGGGGTAGACACAGACGGGTGGCTGTCCACCGTTACCGGCTGGCCCAGCGGGCACGGGACAGACTGATAGACGCCCGCTTCACTGACTAGATGGGCATGGGAATCGGGTAGTATGGCCACAGACCGCACACCATGACAACAGCCGACCACCCACACCCCCCACCCATCCACCCACCCAGCACCCTCACCCCCCTCCCCAACCCCACACACCCCACCCGCATGCACACCACCCCCCCACTCCCAATTGCCGATCCACCGGCGGCACAACGGGCCGGGCTCACCCAGTTGCGGGTGGACGCGTGTCTATCGCAGGCCATGGAGAATGATGACAACCTGCCTCCGATGAGCTCCTGGCTCTACATCGTTGGACTATGTCTGACCCATGGCCACAGTACCACCATCCACCCGGACCATCCCTGCATGCGGCTGTGACACTGCAGCGCACGGTCCCGTCCTCTGCCCGGGGGATGTTGATGGCGGCCCAGGGGGAAGGGGGCAGACTCACATGGGGCTGAGGTAAGACCACCCCTCACACACACACTTGCGCTCAACGTACATGACACCCCCGCACACTTTGGACAGAGCACAAAGGCAGCTTCGGTAGGTGTAACATTGACTTTAATAACCAAAGGAGTTCATGCACGTGCCCTAGCGCCTAAAACTCATCTGTGCCCTGCACCCGTGCCAACTTACTCAGTGTCTAATTGTTTGGCCTTACGGGCCCTTTGACTACGTCTACGTGGTTCCCCAGACGGTACAGCAGAACTGGAGGTGGACTCCTGTGATTCCTGCCCTCTGACACTGGATCCCTTTGGCGGCCGTTTCCTGGGGCGTCCTGGCCTAGATGGGCCAGGCTGCGGCCCGGGCGACTGGGATGGCGAGCTGCCAGCCTGTCCTGCCCGTTGCCCACCCGATGCACCTGGGACGGAAGGGGGGGGAGTCTGAGGTGTCGCGGTGTACCGGGACCTCCCCTACAGAGGGAGCCGGGACGGACCACACCACCTCCTCCTCCCTCGGGGTGCCCGATGGCCCCCAGGCCTCTACATGGGTGGGGGATGCGAACGGACTGGCCATCCGACGCGCCCCCGACATCTGGCGCTGCCAGTCCTGGAGGCCCGTGCTGGTATCGACAGGGGTCTGCAGGTTTGCAGCCATGGAGCCCAGGGGGGTTGTCGAACCCTGTCTGCGACAGTGCGACGCCAGCTCGCACATGGCCACTGGTGCCGATGCCCTCAGCGATGGCCTGCTGAGACTGGGCCATGGCCTGCAGAGACTGGGCCATGGCCTGCAGAGACTGGGCTATGGCCTGCTGAGACTGGGCCATGGCCTGCTGAGACTGGGCTATGGCGTTGAGCGCCTCTGCCATCTGGCGCTGGCACTGGCTCATGGCCTCCTGTGAGACGGCAGCCATTTCCTGGGCCACAGACGCCGCCTGCACGGAAGGCCCCAGGCCTCGCAAACCGTTCCCCATGTCTGACACCGTCGCACGCATTGCCTCCACCGCGGACGCCACCCGTGCGGTGTCAGCCTGGGTGGCACGCATGACCGGGACCACTCCCAGCTCCTGGACGCGGGTGGACTCCTCCACCTGCGACCGCAGCCGCCGCAAGCCACCCGTCACCCTATTCGCTCGTCTCCGTGTCGGTGGTTGCATCGGATCTATGTGTGGGTGTGGTAACTGCAGGAACCCGGGATCCATCTGGGCGGCAGATGTTCGCTTGGCCTGGGCTGCCCTCCGACCGCTCGGTCCCTCTGCTGCTCCTACCTCCACCTGCTGTACCGGGACGGCTGTGTTGTGCGCACCAGTGAGTGTACCAGACGCCTCATCACTAAAGTGCCCAACCGTGGTGAGTGTTTCTGCGATGGTGGAGGGTGTTGGTGACAGCAGTGGCGTTGTGTCGTTCTCTTCGTCCCACTCTGAGTCCATGGCACTTTGGGGTGGGGGTTCGTCTCCACCCATCCACTCTGAGTCACTGTCCGGTATTTCGTCTTCCCGGGTAGGGGTGTCCTGGGTAGTGCTGTCCCGGGTAGTGCTGTCCCGGGTAGTGCTGCCCCATGTAGTGCTGCCCCGGGTAGTGCTGTCCCGGGTAGTGGTGTCCCGGGTAGGGGTGTCCTGGGTAGTGGTGTCCCGGGTAGGGGTGTCCTGGATAGTGGTGTCCTGGGTAGTGGTGTCCTGGCTTGGATGTGACGGGGGCCTGTGGCTGCCCCCCTCATCGCTGGGTGGTCGCTCCCGCACGTGACGGGGGTGTCGTCTCCCTGTTGCTCCAGGTCTCTCCGTCTCCCATGGTCTCCGAGGGGCATCCTGCGGGCGTCGCATGCTGGAGGGTTCGGGTCTCTCCGTCTCCCGTGGTCTCCGAGGGGCATCCTGCGGGCGTCGCATGCTGGAGGGTTCGGGTCTCTCCGTCTCCCGTGGTCTCCGAGGGGCATCCTGCGGGCGTCGCATGCTGGAAGGTTCGGGTCTCTCCGTCTCCCGTGGTCTCCGAGGGGCATCCTGCGGGCGTCGCATGCTGGAGGGTGCGGGTCTCTCCGTCTCCCGTGGTCTCCGAGGGGCATCCTGCGGGCGTCGCATGCTGGAAGGTTCGGGTCTCTCCGTCTCCCGTGGTCTCCGAGGGGCATCCTGCGGGCGTCGCATGCTGGAGGGTGCGGGTCTCTCCGTCTCCCGTGGTCTCCGAGGGGCATCCTGCGGGCGGTCTGCATCTGCGGGGATGGGTGCCTGGACGTTTGGTCCTGCGATACACAATGAAGCATGCATGGTTAGACATCAGGCAGTGATCAGGTGATACGGGAGAGGGGGGATATAGGGTAGGGGGGATATGGGTTCGGGCTGTTGGTGGCTCACTTGCTCGTGGGGCCCCGACCTCTGCATCAGCAACCTCCCGGTCCTCAGGTCCGCCAGCCAGTTCCAGGGCCCTTTCCTCGTGTACGGTCAGTGGCCTCTCATCAGGGGGGCCTCCTCCAGTCCTCACATGCTCCCTATTGTTGTGTGCGCGCTTCTCCTGGGGGGGGGGGGGGGGCAGGGGTAAAAGGCAACAGTGTTAGGCAGGTATATGAATGCACGCCATCGGTTGCGCGTGCATTGCAGAGGTTAAGGTTAGGGCTGGATTCACTTGGGGATATGGGGGATATGGGGGAGGGGGGGATATGGGGGATATGGGGAGGGGGGATATGGGGGATATGGGGGAGGGGGGATATGGGGGAGGGGGGATATGGGGGAGGGGGGATATGGGGGATATGGGGGAGGGGGGATATGTGGGAGGGGGGATATGGGGAGGGGGGGATATGGGGAATATGGGGGAGGGGGATATGGGGGAGGGGGGAATATGGGGGATATGGGGGAGGGGGGATATGGGGGAGGGGGGATATGGGGGAGGGGGGAATATGGGGGATATGGGGAGGGGGGATATGGGGGATATGGGGGAGGGGGGATATGTGGGAGGGGGGATATGGGGAGGGGGGGATATGGGGAATATGGGGGAGGGGGGATATGGGGGATATGGGGGAGGGGGGATATGTGGGAGGGGGGATATGGGAGGGGGGATATGGGGAATATGGGGGAGGGGGGATATGGGGGAGGGGGGAATATGGGGGATATGGGGGAGGGGGGATATGGGGGAGGGGGGAATATGGGGGAGGGGGGATATGGGGGATATGGGGGAGGGGGGATATGGGGGAGGGGGGATATGGGGGAGGGGGGATATGGGGGAGGGGGATATGGGGGAGGGGGGATATGGGGGAGGGGGGATATGGGGGAGGGGGGATATGGGGGAGGGGGGAATATGGGGGATATGGTATGGAGGGGGGGATATGGGGGATATGGGGGAGGGGGGATATGGGGGATATGGGGAGGGGGGATATGGGGGAGGGGGGATATGGGGGATATGGGGGAGGGGGGATATGGGGAGGGCGGATATGGGGAATATGGGGGAGGGGGGATATGGGGGAGGGGGGAATATGGGGGATATGGGGGAGGGGGGAGGGGGGATATGGGGGAGGGGGGAATATGGGGGATATGGGGGAGGGGGGATATGGGGGAGGGGGGATATGGGGGATATGGGGGAGGGGGGATATGTGGGAGGGGGGATATGGGGGAGGGGGGATATGGGGAATATGGGGGAGGGGGGATATGGGGTATATGGGGGAGGGGGGATATGGGGGAGGGGGATATGGGGGAGGGGGATATGGGGCAGGAGGGGATATGGGGGAGGGGGGATATGGGGATATGGGGGAGGGGGGATATGGGGGAGGGGGTAATATGGGGGATATGGTGGAGGGGGGATATGGGGGATATGGGGGAGGGGGGATATGGGGGATATGGGGGAGGGGGGATATGGGGGAGGGGGGATATGGGGGATATGGGGGAGGGGGGATATGTGGGAGGGGGGATATGGGGAGGGGGGATATGGGGAAAATGGGGGAGGGGGGATATGGGGGAGGGGGGATATGGGGGATATGGGGGAGGGGGGATATGGGGGAGGGGGATATGGGGAGGGGGGAATATGGGGGATATGGGGGAGGGGGGATATGGGGGATATGGGGGAGGGGGGATATGGGGGCGGGGGGATATGTGGTAGGGGGGATATGGGGGAGGGGGGGATATGGGGAATATGGGGGAGGGGGGATATGGGGGATATGGGGGAGGGGGGTATGGGGGAGGGGGGAATATGGGGGATATGGGGAGGGGGGATATGGGGGATATGGGGGAGGGGGGATATGGGGGAGGGGGGGTATGAGGGAGGGGGGATATGGGGGAGGGGGGGATATGGGGGAGGGGGATATGGGGGAGGGGGGGGGATATGGGGGATATGGGGGAGGGGGGGATATGGGGGAGGGGGATATGGGGGATATGGGGGATGGGGGATATGGGGGAGGGGGGATATGGGGGAGGGGGGAATATGGGGGATATGGGGGAGGGGGGATATGGGGGAGGGGGATTTGGGGGAGAGGGGATATGGGGGATATGGGGGACGCTCACCCTGCCTGCTCTGACGAGATCGTTCACCTTCTTGTGGCACTGGGTGCCTGTCCGTGGTGTTAGGGCCACAGCGGTGACGGCTTCTGCCACCTCCCTCCACAGACGCCGGCTGTGGCGTGGGGCAACTCTGCGGCCGTGCCCGGGATACAGGGCGTCCCTCCTCTGCTCCACCACATCCAGGAGCGCCTCCACATCGCGTGACTCGAACCTCGGGGGTGAGCGACGGCCAGCCATCAAGTCCGGTGTTGCGGTCGGCTGTTCCGGTCGGGTGGGGGGGAGCTGCGCGGCCTTATGAGCCGTCACGCCGTGCAGCGCGTATGACGCTGCACGGCGTGAACCACTGCGCAAGCGCGGATCCCGTTACGTCGCTGCTAGCCCATTTCGGGCCGCAGACTATCGGCCCATTTTTATGACGTGATGCAAGTGGGATTTGCGCCGTTTTTTGCGCCGATCGGCGGAGTTTCCGCCGATAACGGAGAATTTCGCCCCTTATCTCTAGAGCTAGCTGTGAAGAGTTATTTAAAAATGCAAAGACTCCTCCAGCGATGTCCGTTGAATCCTCTAAAAGATGTGAAAACCCATTTTATTTTTAAGGAAGAAGGAGACGGGAAGACACTTCAAAGGATCCCAATGTATCTGACTTACTTGTTTGAAACAATCGGCTTATTGAAAATTAACGTAGCTGCCATATTTCTGTTTTTGAATTGTACAATGGAGGCTGTAAGGCACCAACTTTGCAAAACCCCACTGGACAAATTCTGAGAGTCAACATCAGAGAGGGTTCTTGGCTAAAGGTGGATGATATTAATAAATAAACTGGTGTTCTGCCGAGAATCCGGACAACTTGCCTGGGAGTGAGACTTATACTCGTGACCACTCTGACCCATCTACAGGAGTGCAATCACTGCACCGCAGCTTCGTGTGTGTTTTTGTGTGTGTCTGTGTTAAATAGATGAGCAGAAATAGGCCAACCCATCCAATTTGATGCATTTTCCTTCATCATGCCACTGCACCTCTCTTTTATAAACACTCTCAGTTCCCCACATATATAAAAAGAAAAACAGGGGCGTCATTCTCCGATCCCCCCGCCGGGTCGGAGAATCGCCGGGGGCTGGCGTGAATCCCGCCCCCGCCGGTTGCCGAAGTCTCCGGCACCGGAGATTCGGCGGGGGGCGGGAATCGCGGTGCGCCGGTTGGCGGGCCCCCCCGCTCGATTCTCCGGCCCGGATGGGCCGAAGTCCCGCCGATAAATTGCCTGTCCCGCCGGCGTAAATTAAAGCACCTATTTACCGGCGGGACAAGGTGGCGCGGGCGGGCTCCGGGGTCCTGGGGGGGGGGGCGCGGGGCGATCTGACCCCGGGGGGTGCACCCACGGTGGCCTGGTCCGCGATCGGGGCCCACCGATCCGCGGGCGGGCCTGTGCCGTGGGGGCACTCTTTCCCTTCCGCCTCTGCCACGGTCTCCACCATGGCGGAGGCGGAAGAGACTCCCTCCACTGCGCTAGCGCGGGAAACTGTCAGCGGCTGCTGACGCTCCCGCGCATGCGCCGCCTCGACATGTCATTTCCGCGCCAGCTGGCGGGGCAACAAAGGCCGTTTCCGCCAGCTGGCGAGGCGGAAATTCCTCCGGCGTCGGCCTAGCCCCTCAATGTTGGGGCTCGGCCCCCAAAGATGCGGAGCATTCCGCACCTTTGGGGCGCGCGATGCCTGTCTGATTGGCGCCGTTTTGGGCACCAGTCGGCGGACATCGCGCCGTTTCGGGAGAATTTCGCCCCAGAAGTCTTATTTTGTATAGAAAAACAATTCAAAAATCACAATTATAAACCAAATTAAAATCAGAACAACGTGTTCACCTTTTAAGCGGTGGCATAACCACATAATTAGCGATGAATAGGAAACCTCTCCCAAAGCCCACTGAGCCCACCTGAAAAGGTAAACCTCTGAATGTTCAACCATGGAAGCCATCGCAGCTGATAAAAAAAATTCTCAGGTTTGAACCCTTTCATTTCAGAAAGAAGGAAGTGAAGCAACAAGCCTGCAATGATATCTCACACAGACTGATTTGAAATCTTGTGCTGGATTCTCCGATTAGCGACTCCAGAACGGTGATTCACGATAGGGTGGAGAATCCAGCATTGGGCAAAAATAACGGACCAGTGAAGTGCTTTAAGTGCTCCCACTTCCTCCTTTTCTCTGCAGAGAGCACTTAACTGTCTTTAATGCGATCTAGTAGCTGTCAATCATAGCTAGATGTTTCCAAACATTGCGGTTAGTTTCACAACTGGGTGCTTCAAAGCCATTCAAACATGAAGGGAGATGAATGAAACAATGCAGATGCTGGGTGTCAATAACAGCCTAGTGAATGCAATTTCACAGAGAAATGAGTGAAAGAATTGCAGATCAAAGAACTAAGGAGTTTAAACCCAGATGACTGGTTTTCTCCTGCCAGGAATTGACAGGTGCTACTTCCTCTGCCTGAGCTAGCAGGTGTATTGGGTTTTAAAGCAGTGCATTTTTTCACTGGCCCAGACTGGACTGCTCTCTAGCCTCTACACAGGCTCTTTCTTATAGGGGATTCCAGGCAGGGGTCTCTCTTTTGGAGAGTCTCCAGTGGGAGTCTCTTTAACTGGGGTGTCTCTGGTGGGAGTCTCTCTAATTACCGGGTCTCTGCTCGGGGTCTCGCTATTTGGAGGGATCTGTTACCTTTTAGCATACGGCTCCTCTCAAGATGGAAGGTCGGTGATTGGACCTCCAGGTTCAAAAGCCAAACTTCAACCTTAATTTGACATCTTCATGCCAATTAAGAGGCACCTCAGTCCCAAAGTGTGACTGTTTCCATCACCCCCACCCCACCATTTGGGCAGCTTCAGGACCTGGGAACAGTTGTGACTTCTGTGTCCCATCCCCAAAGCAAAACTTCTGTTGACAAATTGTATTGTTAGGACCTATGAATGGATTGAGTTATTCGTGGAAAGTGGACTTGCAGCAAAGCAGTAATCATCAACTGTGAAGCAAACCTCACGCTAAAATTGCCACTTGGTGAAAACAAAACCGGAGATAGCTGGAGGTCTCTTCTCATTCTTGGGATGTGAACATCACAGGCAAGGTCAGCATTTATTGCCCGTGAACAGGTGTGCTGGGCCATTTCAGGGGGCCGTTAAGAGTATGACAGCCAGACTGGGTCAGGATGGCAGATTTTCCTCCCTTGAAGGGCATTAGTGAAATAGATGGGATTATTATGATAATCCAGCACATTACTAATGAAACTAGCTTTGCATTCCAGATTTACTGAATTTAAATTCTCCCAGGACTCTGTGTGATTTGAACTTGTGTCTCTAAAGCTTTGGCCCAAGCCTCTACTATTTCAGTAACATTACTACAATGCGACTGCCCCTTATAGGTAAGCATAGTCAGGTTCGATTAAGTATCCACATGCTCTGTACGACAATCCCATTAAAGAAGATTTAACTCACTGAGCAATTTATGAACTGCTTCTAAATTTCAATATCAAGCCTTGGACATTCAGCTGCTGGTAGCATTGAATGTTGCTATTTACTTATCTTCAAGCTTTATGGGGACCTAGAATTTTGGTCATTTCTCTCACCCCAACTCTCCCCCCAGCTCTCTGATGATGCAGCTAAGAATTGGTTAATCACCTGCATGAGTGTGTATCTGACACAGATGTTCCTAATTTGCTGTTATTGTTGACGAATCAAAATGGCTGTTATTAGAAATTGGCTGGAGAGGAACAGCCTGCTGTTTGACTCGGGGAAATGACACCCTGTCTGTTTAAACTTGGAAGCAACATCCTCTTGAGAAAAGTACTTCAGCTATTTTATGTGCAGCCAACCACAGGGATATGTTAAATTAAATCGACAGCTGTCATAATACTCTCTCTCAGTAGTGTGGACATCAACAGTTAAAAGTGCCAGATCACTTGTTTATTGACTGACTCACCATACGTTAGTTCACCATATGTCCCTCTTGGATTTATTGCATTGCGATCATATTTAACGCTTTTTGTTACAGACGCACAAATACCTCGGAAAGAGCTAAAAATGGATTCTCCACAGGGAACGTGGGTTTACCAGGAATGACACTTCCAGAGCAGTTCCAATATTCATTCCATCATAATGGGCAGAATGGGTTTCCTTTTTCCACTCCTTCCGAGCAGTACAGTGCATTCTTTCTTCAATAATTACTGTTTTTCACCAAAGCGAGTGCCACGAATAATTTTCCCTTTACAATGAACAGGAGAGCATTCTTGTTAAACTATTGTAGCTGGAAACTCAAGCTATGTTAAGTCTGTCACGATCTCGGATATTATACTCATCTGCATCTCAACCACATAATGTTGGAACCAAGGAGAGTTAGATATTCTGGTAAATTCAAGATCATAGTGTCCTTTTGGGAATGTTTCCAAGCCTTATTGTTGGATATTTCCTTAGCAATTGTTTCTTATTTTTGGCTCCTGGTAATCCCATTTTGAAATGTAGAAAAGCAAAATGCTGCAGTTGCTAGAAATGTGAGATAAAAGCAGAGGATGCTGGGAATACTCAGCAGATCAGGCAGCATCTGAGGAGAGAAAGGGCATTATATTTTCAGGCTGAGCTGACCTTCCATCAGAATGCAGAAGTCACCTTGAGCTGACGTATGAAGTCTGGGCTGGAGTTCTCCAACCGTTGGGATTTTCTGATTCCACTGGCAGGTCACCCCTGCCTGCGGTTTTCCCGGTAGAGTGGGGTGGCTACAATGGGAAATCTCATTGACAAGCGGTGGTAGAGCAGAAACCCGGCGTCAGCGAACGGTGCGCCGTCGAGAAACATCCGACTGAGGGAATGGAGAATCCCGCCCCTTATCTCTCTCCACAAACGTTGCCTTGATCCGTTGAGCATTTGTAGCATTCTCTGCATTTATTTGGAAATGGAAGACAATAGTGGAGTCTATTTGTGGCAGCAATAATAATGTATTATCTGTACAGTAGCTAACAGTGGTAAGCACTGCTGCCTCACATCTCCAGGGACCCAGGTTCAATTCCGGCCTCGGGTGACTGTCTGTGTGGAGTTTGCACTTCCTCCCTGTGTTTGCGTGGCTTTCCTCCAGATGCTCCGGTTTCCTCCCACAGTCCAAAGATCTAAGTCTAAATTGCCCCTCAGTATCCAAACGGTTAGGTGGGGTTACTGGGTTACGGGGATAGGGTAGAGGCATGGGCTTAAGTGGGGTGCTCTTTCCAAGGGCCAATGCAGACTCAATGAGCCAAATGGCCTCCTTCAGCACTGTAAATTCTATGATTCTATGCATTAATTTTTTTTGAAGCAAAATATAGTTGCATGTTTTTAACTGAAATAAGAATTCTAAGCCTTTTTTTTGCATACCATTTCAAATTCAGCACTGATTACCACCGTGAACATTTCTAGTCATAGGTTCATGGTCTTATAGTATCAAAGAGCCAACACGTTGAGTTGGTTTGTGCTTTAAGTGTCTTATTTTGATAACTGCCCAAGCAGGAACAGTTTATTTGCATGACTAATGCTCTCATAGAATCAATCATAGAATCCCTAAGTACAGAAGGAGGCCATTTGGCCCATCAAGTCTGCACTGACCCTCTGAAAGAGAATAACTCCCAGGCCCAATCCTCTGCCCTATCCCCGTAATCCCACCAAGGGGCAATTTATCATGGTCAATAACCATGAGGGCAGCACGGTAGCATAGTGGTTGGCACAATTGCTTCACAGCTCCAGGGTCCCAGGTTCGATTCCCAGCTTGGTTCACTGTCTGTGCGGAGTCTGCACGTTCTCCCCGTGTGTGCGTGGGTTTCCTCCGGGTGCTCCGGTTTCCTCCCACAGTCCAAAGATGTGCAGGTTAGGTGGATTGGCCATGATAAATTGCCCTTAGTGTCCAAAATTGCCCTTAGTGTTGGGTGGGGTTACTGGGTTATGGGGATAGGGTGGAGGTGTGGACTTTGGTAGGGTGTCTTTCCAAGAGCCGGTGCAGACTCGATGGGCTGAATGGCCTCCTTCTGCACTGTAACGTCTATGATAACCTAACTTGAACATCTTTGAACTGCGGGAAGAAACCGGAGCACCCGGAGGACACCGACACAGATACGGAGAGAAAGTGCAAACTCCACAAAAACAGTCACCCAAAGCAGGAATCAAGGGCGGGATTCTCCGAGACCCCGCCGGGCTGGAGAATCACTGGGGGGGGGGGGGGGCGGCGTGAATCCCGACCCCACCGGCTGCCGAATTCTCCGATACCGGGGTTTTGGCGGGGGCGGGAATCGCGCCGCGCCAGTCGGCGGCCGCCAGCAGCGGCCCCCCCGGCGATTCTCCGACCCGCATTGGGCCGAGCGGCCGCCCGTTTTAGGCCGGTCCCACCAGCGTAAATTAGACCTTGTACTTACCGGCGGGACCTGACTCTGCGGGCGGCCTCCGGGGTCCTCGGGGGAGCCCGGGGGGATCTGGCCCCGGGGGGTACCCCCACGGTGGCCTGGCTCGCGATCGGGGCCCACCGATCTGTGGGCAGGCCTGTGCCATGGGGGCACTCTTTCCCTCCGCACTGGCTACTGTGGACTTCTGCCATGGCTGGTGCGGAGACGAACCCCCCCTGAGCATACGCATGCGCCAACTCGCGCCGGCCGGCGGAGGCCCTTTGGAGCTGGTTGGCGCGGCACCAAGTCCCTTCCGCACCGGTTGGCGCGGTGCCAACCCTGCCGGCGCTGGCCTAGCGCCTGAAGGTACGGAGGATTCCACCTTCACGCCACTCCTCGGCGCCGGGACCCCGCCCACCCCGCTGGGTAGGGGAGAATACCACCCCAAATCTCCACACAGTCAGCTTTCACAAAGGGTCATCTGGACTCAAAACGTTAGCTCTTTTCTCTCCCTACAGATGCTGCCAGACCTGCTGAGATTTTCCGGCATTTTCTCTTTGGTTTCAGATTCCAGCATCCACAGTAATTTGCTTTTATCAAACCTGGATTCTTGGTGCTGTAAGACAGCAGTGCTAACCACTGTGTCACCGTGCCACCTTGCTCCCTTCCTGTGTTGCTTTAATTCTACGACAAAATATTCATTTTTAAACAAACATTTTGAACGTGTCATGAGAAAGAAAGAAATACTTGAAATCTGAAAATGGCCCTCAGTGCTCAAGCGGTTAAACCAAACACGGTGGTGTATTGATGACCTCATTTAAGTTAGCATCGGGCATTTTTTTGAGAGATGGCCAGGAACATGGAGATGAAGTTTTTTTGACATGGAGCAACAACACAGTGCCATCAATTAAATGGTATCAGACGTGTTAATACAAAGTCCATACAAAGTCCGAACCATTCAACTCAAACTAAATAGCATCTGTTGAGCAAGACAAAGCAAATGGGCTGGAACTGTGTTTTTATCAACCAGTAGTAAATGACGGATGAGATGTCCTTGCTAATCCCTATCCAACTTCAGCAAATTTCACCATAGAACCATAGAATTCCTACAGTAAAGGATGAGGCCATTTGGCCCATCACATCTGCACCGATCCTCTGAAAGAGCACCTTACCTAGGCCCACTCCCTCGCCCGATCCCCAAAACAGCACTTAATTTACAAATCCTTGTGCACTAAGAGGCAATTTATCATGGCCAATCCACTTAACATGCACATCTTTGGACTGTGGGAGGAAACCAGAGCTCCAGGAGGAAACCTACGCAGACACGGGGAGAAAGTGCAACCTCCGCACAGAAAGACACCCAGAATTGAACCCGGGTCCATGGCGCTGTGAGGCAGCAGTGCTAATCATTGTGCCACAATTTATGGCTGAGTGGATGTCAGAGATCATCTTGCAAAAGAACGAAGAGCACCTCAAAATGTCATCTGATTCTGTTACATTATCTATTTGACTGTGATCAGGTGTCAGCTGGTCTTTGCATAATGGCATCGGGAGATTAAAAGGACCTTTTTGTATTTCTGTAGTGTGGTCCAGAATATTTTGGAATAAAATTACATGTGCTCTGTTTTCTGAGATGTTTGGTTCTAAATGAAATATGCAAGTCTGCTATGGTGCCAAAGTGAATCTCATTCTCCATAGCACAGGTTCTTCTGAAGCAGATTACAAGCGTTTCTTGGGGCAGGCAGAGGATCAGGCACAAACGTTCAACGTTCTCAGCATCGAACATTATCATCGGGCCATGACAGTTCTTTCGAAGACCATTTGTATTTATGAAAATCTGGGTATGCTGCTGAAGAAGATCATATATGTAGAAAGAGAGATAAAATTGCTTAGTAGTGCCACTGTGTTTCACAGCTGATGTTTGCAATCTCTGCAGGAGACGAGGGATGCAATATTGCAGTCATCCGTGGCTGTCTAAAAAGATCTTTCAAACAGTCTTCAGTCAGGAAGGTCATGTAGCATAAAACACGTTTTGAGGAATTAGCAGAGTCCTTTGAGGAGTGTGTCTGCCCCTTAGCATGCAAAATGTCTGGAATTTGCTGTTGTCATTTCAAATTCCTTTTAGATGATGTTGCATACTATGCAATGGGGTGTCCACATTACAGGTTATAGGTTACATGGCTAGAAAATACCAGGTAACTTGAGCTGATTGCTTTTTAAAAAAATCTTCCTCATTTGTTTGGTTTCCATTCCATTTGGTAGGTTAGAACTCTTCTTGCAGGTGCTCACCTCACCCCCCCCCCCCCCCCCCAAATTACATTAAATTCAACCTGTTTGCATTGGTAGTGTGAGATATACGTAGATAACTGGGAAATTGATTTAGATGGTATTGTACACACAAAAAGGTCCACGAGGACAATACAGCTCAGATACACTACAGTATGGCTCGTAAGGAGCAAACACAGAAACAACTGAACAAGTCGCTGCCTTCTGTGCTGTCTGATTCCAGGAATTATTTCCTTATTCAGGATTTTATCTGTAATTCTTTGGGGGAGTTATGGGAGCGAGAGAGGTTTATTTTGAAGGAGGGCAAGTTGACCGTCCCAGGAATAGATCAGCTACTAATTTCTGAGCGGTAGCGAGGTATTTGTGCAGGCATGTAAGAGCCAGCCGAAATGCACCTTGCTATGATTGGCTTGTACCTTGTGACAAAGTTTGTCCAGTAATACAACTAAAAAAATCATGTCCGAGTTATTTTGGACAGGAGAGATCTCATTGTCTGAATCAAAATGATTCTTCACACTGTGATCAGTGTATTATGTCTATTTGTTTATCTCTGTGATGCACAGTCGAAGAATGTAGCGAATGTTAGCACTGTTTGTCTTTGGGAAGCTGACAAATTAGTTCTGATTTTTAACTTTCCCCAGTGGGTTTGGGTCGAGAGAGGGTTTGCAATTTTGTCCTGGTGATTTCTGAAACTTGCCCGGCTCCCATTTTTATCAGTTGGATTTTTTGGGGATGGCGGGTTGGTTGGCATAGGCAGGTGCCTCATTGTAACCCGAATACTTAAATATCACTGACAAAATTTGAACTCAACACGATTTTAACCCTAGGTTGCAATCTTTAGTTCAATGTCAGACACTCAAAGATGCCGTGAATAAGTCAGAGACAGACCAATGGGAGACCCTGGTTATTTGAGAGTTTACATTTATTTATAAAGTTTCCTTGTAGTTGGGAGGTGTCAGGGTGCTCTGATTCCAGATCCACAGCAATGTGGGGGACTCTTAGCTGCCCTCTGAAATGGTCGAGCAAGCCGCTCAGTTTCAAGCGCAATTAAGGGTGGACAGCAAATTACGTCAGAATGAATGAAAAATTAGATTCGGGCCAGTATGCCTCTGCTGATGTTCCGATTTGTGAAATGCGGCCACTCCCCTTTTCTCACCTTTCTTTCCCTTACACCTCCCTGCCAACCCCTACCCCACTTCTCATGCACCACCATCATGCCCTGAATTAAAACTGGGGCTTAAATAAGTAGCTGTTTGGCCACAGTTTGAAAGTCTTTGGGTGAAATTCTCTGTTTGGGAGACAAGTGTTGACGGCGGGGCTGAATTGCGTGCGGTTCGTGTTCCCTTTGGGAGCACTATTTGTGGAGCAATTCAGGAGATGCTAATGGGTCAGCACTCTGCTGGCACAAATTCTGAGCAATTCCCGGCCCAGTGGGCGTTCTAACCGCTGGAGCTGGAGTTAACTCCAAAGAGCCTGGCAGCTGGAGCTGTTTTTAAGCGCTCCACTTACCACACACTCACTGCAGCCACCAAGATGGCTCAGAAATGACCTCCACTCCACTCCCCTCCGAGGTCAGGGGTCCGATGTGGACCCACAACTCTATGCCAGTGTGGAGTGGAGGGGCACCCTCTTCCACAGCGTAGACCGCAGGTGCAAGCTATCGTCCTGAACGCTGCCTGGGAGGTGGTGGCAGAGGCAGTCAGCATTGCCAGTTAATAATAATAATTGCTTATTGTCACAAGTAGGCTTCAATGAAGATACTGTGAAAAGCCCCTAGTCACCACATTCCGGCGCCTGTTTGGGGAGGCAGGACTCAGCAGCGTGAGCACCAGGAGCCTATAAGGAGCATCAAAGGGGTGCATTTAAAAGACAGACTGCAGCAATGGCGGTGTGAACCAGGCCACCTTGATCCCGAGGGGGACACCCCAAGTCCATGGGCAGCCACCCTCAGCAAGCCCAAGAGTTTTCAACCATTTGTCAATGTTTTCTTAGCCTCCCGGTCCTTCTCCGTCCATGGCGCCCAATCCATGTCAGTAAGTACTTGTAGTAATTCACGCCTGCGAGACTTCCGAATGAGAGGAGCGGAGCATCACGGAAAGGCGGAGCATAATGTGTTCAACGCGCTAATCACATTTAAATGCCGGTTTTGCATGCCACCATCTGCGTGGGGCGCAAACCTAGTTTTCGCCCTCAGCAAGGGACCGGAGCATGGCGCCCGAATCGGCACCGGCCGTGGATCTCGATTTTGGCTGGACTCCTGATTCTCCACCCATCACGGTCCACTTTTCTAGCGTTGCAAGGCGGAGAATTTCGTCATTTATAATTGGACAAATGAAAATTTGGACCTTCTTTATATTTTAAGCAGCACATGGGGCAAGTGTTTAACTTATAGATTCTTTGAATGATCAATAATACATTAATAACCAGTGTTACAGCACATTAATTGACATTTTTCAGAGAGGGAGAGAGCACGATAGAGGAAGTCAGAATACCATTGAAAGACATTTCTTTGCCTCTTTTTAACAGGATTTTATTGGTGAGAAACCCAGATTTCTTACATGTGCAGAATACAAACAATCTCCAATGTGTGGATGCCACTCTGAGATTTGGCCAACCTCCTGTACAAAATAAGATTGGAAAGAAAAATACTTGCAATGTTGTTGAGAAGCTTGTCACATTCTTGAGCAGCTCAGCAATGTCTTGACAGACCATACTTTGTTTGGTTGAGGTGCTATCAGTGATTGCCCTCCTGTCTGTGTACAATACAGCCTCTGTTGAAGTGAAAAGCTACCTGGTCAGCACATGTCTTAAAGCATGTGCAGATAGGCTGTAATTTCTGTAATAAGCATATGCATTTTATAAAATATTTTATTATTGGTTTTAAGGAGCAAAGGTTAGATAGAAAAATGATATATTTGTAACCCTGGAAAACAAAATGATTCTGTGAGTTTATTTTGTGGTACTGTGTGGATTTGTATGACCGTTTTCAATCAAAAACTCACATTCCCAAAGGCCCATCCCTTTTGCTGAGCGTTTGTCAACACACTGAAGGTCAATAGTGTCCATATAATTTCAGATAAATGTAACAAATCATTTTGAGTTCTTTATAAACTTGCACTGGTTCCTTAAAGAACCAGGAGGGATACCCAGGGGCTCGGCGGAGAATCAGAGGTGGGGTCTCCAGGAAGGCTGGAGATTCTAGCTGCCTATTATTAATCAGGTTTGCTCATGCGGTGGGTATTTTGTATGTCCATTGCGACCAAGCGAATTGGCCAATTAGTAGAAAAAAATATCTTTAACTTTCAACAGTACTGTTTGCTTTTTAGTTGCCAGGTATCGTGTATCACTTCAAACATGACAGATGTCCCCTTTGGCGCTAACTGTGCCCACGAGAGCAAGAACGTTGTGCATTGTATGTATATGCCCTTCAATGACATTCCTGTTCTAGATTTTGTTCTACATTTCTCATAACTGTTCTATCAAAGCAAATCACTAAGGCTCCTTTAACAGCATCTTCCAAAGCTATGACCTCTGCCACCTAGAAAGACAAGGGCACCAGTTGCATATAACACCTGTAAGTTCCCCTCCAAGCGACACAATATCCTGCCTTGGAACTATATCGCCATTCCTTCGCTGTCATTGGGTCACAATCCTAGAACTCCCTTTCGAAATACACTGTGGGTGTATTTACACCACGTAGACTGCGGTCGTTCAACAAGACAGCTCACCAACCTTCTCAAGGGTAATTCAGGATGGACAATAAATGCTGGTCTGGCCAGCGATGTCTACATTCCATGAATGAATTTAAAAGTTAATTCTGCTTTGCTGGATCTCAGTTTTCCTTAACGATACAGGGAAGATAAAGTAACAAACTGCGTGTCTGTTTTATGACATGCCTTAGTTGGCTTTGACATTACCTTTTTTTCCTGGAGAACTGCCCTCTTGCAATTTAGCTTCGAACACCAGCCAATGTCTATACCTGGTTTCTATTGGTTTTAAGGAGCAAAGGATTAGATAGAAAAATGTTGAGCGCGATTTATTTGATTTTTAAAAAATATTTTATTGAAGGCATTTTCAAATAAACAAACAAAAGCGGAACAACCAAACACCATTATAAAAAATCCACACCCACTGCCCCCCCCCTGCTCCCCCAATACCACTCCCTCCTCATATCCTGCCTTGCCCAATTTAACCTCCTCACTCCCCTGCAGATCCCTCAAATCTCCTTAAAGAAATCAATAAATGGCTTCTCCTCTGAGTGAACTCATCCACCAAACCCCTCAAGACAAACATGACCTTCTCCAGCCTCCGGAATTTCGCCAGGCCGCTCACTCACCCCCCCCCCCCCCCCCCCCCCCCCCCCCCCCCCGCTTCAGGCGGCTCTGTGTCCCTTCACCCAAGCAAAATCCGTCTCCGGGCTATCAAAGAGGCATTGATCCCTCTGAACTCTGAACTCCCAGGCCTTCCGATACCCCGCCCCCCCCCCCCCACCACCAGCATCTCAGACATTACATCCAGCCGAGACATCCCCCATACCCCACAAGCTTGTGCTGCAAGGCGGCCTGGCAACCCCGGGAGGCCCCGCTGCTACTTTTGCGGGCAGGCCAAGCACCCCCCGCAGCGCTGCCCGGCCCGCGCAGCCACCTGCAAGGGATGTGGTAAAAAGAGCCACTTCGTGGTAGTATGCCCGGCCCGTGCGGTCGCCGCGGTCTCCGGCGGCGAATGCAGACTGCCACCACAAACCTCTCCACGGTCCCCGTGCGGCCAGCGGGCGCCGCCATCTTCCTACTCCAGGACCACCTGCGGACGCCACGTTCGATGGACGGGCGCTGCCATTTGTGCTACTGAGGGAAGGAGTCATTGAAGCTAGCATTACTGAAACATGGTTAAAGGATGGTCACGACTGGGAGTTAAATATCCGAGGGTATCAAACTATTCGGAAGGACAGAGTGAATGGTAAGGGAGGTGGTGTAGCTCGGTTATTTAAGGATGACATCCGGGCAATAGTAAGGGATGACATCGGTGCTATGGAGGATAAGGTTGAATCCATTTGGGTGGAAATCAGAAATAGTAAGGCGAAAAAGTCACTGATAGGAGTAGTCTATAGGCCACCAAATAGTAACATTATGGTGGGGCAGGCAATAAACAAAGAAATAACTGATGCATGTAGAAATGGTACAGCAGTTATCATGGGGGATTTTAATCTACATGTCGATTGGTTTAACCAGGTCGGTCAAGGCAGCCTTGAGGAAGAGTTTATAGAATGTATCCGCGATAGTTTCCTGGAACAGTATGTAATGGAACATACGAGGGAACAAGCGGTCCTAGATCTGGTCCTGTGTAATGAGACAGGATTGATTCAGGATCTCATAATTAGGGATCCTCTCGGCAGGAGCGATCACAATACGGTGGAATTTAAAATACAGATGGAGGGTGAGAAGGTAAAATCAAGCACTAGTGTTTTGTGCTTAAACAAAGGAGATTACAATGGGATGAGAGAAGAACTAGCTAAGGTAGACTGGGAGCAAAGACTTTATGGTGAAACAGTTGAGGAACAGTGGAGAATCTTCCAAGCGATTTTTCACAGTGCTCAGCAAAGTTTTATACCAACAAAAAGGAAGGAGGGTAAAAAGAGGGAAAATCGACCGTGGATATCTAAGGAAATAAGGGAGAGTATCAAATTGAAGGAAAAAACATACAAAGTAGCAAAGATCAGTGGGAGACTAGAGGACTGGGAAATCTTTAGGGAGCAACAGAAAGCTACTAAAAAAGCTATAAAGAAGAGTAAGATAGATTATGAGAGTAAACTTGCTCAGAAAATAAAAACAGATAGTAAAAGTTTCGACAAATATATAAACCAAAAAAGAGTGGCTAAGGTAAATATTGGTCCTTTAGAGGATGAGAAAGGAGATTTAATAATGGGTGGTGAGGAAATGGCTGAGGAACTGAACAGGTTTTTTGGGTCGGTCTTCACAGTGGAAGACACAAATAACATGCCAGTGACTGATAGAAATGAGACTATGACAGGTGAGGACCTTGCGATGATTGTTATCACTAAGGAGGTAGTGATGGGCAAGCTAATGGGGCTAAAGGTAGACAAGTCTCCTAGCCCTGATGAAATGCATCCCAGAGTGCGAAAAGAGATGGCTAGGGAAATTGCAAATGCACTTGTGATAATTTACCAAAATTCACTAGACTCTGGGGTGCTCCCGGTGGATTGGAAATGAGCAAATGTGACACCACTGTTTAAAAAAGGAGGTAGGCAGAAAGCGGGTAATTATAGGCCAGTGAGCTTAACTTCGGTAGTAGGGAAGATCCTGGAATCTATCATCAAGGAAGAAATAGCGAGGCATCTGGATGAAAATTCTCCCATTGGGCAGACGCAGCATGGGTTCATAAAGGGCAGGTCGTGCCTAACTAATTTAGTGGAATTTTTTGAGGACATTACCAGTGCGGTAGATAACAGGGAGCCAATGGATGTGGTATATCTGGATTTCCAGAAAGTCTTTGACAAGGTGCCACACAAAAGGTTGCTGCATGAGATAAAGATGCATGGCATTAAGGGGAAAGTAGTAGCATGGATAGAGGATTGGTTAATTAATAGAAAGCAAAGAGTGGGGATTAATGGGTGTTTCTCTGGTTGGCAATCAGTAGCTAGTGGTGTCCCTCGGGGATCAGTGTTGGGCCCACAACTGTTCACAATTTACATAAATGATTTGGAGTTGGGGACCAAGGGCAATGTGTCCAAGTTTGCAGACGATACTAAGATAAGTGGTAAAGCAAAAAGTGCAGAGGATACTGAAAGTCTGCAGAGGGATTTGGATAGGCTAAGTGAATGGGCTAGGGTCTGGCAGATGGAATACAATGTTGACAAATGTGAGGTTATCCATTTTGGTAGGAATAACAGCAAAAGGGATTATTATTTAAATGATAAAATATTAAAACATGCTGCTGTGCAGAGAGACCTGGGTGTGCTAGTGCATGAGTTGCAAAAAGTTGGTTTACAGGTGCATCAGGTGATTAAGAAGGCAAATGGAATGTTGTCCTTCATTGCTAGAGGGATGGAGTTTAAGACTAGGGAGGTTATGCTGCAATTGTATAAGGTGTTAGTGAGGCCACACCTGGAGTATTGTGTTCAGTTTTGGTCTCCTTACTTGAGAAAGGACGTACTGGCACTGGAGGGTGTGCAGAGGAGGTTCACTAGGTTAATCCCAGAGCTGAAGGGGTTGGATTACGAGGAGAGGTTGAGTAGACTGGGACTGTATGAATTTAGAAGGATGAGGGGGGATCTTATAGAAACATATAAGATTATGAAGGGAATAGATAGGATAGATGTGGGCAGGTTGTTTCCACTGACAGGTGAAAGCAGAACTAGGGTCATAGCCTCAAAATAAGGGGAAGTAGATTTAGGACTGAGTTTAGGAGGAACTTCTTCGCCCAAAGGGTTGTGAATCTATGGAATTCCTTGCCCAGTGAAGCAGTAGAGGCTCCTTCATTAAATGTTTTTAAGATAAAGATAGATAGTTTTTTGAAGAATAAAGGGATTAAGGGTTATGGTGTTTGGGCCGGAAAGTGGAGCTGAGTCCACAAAAGATCAGCCATGATCTCATTGAATGGTGGAGCAGGCTCGAGGGGCCAGATGGCCTACTCCTGCTCCTAGTTCTTATGTTCTTATGTTTTATATCCGACATGGTAAACAGGATTGCGCATTATAAGGTCTTCTCCACGGTGGATCTCAAGTCCGCCTACCACCAGCTCCCCATCCGCACTAGTGACCGCAAATACATTGCCTTTGAGGCAGACGGGCGGCTCTATCACTTCTTAAGGGTTCCCTTTGGTGTCACTAACGGGGTCTCGGTCTTTCAATGCGAGATGGACCGAATGGTTGACTGGTACGGTTTACGGGCAACATTCCCGTATCGCGATAATGTCACCACCTGCGGCCACGACCAGCAGGACCACGATACCAACCTCAGAAAATTCCTCCAGACCGCAAAGATCCTTAACCTAACGTGCAATAAGGATAAATGCGGTTTAGCACCGACCGTCTCGCCATTCTTGGCTACGTAGTGCGAAATGGAGTTATAGGCCCCGACCCTGAACGCATGCACCCCCTTATGAAGCTCCCCCTCCCTCACTGCTCTAAGGCCCTGAAGCGCTGCCTAGGGATTTTTAGCTACTACGACCAGTGGGTCCCCAACTGCACAGACAAGGCCCGTCCCCTGTTCCAAACCACAGTTTTTCCACTGTCGATAGAGACCCGCCAGGCCTTCAGCCGCATCAAAGCAGACATTGCAAAGGCCACGATGCACGCCATCGACGAGTCCCTCCCCTTCCAGGTCGAGAGCGACGCGTCTGATTATCATAGAATTTACAGTGCAGAAGGAGGCCATTCGGCCCATCGAGTCTGCACCGGCTCTTGGAAAGAGCACCCTACCCAAAGTCAACACCCCCACCCTATCCCCATAACCCAGTAACCCCACCCAACACTAAGGGCAATTTTGGACACTAAGGGCAATTTATCATGGCCAATCCACCTAACCTGCACATCTTTGAGCTGTGGGAGGAAACCGGAGCACCCGGAGGAAACCCACGCACACACGGGGAGGACGTGCAGACTCCGCACAGACAGTGAACCAAGCCGGAATCGAACCTGGGACCCTGGAGCTGTGAAGCAATTGTGCTATCCACAAGGCTACCGTGCTACCCTGTAGCTCTGACGTAGCTCTGGTGGCAACCCTCAACCACGTGAGCAGACCCATGGCCTTCTTCTCCCGTACTCTCCATGCTTCCAAAATCCGCCACTCCGCAGTCGAAAAAGAGGTCCAGGCCATAGTAGAAGCTGTGGTAATACCAGGTATTGCGGTATCTGAGAGGTGGATGAACATTGGCTAGACCCAGGAGTCTACCACTGGCTGATGTACATAACTCCGCCCTGAGAGGCGGAGTATAAGAACTGATGCCGTCCCAGCAGCCTTCACTTTCTGTATCGAAGCTGCTGGGGAACAGTTCTAGCAGATTAAAGCCTATTAGTTATGACTCACCTTGTCTCGAGAGTAATTGATTGCGCATCAATTTAATCTGCTACAACTTCAGTTGAAAGGATGGATCTCCATATCAAACCGGAGTGCCTTCAGCTCAGCCCCCATGCGGACAACTCTGCTGCTATCTTCAAACATTGGCTGGCGTGTTTTAAGGGCTACCTCGACACGTCCACCGACACCCCCACGGAAAGACAAAAGATGCACCTTCTACGCTCGTGGGTCAGCCCTGGGATCTACCCTCTGATCGAGGAGGCGGAGAATTATGCTGCAGCAATCGAGCTGCTAGAAGGACATTATATCCGCCCTGTGAAGTAGGTCTACGCTCGTCACCTGCTGGCGACTAGGAGGCAAAGCCCCGAAGAAACGTTGGAAGACTTCTACCGGGCGCTGCTGGTGCTGGGCCAAAACTGTGGCTGCCCGCCAATTTCGGGGAACGAGCACACGGAACTTTTGATCAGGGATGCTTTCGTGGCAGGTATGACTTCCCCCGATATCCGCCGAAGGCTCCTAGAAATGGACACTCTGGGACTTACTGAGGCATGGGCCCTGGCGGGGTCCATGGACGTTGCGTATAACAACGCGCTGGCTTTTGCTCCCGGACGTGCGGCGGCCCCCTGGGCTGTGTGGCACCCCATTGCGGCAGCCTCTCAGACCTTCCCTCTGACCCCGCAAGCCTGCGCGGCGTGACGGCCTGCTACCGCCGCCGGACAACGCTGTTTCTTCTGCGGGCAGGCGAATCATCCCCGCCCGTGCTGCCCGGCCCGCACCGCCACCTGCAAAGGGTGCGGCAAGAAGGGCCACTATGTCGGGGTCTGCCAGGCCCGCGCCGTGGCCGCGGTCTCCAGCGACTATCGGCAGCCCCCTTTTCAGGCCCCGGCCGTCCAGCGCCCACCGCCACCCCCCTATCCTCAGGCCGCGTGCGACCGATCGGTGTGGCCATTTTGCCCCCCGGCCACCACGCTGGACGGGTGGGTGCCGCCATTTTGTCCCTCGCCGCCGCCATCTTCTTCATCCCCGGACTCCATGTGCGACCCATGGCTGACGCCATCTTGGATGGAGCCCTAGGCCCCCAGCACAGCCGACTACACCCTGCCCGACCAGAACTCTCCATTACTGCAGCTGGCCTCGTTGACTCTGGACCAGAGTCGGCCCCCGGACGCTTGCTAAAGCTACAACGACGATCTCCATCAATGGCCACGTGACGTCATGCTTGATCGACTCTGGGAGCACAAAAGCTTTGTTCACCCCGACACGGTAAGCCGCTGTTCTCTTGTCACCCATCCCGTAAATCAAAGGATCTCCCTGGCCTCCGGGTCACACGCGGTGGAGATAAAGGGGTTCTGCCTAGCGAACCCCACTGTCCAAGGCAGGGAATTCCGCAATTTCCACCTGTACGTCCTGCCGCACCTCTGCGCAGCCACCCTCCTTGGGCTGGATTTCCACTGCCATCTGCAAAGCCTGGCTTTTAAATTTAGCGGCCCTATACCCCCCTTACTGTCTGCGGCCTCGCGATCCTTAAGGTCGACCCGCCTCCCTGTTTGCGAACCTCACCCCAGATTGCAAACCCGTCGCCACCAGGAGCAGACGGTACAGTGCCCAGGACCGGACCTTTATCAGGTCGGAGGTCCAAAGGCTGCTGAGGGAAGGGGTCAACAAAGCGAGCAACAGCCCCTGGAGGGCTCAAGTAGTGGTGGTAAAGACCGGGGCGAAACATAGGATGGTCATTGACTACAGCCAGACCATCAACAGGTTTATGCAGCTGGATGCGTACCATCTCCCCCGTATAGCCGATCTGGTGAACACGATTGCGCAATACAAGGTTTTCTCCACGGTGGATCTCAAGTCCGCCTACCACCAGCTACCCCTCCGTAATGGTGACCGCCAGTACACTGCCTTCGAAGCAGATGGGCGGCTATCACTTTTTAAGGGTTCCCTTCGGTGTCACGAACGGGGTCTCGGTCTTCCAACGTGAGATGGATCGAATGGTTGACCGGTACGGCTTACGCGCAACGTTCCCGTATCTTGATAACGTCACCATCTGCGGCCATGACCAGCAGGATCACAACACCAACCTCCGAAAATTTCTCCAGACCGCGAATATCCCTAATCTGACTTACAATAAGAATAAATGCGTGTTTAGCACCGACCGTCTAGCCACTCTAGGCTACGTAGTGCGAAGTGGAGTCATAGGCCCCGACCCTGAGCGCATGCGCCCCCTCATTGAATTCCCCCTCCCTCACTGCCCCAAGGCCCTAAAGCGCTGCCTCGGCTTCTTCAGCTATTATGCACAGTGGGTCCCCAATTACGCAGACAAGGCTCGACCCCTGATACTCTCCACAACCTTCCCTCTGTCGACGGAGGCCCGCCAGGCCTTCTGTCGCATCAAAGCAGGCATTACAGAAGCCATGATGCGCGCCATCGACGAGTTCCTCCCCTTCCAGGTCGAGAGCGATGCGTCCGACGTAGCTCTGGCGGCCACCCTCAACCAAGCGGGCAGGCCCGTGGCTGTCTTCTCCCGCACCCTCCATGCTTCCGAAATTCGCCACTCCACGGTCGAAAAGGAGGCCCACGCCATAGTAGAAGCTGTGCGACACTGGAGGCATTACCTGGCCGACAGGAGATTCACTCCTCACGGACCAACGGTCGGTTGCCTTCATGTTCGATAATGCACAGCAGGGCAAGATTAAGAACAAGATCTTGCGGTGGAGGATAGAACTCTCCACCTACAATTACGAGATCTTGTACCGTCCGGGGAAGCTGAACGAGCCTCCTGATGCCCTGTCCCGTGGCACTTGTGCCACCGCACAAGTGGACCGCCTCCGATCCCTCCACGAGGACCTCTGCCACTCGGGGGGTCACTCGTTTCTTTCATTTTATCAAGACCCGCAACCTGCCCTACTCCATCGAGGACGTCAGGACTGTCACCAGGGACTGCCAAATCTGCGCGGAGTGCAAACCGCACTTCTACCACCCAGAGAGGGCGCACCTGATAAAGGCTTCCCGTCCCTTTGAACGCCTCAGCATGGATTCCAAAGGCCCCCTCCCCTCCACCGACCGCAACACGTACTTCCTTAACGTGATTGACGAGTACTCCCGGTTCCCATTCGCCATCCCCTGCCCAGACATGACCGCAACCACCGTCATCAAGGCCCTCCAGGGTATCTTTACACTGTTCGGTTTCCCCGCATACATTCACAGTGATAGGGGGTCCTCCTTTATGAGTGACGAACTGTGTCAATTCCTGCTCAGCAAGGGCATCGCCTCAAGCAGGATGACCAGTTACAACCCCCGGGGAAATGGGCAGGTTGAGAGGGAGACCGGCACGGTCTGGAAGACCGTCCTGCTGGCTCTACGGTCTAGGAATCTCCCAGTCTCCCGCTGGCAGGAAGTCCTCCCGGTGGCCCTTCAGTCCATCCGGTCGCTGCTCTGTACTACCACAAATCAGACACCTTATAAACGTCTCCTTGTTTTCCCCAGAAAGTCCTCCTCTGGGACCTCGCTCCCAACCTGGCAAGCGATACCCGGACCCATCCTGCTTCAGAGACATGTGAGGGCGCACAAGTCGGACCTGTTGATCGAGAGGGTCCACCTGCTGCACGCCAACCCCCAGTACGCCTATGTAGCGTTCCCTGACGGCCGCCAAGACACGGTCTACCTTCAGGACCTGGCGCCCGCCGGAACCCCACGCGCACACGCACCATTGCCCCCACTCCCACACTCCCCGCAGCACCTGACCGGATGGTCAGTACTCCCGACGCCCCTGCCTAGGCCCGAACAAGCACTGACGCCCACTACAGGCGCCCCCCCGCCCACTTTTCACCCCAACTGCGCCGCCTAGGGGTGACAAAGCTGCCTGGGAGAACGACACCACGTTCCTGGAGTCGCAACCGCCGGGACCCCCATCAGGATGACCGCCGAAGCCCAGACGCTCCAGAAGGACGTCCAGGCCGCCCGATCGACTGATTGCTGCACCATGAGCACTTTGCTATTACCCTCGACATCACGGCACCTCCATACCTGGTCCTACCATGCGAAAGGCGACATTAACGCTGGCCATCACCCCGCCGGGCTCTTTTTTAACAGGGGGTGAATGTGGTAATACCAGGTATTGTGGTACCTGAGAGGTGGATGACCATTGGTTAGACCCGGGAGTCTACCATTGACTGATGTACATAGCTCCGCCCTGAGAGGAGGAGTATAACAACCGATGCCATCCCAGCAGCCTTCACTTTCTGTATCGAAGCTGCTAGGGAACAGTTCTAGCAGATTAAAGCCTATTAGTTATGACTCACCTTGTCTCGAGAGTAATTGATTGTGTATCAGAAGCTGTGCGACATTGGAGGCACTATTCACTCTCCTCACGGACCAACGGTCGGTGGCTTTCATGGTCGTTAATGCACAGCGGGGCAAGATAAAAAACTACAAGATCTTGCGGTGGAGGATCGAACTCTCCACCTACAACTACGAGATCTTGTATCATCCCGGGAAGCTAAATGAGCCTCCTGATGCCCTGTCCAGCGGCACATGTGCCACCGCACTAGTGGACCGCCTCCGAGCCCTCCACGAGGACCTCTGCCACCCGGGGTGACTCGCTTTTTCCATTTTGTCAAGACCCGCAACCTGTCCTACTCCATCAAGGAGGTCAGGACAGCCACCAGGGACTGCCAAATCTGTGCGGAGTGCAAACCGCACTTCTACCGGTCAGAGAGAGCGCACCTGGTAAAGGCTTCCCGTCCCTTTGAACGCCTCAGCATGGACTTCAAAGGCCCCCTCCCCTCCACCGACCGCAACACGTACTTCCTGAACGTGATTAACGAGTACTCCCGGTTCCCATTCGCCATCCCCTGCCCAGACATGACCACCTCCACCGTCATCAAGGCCCTCCATAGCATCTTTGCACTGTTCGGGTTCCCCGCTTACATACACAGTGATAGGAGGTCCTCCTTTATGAGCGACGAACTGCGTCAATTCCTGCTCCGCAAGGGCATCGCCTCGTGCAGGACGACCAGTTACAACCCCCGGGGTAATGGACAGGTAGAGAGGGAGAACGGAACGGTCTGGAAGACCGTCCTACTGGCCCTACGGTCCAGGAACCTCCCAGTCTCCCGCTGGCAAGAAGTCCTCCCGGATGCTCTCCACTCCATCCGGTCACTACTTTGTACAACCACCAATCAGACACCTCACGAACGTCTCCTTGCCTTCCCCAGGAAGTCCTCCTCTGGGACCTCGCTCCCAACCTGGCTGGCAGCACCCGGACCCATCCTGCTCCGAAAACACGTGCGGGTGCACAAGTCAGGCCCGTTGGTCGAGAGGGTCCATCTACTCCATGCTAACCCCCAGTACGCCTAAGTGGCGTACCCCGACGGCCGACAAGATACGGTCTCCCCACGGGACCTGGTGCCCGCCGGAAGTCCTCGTACATTCTTGCTACCAGACCCACCCTCCCCTCACCGCAGCACCTTACAGGAGGATCGGTCCTTCCGCCGCCCCTGCCTAGGCCCCCCCACCCACCGACGCCCCCCGCAGGCTCTCCTTCCCAGGTCAGCCGTTTTCCCCACCAGCGCAGTCTAGGGGTGACGAAGATGCCATGGAGATCGAAGCCACGCACCCGGAGTCACAGACGCCCGAGCCTCCACTGGAGTCACTACCGAGGCTCAGACGATCATAGAGGACGACCAGGGCCCCCGATCGACTGATTGCTTCATTTTACCTGTCATCAGTAAATATAAAACACCAAATGTACATAGCTACCAGACTTGTAAATAGTTACGGTACCTCCATAACTAATTATACCATGTTGTTATGTTTTGTAGTTGCTGGCCACCCCCCCGCCGGACTTTTTTTTAACAGGGGGTGAATGTGGTATTATAGGTATTATGGTACCTGAGAGGCTGAAGTACCATTGGTAGAACCTATATGCTTGCCATTGGCTAGAGTGCATAATAGCTCCGCCGTGATAGACGGGGTATAAGAACCCCTGCCGTCCCAGCAGCCCTCATTCTGGACCTGAGCTGTTGGGGGAAACATCTAGCTTATTAAAGCCTTCAGTTGTACTACAACCTCGTTTCAGTAGTCATTGATCGTGCATCACCCTATAAACAGACTGCCAAATCTTTTAATCCCTGCTTGCCACCACCCCCGAAACCTCACATCCAAACCCCCCCCCCCCCCCCCGTGCAAACCTATGGCTGTTGCAGATTGGTGCCCACACCGAGGCACATCTCCAGTCCCATATGGTGCCTCCACTGCTCCACTGCCCCACACCCTTAGGGCCGACACCACCACTAGGCTCACGGAGTACCTGACCGGCAAGAACAGCAGAGATGCCGACAACGAAGCCCTTAAACCCGTTCCCCTACACAATGCCACCTCCATCCAACGCCGCGCCGACCGCTCCCTCACGATCCATTTCCTAACCATAGCAATATTTGTCAACTGGTAGTAATTCATCATGTTCGGCAGTGCCAAACGTCCCCCTGCCAACGACAGAGGCAGCACATCCCACCTTTTGAAATCCACTTTTATCTGCTCCACCTGCCGGGCCAGGTCCAGATTGTGCAGCTGCTCCCAGCCCCGAGTAACCTGGATACGCAAAACTGTAAAGCTCCCTGCTCTTCCCCATATTCAACTTGTATGCCTAAAACCGACCAAATTCCTCTAAAATCCCCGTGATGCCACTGACACTGCCCAATGGGTTTGAAATACATAACAACATGTTGTCCGTATACAATGAGACCCTGTGCTCGATGCCCCCCCCCCTCCCCCGCTCGTGTGTTCTCGCACCTAAAGTGGTTAAAGGCTGACGCAGCCATGCTACAGGAGACGCACCTAAAACTTGCGGATCAAACAAGATTGAGAAAAGGGTGGGTGGGTCAGGTGTTCCATTTGGGGCTGGATTCAAAGACCAGAGGAGTAGCAATCCTGGTCAACAAACAGGTGGCTTTTGAGGCAAGGAGTATTGTAGCTGACAAAGGGGGCAGATACATAATTTGTGGATAGCACAATCGCTTCACAGCTCCAGGGTCCCAGGTTCGATTACGGCTTGGGTCACTGTCTGTGTGGAGTCTGCACATCCTCCCGTGTGTGCGTGGGTTTCCTCCGGGTGCTCCGGTTTCCTCCCACAGTCCAAAGATGTGCAGGTTAGGTGGATTGGCCATGATAAATTGCCCTTAGTGTCCAAAATTGCCCTTAGTGTTGGGTGGTGTTACTGGGTTATGGGGATAGGGTGGAGGTGTTGACCTTGGATAGGGTGCTCTTTCCAAGAGCTGGTGCAGACTCGATGGGCCGAATGGCCTCCTTCTGCACTGTAAATTCTATGATAATTCTATGATAATGGTTAGCGGGAAGCTGCAGGGGACTCGGGTGGTGCTAGTGAACGTTTACGCCCCGATCTGGGACGACGTGAAATTCATGAGACGCACGCTGGGTAAAATTCCGGACTTAGACTCACACAATCTGATTATGGGGGGGTGACTTTAACACAGTCATAGACCCTGTATTGGACCGGTCAAACCCCAGGTCGGGAAAGCGGCCAGCGGTGGCGAAAGAACTGAGGGGATTCATGGAACAGGTGGGGGGCGTAGACCCATGGAGATTCGCCCGGCCAAGGGCGAAGGAGTTCTCTTTTTTTTCCCACGTGCACAAAGTTTATTCCCATATAGATTTCTTTGTGATGAGCAGTGCGTTAATCCCTAGGGTGGAGGGGACAGAATACTCGGCCATTGCAGTCTCCGACCATGCTCCGCACTGGGTGGATTTGAGTCTTGGGGAGGAGAGAGGTCAGCCCCCACTATGGAGGCTAGATGTGGGGCTGCTGGCAGATGATGAGGTTTGTGGGCGGATAAGGAGGAACATTAAAAATTACTTGGAAACTAATGATATGGGGGAGGTAGTGGCGTCCAGGGTGTGGGAGCCCCTGAAGGCAGTTATCAGAGGGGAGTTAATCTCGATCGGATCCCATAGAGAGAAGAAAGAAAGAGCAGAGAGAGAAAGGCTAGTAGAGGAGATACTCAGAGTAGACAGGAAGTACGTGGAGACCCCCGAGACGGGGCTACTGAAAGAGCGCCGGAGGCTGCAGGCGGAATTCAACCTGCTGACCACAGGGAAGGCGGTAGCACAGCTGAGGAAGGCCAAAGGGGCTGTCTACAAATATGGGGAGAAAGCGAGTAGAATGCTGGCTCACCAACTTCGCAAGAGGAGGGCAGCCTGGGAAATTGGGGAAGTGCAGGATAAGGAGGGCAACATGGTCATGGACCCAGAGGGAGTGAACAAAGTCTTTAGAGCATTTTACTGTAAATTGTATGAGTCAGAGCCACCGCCGGGAGGGGAAGGGATGAAGCAATTCATGGACCAACTTAGGTTTCCAAGGTGGGAGAGGATCTGGTGGAGGGACTGGGGGCCCCGATAGAGCTGGAGGAAATTGTAAAGGGTCTAGGGAACAAACATGCAGTCGGGCAAGGCCCCGGGGCCGGACGGCTATCCTGTAGAGTTCTACAAGAAATTTTCGGAGCTGCTGAGCCCACTCCTGCTAAGGACCTTTAATGAGGCCAAAGAGAGGGGGACCCTCCCCCCAACAATGTCACAGGCTTCGATTTCACTCATCCTCAAACGAGAGAAAGATCCGCTACAGTGTGGGCCCTATAGACCGATATCGCTCCTGAACGTAGACGCCAAACTGCTGGCCAAGATCTTGGCTGCTAGAATTGAGGACTGTGTCCCTGGGGTGATAGGCGAGGATCAGACAGGCTTCGTCAAGGTCAGGCAAATGAACTCCAATGTACGGGGGCGCCTAAACATCATCATGGTGCCCTCAGAGGGAGGGGAGGCAGAAGTAGTGGCGGCGATGGACGCAGAGAAAGCCTTTGACCGGGTGGAATGGGAATACCTGTGGGAAGCGCTAAGAAGGTTCGGATTCGGTGGGGGATCATAGGTTGGGTCCAGCTACTCTGCCAGGCCCCCGTGGCAAGTGTGTGCACGAACAGGGTGAGGTCGGAATACTTTAGGCTCCACCGGGGGACGAGGCAGGGGTGCCCCCTCTCCCCGTTATTATTTGCCCTTGCGATAGAGCCACTGGCTACAGCGCTGCAGGCTTCAAAGAACTGGCAGGGGTCGTTTCGGGGGGGAGGAGCATCAGGTCTCGCTCTATGCGGATGATCTGCTCCTGTACGGACCCACTAGAGGGGATGGGGGAGGTCATGCAGATTTTGAGGGACGTTGGCAATTTCTCGGGGTACAAATTAAACGAGAAGAAAAGCGAGATGTTCGTGATCCAAGCTAAAGGGCAGGAGAAGAGACTGGGAGAGCTTCCGCTTAGGATGGTCGAGAAGGACTTTCGATACGTAGGCATACAGGTGGCTCGAAAGTGGGATGCCCTCCACAAGCTTAATCTATCTCGGCTGGTAGAGCAGATGGAGGGGGACTTCAAAAGGTGGGACATGCTCCCGCTATCTCTAGCGGGGAGGATGCAGACCGTTAAGATGACGGTCCTCCCCAGATTCCTGTTCGTCTTCCAGTGCCTTCCCAGCATCATCCCTAAGTCCTCCTTTAAGTGGGTGAACAAGATCATCTCGGGATTCGTATGGGCAAATAAGACCCCGCAAGTAAAGAGACTGTACCTGGAGCGCAGGGGTGGGGGGGGGGGGGGGGGGGGGGGATGGCGCTGTCAAACTTTTGCAGCTACTATTGAGCGGCTAACATAGCCATGATTAGGAAATGGGTATTGGGGGAGGGGTCGATGTGGGAGCGGTTAGAGGCGGCCTCATGTGAAGGTGCCAGCGTAGGGGCACTTGTAATAGCACCTCTGCCGTTCTCACCAGCCCGCTACTCCTCTAGTCCGGTGTTGGTGGCACCATTAAAGATCTGGGATCAGTGGAGAAGACACAGGAGGGTGGAGGGAGCCTCAGTCTGGGCCCCGATATGCAACAATCACAGATTTGTCCCAGGCAAGATCGATGGAGGGTTCCAAAGCTGGCATAGGGCAGGCATTAAAAGGATGGGGGACCTGTTCGTGGACGGGACCTTTCTCAACCTGAAAGCGCTTGAGGAGAAATTCAGTTTGCCCCCTGGAAACGCTTTCAGATACCTTCAGGTACGCGCCTTCCTCAAAAAACAGGTGGTGACATTTCCGCTGCTACCCCCACGCAGGATACAGGATCGGGTGGTCTCCTGCACCTGGGTGTCATGATATTCAGATAAACATCATGGTGCAAACATACATACACACTGATGGACAGATCAACGGACCAATCAATACACACACAACACCACAGCCAATCACAGGCAAGAACATACACACTATAAAATGGGGAACACTTCCCGCTGATTCCAGCACGAGACAGCTCAGGGCACAGAGCTCACAGCAAGCCACTCAGACATTCACCATGAGCCGAGTGCTTCTCCAAGGTAGTGTTAGGGCTAGGTCCACAGGTTAGAGGGTAGTGAACGAACCACAGGAACCAGTTTACAGATGTTAATATTGTTAGTAATAAATGTGAGTTGTACCATCCGCAACCGTGTTGGTTCATCTGTTTGGCAGAGCACCCAACACGACATAGTACCAGGATTGGAACCCAGTACCTGTGAGACCTACCTACACATCTTTAGGAATCCGCCATCCTGCGCCATGGACACCATCAGCCCGCCACAGCCGCTCCAAATCGCTGGTAACCTCGGCGTCAACTGGGAGCTGTTTAAACAGCGCTTCCAGCTCTTCCTAGAAGCCACAGAAAGGGAGAATGCTTCGGACACCAGGAAAATTGCCCTCCTCCTCTCCACGGCAGGGCAACACGCCATCCACATCTACAACTCCCTGGTGTTCGCGGAAGGTGAGGACAAGATGAAGTACAAGACGGTCCTTCTCAAACTCGAGCAACACTTCAGCGTCGAGGGAAATGAGAGTTTCGAGAGGTATCTCTTCCAGCAGCGCCTGCAGGGTAAGGATGAGCCCTTTCAATCTTTCCTTACACACCTCTGCATCCTCACGCAGTCCTGCGGTTACGAGGCCACCTCCGATTCCATGATTAGGGACCAGATAGTTTTTGGGGTCACCTCGGGCACCCTACGCCAGCAGCTCCTCAAAATTAAAAGCCTCACCCTAGCCACCGCCATCGAAGCCTGCGTCCTCCATGCAAACGCGACCAGCCGCTACTCCCAATTCCAGGCGGCCGAATCGGCACGGCAGGGATCCTATGCGGCCGAATCGGCAGGGCAGGGGTCCTTCGAGGCCGAGCGGGTCCAGGCGATTGAGTTACTCCCAGCCCGCGGCCCGGACGAAGGCGGCCATTTCGCGCGCTTTCCGCGGCCTCCCATACGCGCCAAAAGAGACGTTGATGCAGAGGGACGTGATGCGCAGGCGCGCTCTACGCAGGACCGAACTGCGCATGCGCGATGACGCAACAAATGCCATGACGTCCCGACGTGCGGCAACTGCGGATCCGCACATTTAAAACGGCAATGTCCGGCAAAGAACCGACAATGCCTCCGCTGTGGCAAGATGGGCCACTACACTGCCTGCTGTCGAGCAGCTCAACCTGCCAACGCTTCCCAATTCCGATAGCCTCACAGGGACGTGCGGACAATTCAGCCTCCGTACTCCGAGTCATCCCCAGATGATATACAAACCGGTGATACAGACGAGCGGGAAGCCTTCCGCGTTGCGGTCATTGACAGGAACCGGATGTCTCCAAGCAGGACCCACCAGCCGATGCCAGTGAACAGTGTCAATCCGGGTGATGAATGGTGTGCCAACCTAATGGTCAACCACTCACATTCCGTTTGGACACTGGTGCCTCCGCCAACCTAATAGCATGGTCAGCCTTCTACGTCTTGAAGGTCAGACCACCAATTCGGCCATCCCGTTGTAAGATGGTCGACTACAACGGAAACGTTATCCCGGCCATGGGATCCTGCCAGCTCCAGGTGACACACAACACACACACGGCCACACTCTCATTCGAAATAGTTGGGTCATCGAAGGACTCCGTGCTAGGCGCACAGGCATGCAAGGTTCTCCACCTCGTTCAACGGGTACACGCTCTGTCTCCAGAAGGCACATCAGACTTTCCGGATGCAGAATTTAGGGCACAGCTCCACTCGCTCCTTGCCCACAACCAGGAGGCATTTGAGGGCATGGGCACACTGCCCTATACCTACAGATTACAGCTCAAACCGGATGCCACCGCAGTCATTCACGCACCTCGCAGAGTCCCAGCACCACTCAAAGATCACCTCAAGCAGCAGCTGCAGGATCTCCAGGACCAAGGCGTGCTATCCCGGGTCACGGAGCCCACGCCATGGGCCAGCTCCATGGTATGTGTTAAGAAGCCCTCTGGCGAACTCCGGATCTGCATTGACCCAAAAGACCTGAACAACAACATAATGAGGGAACACTACCCCATACCCAAACGGGAAGAGATCACGAGTGAAATGGCCCGGGCTAAAATTTTCACAAAGCTTGATGCCTCGAAGGGCTTTTGGCAGATTCAGCTGGATCAGTCCAGGAGGAAGCTGTGCACCTTCAACACTCCTTTTGGCAGGTTCTGCTATAACAGAATGCCGTTTGGCATCATCTCGGCATCCGAAGTATTCCACAGAATTATGGAACAGATGACGGAGAGCATCGAAGGGGTGCGCGCCTATGTCGACGACGTCATCATCTGGTCCACCACACCACAGGAGCAGATCAGTCGTCTCCAGCGTGTCTTTACCCGGATATGGGAACATGGCCTGCGCCTCAACCGAGCCAAGTGTTCTTTCGGACAAACTGAGCTAAAGTTTCTGGGGGACCACATATCCCGGTCAGGAGTGCGTCCGGATGCGGACAAAGTGAGCGCCATCACAGCCATGCCGCAGCCGGCAGACAAGAAAGCAGTGCTACGCTTCCTAGGCATGGTCAACTTCCTGAGGAAGTTCATTCCTAACCTTGCCTCCCACACAATAGCTCTTCGCCACCTAGTAAAGAAGTCCACGGAGTTCCAGTGGCTGCCCGCACACCAGAAGGAATGGGAGGAGCTCAAAATTAAGCCACCACAGCCCCGGTATTGGCGTTCTTCGACACCTCTCGTGATACGAAGACCTCGACTGATGCCAGACAGTCCGGCATTAGGGCGGTACTCCTGCAAGGGAGTCATCACCTGTCCATCACCTGTACACTGCATCATGGGCCCCGGTCGCCTATGCCTCGCGGGCCATGGCCTCCACAGAACAGCGCTATGCGCAGATTGAGAAGGAGTGCCTGGGTTTGTTAACCGGCATAGACAAGTTCCACGACTACGTGTATGATCTCTCCCAATTCACCGTGGAAACCGACCATCGCCCCCTGGTCAGCATTATACATAAGGACCTGAACGAGATGACCTCTCGCCTCCAGCGCATTCTGCTCAAGCTCCGGAGGTAAGACTTCCAACTGGTCTACACCCCGAGAAAGGACCTCATCATTGCGGATGCCCTATCCAGAGCAGTGAGCACACCGCCCGATTCGGAGGGGTTCATCTGTCAGGTCGAAGCGCAGGTGGCCTTCACATCGGCAAATCTGCCAGCTGATGATTCAAGTCTGGCCCGTATTCGCCGGGAGACTGCGGCTGACCCCCTTCTGCAACGTGTGATGCACCACATGACGGGATGGTGGCTCAAAGGACAGTGCCCACAATTCTACAATGTCCGGGATGACTTGGCCGTCATTGACGGTGTCCTCCTAAAGCTGGACCGGATTGTGATTCCACACAGCACAGGTTGGTCCTTGACCAACTGCACGAAGGTCATCTGGGGGTTGAGAACTGCAGACGGAGGGCCCGAGAAGCTGTATAGTGGCCGGGCATCAGCGATGACATTGCCAACATGGTGCTCAACTGCCCCACCTGCCAAAGGTTTCAGCCGCGCAACCCCCTGAGACGCTTCAGCCCCATGAGTTGGTAACGTCCCCCTGGGCGAAGGTGGGTGTGGATCTTTTTCATACACTTGGCAGGGACTGCGTCATAATCATAGATTACTTTTCGAATTTTCCAGAAGTCATACGCCTACACGATTTGACATCGTCCGCTGTCATCAGGGCATGCAAAGACACCTTCGCTCGCCATGGCATTCCGCTTACTGTCATGTCGGACAATGGGCCCTGTTTTGTAAGCCAAGAATGGTCTTCTTTTGCTGCTTCGTATGGCTTCACACATGTGACGTCCAGCCCTCTGCATCTCCAGTCCAATGGCAAGGCGGAAAAGGGCATTCACATCGTCAAGCGGCTCCTCTGCAAGGCTGCTGATGCCAGTTCGGATTTCTGCTTAGCCCTGCTGGCCTATCTCTCGGCCCCACTAGCCACTGGCTTCTCACCAGCCCAGCTGTTGATGGGTCACGCCCTCAGGACCACTATGCCATCCTTCTGGTCCCTACACCCAACTATGCTCCAGTACTGCAACGGATGCGACAGCAGCGTGCTCAGCAGAAGGTGGCACATGACACTCGGGCAACTGATCTTCCTGCTCTGGTGCCTGGAGACAACATCCGCATCCACCTACCAGAGTGTGGCTGGTCGGTAACTGCCGAAGTTCTCCGACGCGTGGCTCCCCGCTCGTTCCTGGTTCGCATGCCTGATGGCTCCATTCGCATGCACAATCGCCGGGCTCTTCGCCTGCTTCCGTGCTCGCTACGTGATCATACACCGGTGCCACGCCCTCCTGTTGTTCCTGATGTCGACTTCGTGGAGCTTCCTGCCACCATGCCCATTCCTCTGTCGCCTGTGGCCAGGCCCATTCCTCAGCCCCTGGATCCTGACCCACTCTTGAGGCGGTCAACCCGAATTCGTCGCCCACCTACTAGGCTGGACTTAGGAGCCTGTTTGAACATTGGACTCACTAACGTATTATGCCACAATGTTAATATGTTTCTCTTTTTGTCGTTACAGGAGTTTGTTTTGATGCTTGATGTTTACACTTGTTTTGTTTATGGTACAACCTCGTTGCTATGTTGCACCTGACACCTTCCTATGTATATAGTTTAGCGTCATGTACATGTTGTAGATGTTGCACACACACACATTCAGCTGCACTCAGTACACATCTATATTTATTACCACATAGGCACATATTCTTGTAAAAAAGGGGGATGTCATGATATTCAGATAAACATCATGGTGCAAACATACATACACACTAATGGATAGATCAATGGACCAATCAATACACACACAACATCACAGCCAATCACAGGCAAGAACATACACACTATAAAACGGGGAACACAACACTTCCCGCTGATTCCAGCAGGAGACAGCTCAGGGCACAGAGCTCACAGCAAGCCACTCAGACATTCACCATGTGCTGAGTGCTTCTCCAAGATAGTGTTAGGGCTAGGTCCACAGGTTAGAGGGTAGTGAACGAACCACAGTAACCAGTTTACAGATGTTAATATTGTTAGTAATAAAACTGAGTTGTACCATCCGCAACCGTGTTGGTTCGTCTATGTAGCAGAGCACCCAACACGATACTGGGTAGTGGAGAGGAGGATATCAGACATCTACCGGGAACTTCAGGAGGCGGAGCATGCCCCAGTGGAGGAGCTTAAGGGCAAATGGGAGGTGGAGCTAGGTGGGGAGCTGGATGCGGGGCTGTGGGCGGACTCTCTAAACAGGGTCAATTCCTCTTCATTATGTGCCAGGTTTAGCTTAATCCAGTTTAAGGTGGTCCACCGGGCACACATGAAGGCAACCAAGATGAGCAAGCTCTTTGGGGTTGAGGATAAATGTGCGAGGTGTGTGGGAAGACCTGCAGATCATGTCCATATGTTCTGGGCATGCCCGGCTCTTAAGGGATTCTGGCAGGGATTTGCTAAGGCATTGTCCATGATCTTAGGCACGCGGGTGGTGCCAAGTCCAGAGATAGCGATCTTTGGTATGTCAGACGATCCGGGAGTTAAGGAAGCGAAAGAGGCCGACGTATTGGCCTTTGCCTCCCTGGTAGCCCGGAGACGGATCCTTTTAATGCGGAGGGACTCGAACCCCCCGAGTGTGGAGACCTGGCTGGGTTTCTCAGTCTCGAGAAAATAAAGTTTACCTTGAGAGGGTCCATGACGGGGTTCTCTCGGAGGTGGCAGCTGTTCCTCGACTTTCTAGGAGAGCAGTAAAGGTCAGCAGCAGCAGCAACCTAGAGGGGGGGAACTGTTACATAGTATTGTTCCTTTTTCTGTATGTATGGTTAACATTTATTTTGTTATGTTAAATGTTGTTAATGGTTATGCAAAAAATTACGTTTTGATAAAAATTTGAATAAAAATAATTTTTTTTAAAAAATCTCGTGCGGCGTTGTGAACCAGGTAGATCTTGCGAGCGGGGTCTCCCAGCTTTTATCAGCCATGACGTTCCTCGGCGCGCTACTTTTCAGGCACAGCATGGCTGTTCGATCGTGCCCATTATAATTTTTAACCATGGAAAACAAAATGATTCTGCGAGTTTATTCAATGATCTTGTGCAATCCAAACTCCTGCAGCAGCCGGTGAGTGGTCAGGTAACATTCACTTCTGTTTTAAAGCCTCACTGACTTTCCATGTGTCCTTTTTTCCCCTTCCAAGTGCTTGAATATTCACTGGAAGTTGAATGGCAGGGTTTCCAATCCCTTCCTTAATCAACAATTCACCAAGATATCTGTCAGCCAAGCCTCGCTGAACACACACTGCGCTGGCATGAGGAGAAATATAGCAAACCTCAATGGATGCGAATCTTCACTGGAATCTATAAACTTATTTCAATTGCCTAAAATCTCCAGTGCAACTCTCTCAGCTGAATCCAAATTTACATTTTGTACACCTGCTTTTAATTTGAAATCAATCCTTTTGAGAGCTACATTAAACTTTATGGTCTTTTAACAAATTATTAACCAATCATCCTTTGGCATATTTTGGGATTGCTTACTATGTTGGCAAAGACATATTGTTGGCCTATGTTTTCTTAAGAAGGAAGAAAGTTTTTGAATAAAAATGTTTGAAGCCAGACCTTTTAGTGTTTCATAATGAGTATTTTCTAATTGTACTATTGAAGGAGAAATGATCTCACCTGTTTCACCCACTATGCTCGCTGACCTACACTGACCTTTGGTCCAGCAACATTTCGCTTTTTAAGATTCTCATCCTTGTTTTCAAATCCCTCCGTGGCCTCGCTTCACCCCTCCCCCAATGCTACCCCCCCCCCCCCCCCCCCCCCCCCCACATACACATCATCACCCCGTATATCTCCACAATATGTCAAAAAAATGTGCAGGTAACGTGGGGTTACGGAGATAGGGCAGGGAGTGGGCTTAGGTAGAATTCTCTTTCAGAGGGTCGGTACCCTCCTCCAGCCCTACAACAGGCCGAAACCTCTGTGCACCTCAAATTCTGGCCTCTTGCACACCCCTGATTTTAACTGCCCCAGTGTTGGCAGCCATGTCTTCAGCTGTCAAGATCCTAAACTCTGGATTTCCCTCCATAAACTGCTCTCTCTTTACCTCACTTTCCATCTTTAACACACTCAACCTATCTCTTTGACCAAGCTTAGCCTTATGTCCAGATATCTACCCATGTGACGATGCACAAAATTCTGTTTGATATTACTCCTGTCTCTTGTACTTTGTGGTAAACCACTGTATTGTGTTGTACTATTGTACTGTGTCATGAGAATGTCGCTTTAAGAAATGTTTGGCTGCTCATGTTACTGCAGTGATGTCAGAGTGTGGGTGGAGCTGAGCTCTGGTTCTGCTTTTTAGTTTCACTTTGAGAAAAGCTTGGGTGTGTCTCTGTCTTTTTGGTTTCGTTTTTCAGTGTGTTGCAGCTGAAGTCAGCCAAAGCAGCTGTACTGTTGAGCTCTCTGCCCTGAAGGACTATCTCTTAATCATTTGGTGAATTCAGAACTCTAAATGTTTTCAGTACTGAATGTAAACCCTGAGGTGCTTCTGTTTAAAGGTTTGTTAAGTCTTCTGGGTGAAAAGGACAGCATACAGATTACTTAGTGTTGTATTCTTTGGGGGGTGTATTTGATTTACTGGTTGCTAAGATGTTCACAGTTTGTTTTAAAAAGGTTAACTTGAGTTCATAGAATAAACATTGTTTTGCTTTAGAAAATACGTTCCATTTTTGCTGTACCATATCTGTAGAGTGAGCCGTGTGCTCCCCATACCACAATCTATTAACAGTTGTGGGTCAGTTGAACTCCATGATACACTTTGGGATTCTCTAAACACTGGCTCATAACAATTGGGGCTCGACGGGGATAAAAGTCTATCTCTTGGATTGGCTTTGTGAACTTATAGACAGTGAGGGGTGAGCATATTGTGGTTGCTTTTCAGGTGTGGTATTTTAGTTTAAGTAGGGTGTGTGTTGTGGACATTGGCTCTTTCAGAGGCTCAGATGTTTTTGGGGGTGGAGACGGTCACACGCAGTACCTTGCGGACAAAGACGAAAAGCAGACTGTTAGATTTGGCAAAAACATTGCAGTTAACATTACCTGACAAAATGCGAAAAGATGAGGTAATTATGGAGGTGGTTAAGCATTTAAAGTTGCCTGAGATACAGTTTGACTCATTGGAAATGGCAAAAATTCAGTTGCAAATTAAACAAATGGAACATGAGAAAGAATTAAAGCAGCTTGAATATGAAAGAGAGGAAAAAGAGAAAGAAAGAGAGAGAGATAGAGAGGACGAAGAAAAGGAGAGAGAGGAAAGAAACAAAGAAAGAATAGCCCTAGCAGAACAAAAAGAAAAAGAAAGGGAGGTACAGATCAGGGAAAAAGATAAAAAGAGGGAGTTTGAACTTCAGAAAATGGCCATGAAACATGACAGTCAGTTAAAATTGGCAAACGTGAAGAGAAATGTACAGTTGGATGATAGTGATGAGGATAGTGAGAAAGAGCGTCATAGTCGAAGGCGTGGTGGGGAGAGAGAAGGAGGTAGAAGCCTTTTTCATTTAATTTGAGAAGGTAGCTAAACAAATGAAATGGGCACAGGACATGTGGGTATTACTGATTCAAACAAAGCTGGTAGGTAGAGCTAGTGAAGTGTTTGCATCACTACCGGAGGAGGTATCTGGGACGTATGAGGAGGTGAAAAAATCCATCTTGGGTGCATATGAACTAGTGCCTGAAGCCTACAGACAAAGATTTAGAAATTTAAGGAAAGAATTTGGTCAAAAATACATGGAGTTTGAAAGGCTCAAACAGAGTAATTTTGATAGGTGGATAAGGTCTTTGAAAATAGACCAAACATATGAAGCTCTCAGAGAAATTATACTTTTGGAGGAGTTTAAAAATTCAATTCCTGTTGTAGTGAGAACTCATGTGGAAGAGCAGAGGATTAAAACTGCGAGATTATGAATTAGTTCATAAATTAAAGCTTGGTTTCTGACATCAGTTTCAGCCTGTGAGAGATAGAAACTGGGGATATGAGAAATACTCAAGTGGTAAAGGTAAAGGTGATCTGATGGGAGATAATAAGGAGAGTGTACCTCAGATTAAAAAAGAAATCCAGGAGGGTGAAAAAGAAATGAAAAGTTTCAAATATTTTCACTGTAATACACTAGGCCATGTAAAGTCACAATGTTGGTGGTTGAAGAAACTCACTGGGAAGGCTGATGTGGTAAAACAGGATAAGACAGTGGGGTTTGTTAGAGTGGTAAAGGAAAGCCCAAGTGAAGCAAAGGAGGTGCAAAAGATTGTACAGCCTGATCAAGAGGTGAGTATTAAGAAGGTGCCAGATCTCTTTAAAGAATTTACTTGTGTGGGTAAAGTTTACTCATGTGTATCAGGAGGAGTAGGTAAAGAAGTCACAATTTTAAGAGATACGGGAGCTAGTCAATCTTTAATGATAAGAGATGAGGAGATATGTAGTTTGGGAAGAATGCTGCCAGAAAAGGTGGTAATATGTGGAATTCAGGGTGAGAGGAGTAGCGTTTCATTATGTGAGGTAAGGTTGGAAAGTCCAGTGAAGAGTGGTGAAGTTGTGGTAGGAGTAATAGAGAAACTATCTTGTCCAGAAATACAATTTATCTTGGGTAATGATATAGCTGGATCACAAGTGGGAGTGATGCCTAATGTGGTTGATAAGCCAGTGGAAAATCAGAGAACTGAAGTGTTGAAGAACGGATATCCTGGGATTTTTCCGGATTGTGTAGTAACAAGGTCGCAAAGTCACATGTTAAGACAAGAGGAGAAATCAAAGAGTGAAGATGAAGTCGAAGTGCAATTGTCAGAAACGATTTTTGATTAGATGGTTGAAAAAGAACAAGAACAGGTGGAGGATGAGGCAGATATTTTTAGTTCAGGAAAATTGACGGAGTTACAACAAAAAGATATAGAAATAAAACGGATGTATCAGAAAGCATACACGGAAAAGGAATCTGCGTGTATACCAGAGTGTTATTACCGTAAAAGTGATGTCTTGATGAGAAAATGGAGACCTTTATATATGCAGGCGGATGAAAAGTGGGCAGAAGTTCATCAAGTAGTATTGCTGGTAGGGTATAGAAAGGAGGTGTTGCGAGTTGCACATGAGGTACCAGTGGGAGGTCATTTGGGAATAAGGAAAACTCAAGCTAAAATCCAGAAACATTTTTATTGGCCTGGACTACATAAAGATGTAGTTAAAATTTGTCAATCATGTCACACATGTCAAGTGATAGGGAAACCTCAGGCAGTGATGAAACCAGCGCCCTTAATACCCATTCCAGCATTTGAGGAACCTTTTACAAGGGTCCTAATTGATTGCGCAGGACTGCTTCCTGAAACAAAAAGTGGGAATCAATATCTTTTGACTATAATGGATGTGTCTACTAGGTTTCCAGAGGCCATTCCAGTACGTAATATTACAGCTAAAAAGATTGTGGAGGAGTTACTTAAATTCTTTACTAGATATGGACTACCCACAGAAATACAATCGGATCAAGGATCAAATTTTACCTCGAGGTTATTCAAAGAAGTAATGGATAGCTTAGGAATAAAACAATTTAAATCAACTGTGTACCATCCAGAATCGCAGGGAGCGTTACAAAGGTGGCATGAGACATTAAAGACAATGTTGAGGGTTTATTGTCAAGGTTATCCAGAGGATTGGGATAAAGGAACTCCATTCGTACTGTTTGCAATTAGGGATGCACCTAAATGAGTCAACCAAATTTAGTCCTTTTGAACTAAGTTTTGGTCATGAGGTAAGAGGACCACTTAAATTGTTTAAGGAAAAATTGGTGAGTGAGAAATTGGAAATTACATTATTGGATTACGTGTCAAATTTTAGGGAATGATTGAACAGAGCAGGTGAATTGGCTAGACAACATTTGAAAGTTGCACAAAATGTGATGAAACGGGTCGCGGACAAGAGATCCAAAATTCATCGTTTTGCCAGTGGAGATAAAGTTTTAGTGTTGTTTTCAGTGGTAGGTGAGCCTTTAAAAGCTAGGTTTTGTGGACCGTATCAGATTGAAAGGAAATTAAGTGAGGTGAATTATGTGGTAAAAACACCAGAGAGAAGGAAGACTCACCGAGTGTGTCATGTGAATATGCTTAAAAGGTACTTTGAAAGGGAAGGAGAGAAAAAGGAGGAGGTTTTAATGATTCTAACTCAAAGTGACAAACCAAATCCAGATGACTGAATTTGACATACCTCAAATTAAATTGGAAAATGAGGATGTTGTTAAAAATTGGGATAAATTATTGAGTTATCTTCCAGAGGAAAAACGAACTGACCTGAAAGAGTTATTGATATCACATGGGCAAGTTTGTGGAGATAAATTGGGTAGTACTAAAATGGCTATACATGATGTAGATGTGGGAAATGCTGCTCCAATCAAACAACATCCATATAGACTTAATCCTTTAAAATTGGCACAGGTTAACAAAGAGATTGAAAGTATGCTTAAAAATGGCATAATTGAAGTGGGTTGCAGCCAATGGAGCTCACCCATAGTGATGGTACCAAAACCAGATGGTACCCACCGGTTGTGTGTGGACTATAGAAAGGTTAATGCAGTTACAAGAACGGACTCTTATCCTATCCCACGTTTGGAGGATTGCATTGAGAAAGTGGGACAGTCCGCTTTTATTTCCAAATTGGATTTACTTAAAGGTCACTGGCAGGTACCTTTATCCGAAAGGGCGAAGGAGACTTCAGCTTTTGTGACTCCAAATGGTATACACCAATTCAAAGTTATGACATTTGGCATGAAAAACGCCCCAGCCACATTTCAATCTGGTGATTTTCAGCCAGACATGGACAGAACATTTAAAACATCTGATAGAGTTATTCAATCGACTTCAGGAGGCGGGTTTGGTGATAAACCTAGCCAAAAGTGAATTTAGAAAAGACCAAGTCACTTTCCTTGAGGAGTTTTCGATACCATCGAGACAAAGGTAAATAATCCGATTTCTTGGCATGAGTGGATTTGATCGAACATTCGTGCAGAGGTTTTGTAGCGTGATTGCTCCATTAATGGACTTGCTGAAGAAACGTCAAAAATTTCAATGGACAACGGACTTTCAACAGGCATTTAACGGCCTGAAAGCTATGATAACCAATGCTCCTGTGTTGGAGAATTGCAAAGGACTCTGTGATCAGATTGAACTAAAGTATCTGACTTTATAGAGAAATGCCGAGGCGTAGAGTAATGGACGGATCGTGCAGAGACCTTCTTGTTCAAAGAGACTGTCAATCATGAAGGATTTCAGTTGGAGGAAGAAAAACGAAAAAAAAATGGACTAAATTATACCTGTTTGCGTGTGTTGTTTTTTGCAACAATAAAGTATATTTACTGTGTGCTTTTCTTAAAGGATGGTGAAAAGGTGAAAAATGAAACCATCTTAAAGTTGATGGTTTTTTTTTTTTTCTTGGGGGGAGGTGTCATGAGAATGTCGCTTTAAGAAATGTTTGGCTGCTCATGTTACTGCAGTGATGTCAGAGTGTGGGTGGAGCTGAGATCTGGTTCTGCTTTTTAGTTTCACTTTGAGAAAAGCTTGGGTGTGTCTCTGTCTTTTTGGTTTCGTTTTTCAGTGTGTTGCAGCTGAAGTCGGCCAAAGTAGCTGTATTGTTGAGCTCTCTGCCATGAAGGACTACCTCTTAAACATTTGGTGAATTCAGAACTATAAATGTTTTCAGTATTGAATGTAAACCCTGATGTGTTTCTGTTTTAAGGTTGGTTAAGTCTTCTGGGTGAAAAGGACAGCATACAGATTACTTAGTGTTGTATTCTTTGGGGGGTGTATTTGATTTACTGGTTGCTAAGGTGTTCAGGTTGTTTTAGAAAGGTTAACGAGTTCATAGAATAAACATTGTTTTGCTTGAAAAAATACTTTCCATTCCTGCGGTACCATACTTGTAGAGTGGGCCGTGTGCTCCCCATACCACAATCTATTAAAAGTTGTGGGTCAGGTGAACTCCATGATACACTTTGGGGTTCTCTAAACACTGGCCCAAAACAATTGTTACATGCCTGGGCTTGTCCCTGCTGGCTCTGAACCACTGTACTATATAATATGTGTATTGTGGTAAACTGCCACTGTATTATATGTAATGTGGTAAACCACTGCCTGCTGGTTCCACCTCCCTTCGGGCTCGGTATAAAGGTGGCTAGTCTCCGCCGCTGCCTCAGTTCGGGATCCGAGGCCAGGAGGCTTTCTGTTTAGTTTATAGATTTCATAGAATTTACAGTGCAGAAGGAGGCCATTCGGCCCATCGAGTCTGCGCCGGCTCTTGGAAAGAGCACCCTATCCGAGGTCCATACCTCTACCCTATCCCCATAACCCAGTAACCCCACCCAACACTAATGGCAATTTTGGACACTAAGGGCAATTTATCATGGCCAATCCACCTAACCTGCACATCTTTAGACTGTGGGAGGAAACCGGAGCACCCGGAGGAAACCCACGCACACACGGGGAGGATGTGCAGACTCCGCACAGACAGTGACCCAAGCCGGAATCGAACCTGGGACCCTGGAGCTGTGAAGCAATTGTGCTATCCACAAGGCTACCGTGCTGCCCTAGTTTAGTTTCCGTTACGTTCACTACTCGTTTTGTGTTCATTGATGGCACATCAGAATTGTATAAATGTGGAACCTCCGGGTGCGATGATGGCCAGCTAAGCCGCACGTTTCGGCAGCTCCCGTTGGAACGGACTTTTGGGCTCTTGATAAGAGCCCCAACGGCAATTTTAAACGGCCAAAATCACTGTGCGGTGAAATAGAAGGGAATCCCCCCGGACGTTGATGGACAAAGGAGAGGATAGTGGCAGGATTGCAGTGGATCCTTCGGAGCAGCGGCAAGGATGGGAAGCTCGAAGCAAGATGGCGTCGAAAGGTGGCAGTTCGATATGGGGCCCGGAGCAACAAGAGTTCCTGCGGCGCTGTGTGGAAGAGCTGAAGAAGGAGGTGTTGGCCCCGATGCTACAGGCGATTGAAGGGCTAAAGGAGGTGCAGAGGACCCAGGAGCTGGAGCTTCGGGTCGTGAAGGCAAAGGCTGCTGAAAATGAAGATGAAATTCAGGCCCTGGTGGTGAAGACAGAGATGCACGAGGCGCAGCACAAGAGGTGTGTGGAGCGGTTGGAAGCCCTGGAGAATAATTCGATGAGGAAGAATCTAAGAGTCTTAGGTCTTCCCGAGGGCGCAGAGGGGGCAGACGTCGGGGCATATGTGAGCACGATGCTTCACTCGCTAATGGGATCGGAGGCCCCGACGGGCCCTTTGGAGGTGGAGGGAGCTTATCGAGTTATGGCGCGAAGACCGAGAGCTGGAGAAATACCTCAAGCTATAGTGGTGAGGTTTCTCCGCTATAATGACAGAGAGATGGTCTTAAGATGGGCGAAGAAAACTCGGAGCTGCAGGTGGGAGAACGCGGTGATCCGCGTATACCAGGATTGGAGTGCGGAGGTGGCGAGAAGGAGGGCAAGTTTCAACCGGGCCAAGGCGGTGCTTCACAAAAAGAAGGTGAAATTTGGAATGCTGCAACCGGCGAGACTGTGGGTCACATACCAAGGGACGCACCACTACTTTGAGACGGCAGAAGAGGCGTGGACATTCATCGTGGACGAGAAGCTGGAATAGTCTGGCGAGAGAAAGAGCTTCTCAGCTTCTGGGGCAAAGTGGTGGGGTGACTATGTGGGACGAGGAAGGGGGGGGGCAATGATTTTTCAATTGTTAACTCTTTAATCCTGTAAATTTTCTCTCTTCCCCTCGTTTGGGGGGGGGGGGGGTAGTATGAGGATCTGTGGGCGCCGGTGGGTAGGAAAGCGGGGCTGAGTGGGAAACGCGGGCCTCGTTCCCGCACTATGGTAATTAAGGCGGGAACAGGGACGCAGGAAGGTGGGGGCCTCGCACAGTGAGAGGCAGAGGGCAAACGGGGAAGCCGAGGTCAGCCAGAGTTCGCTGACTTCTGGGAGCAACATGGGGGGGTGTAATTACGCTAGAGGGGGATCTAGCGGAGGGGGGGGCGGGGAGGGAGCTAACTGGGTTGCTGCTGCTAAGGGGAAGGGGGAGCTGTTATGGGGCGGGGTGGTCGAGGCGGGGGGGCACCGTCGGTGGGATATACGGGTACGTGGGAACCGGGTGAGGAGCTGGGGTAAAAAAGGGGATGGCTAGTCGACAAGGGGGGGGGGGGTAAAGAGCCCCCCAACCCGGTTGATCACGTGGAACGTGAGAGGGCTGAATGGGCCGATTAAAAGGGCGCGGGTACTCACGCACCTAAAGAAATTAAAGGCAGATGTGGTTATGTTGCAGGAGACGCACCTGAAATTGACAGATCAGGTCAGACTACGTAAAGGATGGGTGGGACAGGTGTTTCATTCGGGTTTGGATGCGAAGAATAGGGGGGGTGGCTATTTTAGTGGGGAAATGGGTACTGTTTGAGGCAAAGACCATAGTGGCGGACAGTGGGGGTAGATATGTGATGGTGAGTGGCAGACTGCAAAGGGAGGCGGTGGTTCTGGTGAACGTATACGCCCCGACCTGGGATGATGCAAACTTCATGAGGTGTATGTTGGGGCGTATCCCAGACCTGGAGGTGGGAAAGTTGGTAATGGGGGGAGATTTCAATACAGTGCTTGATCCAGGGCTGGACCGGTTGAGGTCCAGGACCGGGAGGAGGCCGGCAGCGGCCAAGGTGCTTAAGGACTTCATGGAGCAGATGGGAGGAGTAGATCCTTGGAGATTTATCAGACCTAGGAGTAAGGAGTTCTCATTCTTCTCCCATGTTCACAAGGTATATTCACGGATAGACTTTTTTGTCCTGGGAAGGGCACTGATTCCGAAGGTGACAGGGACGGAGTACACGGCCATAGCCATCTCGGACCACGCTCCACACTGGGTAGATCTGGAGGTAGGAGAGGAAAAGGAACAGCACCCACTCTGGAGAATGGATATGGGCCTGTTGGCGGATGAGGGGATATGTCTAAGGGTGAGGGGGTGTATCAAAAGGTACTTGGAGCTTAATGACAATGGAGAGGTTCAGGTGGGAGTGGTCTGGGAGGCGTTGGAGGTGGTGGTCAGAGGGGAACTGATATCCATAAGGGCACATAAAGGGAAGCAAGAGAGTAAAGAAAGGGAGCGATTGCTGAGAGAACTTCTGAGGGTGGACAGGCAATATGCAGAGGCACCGGAGGAGGGACTGTACAGGGAAAGACAAAGGTTACATGTGGAATTTGACCTGCTGACCACGGGTAAGGCAGAGGCACAGTGGAGGAGGGCACAGTGAGTGCAGTATGAGTATGGAGAGAAAGCGAGTTGGTTACTGGCCCAACAATTGAGGAAGAGGGGAGCGGCGAGGGAGATAGGTGGGGTGAGGGATGAGGAGGGAGAGATGGAACGGGGAGCGGAGAGAGTGAATGGGGTGTTTAAGACATTCTATGAGAGGTTGTATAAGGCTCAGCCCCCGGAAGGGAAGGAGGGAATGATGCATTTCCTGGACCAGCTGGAATTCCCGAAGGTGGAGGAACAGGAGAGGGCGGGACTGGGAGCACAGATGGATGTGGAGGAGGTGGTAAAGGGGATTGGGAGCATGCAGGCGGGGAAGGCCCTGGGACCGGATGGGTTCCTGGTGGAATTTTATAGGAGATATATAGATCTATTGGCCCCGCTCTTGACGAGAACCTTTAATGAGGCCAGGGAAAGGGGGAAGTTGCCCCCAACTATGTCGGAGGCGACAATATCGTTACTTTTGAAGAAGGATAATGACCCGCTGCAGTGTGGGTCCTACAGGCCCATTTCCCTTTTGAATGTAGATGCTAAGCTCCTGGCCAAGGTAATGGCGACGAGGATAGAGGATTGTGTCCCGGGGGTGGTCCATGAGGATCAAACTGGGTTCGTTAAGGGGAGACAGCTGAACACGAACATACGGAGGCTGCTAGGGGTGATGATGATGCCCCCACCAGAGGGGGAGGCGGAGATAGTGGTGGCGATGGATGCCGAGAAAGCATTTGACAGGGTGGAGTGGGACTACCTGTGGGAAGTGTTGAGGAGATTTGGTTTTGGTGAAGGGTTCATTGGATGGGTACAGCTGCTATATAGGGCCCCGGTGGCAAGTGTGATCACGAACAGGCAGAGGTCTGACTACTTCCATCTTTATAGAGGGACGAGGCAGGGGTGTCCCCTGTCTCCGTTACTGTTTGCATTGGTAATTGAGCCCCTGGCCATAGCACTGAGGGGCTCCAGGAAGTGGAGGGGAGTACTCAGGCGAGGAGAAGAACATCGGGTATCATTGTATGCAGATGATTTACTGTTGTATGTTGCGGACCCGGTGGAGGGGATGCCTGAGATAATGCAGACGCTCGGGGAGTTTGGGGAATTCTCGGGGTACAAATTGAACATGGGGAAGAGTGAGTTGTTTGTGGTGCATCCGGGGGAGCAGAGCAGGGGAATAGAGGAGTTACCGCTGAGGAGGGTAACAAAGGATTTCCGGTACTTGGGGATCCAGATAGCCAGGAGTTGGGGAACCTTACATAGGCTTAATTTAACACGATTGGTGGAACAGATGGAGGAGGATTTTAAGAGATGGGACATGGTGCCCCTGTCACTGGTGGGGAGGGTGCAGGCGGTCAAAATGGTAGTCCTCCCGAGATTCCTTTTTGTGTTTCAGTGCCTCCTGGTGATGGTCACGAAGGCTTTTTTCAAGAAGATCGAGAAAAGCGTCATGAGTTTTGTGTGGGCTGGGAAGACCCCGAGAGTGAGGAGGGGGTTCTTGCAGCATAGCAGGGAGAGGGGGGACTGGCACTACCGAGCTTAAGTGAGTACTATTGGGCCGCCAATATTTCAATGGTGTGTAAGTGGATGGGAGAAGGGGAGGGAGCGGCGTGGAAGAGATTGGAGATGGCGTCCTGCAAAGGAACCAGCCTACAAGCACTGGTGACGGCACCGCTGCTGTTCTCCCCGAAGAAATACACCACAAGACCAGTGGTGGTGGCAACACTGAAAATTTAGGGGCAGTGGAGACGGCATAGAGGAATGACGGGAGCCTCGGTGCGGTCCCCGATAAGAAATAATCATAGGTTTGTCCCGGGGAGAATAGATGGGGGATTTGGAGCATGGCAGAGAGCTGGGATTGTGCAACTGAGGGATCTGTTCCTGGACGGGACGTTTGCGAGTCTGGGAGCGCTAACGGAAAAATATGGGTCGCCCCAAGGGAATGAATTTCGATACATGCAACTGAGGTCTTTTGCGAGTCAACAGGTGAGGGAATTCCCGCAGCTCCCAACGCAGGAGATTCAGGATAGAGTGATCTCAGGGACATGGGTGGGGGATGGTAGGGTGTCAGATATATACAGGGAAATGAGAGATGAGGGGGAGAACATGGTGGATGAGCTGAAGGGAAAATGGGAGGAAGAACTGGGGGAAGAGATTGAAGAGGGGCTGTGGGCAGATGCCCTACGTAGGGTAAACTCTTCGTCCTCGTGCGCCAGGCTTAGCCTGATACAATTTAAGGTTTTGCACAGGGCACATATGACCGGAGCAAGGCTCAGTAAATTTTTTGGGGTAGAGGATAGGTGTGGGAGATGCTCGGGAAGCCCAGCAAACCACACCCACATGTTTTGGTCATGCTTGGCACTGCAGGGGTTCTGGGTGGGGGTGGCGAAGGTGCTTTCAAAGGTGGTGGGGGTCCGGGTCGAGCCAGGCTGGGGGCTGGCTATATTCGGGGTTGCAGAAGAGCCGGGAGTGCAGGAGGCGAGAGAGGCTGATGTTTTGGCCTTTGTGTCCCTAGTAGCCCGGCGAAGGATACTGCTTATGTGGAAGGAAGCCAAGCCTCCGGGCGTGGAGACCTGGGTAAACGACATGGCAGGGTTTATAAAACTGGAACGGATAAAGTTTGCACTAAGGGGTTCGGCTCAGGGGTTCACCAGGCGGTGGCAACCGTTCATTAACTACCTCGCAGAACGATAAAGGAAATGGGAAGGTAACAGCAGCAACCCAGGGTGGGGGGGCGGGGGCGGGGAGGGCCCAGGTGGGTCCTCAGGGGTGTTTTTGTAAAGATATTGGTACTTGGTTATGTATATTGAATTGCTGATTTTATTATTTGGGAGCGCTATTATTTTTGTTATGGCAGTTGCCATTTAGTTTATATATTATTTATTTATTTGTTAAAATACGGTCACGGTTATTTATATTGTTTTGCTGTTGTAAAAAGGAGAAAAACCTTTGTACTGTTTTGTTTGGCCAAAAAAGTTGAATAAAATATATTATATTAAAAAAAAAATTGTATAAATGTAAGCTGTTGCTGCAGTCCATTGTTATTTATGATTTTGAGCTGCATCATCAGGATCAATGAAAATAGAGACATGTGAACATTATTCTGGAAACAATTTGCATTGCATAGTTTGGGGCTCATTTACTGCAGTGTTGCTAAAGCACCATGTTGACCTGATTAAGTGTTGGTTATAGAGATGTCGGGGCAATGTATTATGAACTGCAATCTATTCTATTTGCATTTAATTTTCCATACTAATTGTCATATAGTTAGTCTCCAGGTCAGGGAATGGACTGGGAACATTCCTATAAGCATCATGTGCCAAGTTATCCAGGTAATTCCTTTGACAGCAAATGTGTAGGTCCTGCTGCAAGCAAGGAAGGTAATAGTTTAAAGGAAATACTTGGCTATTGCTTTATCTTTTAATTATCTCTCTCATCTCGTCCATTCCAGCACAAAGCTTCTGCATTCATACAATCTGATTATAATCATTTCATTGTGCTAACAAGTTTGCCAGCAGCTGCTTCCTTTCGATCACACGTGGAATAATGGGCGATGATAATGTTTGTCTGGGACGTCTAGAGGCAAAGTTATTCATGACCTTCCAACTATTATCAGCAATCCATGATGTCAGCCATTCCACAGACCTGAGGGTGCGTAAATTTGTGCCAGGTACGTGTAAATTTCTTTCATCCTGTCAGCCAGTGTGGCTTTTATTGTTAACTTATATTTAACATTGTCCAGATGAACGATTTTTCAACTTTCTGGGTGACTGGACCCAGATGTCAACAGCCTGAATCATTTGTATCTACAAAACGTTCTTACTCTGAATGCTTTAAGCAAAGGGGTAAAGTGGAATTTATTCATGTACATTTTAAAATGGAGAAGCTTGTGCTTTGGACTTAATTTATCCATTTGCCTCACCCATCTTGGGTTCAAAAGAAAGGATTTATTTGGCTTCTTTTTGAAGATGAGAATACTTATTTTGTGACCTATCCTTTCAGTAGATTCTGTGCTAATAAAAACTGAAAGTCATGGATAAACTCAGCAGGTCAGGCAGCATCCGTAGAGAGAGAGAAACAGAATATGTTTCCAGGCGGTGGGAGGCAGCGCGCCATTGGCTGGCAGCCGAATTCTCTGCTCCCGCCGATGTCAATGGGAATTCCCATTGAAGCCATCCCACATCGCTGGGATACCCACCGGAGGTGGTGTGCTGCCAGCGGGACCAGAGAATCCCAGCACCAGCGGGTGGCTGGAAAATTCCAGCCTACATTTCGAGTGCATATGACCCTTCTGCAGAACTGAAGAAGGATTGAAACGTGGGTCGGAATTCTCAGGCCCTTGCGATTCACTTTTCCCGCCAACAGCGCACCCCGCCCGCGGGTTTCCCGGCGGTTTCCCATCAAGTGGGGTGACTTCAATGGAAAAACCCATTGACATGTGGCGGGAAGACATCTCGCCGCCAGCGAAGGACATGCCGTGGAGAAACATGTGGCTGAGGAACCGGAGAATCCAGCCCCATAATCAATTCTGTTTAATTTTAGCAGGTTATTTTGTCCATGTCTATCAAGCTTTGAGTCTCGAGGAGAGTGGGTAAAGAAATGGCAGATGGAAGACAATGTTGAAAAGTGTGAGGTTATGAACTTTGGAAGGAGAAATGGAGGCATAGACTAATTTTTAAATGGGGACATGCTTAGGAAATCAGAAGCACAAAGGGACTTGGGAGTTCTTGTATCATGATTTTCTTAAGGTTAATGTGCAGGTTCAGTTGGCAGTTTGGAAGGCAAATGCAAAGTTATCATTCATGACGAGAGGGCTAGAATACAAGGCCAGGGATGTACTTCTGAGGCTATATAAGACTCTGGTCAGACCTCATTTGGAGTATTGTGAGCAGTTTTGGGCCCCGTATCTAAGGAAGGATGTGCTGGCCTTGGAAAGGGTCCAGAGGAGGTTCACAAGAATGATCCCTGGAATGAAGAACTTGTCATATGAGGAACGTTTGAGGACTCTGGAACTGTATTCATTGGAGTTTAGAAGGATGAGAGGGGATCTTATTGAAACTTACAGGATACAGCGAGGCCTGGATAGAGTGGACGTGGAGAGGATGTTTCCACTTGTAGGAAAAACTAGAAGCAGAGGACACAATCTCAGACTAAAGGGACGATCCTTTAAAACAGAGATGAGGAGAAATGTCTTCAGCCAGAGAGTGGTGAATCTGTGGAACTGTTTGCCACAAAAGGCTGTGGAGGCCAAATCACTGAGTGTCTTTAAGGCAGAGATAGATAGGTTCTTGATCAATAAGTGGATCGGGGTTATGGGGAGAAGGCAGGAGAATGGGGATGAACAAAATATCAGCCATGATTGAATGGCGAAGCAGACTCAATGGGCCAAGAGGCCTAATTCTGCTCCTCTATGTCTTATGGTCTTATGATCTTATCGATAGAGGAAATAATAGCTTGAAGAAGTTACTGAACCAGCAAGTTAGTTTCATTGCATTTACATTGGTGCATGAAACTAAAAAATGGAAAAAATATAGGCCCTTTATTTTCATGGAAAAAGCGCTCTAGCTCTTGAATTCAACTGCATCTCTTGTGAAAAGATCTTAGAATCAAACCCAAAATGGACAACATGGGCCTCAACCCATCCACTACTCCATCACTCCCACACATCAATTATCTCAATTGCAGCCTCAATAGCACAAAAACCCTCCTCCAGTCTGCCCCAATTCCTAACTATATGTTAATCCTGTTTGTTTTGAAGGTGACAATAATTGCAGTATTAAAGGTGGTTACTGAAAAGCTTTTCCATATGCCCTGGGAGAGGGTTTTAAAAAAATAAGTTTGTCAAATTTCTTTTCTTGCTTGAGGCTTGTTAATTGCTAAACCCTGAACTGTCCAGCTTTCTGCTCCAAACTAAAACAGCCTGCTTATATCTGTTATCCACACTTTTAAACATCTTGGATCATCTACAGCCACTAAATATGGGTTGCTTAAACAGCAACAATGTGTGCTCATGTTCTTTGCTTGTACTGTTGGGTTTTGTATCTTCAACATACTTAAAATGCCAGTGATGATATCTGCACTCACTTTCCAATATTCAAAGATCAGAGTAAACGTGCAACCAGACGCAATCATTTTTCACAATTTATTTTGAAAGCCATCTCCGAGAGGCCAGAGTCATTAATACTTCATCTCAAATTTGATGTCTTGCTGTCCTTTGATGCATAAATATTTAAATACTTTGTGAAAGATGAGAATAACAAATCTTTTGGGCTGAGGCCAGCAAAAATAGAGCTGAAATACCAATGAGCAGAAATTGTGGAACCCATCAGAATGAGAAAGGTTAACACGCAGCCAGTACACAGATTGCAGATACAAAATGATACTGTTGGTGCTTATATAGGGCCATTTACTCCTTTTGTGCTGTGCCAAGGAGCTGGTCTAGATCATGTGCGTGAGACTCTGGGGCGACCTGTCAAAGCTCATCATCTTTTGGCTTAGAGATCACTGAGCCAAGTCTAACCCCGATATGGGCACAGGCCCACATTATGTGATGCCATGGCACAGGTGGTTGGGCCTTTAACACACCAGCAATATCAAACCATCTGCAACTTTAGGATCTGCTTTCAAATCGCAAAAATTATTTCGTTATCATGATGTGGTAGTCTAATATCATGTAGCTTTGACATCTGCCATTTTGCTTAAAGCTGATATTGGCAGCACATAGTTAGAAATATTATTTTTACATGTCTGGTTAGTTGATTAATATGGGAACAGAATATTTTCTATACTACACTGCGTGCTTCAGCATTTAGAATGTATCCAACATTTTTTTTCAAACCTTGCGATGGTTTCCAAGTATCATTACATTTAATGGACAGTTGTCTGTTATTGAAATCATCCTCTTGGTGTACAGATATATTTAGTTTTGTTGTATAGATGTCTGGCAAAGTTTGTCTGACAATGTTCTCCAATGAAATTGTTCATCTAGTCTTAACTTTTGGCAAAATATAATCGGAAAGCTGTGAAGAACATGTTATAGTGCAGTTGAGTCACATAACTGAAAGAATGGAAGGAGTGCCCCAGAAGGAAAATTGGAGCAGGTATTGCTGAGCACTCACTATTTCCATAATCAAAGATCAAGGGCAGAATTTCTGCCCTGGAGATGGCCGGCGAGGCACGATCAATTTGGCTGGAGACGAAGTTGAATTCAAACTGAGGCTTTATTAGTATCTGCAGTGTGGCCTCCTAAGGCAGCTGACGAAACGGCTGCGAGCTGAAGGCCACGCATATTTACGACCCGGCTCCTGGGCGGAGCGAGCATGCAGGGGCCCAGGTGAACCTATAGTGCAGGTTCTACCGTACAACCCTTAATATAGGAACACAGTGGTTTACCACATTCACCCCCTGTTAAAATTGAGTCCGGCGGGGGTGGTGGATAACTATATACAATTCGCAATCTTTAATATTTACAGAACAGTGAAAAAAAAATGTCTCTGGTAATCCGGCGGGCCGGTCAGACGTTCAGCCGGTCCGGCGCCTTGATCGTCCTCTGGGATCGACGAAGTGGAGCCGGCGATGTTGGTGCTGTCGTGGTCGAAGTTGACTCCGGGAGCGTGCTGAAATCCTCTTCATCAACGGGGGGGGGGGGGGGGGGGGGGGGGGGGGATGGACGGTCCTAGGGGGGGGGAGTGATGGGTAGGCGGGGGAGGGGAGGTTGGCGCCGGGGGCGACGGGGGTGGTGTGGGGGCGGAACCTGCTGGTGCCAGGTCCCAGAGGGAGACGGTATCCTGGCAGCCATCGGGGAATGCCACGTAGGCGTACTGTGGGTTTGCGTGGAGCAGGTGCACCCTATCCACCAACGGGTCCGCCTTGTGGAGCCGCACATGTTTACGGAGAAGCACGAATCCCGGAGCTGTGAGCCAAGTAATACCCCGGATGTGGACTTCCTGGGGAAGGCAAAAAGACGTTCATGCGGTGTACTGTTAGTAGCAGTGCAGAGTAATGAGCGAATGGAATGTAGTGTATCAGGGAGAACCTCTTGCCAGCAGGAGGCCGGGAGATTTCTGGACCCTAGGGCCAGCTGGACGGCCCTCCATACCGTCCCATTTTCCCTTTCTATCTGTCCGTTTCCCCGGGTGTTGTAGCTCGTCGTTCTACTGGAGACGATACCCCTGCTGAGCAGGAACTGGCGTAGCTCATCACTCATGAATGAGGATTCCCTGTCACTGTGGATGTAGGCGGGGAAGCCGAACAGAGTGAAGATAGAATTAAGGGCCTTAATGACGGTGGCAGACGTCATGTCGGGGCATGAGATGGCGAAGGGAAAACGGGAGTATTCATCGATCACGCTGAGGAAATACGTGTGTCGGTCGGAGGAGGGGCGGGGGCCTTTGAAAACCACGCTGAGGTGTTCAAAGGGGCGGGAGGCCTTCACCAGGTGCGCGCGGTCCGGCCGGTAGAAGTGCGGTTTGCACTTCGCACAGACCTGGTAGTCTTGGTGATTGTCTTTACTTCCTCGACGGAGTAGGGCAAATTTCGTGCCTTAATGAAGTGGTACAACCGAGTGACCCCTGGGTGACAAAGGCTGTCGTGCAGGATCCGGAGTCGGTCTACCTGTGCGCTGGCACATGTACCTCGGGATAGGGCATCTGGGGGCTCGTTGAGTTTGCCAAGGTGATACTTAATCGCGTAGCTATAGGTGGAGAGCTCGATTCTCCACCGCAAGATTTTGTCATTTTTGATCTTGCCCCGCTGTGTGTTGTTGAACATGAAGGCTACCGACCGTTGATCAGTGAGGAGAGTGAATCTCCTGCCGGCCAGGTAATGCCTCCAATGTCGCACAGCCTCAACGATAGCCTGGGCCTCCTTTTCGACGGATGAGTGCCAAATTTCGGAGGCATGGAGGGTGCGGGCAAAGAATGCCACGGGCCTGCCTGCCTAGTTGAGGGTGGTGGCAAGGGCGACGTCCGGTGCATCACTTTCTACTTGGAAAGGAAGTGTTTTATCTACAGCATGTATTGTGGCCTTGGCAATATCAGCTCTGATCCGGGCGAAGGCCTGTTGGGCCTCGGCCGTCGGGGGAAACTGGGTGGACTGTATGAGTGGGCGGGCTTTGTCCGCATAGTTTAGGACCCACTGAGCGTAATATGAGAAGAACCCCAGGCAGCGTTTGAGGGCCTTGGGGCAGTGGGGGAGGGGAAGCTCCATGAGGGGGCGCTTTCGGTCGGGATCGGGCCCCAGAACTCCGTTCTGGACCACATAGTCGAGGATGGCTAAGCGGTTTGTACGGAACACACACTTCTCCTTGTTATATGTGTGGTTGAGGAGAGTGGCGGTGCGGAAAAAGTTAGCGAGGTTGGCGTCGTGGTCCTGCTGATCATGGCCGCAGATGGTCACATTGTCTAGGTACGGAAACGTGGCCCGCAAGCCGTACCAGTCGACCATTCGGTCCATCTCCCTTTAGAAGGCCGAAACTCCATTGGTGACATCGAAGGGGACCCTAAGGAAGTGATATAGCCGGCCATCTGCCTCGAAGGCGGTATATGACTGGTCCGATTTACGGATGGGGAGCTGGTGGTAAGCGGATTTCAGGTCCACCGTTGAGAAGACCCGGTAATGTGCAATCTGGTTAACCATGTCAGATATGCGTGGGAGGGGGTACGCGTCGAGCTGCGTGTACCTGTTGATGGTCTGGCTGTAGACCATGACCATTCGATTTTTTTCCCCAGACTTAACCACTACCACTTGAGCTCTGCAGGGCTGTTGCTGGCCTCGATGACTCCCTCCTGAAGCAACCGCTGGACCTCGGACCTGACAAAGGCCTTATCCTGGGTGCTGTACCGTCTGCTCCTGGTGACGACGGGTTTGCAATCTGGAGTTAGATTGGCAAAGAGGGACGGAGGATAGACCTTTAGGGTCACGAGGCCGCACACAGTGAGGGGTGGTAAGGGTCTGCCGAATTTAAGGGTCAGCCTCTGGAGGTCGCAATGAAAATCCAGGCTGAGGATAAGTGCAGCGCAGAGGTTAGGGAGGACATAGAGGCGAAAACCATGGAACCCTACGCCTTGGACTGTGAGCGTGACCGTGCAGTACCCCCGGATCGCTACGCGATGGGATCCGGAGGCCAGGGAGATACTTTGATTGGTAGGGTGTACCTTAAGGGAGCAGCGACTTACTGTATTTGGATATACAAAGCTCTCGGTGCTCCTGGAGTCCAGTAGGCAGGAGGTCACGTGGCCGTTGACTTTCACGCTGGTGGATGCGTTGGTCAGAGTGTGTGGTCTGGACTGGTCGATTACCATGGATGCGAGTCGTGGTTGATCGTCGGGTAGTGAGGTGGCCGCTGCGTCGGGGTCCCGAAACGCCGTTGGTCTCCGTGTGCTGCGAGGTGGACAAGATGGCGACGCCCAGAGGTCCTGGTGGGGTCACAAAATGCCCATGGAACGCACGTTGCGGGGGTGGAGCAAGATGGCGGCACCCATGAAATGCACGTGTTGTGCGGGGGAGAAGATGTCGGCGCCCATTGCTCGCACATGGCCTGGGGGGGAGGGGAGGATAGCGGCGCCCATTGTCCGTGACTGGGGGGGGGGGTGGGGGCGACCGCTGCCGCTGAGCGGGCCTGGTGTGGGGGAGAAGATGGTGGCGCCCATTGCTCGCACATGGCCTGGGGAGGAGGGGAGGATAGCGGCGCCCATTGTCCGTGACCGGGGGGGGGGGGGGCGACCGCTGCCGCTGAGCGGGCCTGGCACACCGCTGCGTAGTGCCCCTTCTTCCTGCAGGCCTTACAAAGGGCAGCGCGGGCCGGGCAGCGTTGGCGGGGGTGTCTTTGCTGGCCGCAAAAATAGCATCGGGGCCCCCCGGAGATAACTGGCTGGCACGTAGCGCAGGCGTATTGGGTGGGTAGCGCCCCCGCTGGGGGCTGCCTGTGGGGCCCATGAAGCGTAGGAGGAGTGGGCCGCGCGGTTGGGGCGTAGGACTGTACATTGCGCAGGGCGACCGTCATGGAAAGCACTAGTGTTTTTGTCTCTGCGAGGTCGCGCGTGGCCCCTTCTAGGAGCCGCTGCCTGGTAACATCGGACCCAATCCCAGTTACAAAAGCATCCCTCATAAGGAGATCTGAGTGCTCCTTAGCTGTAACGTGGTGGCAGTCAGAGTCCCGAACTAGTGGGATCAGGGCCCTCCAGAGGTCCTCGATTGACTCACCAGATAGTTGAGTACGCGTTGCGAGCGCGTGTCTGGTGAAGAGCGTGTTCATCTTCTGCTCATAACTCTCTTTGAGTCGAGTCATAGCGTCAGCGTAATTGGGCGTATCCTGGATCAGCGGGAAGATTTTAGAGCTGAGTCTGGAGTACAAGATTTGAATCTTCTGAGCCTCTGGAACAGGGGTCGGCGCCGCGTTGATATACGCTTCAAAACAAGCTAGCCAGTGCTGGAAGTCCTTTCTGGTGTCGCTTGCGTGTGGATCCAGCTGCAGTTGATCTGGTTTAATCCGGAGGTCCATCTTCTGAATCAGATACTAATAAATTGAGGCACGATCAATTTGGCTGGAGACGAAGTTGAATTCAAACTGAGGCTTTATTAGTATCTGAAGTGTGGCCTCCTACAGCAGCTGATGAAATGGCTGCGAGCTGAAGGCCACATATATTTATAACCCGGCTCCTGGGCGGAGCTAGCATGCAGGGGCCCAGGTGAACCTGTAGTGCAGGTTCTACCGTACAACCTTTTCTATAGGAACACAGTGGTTTACCACAGCCGGGCAGGAAAATTCATGCTGTCGGCTGGTATGGCTGATTGCACCCTAGATCACTTTCCCTGAGGTGGGATGCGGTTCAAGATAGGACTACCCATCTGCAAGTGGAGGGCAGACTATTAAGATGGCTAATTGCAGGTCTATTGTCTGGGGCTGACAGCATCTTTCCAGTGGGCCTGCAGGCCTCCCTAGTTATCGGGGGCTACACCAGCTGCCTGAAGGCAGTCTCCTGGTAGCAGGCCTGTGCCCCGGGCAGGCTTTGCTTGAGGCCCTCCCCACACAGGCCGCAGTATGGAAAGGTCCACAACGATGACCTAGCTACTGTGAGGGCATTTTAAAATTTATAAAGCTGGATCGAGTGTGCCTCAAAGCTGCGGCTCCTATAGTGCTGGAGGGTCTCCTACTGGCCCTCCTACAATAAAAGTGGGGCCCACCCCACGTGCCATCCTTAGTTGGGAGGAGAATCTGACCAGTAACTGGTGAATTTAGAGGAAATCGCTCCCGGGTGGCTGTTCCCCACACAATGCAGAGTTGTGACCCTAGTCCTGGCCACAAACCCAAAATCCTTCCCAAAGTCTCTTTAGCAGCATGGTAGCACAAGTGGCTAGCACTGTGGCTTCACAACAGCAGGGTCCCAGGTTCGATTCCCCACTGGGTCTTTGAGGAGTCTGCACGTTCTCCCCGTGTTTGCGTGGGTTTCCTCCGGCTGCTCCAGTTTCCTCCCACAGTCCCAAGATGTGCAGGTTAGGTGGATTGGCTATGCTAAATTGCCCTTAGTGCCCAAAAAGGTTAGGAGGGGTTATTGGCTTACGGGGATAGGGTGGAAGTGAGGGCTTAAGTGGGTCGGTGCAGACTCGATGGGCCGAATGGCCTCTTTCTGCACTGCATGTTCTATGTTCTGTATCAATAATTTGTAGGTTTCAAAGTACTGATGAAAGTTAAACACTGCATTCTTAAAGATGCAATTTTCCAAATTCTTTTCAAGTTTTCTTTTGCCAAACAAGGTTTTTTTTGAATAACACTCCAGTAAGGTGGCCATATTGGAGAGAGTTTCTAACTAACAATTGTCCTTTTAAAAATCTGTTTGTGTGTTTCAAGCCATCAGTTATTCCAAAGGAGTGTTGGGAGTGGGGGTGGGGGGGGGGGGGGGGGGGGGGGAGGGGGGGGGAGGTCGTCAAAGCAAGAAAGTAAGATTTTGGGGTATCACAAATATTTAGCTGTTTCGATTCTTTCTGGACGATGTTGCAATGCTTAACGAGATAAAGAAGAATGCTAGAGATTGGGAATAAGCATAATTTTGATTTGCGAAAAATAAACTATTTGTCAACATTTAAAAAACAAACTTGCTGATAAGGGTTGAGGCCTTTTCTTTATTGCTGAAAGTGAGACATGCCACCAAAGCTTTTCATCTTACACTCATCAGGACAGACGCAAGAATGCCAAATTTCAAGGGGAATAACAATTTGAAATTTGGCATTCTTGCATCTGTCCTGACGAATTCAAGACAGCTCGGCTCTTTTTTTTCAGCAATTCCTCTTTCAATGGCACCTTTCAATGCAAATCAAAAGCCTATTTTTCAGCGTAATAGGGTAGGAACAGTATTCTCATTAATAACACATGTGCAAAACTTCCAAACAGGAGGTTACTCTTTTTCAGACTTTTTGGCTACATATATTTTTCAATTCCGTGCTCTAAATATCAAGGTTGGGCCCAGTGCAGAAACCAGATCAAATATATTTATTAAATTTGAAGGAGGAAAAAGGATTCATTGTGAATATAATGTCTGTTGCCAAATTCTCCTTGCTCCTTGAAGGACACCTGTTCCTAGCCACATCAGAGCCAAGAGCAGGAGTAGTGTTTGCAGTTCAAGTGGTAACCGAGTTCAATCTGAGTAGGTGCAGTTCCTTTGATTTTTACGTAGCTCTCTCTCTGAGAGAACAAACATGAGAGGAATGGCTGTCCTACCATCATTTACACAGGTGGGAAGATCTGTAGAGTTCTAACTTTGTTGACTGAAGGCACAAAATTGGTATAAATACCTCACTGGAAAACGAAAGCTGACTGTTTCTGTTTGCAGAATGTTTCACTTCCAGATGTAAAGCCCTTTCTACCTTTTCATATCTCAGGAGATAGGAAAGGCCCCTGGCCTGATATATTACATACTGCTTTGCATTTGAAATAAAGACAGAAATAGCTCCTTGGATTTTGTGTGTGGCTGTGCCAGTGTGGTCTAAACAAACTTTCAATACTGGAAATGTCAAGTTAAAAGCCCATGGTGTTAAGGGTAAGATCCTGGCATGGATAGAGGATTGGATTGGCTTATCCTTGGAAAATAGGTGACAGGTTTAGATAAAGGCTCTGGATCGGCGCAGGCTGGGAGGGCCGGAGGGCCTGTTCCTGTGCTCTAATTTTCTTTGTTCTTTGTTCTTTGACTGGCAGAAGGCCGAGAGTAGGGATACAAAGAACAAAGAACAAAGAAATGTACAGCACAGGAACAGGCCCTTCGGCCCTCCAAGCCCGTGCCGACCATGCTGCCCGACTAAACTACAAATGGATGAAGGGGTCTTTTTCAGGATGTCAGCCGGTGACTAGTGGTGTGCCTCAGGGGTCTGTGCTGGGACCACAACTTTTCACAATATACATTAAAGATCTGGAAGAAGGTACTGAAGGCACTGTTGCTAAGTTTGCAGATGATACAAAGATCTGTAAAGTGTCAGGTAGTATTGAGGAAGCAAGGGGGCTGCAGATGGACTTGGACAAGCTAGGAGAGTGGGCAATGAAGTGGCAAATGAAATACAATGTCGAAAATTGTGAGGTTATGTACTTTGGAAGGAGGAATTTAGGGAGAAGGCTATTTTATAAATGGGGAAATGCTTCGGAAATCAGAAGCACAAAGGGACTTGGGAGTCCTTGTTCACGATTCTCTTCAGGTTAATGTGCAGGTTCAGTCAGCAGTTAAGAAGGCCGATGCAATGTTAGCATTCACATCAAGAGGGCTGGAAAACAAGACCAGGGATGTACTTCTGAGGCTGTATAAGGCTCTGGTCAGACCCCATTTGGAGTATTGCGAGCAGTTTTGTGCCCCGTATCTAAGGAATGATGTGCTGGCTTTGGAAAGGGTCCAGAGGAGGTTCACAAGAATGATCCGTGGAATGAAGAACTTGTCGTATGATGAATGTTTGAGGACTCTGGGTCTGTACTCATTAGTGTTTAGAAGGATGAGAGGGGATCTTATTGAAACGTACAAGATATTGCAAAGCCTGGATAGAGTGGACGTCGAGAGGATATTTCCACTTGTAGGAAAAACTAGTACCAGAGGACACCATCTCAGACTAAAGGGATGATCCTTTAGAACAGAGATGAGGATGAATTTCTTCAGCCAGAGAATGGTGAATCTGTGGAACTCTTTGCCGCAGAAGGCTGTGGAGGCCAATTCACTTCGTGTCTTTAAGACAGAGAGAGATAGGTTCATGATTAATAAGCAGATCAGAGTTTATGGGGAGAAGGCAGGAGAATGGGGATGAGAAAATATCAGCCATGATTGAATGGCGGAGCAGACTCAATGGGCAGAGTGGCCTAATTCTGCTCCTATGTCTTATGGTCTGATGGATCATTAACTCATTCCACCTTTATTCCAACTATGGACTCTTCTTTTCCCTGCCTTCGAGATTATAGTTGAAAGCTATGCCAAATAATGGGAAATACTTTTTGGGAGGTTTTTGAGGCATTTTGTTTTGTCTTCAGCCAATGTTCTTTGGGAGAGATATGATTGAAGGGATTGTTGTTGTGAGAGGTGGGGGTTTGGTGCACTGAACAGTATGTGAGGATAAAAGTGCAGTTGGTGGAATGTGGTACTTAAGATGCATTCACTTACCTTGATTACCTGTGTGATATCATTGGACATCTGGTGCATTGCACCCAGGGCCTTGGGGAGTCAGTGCTGGTGTTGAGCTGCATGGCTTTCTGCTCTCGTTGATTTATCAGAGTTATTTGGAGGGTCTTCTGGCCCCCTGAGAATAGAGGATGTCCCCCCAAGCAGCACGACCTCTGGTGCTGCATCAGAGAATTCTGGAACCTGCTCTCTGTCATGTTGTGCCTTTCTTGCCTCTTTCCCAGGTCAAATTCCTCTTGCAATCAGAATGCATCTTGCTTTTTGTAGCGCACAATGACTTACGAGAGACGAGAAGTGATGAAGTCGATCCAGGCTTTATTAAGCGATGCTTGTCCCCAGCGGCTCAGCAACAGAATGAAGCTGCGGGGAGAAGCTCGGGTTCTTATACTCCGCCTTCAGGGTGGAGCCAGAAGTCGGCAGATCCAACCAGGACCCGGGATCTGTCAGCCAATAGCATCTCGGCTTCACAGGTCCCACATGACCCCTAATACATACCACCACACTCTTAAGATTTTCAGGTTTGTTCTAAGTGACACAGGCTCGGTTGAGCTTGTGTTAGCCTTTTATGACTTTTCACTCCCCTAACCAGTCATTCATTCATTCAGCAGAGTACTTTGTGCTGTCTCAATACAATCATCAATATAATGAACTGCTAGCATTATGATTGACCATAAGACATAGGAGCAGAATTAGGCCACTCGGCCCATCGAGTCTGCTCCGTCATTCAATCATGGCTGATATTTTCTCATCCCAATTCTCCTGCCTTCTCCCCATAATCCATAAGACCATAAGGCATAGATTGCATTAAGGCGACATGATGGCACAGTGGTTGGCACCGCTGCCTCACAGAGCCATAGGCCTGGGTTCAATTCCGACCTTGGGTGTCTGCGTGGGTTTTCTCCAGGTGCTCCGGTTTCCTTCCACAGTCACAAAGATGTGTACGTTAGGTGAATTGGCCATGTTAAGTTGACCCTTAGTGTCCAGGGATGTGCAAGTTACGTGGGGTTATGGGGATAGGGTGGTGGAGTGGGCCTAGGTAGAGTGCTTTTTCAGAGGGTCAGTGCAGACTCAGTGGGCAGCATGGCCGCTTTCTGCACTGTAATGATTCGATGGAACATCCCTCTGTATTGTGCTGGATCGATCTCTGGGCCTATGAATTATTATCTTTTTTTCAAATTTGCCGAAAAGGGAGACATAGGGCGGGATTCTCCGACCCCCCGCTGGGTCGGAGAATCGCCGGGGGCTGGCGTGAATCCCGCCCCCGCCGGTTGCCGAATTCTCCAGCACCGGATATTCGGCGGGGGTGGGAATCGCGCCGCGCCGGTTGGCGGGCCCCCCCCCCCCCGGCGATTCTCCGGCCCGTGATGGGCCGAAGTCCCGCTGCTGGAATGCCTGTCCCGCCGGCGAGAATCAAACCACCTCTCTTACCGGCGGGACAAGGCGGCGCGGGCAGGCTCCGGGGTCCTGGGGGGGGGGCGCGGGGCGATCTACGGTGGCCTGGCCTGCGATCGCGGCCCACAGATCCGCGTGGTCTCCACTATGGCGGAGGCGGAAGAGACCCCCACCACTGCGCATGCGCAGGGATGCCGTGAGCGGCCGCTGACGCTCCCGCGCATGCGCGCACGGCAAAGTCATTTCCGCGCCAGCTGGCGGGGCACCAAAGGCCTTTCCCGCCAGCTGGCGGGGTGGAAATCAGTCCGGCGCGGGCCTAGCCCCTCAAGGTGCGGGCTCGGCCCCTCAAGATGCGGAGAATTCCGCACCTTTGCGGTGGCGCGATGCTGGACTGATTTGCGCCGTTTTTGGTGCCGGTCGGTGGACATCGCGCCGATTGCGGAGAATCCCGCCCATATTGTCAAAGATTTTCATCTTGCACTCATCAGAATAAATACAAAATGCCAAATTTCAAACAATCTATATTACAGGATAATCAAGTATTGATTATTTGGCAAGTTGATTCTGATTTGATGAGGAGTTGCCATGGAGAAAGCAATGGGGAACTAATGACTTCCCAAACTCCCAGGTAATTCAATGTGATCATTTGAAACTCGGTATTCCTGTGTTTGTCCTGATAATTACAAGACAAAAGGTTTTGACAACATTCAGCCATATCTAAGTGATTTATGCCAATGTGATTCGTGACCATGATAAAAATCATGCCATTTAGTGCCTCACTTTCCCTGTTGTGATACCAAAGTTTCCTGGAAAAGTAACTAGATTAACTTGTAGCAAACATAATGGCAAATTGGTGACGCCCGTGGCAACCTCTTTCTGCACCAATCAAGCGGATCAATATTGGCTTCACCTCAGTCACAGAATTCTTGAATTCAATTCCTCTCACTTTACTGAATTTGATTACCAACAGAAATTTCTAGGAGATATGAATATTCAGCTGCCTTATTCAGTTTTCAAAAATATTCTAATTACAATTTTATTTCTAATTATTTAGAAAATGACATCATCAATTTAGACTGACAAAAATGTCTCAGGCTAAACTAATGGGAAGAACTGGACTTTTACCCCTTTCTTGGGCATGAGGTGACGGCAAGGTGGACTAATTTAAAGGGGTATGGCTGTTGACGTAACTGTGAGTGGGTGAGTAGGGAACTATGGTGATCAATTTTGCACTGTTTCAATGAAGGTGTTGGTGAACCGCTTCACTAAATTATCAGACTGTTTGTTTTGCACTCAGTACTGGACAAGAAGAAATTTCCTCCAATTAGAATGGAGAAGACCCCATTACTTGTGGCACCTACTACAAATTCTGGTCCATAGCTGCCAGTTCCTTCCTCTTGCCCTGGCTACTGGCTGAGGCAGAACCAGACCTTAGCATCATTGTTTAATCTCAAAATGAGCTTCTGACCACAGAACTATGCCATTACTAAGTCCGTCTGTTTCCAAGTCTGTCCCTGGCTCAGCTTATCTAGTGCTAAAACTCTCAACCATGACCTTCTTACCTCTGGACTTGACATTTCCAATATATTCCTGATCAACTTCCCACATTCCACTGTTTATAATTTTGAGGTCATCCAAAACTTTGCTGCTTGTGTCCTTACTCACACCAAATACCAGCCAGTTGATGCCTCGATTTAAAAATTGTCATCCTAGTTTTTAAGTCCCTCCTGGACCGTGTCCCTCCTTTGATCTCTTCCAGCTCTACAACCATCAAGGTGTCTGCATTCATCTAATTCTGGCTGCTTGAAAGTCCCCAATTTTGATTGCTCCACTATTGGTGGCCATGTTTGAACTCTGGGATCTCCACCCTGAATCTCTGTGGCTCGATATCTCTCTTTCCTACCTTCCTACATGCCTTAAAACCTACCTTTTTCTGACCAAGCTTTTGGTTACCTACCCCAATATTGCCCGATGGGACAGTGTCAAAATGTAACCTTATACTACTCCTGGGAAGTGCTTCAGGATGCTTCATTACGTTAAAAATGCTTTATAAGTACAAACTGTTATTAGAACCTGAAAATTATGGCATAGCTACTTGCAGAACACACTTATGCCATAATTTCCAGTTAAAGTTTGGTGTGAAATGAACCTAACACTCTAAATATATCATTACAACAACGCAAGTCGCCAGGATATCCTGGGCCAATTCATATTTCCATTAACTTTTTCACCTGTTTCATATTGAAATGTATTAATTGTTCTCCTATGTTTTGCTTTGGCACTCTGATGCTGGACAGAATCAATAATAATCCAAACTATTTTTAAGCATCTCTGTAATTTCTTACTCATTTTGTTACTCCTACTCTTTCTACTAATCACTACTCCCTTTTCAAACTGCGAACCATGACTAAACTCATGACTCCCTTTTTGCTCTTCTCTGCTTTAGTATTTTTCCTTCTTGTGCATCATTAGTTTACATGTTATCTTTTTCCTCCTTAAGCTATCTGTTTCATCTAATTCCCTTTCTGCTTGAAGGAATTCCTTTTATTCTTGGCCAGCGTGCTATTTGTCTACATTCTACTTCCCCATATTAAATGTTTCCCAATGGTAGTTGATTGTTATTTGCTTTCTTTTCATTCTGGACTATTCATAGAACATAGAACAGTACAGCACAGTACAGACCCTTCAGCCCAAGATGTTGTGCCAACCACGTATCCTAATCTAAGGTCAATCTAATGTACACCCCTTAAATGTACTGCTGTCCATGTGCCTGTCCAAGAGTCACTTAAATGTCCCTAATGACTCTGACTCCACCACCTCCGCTGGCAGCGCATTCCACACACCCACCTCTCTTTATGTAAAGAACCTACCTTTGACATCTCCCCTCTACCTCCGTCCAATCATCTTAAAATTATGTCCCCTCGTGACAGCCATTTCCGCCCTGGGGAAAAGTCTCGGGTTATCCACTCTATCCATGCCTCTCATTACCTTGTACACCTCTATCAAGTCACCCCTCTTCCTTCTTCGCTCCAGTGAGAAAAGCCCTAGCTCCCTCAACCTTTCTTCATAAAACATACCCTCCAGTTTAGGCAGGATTCTGGTAAATCTCCTTTGCATCCTCTCCAAAGCATCCACATCCTTCCTATATTGAGGCAACCAGAACTGGACACCAGGGAGGCAACACACCATCCTGGGTTCATGTCCGCAGCCACAGAAATGTCTGTCCATTCCCCCCAACTATCAAATCTACTATCACGATTGCCCTTCCACTCTTCCTTGTATCGTGCCTGGACAGATGAGCTTTTTGGCATGGATTTTGGTATGGCTGTACTCTCCAGGTGAACCATCACTCTCATCAGTATCCCAAACTGGACACTGACTGCTGACTGGGATGCACTCAGGGGACTCCGCAGTATCTGCTTGTTTCTACCTGATTGTCTGGTAGTCACGGGAAGCATCCTGGTGTTCCCGCAGTGCACTACAGAGGTTGGATCATTTCTCTGTTAGTTAATAACCTTGCTACTTCTACCTCTTGATTGAAGGGTCACAATTCATTGAGAACACTCAACGGCAAGAGGAGGCCCAGAAAAAGAACCTGAGAAAGAAATACCTACGACTTTGCATCAAAGGGTCAATCCCACTTTTTGGAAACTCTTGTCAAATGAGTGATTGAAGATGTGGCTCTAGGATCTGGCTCATCAGCCACGCAAGAACCTGTGGCCAGTAACACAGAGTATCCTAGGTGGATAATCATACTCATTAGCGAATGATCACCGCATTCTATCCATTATAGTTCCTTTAATGGAATAACATCCTCATGACAAACCAATAGTTTAAAAAAAAAATTCTTTCACTTTCTGGGACTCCAAACTCACTCTATAGAGTAAAGAACCCTTTTAATGGAATTAACAGCCTCGATGGGCCGAATGGCCTCCTTCTGCGCTGTAAATTTTATGAAAATCTATGATGACAACCCAACGTTTAAAAATAAATCTTCCGATAACTTTATTTGCATTTTAAACATATGTATAAACGCTGAACACTAATAATATAAAACATTAACCAAAACAATGTCTCCCGATGTCTCCTGCCCCTGCTAGACGGAAAAATAAAAGTGCAAATAAAAAGGTGTAAAAGCTTGCCTAATATCGGGACAACTGGTCCAAGTTAACATTGTCCCTGGATTGCTCACTGAGCAGCTCCAGTGCAGCGCAAGGCCTCAAGCAGGGGAAAAAAGACAACCGCGAGTTTGAACGCCGCATTCTTCCAGCACTCATGCCCATCCGCCTGCACTTCCGCGTCGTCATGCCGTGCATGTGCGGCGGACCAGCGACTTAAGTCGCTGACCAGAGAGCCAGTTACAGGCCATGATGTTGCGGCTATAACAGAGACCTGGCTCAAAGAAAGGCAGGACTGGATGTTAAATATCCCAGAATACAATATATTCTGAAAAGATAGGAAAGGAAGAAAAGGGGGTGGAGTGGCAGTATTGATTAAGGAGAGCATCGCAATGGTGGAGAAAGGAGATATAACAGAGGGACCAAGGTCAGAAATTATTTGGCTTCAGCAAAGGAACATACAAGGTACAATTACATTTTGTAGTGTTGCCTATAGGCCAAAAATAGTGGGAAGGATGTAGAGGAACAAATTTACAAAGAAATTACAGAGATGTGAAAGATTATAGAGTACTTATAATGGGGGATTTTATTTATCCAAATATAGATTGGGATAGTATTGGTGAAAAGGGCAGAGAGTGGCATGAGTTCCTAGCGTGGGTTCAGAAAAATGTTCTGACCATGTTTTCAGTCCAATGAGAAAAGAGGCACTGCTGGACCTGGTTCTTGGGAATGAGAGGATCAAGTGTCAGCAGGAGAACATTTAGGGGACAGCGATCATTGTATCATAATGATGACCATGTAAATGGACAAAGAACAATCCAGAGTAAGAATAATTAAGAGGGACAAACTAACTTCAACGGGGTAAGAATGGAGCTGGATTGAATTAATTGGAGTCAGAATTTGGCAGGAATAATGAAGTTGAACAATGGGTTGCCTTCAAGGCAGAGAGAATTCTGGCACAGAACCAGGCTGAATATAGAAGGTTCAGAAGGGAGGTGCAAAACCAAATAAGAGAAGCAAAGAGGGAGTAGGAAAAGAGACTGGCAGCTAACATAAAAGTGCATCCTAATATCTTCTATAGCCATTTTAATAGTAAAAAGGTGGTAAAAGGAGGAGAAAGGCTGATCAGGGACCAAAGGGATGATTTACTCATGGAGGCAAAGGGCACAGCTGAGGTATTAAATGAGTACTTTGCATCTTTCTTTACCAAGGAAGAAGACACTAGTCAGTATTTGGTGAAAGAGCAGGTAATTATGACACTGTAAGGATGTAAAATTAATAAAAAGGAGATTCTCGATAGGTTGTCTGTACTTTGTGTTGATAAGACACAGGACCAGATGAAATGGATACTGAGGGCAGTGAGAGTGAAAATTGTGGAGACATTGGCCATAGGTTTTCAGTGTTCCTTAAACTTGAGGCTGGTGTTCTTAAGAAAAAAGGGTGTAAGGATAAGTCCAGCAACTAGAGGCCAGTCAGTTTAACTTCAGTGGTGGGGAAACTTCCAGAACCAATAATGGACAAATGCCGGTTCATTAAGGGAAGTCAGCATGGATCTCTTAAGGGAAAATTGTGTTTAACTAACCTGCTGGAGTTTTTTGAAGAGGTAACTGAGAGGTTTGATGAGGATAATGCTATTGATGTAGTGTACATGGATTACCAAAAGGCATTTTATACGGTGCTGCACAACAGACTGGTGAGCAAAGTTATAGTTCATGGAATAAAAGCTGAGTGATAGGAATTAGCGAGTAGTGGTTAGAGGATGTTTCATGGGCTGGAGAAAGGTTTATAGTAGACTTCCCAGGGTCAGTGTTGGGATTCTTGCTTTTCCTGATCATATATTAATGACCTCGACCTTGTAAGCATTGTGAACTGTGAGAACGATATTGTAGAACTTCAAAGGGACATAGACAAGTTGATGGATCGGGTGGACCGGTAGAAAATGGTGTCTATGCACAGAAATGAGACACGATTCATTTTAGTAAGAAGAACATAAGGAAAAATATAAAATAAAGGATACCATTCCAAAGTGGGTGCAGAAGCAATGGTACCTGGGTATTCATGTGTACAAGTCATTGAAGGTTGCAGGACAGGTTGAGAGAGCGGTTAATAAAACATTAGTATCCTGAGTTTTATTAACAGTGGCATTGAGTACAGGTTATATTGAACTTGTACATGGCACTAGTTTGGTCTCAGCTGGAGTATTGCATCCAGTTCTGGGCACCGCGCCTTAAGAAAGGTGTGAAGGAATTGGACAGAATGTAAAACGGATTGACGAGAATTGGTCCAGGATGAGGAACTTCAGTTATGAAGATAGATTGGAGAAGTTAGGACAGTTTTCATTGGAGAAAAGAAGACTGAGAAGAAATTTGGTGGAAGTATTCAAAATCATGAGGGATCTGGTCAGAGTCGATAGGGGGAAACTGTTCACACTCATGACAGGATTGAGAATAAGAGGGCACAGGTGGCAATTAATTGGCAAATGAAGCAAATGCAATATGAGAAAAGGCATTTTCACACAGCGAGTGGTTAGGGTCTGGAATACTCTGAGAGTGTGGTGGAGACATATTTAATCGAAGCATTCAGAAGGGAATTGGACGATCATCTGAAGAATGTGCAGGGTTATGGGGAAAGGGTCGGAGAGTGGCACTAAGGTATTTGCTCATTTGGAGAGCTGGCACAGACACGATGGGCCGAATGGCTTTTTCTGCCCTGTAACAATTCTGTAATTCTGATTTTCCATTGTTTATGGAACTACCTTCCTGTAATTACCCTGACTGTAATTTGCAAATACATCATCAGGACCATTGTAGAATAAAGGCTTTCTTGTAGAAAATTGAAAATTGCGGGGACAATTAACAAATACATTGGCACTTTATTTATAAAGGGTGAAGGTATAGCTGCAAATGTACAAAGAAAATATCACACAACAACTGAGAGATAAAAAATTAAAATGAAGAATTCATGGAGAGCCCAAATTGAACGTATGGTTATGTTGTGGTTATGTTACTGAGCTAACAACCCTTAGAATGATAGAATCCCTACAGTGCAGAAGGAGGCCATTCGGCCCATCAAGCCTGCACAGACTCTTCAATAAGTCACAGGACCAGATGAAATGGATAGGTTGTGCAGACTCGATGGGCCAAATGGCCTCCTTATGCACTGTATGTTCTATGTTCTATGAAAGAGGACCCCCCACCATGGCCAATTCCCCAGCTTACCTCACCCCACCCATCCCCACAACCGAACCTGCACATCTTTGGACACGAAGGGGAAATTTAGCATGGTCAATCCACCTAACCTGCACTTATTTGGACTGTGGGAGGAAATCGGAGCAGCCGGAGGAAACCCATGAAGACACGGGGAGAAAGTTTAAACTCTATAGAGACAGTCACCCAAGGCCAGAATTGAACCTGGTACCTGGCGCTGTGAGAATAATAAGACCCAGCCCATAAGAGATCAAATCCAATTATGGGCACTTAAGAATTGATTTGTTTGAATCAACTGGTTCATTAGTGTGTTCTTTGGAAGGAAACCTCTCATTCTTATCTGGCCTGGCCTATGTGTGACTCCAGTCCTATATCAATGTGGTTGATACACACTGTCCCTGGAAACGCAATATCATTTACCCAAGGCAACTAGGGATGGTGAATTAATGCCAGCCTCATCGGAAAGACTCACATCCTGAGATATTTCTTTCAATTGTATTTATTAATCTTGACTGGTAGATCCGGAAAGGAGAAGAAAATGCTTCCAAGAGGGTGATAGTAAAGTTGACAGGGCAGACTGAATAACAAGCAATGCATGTGGCCCAGATCGTCTGCTTCAGACAGTCTTGTACTTTCCAGATAGTCCAGAGCTGATGGAGCGAATGAATCTGTGGAATGAGCCGCAGGATATAGGCTGGCTAAAAAATGAGGTAATAGAAGCCAAGAAAGGATGCACTGGAGGAAAAGACCCGGAGACTATTCTCAACTGGAAAGGCAGCATGCAGCAGCATCAGCTGGACTAGAGTGAGCAAGTTATGAATTCACAAAGAGATGGGATAGCTTTATCTCGCTGAAATTTCGGCCGAAAAAGAACAATGTTTACAAACCTGATTATTCATGAGGACCCAGTGGAGAAGAGCTAGAGGATGTGAATAAGTGTGCAATACTTCAGAGAAAGAAAATCAAAAAAAAATTCTGCGTTGGTATGTGTGGTTTGGAGACTGAGGAAACCTGATGAGATGAATAACTGGCAGTCCTTCAAAACTGCAAGAAATAGTGATGAATACTTACTAGAATGTGTGGTCTGAAGTATGTCCACAAATATGTTACGGAGGTGAAATGAAGTTGAGGCAACATGAGACACAGGACAAAACAAAAAGAAAAGGTTTCCTCTCTTACACAACAAAAATATCTTTCACTTCGAACCAAAGAAAGCCAGTTGGATCCACTGAGGGTTTCTTTGTGATCACAATCTGCTGAAATTTGACAGGATAGAAGGAGACCCTTTGGGGGCCATCTTGCCTATGTGGACTCTCGAGAACGATCCAATTAATCCTACCCTGATTTTTTTCCTCTGTAGTCTGGCGACTCCCCTTTGAAATTTCCAATTCATATGTTTCCACCAGGTGGGGCAATCCAGACCATAATACCCACTGCATAAAAACATGGCTGTTCATTGCCCTTCGGATTCTTGTTGCTAGTTATTTTCATTGCTTCCTTTTCTAAAAAATGTTAATTGGGATCAGAATATTATTTAATTGTATGGATAGTTGCATTTCGTGATCAATAGGTTGTGCAGCTAGGAGCATTGTATCTAGATATTCAATGTTACTAAGATGCCGCAGGCGGGATTTTCCAGTTGTGCCTGCCCCACGACTGGACATTTCCATCCAAGGTCAATGGACCTTTAAATGGTCCGTCGAATTTTCCATCCTGCCAGAGATAATTCCTGTGGTGGACGGGACCGGTAAATTTATCCCAATGTCTTTGCCCTTGCAGGAAAGCTCTTCTAAGGGAGTTGCAGATAAAGGATTATTACCTTGTGGGAATGTCAGTTAACATTGGATTGATGCTTAGGAGTTTATATTGGCCTTGCTGTTGTGCCTGCAGTTTTTTCTTATTTGCCGCTCAGAATAGGTTAGGCAGCAAACCTTGTTGATTCAAAGTGCTTGGTGGCATTTGTTTCATGAGCGCAATTCTTAGGGCCCATTCACTGCGGGCACAAACCCCGTTGCGGCTGCAAACTCTCATGAGAGGACTATAATGGGGATTGTGGCAGCGAGGCCTCAGTTAGAGAGCAACCCTGCCCCCGCCAGCAGCGTAAGAGCGTGAACCTGATTTCAATTAATTAATTAATTTTAAAAATATTTTTAGAGTACCCAATTATTATTTTCCAATTAAGGGCCAATTTAGTGTGGCTAATCCACTTACCCTGCACATCTTTGGGTTGTGGGGGTGAAACACACTTACGGAGAATGTGCAAACTCCACACGGACAGTGACCCGGGGCCGGGATTGAACCCGGGTCCTCAGCGCCGTAGGTACCAGTAATAATCACTGCACCCCGTGTCACCCCGATTTCAATTAATTTATACGTGGAATGCCTGCAGGCCCCCTGGTACTGAGAGGGGGAAAGCCCTTCTTCATTGAGGGAGAGAGACTTGATCTTATGTGTGGTGGGGAGAGATGGGTGCATACCAAATTCCTGCGGCAAGAGGGGGGAGAGGAGGGGGAGTGCACCCCCAATACTTCCATGGTGGTAAAGATTGTGGGGAGGGTCCTCCATGGCTGTGGGGGGAGGTATATTTAGAGATGGCACACCGATTTTGTGCAGCCGGGCTTGCTGGATTTATGAGGCTCCGCCCACACAGAGTGATGTGCAATACATGCTTCCCCCACCCCCCACCCCTGAATTTCTTCTGACCAAGTGTCAGAAGGTCTTTTTTTAAATGCTTTTATTCAGGTTTTTCATTTTATACAATACAAAATAAACAAGTCTGTGAAGGCCAGATACAATTTCCAAAAGTCAAACATTGGAAATAACCTCCAAGTCCCTAACTCCCCCCCACCCCCTCCCAAGACCCCACTTTCCTTTTTGTTATTTTATTTTAGAATATTTTTATTGAATTTCTATATCTGTACACTATACAATAGGTGAGCAAGGCGGTTCATATGTACATTTTATATGTTCCCTTTTCATTGGCATTCTCCCCCCTTTTTTGTTATTCAGGCTCCAGCTCGGGCCCTATCAGCCACCACAGATGCTGTAGGCCCTCTTTCATTTGGATTTGTTACTGTTGCCCCTGTGGCTCTGTTGGGGGGGGGGGCAGTATTGCAGGTTTGGAAAGGCCAGGTCACCCATGTTTCTTCTCCTCTGCAGTGTAGTTTTAGGGATTACTGTGTTTCTGGGGAAATCTTGATGGTTTTCAGTCAGAACCTGACACTTGGCCAATTTAACGGAAACTTCTGCCCCCCATGTGTATCTTGTTCAGGAAGTTGGGATTTTGCAGAACATTGGGACAATGCCGAAAACAAGTCAAAGACATCTGGTGCAAACATTTACAATTTTCTCTGCATAAGATGACAAAGAATAACGATAGAACAAATCAGAGTGCTGGATCTCTGATAAACTACCAAGTATAAATAAATACAGAAACCTAATGGCAGAATATGGAAGTTCTTGCAAATTAATGAAGGTCCAAGGAACCTTTGCACACATAGGAGATCCTGAGGGGTGTTTACAGGGTTGATGTGGAGCAGATGTTTTCTCTTGTGGGAGAATCTAGAACTAGGCCCACTGTTTAAAAATAAGGGGCTGGATTCTCTGTTCCTGAGTCTAAGTGCTGACGCCAATGGAGGATCCGTGGAGTTCCACGACGGAAAAATCGTGCCTGCCGCGATTTTGGCGTTGGGCAATGGAGCTTCCGCCAAGGGTTTTCCCATTTGGAAAATATTTTTCTCTCAGAGGGATGTGAGTCTCAGGAACCCTCTTCCTCAAAAGGCAGTGGAAGCAGAACCTTTGATATTTTTAAGGCAGAGCTATAGATAGATTCTTGATTAACAAGTGGGTGAAAGATTTTTGAGGATAGGCAGGAATGTGGGGTTCAGGATGCAATCAGATCAGCCATGATCTTATTGAATGGTGGAGCAGGCTCGAGGGACCGAGTGGCCTATTCCTGCCCCTAATTCATATGTTTGTTTGTTTGTATAAACATAGCATGAGAACCTATGTTTCGCTCTATTTACTGCAGAGAGGCATCCTTATTTTTTTACACTGTTCCAACTTTCACCAGACTGATTTTTTTCATTTCCTTCACAGTGGGACCGTTACGGACATTCTAAGCAAGTATGTAATCAGACGAGAACTGCAGCAGTTTGACTTTGCAGCAACATGTTGGTTATACTGCACGTGCATTGGAAAAATAGAGCATCATTCTGCTCTGGAGACATTGTGGGTTCTTATACCCAATAGCGTTGGTCAGCAGTGATTCTGGATTGGTACAAACAGTAAACCCGTGGAATGTGAATGCATGGCTAGATTCCTCATTTTAGTGCTGGATTATGGACCGTTTGCTGCATGAACTAAGCTTCAGCAGAAAGTGGGTTTAAACCAGCCAATTCCTTTCATTTAGGATTCTTGTAGGTCACCAAACTCTTCAACCTTGATTTGCACATAACTGAAGAAGTGAAACATATCTCTTTGATGAGCAGGACCCTGCATCAAATTAACTTTTCAATCCCATCCTTTGTGACCATATATTCCCAGCATAAAAATGCCTGTAATGCAACATTAACTATAACTGCTATTAAGTCAATAATCATCCACCGACAAACACCAAATCTGGCTTAAATGGGATGTAGAAGGTGATACTAACATCTCCTGATGTCAGAGGAGAGTAGAGCTGCTTCTACACTGCAGTCAGCAATGCTAGTATATATGCGGCGCCACTCACAAAAAAGATATCTCCTGGCCACTATGTCATTTGGTAGTACAGAACTTGATTATTGCTGAAAAGTACATTTTTGGCAAAGCTTTTTGCCTTGCACTCATCAGGACAATCACAAGAATATCAAAACTACCGAACGACATTTAGTATTCCTGCAAATGGTCCTGATACATGCAAGACAAAAAGCTTTTGCAAAAAATGTCTCTTTTTTTTCCTGTGATAGCTGTTGCGTTAAAGTCAGATATATATAGGTTAGAATTTTCTGGCCGCTCCTATCGGCGGGATTTTCTTGTCCTGCTGATGGCGAATCCCCGCCGCATATTTCCGAAGATCTCGCCATTAGCCAGTGGCGGGCTATCTCCGCCACCGCGAAACACACTGCGGGGATTGTGGAAAATCCTGCCCAAGGAGTAGAACTTTGTTATATGACCCGATTTGCATTCCGTCCCATTGAAGTCAATGGCATTAAGATACTTTGGGTGGGGTTTTCCGGTCCCTCCTTCCTCACGACCGGAAATTCCTGCCTTAGGTCGATGGGTCTTTAAATGGTCCGTCAAATTGTCCATCCAACACACAGAGATTCCCGTGGTGGGTGGGACTAGAACATTTACCTCCTTATCTTTTACGTGACGTCCCAAGATGAATTTGTACCCCTTGAGCTTTATTCTGTGCTCAGAATAAGTGGCTGTGGTGAAGCTAGTGTTTTGAAGGATTTTTTAAAAATCTCTGCCGTTATAAGCGATATTTTGAAAATCTTTTTAACTTATTAAATTCACTGAAAATGTCGGTTCATATTTTTCTGTGTTTAATAGTCCAGGGAATAAAGATGAGAAATTACTGTTTTAAGGTTACATAGATACATCGAACATACAGTGCAGAAGGAGGCCATTCGGCTCATCGAGTCTGCACCGACCAACTTTGGCCCTCACTTCCACCCTATTCCCGTAACCCAATAACCCCTCCTAACCTTTTTGGACACTAAGGGCAATTTAGCATGGCCAATCCACCTAACCTGCACGTCTTTGGACTGTGGGAGGAAACCACGCTGACACAGGGGGAACGTGCAGATTCTGCACAGACAGTGACCCAGCTGGGAATCGAACCAGGGACCCTGGCACTGTGAAGCCACAGTGCTAGCCACATGTGCTACCGTCCTGCCAAGGTTGGTATTGTTTCCATTTGAACTCATTATATTTTAGGAATGTCACCTGCCTGTAATGATGGAGGAGAGAGAGAGAATGAGTTATTTAATCAGTTCAAAAGCAAGCTGTGAGAAACAAGCCAGGAACACTGAACACTGAGTATTGTATTGATGTTTATTGATGGGTGAGGCAAAGGATTGTTATAGATCATGACCAGATCTTGGATGTCGGAATGGTGATGTGGTCATATCGGAGCAACCGAACACTGAAATCTATTCACTGCTCAAATAATTAACCAGAATACCCATCAGATTAGTATATAGAGCTTTGAACTGGGCAGCCTTCCATAACTATCTGTTTTGTCCAGAGGGGGAACTCCATAAGGGGGCGCATGCATTCAGGGTCGGGGCCTATAACTCCATTTCGCACTACGTAGCCTAGAATGGCTAGGCGGCCGGTGCTAAATACGCATGTATCCTTATTATACGTTAAGTTAAGGATTTTCGCGGTCTGGAGAAATTTTCGGAGGTTGGTGTCGTGGTCCTGCTGGTCATGGCCGCAGATGGTGACGTTATCAAGATACGGGAACGTTGCGCGTAAGCCGTACCGGTCAACCATTCGGTCCATCTCGCGTTGGAAGACCGAGACCCCGTTAGTGACCCCAAAGGGAACTCTTAAAAAATGATAGAGCCGCCCATCTGCTTCGAAGGCAGTGTATTTGCGGTCACTAGTACGGAGGGGTAGCTGATGGTAGGCGGACTTGAGATCCACCATGGAGAAAACCCTATATTGCGTGATCCTGTTTACCAGGTCGGATATGCGGGGGAGAGGGTACACATCCAGCTGCGTAAACCTGTTGATGGTCTGACTGTAGTCAATGACCATCCTATGTTTCTCCCCGGTCTTTACCACCACTACTTGAGCTCTCCAGGGACTGGTGCTAGCTTCAATTATCCATTACCTCAGTAGCCTTTGGACCTCTGACCTGATGAAGGTCCGGTCCTGGGCACTGTATCTTCTGCTCTTGGTGGCGACGGGTTTGCAATCCGGGGTGAGGTTCGCAAACAGGGAAGGCGGGTCGACCTTAAGGGTCGCGAGGCCGCAGACAGTAAGGGGGGGGTATAGGGCCGCCGAATTTGAAGGTCAGGCTTTGCAAGTTACATTGGAAGTCCATCCCCAGGAGTGTAGCCGCACAGAGGTGGGGCAGGACATAAAGGCAGAACTTGTTGAATTTCCTGCCTTGGACAGTGAGGTTCGCTAGGCAGAACCCCTTTATCTCCACCGAGTGTGACCCGGAGGCCAGGGAGATTCTTTGGTTTACAGGGTGGGTAACAAGTAAACAGCGCCTTACCGTGTCGGGGTGTATAAAACTTTCCATGCTCCCAGAGTCAATCAGGCAGGACGTCTCGTGGCCGTTGTGAAGACCGTCATCGTTGCTGTTGCGAGTGTCCGAGGTCGATTTTGGTCCAGAGTCACCGAGGCCAGATGAAGTAGTTGCGGGTTTTGATTGGGCAGTGTGTAGTCGGCCGTGCTGGGGGCCTGGGGCCCCATCCAAGATGGCGTCTCCCATGGGTCGCACATGGTGGTCGGGGATGGACAAAATGGTGGCGGGATGGATAAAATGGCAGCGCCCATCCGTCCAGCGTGGTGTCCGAGGGGCAAGATGGCCGCGCCCTTGGGTCGCACGTGGCCCTAGGATAGGGGGGTGGCGGTGAGTGCCTGGGGCCCAAAGGCCACGGTGGTCCGGAGTCGCTGGAGACCGCTGTCACGGCTCGTGCCTGGCAGACCCCCACAAAATGGCCCTTCTTGCCGCACCCTTTGCAGGTGGAGGTGCGGGCCGGGCAGCGCTGGCGGGGGTGCTTTGCCTGCCCGCAGAAGAAACAGCGGGGCCCGACGGAGTTAGCGGGCCGTCTTACAGCGCAGGCCTGCGGGGACACGGGGAAGGTCTGTGGGGCTGCCGCTGTGGGATGCCACGCAGCCCAGGGGCCGTGGCACAGTCGGGCACATAGGATTACGTGTTTCTGGAGGCAACATCCATGGACCCTGCCAGGGCCCGTGCCTCTCTAAGTCCCAGGGTGTCTTTTTCTAAGAGTCTTTGGCGGATCTCTGAGGAGCTCATACCTGCTACGAAGGCATCCCGGATTAGGAGTTCCGTGTGCTCGCTCCCCGAAACTTGCGGGCAGCCACAGTTTCTGCCCAGCACCAGTAGCGCACTGTAGAACTCCTCCAACGATTCCCCGGGGCTTTGCCGTCTAGTTGCAAGCAGGTGACGTGCATAGACCTGATTTACAGGGCGGATATAATGTCCTTTTAACAGTTCGATCGCAGCATTGAAGTCCTTCGCCTCCTCGATGAGGGTGAAGATTCCAGGGCTTACTCTCGAGTGCAGGAGATGCAGTTTCTGTTCTCCTGAGGGTGTGCCTCCGGCAGTCTCGAGGTAGCCTTTAAAACATGCCAACCAGTGCTTAAATATCGCCGCCGAGTTCTCCGCGTGGGGGCTGAGTTGGAGACACTCAGGCTTGATTCGGAGATCCATCTTCCAACTTACGTGTAGTCTATTAAATTGATGCACGATCAATTACGGTTAAAGATGAGGTAGTAACATAACTGAAGGCTTTAATAGACTTGAACTGTTCCCCAGCAGCTTCGGTACAGAATGAGGGCTGCTGGGATGGCAACGGTTCTTATACCCCACCTGTCAGGGCGGAGCTACATACCAAACAGCCAATGGTAAACTCCTAGGTTTAACCAATGGTCTTCAGCCTCTCGGGTACTGCAATACCTGATAATACCGCAGTCCTTAAATGTCCAACTCGCAGGTCACTCTCCCTCATCAATGCACTGTGTTAACGCTTATTCACATGAGTTTCAAGTTGAGGGCGGATTGAATACAACGATGAGCTTTAACGCCACTCAGGTTCAATGTAAAACAAAACTACAGTCCTGACACTCATGAGTCCCGCTCTGTCACTGGGCGTGCAAAAGCGTGCTAGCAGTCGCCCAGGAGAGGGTTCAGGGTCATTCGGGTGGGCGGCTTGTGCTTATAAAGGTGACAACATAATTTCCATTGCAGGAATGAAACTAGCAACTGGGAAAGACTGAGGGAAATCCTTTGCATCTTTCTAGTTGCTCATAAGGGAGTGAGTGGGGCTTTTGTTTTTGGAATGGAGCCCAGTCTGGGATCAACTACCACTCCTTATTGAAATCGAGGGGAACCTCACTGGATCTTACATGAATTCTCAGTTCCTGCACTGAAGGTTTTGGGTTTTGTGCTGACTGTCTGAGGTGGAACCCCAAGCAAACAAAGTTCCACCTCCAATTTCAGACCCACTCCCCCTGCGCGGCTAGTAAAATGCTCAATCTCCTCCCTCCCCAGCTCTCAGAATGGTGATGCCAAATATCTTTAACTATAACGGGTCTGAAAATAGAACTTGGCCAAAGCAACTCATTCCTCTGGTGTTTCAGCACAAAGTCCAATTGTGTATTGAATGTTTCTAATATCTTTGCCTTTACCTGGAAGATCATACCATATGTTATCACCTTGAAGTACAGAGCTCCTTTTTCATATGTTTTAACTTTAATTTGTCTAACCCAACATCCTTTGATCTAATTCACTTCAGTTACTTTGAAGTTATATGCTGCCTGCATCATATATTATTTTATATATACCTCCTGGGAGGTCCTTGTTTGACCTTTGAAGTCTGGTGCCCTGAACTTCCTTTCCAATTATGATGGCAAATTGGCTCAATCTGTGCAGGAACATTTTAAATATCTTTGGAAACCTTGGCTATGGCTGCATTGGCCAAGATTTTGTCAAGAATAGTGGTGAAGCTAGCGGTGTTCACTATAATTATGGAGTAAATTGGACAGCAGCTTCCAACACCTGCATATGATGTACAGTTAAGCACAACACTCTGCTGTCTGCATTGCCCTGCTCCTCCACAAGCTTCGCTATACAGATACTTCTGTATCTGTATGGGCATGAAGTTGCAGTACTTACCCACTAAATGCACCAGAGGAGTTAATGGAGTGACCAGCCTTTCTGGACCTGAACATTTAATTTTACAACTATGGAAGCTCATTCCTTCAGAATTCAATTATTAGAACATAGAACATAGAACATAGAACAATACAGCGCAGTACAGGCCCTTCGGCCCACGATGTTGCACCGAAACAAAAGCCATCCAACCTACACTATGCCATTATCATCCATATGTTTATCCAATAAACTTTTAAATGCCCTCAATGTTGGCGAGTTCACCACTGTAGCAGGTAGGGCATTCCACGGCCTCACTCCTCTTTGCGTAAAGAACCTACCTCTGACCTCTGTCCTATATCTATTACCCCTCAGTTTAAAGTTATGTCCCCTCGTGCCAGCCATATCCATCCGCGGGAGAAGGCTCTCACTGTCCACCCTATCCAACCCCCTGATCATTTTGTATGCCTCTATTAAGTCTCCTCTTAACCTTCTTCTCTCCAACGAAAACAACCTCAAGTCCATCAGCCTTTCCTCATAAGATTTTCCCTCCATACCAGGCAACATCCTGGTAAATCTCCTCTGCACCCGCTCCAAAGCCTCCACGTCCTTCCTATAATGCGGTGACCAGAACTGTACGCAATACTCCAAATGCGGCCGTACCAGAGTTCTGTACAGCTGCAACATGACCTCCCGACTCCGGAACTCAATCCCTCTACCAATAAAGGCCAACACTCCATAGGCCTTCTTCACAACCCTATCAACCTGGGTGGCAACTTTCAGGGATCTATGTACATGGACACCTAGATCCCTCTGCTCATCCACACTTTCAAGAACTTTACCATTAGCCACATATTCCACATTCCTGTTTTTCCTTCCAAAGTGAATCACCTCACACTTCTCTACATTAAACTCCATTTGACACCTCTCGGCCCAGCTCTGCAGCTTATCTATATCCCTCTGTAATCTGCTACATCCTTCCACACTATCGACAACACCACCGACTTTAGTATCGTCTGCAAATTTACTCACCCACCCTTCTGCGCCTTCCTCTAGGTCATTGATAAAAATGACAAACAGCAACGGCCCCAGAACAGATCCTTGTGGTACTCCACTTGTGACTGTACTCCATTCTGAACATTTCCCATCAACCACCACCCTCTGTCTTCTTTCAGCTAGCCAATTTCTGATCCACATCTCTAAATCACCCTCAATCCCCAGCCTCCGTATTTTTTGCAATAGCCTACCGTGGGGAACCTTATCAAACGCTTTGCTGAAATCCATATACACCACATCAACTGCTCTACCCTCGTCTACCTGTTCAGTCACCTTCTCAAAGAACTCAATAAGGTTTGTGAGGCATGACCTACCCTTCACAAAGCCATGCTGACTATCCCTGATCATATTATTCCTATCTAGATGATTATAAATCTTGTCTCTTATAATCCCCTCCAAGACTTTACCCACTACAGACGTGAGGCTCACCGGCCTATAGTTGCCGGGGTTGTCTCTGCTCCCCTTTTTGAACAAAGGGACCACATTTGCTGTCCTCCAGTCCTCTGGCACTATTCCTGTAGCCAATGATGACATAAAAATCAAAGCCAAAGGTCCAGCAATCTCTTCCCTGGCCTCCCATAGAATCCTAGGATAAATCCCATCAGGTCCCGGGGACTTATTTATTTTCAGCCTGTCCAGAATTGCCAACACCTCTTCCCTACGTACCTCAATGCCATCTATTCTATTAGCCTGGGGCTCAGCATTCTCCTCCACAACATTATCTTTTTCCTGAGTGAATACTGACGAAAAATATTCATTTAGTATCTCGCCTATCTCTTCAGACTCCACACACAATTTCCCATCCCTGTCCTTGACTGGTCCTACTCTTTCCCTAGTCATTCGCTTATTCCTGACATACCTATAGAAAGCTTTTGGGTTTTCCTTGATCCTTCCTGCCAAATACTTCTCATGTCCCCTCCTTGCTCGTCTTAGCTCTCTCTTTAGATCCTTCCTCGCTACCTTGTAACTATCCATCGCCCCAACCGAAACTTCACACTTCATCTTCACATAGGCCTCCTTCTTCCTCTTAACAAGAGATTCCACTTCCTTGGTAAACCACGGTTCCCTCGCTCGACGCCTTCCTCCCTGTCTGACCGGTACATACTTATCAAGAACACGCAGTAGCTGATCCTTGAACAAGCCCCACTTATCCAGTGTGCCCAACACTTGCAGCCTACTTCTCCACCTTATCCCCCCCCAAGTCACGTCTAATGGCATCATAATTGCCCTTCCCCCAGCTATAACTCTTGCCCTGCAGTGTATACTTATCCCTTTCCATCATTAACGTAAACGTCACCGAATTGTGGTCACTGTCCCCAAAGTGCTCTCCTACCTCCAAATCCAACACCTGGCCTGGTTCATTACCCAAAACCAAATCCAACGTGGCCTCGCCTCTTGTTGGCCTGTCAACATATTGTTTCAGGAAACCCTCCTGCACACACTGTACAAAAAACGACCCATCTATTGTACTCAAACTATATCTTTTCCAGTCAATATTTGGAAAGTTAAAATCTCCCATAATAACTACCCTGTTACTTTCGCTCATATCCAGAATCATCTTCGCCATCCTTTCCTCTACATCCCTAGAACTATTAGGAGGCCTATAAAAAACTCCCAACAGGGTGACCTCTCCTTTCCTGTTTCTAACTTCAGCCCATACTACCTCGGCAGAAGAGTCCCCATCTAGCATCCTCTCCGCCACCGTAATACTGCTCTTGACTAGCAGCGCCACACCTCCCCCTCTTTTGCCTCCTTCTCTGAGCTTACTAAAACTAAAATTGTTGGAGATTTATAGGACTTTGAAAGAAATGTTTTTTATGTCTCTTAATCTGACCTTTCTTCCCCTCTATTTTGTTTTCTGTCTATGAGTGGACATTGAATTAACTTATACTTCATGGTTTAGATACTTGTGGCCTCAGTCTTTGTCAAGGGCAGGTTGTGTTGACATAGGCACAGAGATTTGGTTGGGAAACCTGCAATTTCTGGTTTATCCTTGTTTTGCTTGGTTGCCTGCCAGGAGGCTGGTCTGTTTGACAGGTTTGGCTGCCAGTTAGATGGAGAACACTTTGGAGCAGATTCTCGCCCCAGGTAGGGAGCCCCGGGTCTTTGAGTGAAATCGCTCAACATCCATCTGGCAAAAAAAGAAGCAGGAGCCAGTCTGTCTTCAACCCAGATTTATTCACAAATCCAGTGCGACATAAGTGCAGACTACTTTTCCCTTCCAAACAGCTCCCCACCAGGTGGAAGCTGGTTTTTGTATGTGTGTACTAACCTTTCCTCAAATAGTATCAACTGCTCTTAATCACAGCCAGAGCATCTACTCAATCGCCATCGTCAAAACATTTGTAACGTTAACTCTGTATGTGTATCTGTGGGTGTGTGTGTGTGTGTGTGTGTGTCTCGGGGTGGTGGGACATCCAATTACCATTGTAATAAACACTGACCAGTGAAGAAAGTCAGACAACTGTTTCAATAAAATATTATTAACTACAACGTGCAGTGTATATAAAGTTAAATATAAAGTCAGGTATATGCATGAATACACCACACATATTTGCCAGTACACTGAAGTAGATTTATTTTCTGTAAGGTTTATAATAAGAAGAACATCATATTGTAATAAAAGCATTTTTATGAATCTTATGGGATGCAAATTTGTAATATTGCATCATCTGTTTATCCACAATTTCAATAAAAATGCTGGCACATGCGTCTCTTAGCGCTGTTCATTTTGGAGTGGGGGGCGGACGTCTCGTTCCAATCCAATTTATTGTTTCTAGAAAAATTGAATTTTTCTCTTTAGTTTCCCACAGGAACCAAGTTCTAGGAAGAAGATTATTTCAGAACTCCAGGGGATTGGCAGAATTGCAAGCTGACCACCCGTAGCAAGCTGTGGGACAATCATAAAAACATAAGAAACAACAGCAGTGGGCAATAGGGCCCCGCGAGCCTGCTCCACCATTCAATAGCTGAACTGCTCGCATTAACTCCTGCCCAATCCCCATGACTGTCCAAAAAACCCACCAATCTCAGGTCTGAATATTTTAATAACTGAGCTGCCACATTCCCTTGGGCGGAGAATTACAAAGATTCGCAACCTTCTGATTGAAGAAATTGGGTGGGATAGTCCGGCCTCCCAGCCGCGTGTTTCTCGGCAGCGGGAGATGGTGCAGCAATCGATGGCAGTGGGGTTCTCTACTCCCATTGCTTTAAATGGGAATTCCCATTGAAGACACTCCACGCAACCAGGAAACCTGTGGGCGGGGGTGCACTGCTGGCGGGCGGGACCAGAGAATCCCATCATTATCTCATCTTGAGACCTTAAAGAGAAGATGGTGGCAGTGTTAGTGCCACTGGACCAGTTTTGTAAAGGCCCAGATTAATGCTCTGAAGACATCATTTAATTAATAAAATCTGGAATTGAAAGCTAGTCTGAGTGCTGGTGAGCTTTAAATGATCATTGATTGTTGTAAAAACCCATCTGGTTCATTAGAGGTGGAAATCCTCCATCTTTACCCAGTTTGGACGACCTGTGACTGCAGACCACATCAATGTGGTTGACTCTTAACTACTTCTGAAATGACCCTAGAAAGCCATTCAGTTCAAGGGCAATTAGGGATGGGTAACAAATGCTGGCCTTGCCAGTGACGTCCACATCCCATGATAGAATAAAGAAAAAAATTCCATGTTTCCAGACTTTCCAACCAGGGGAAACATTCTTTCAGAATCTACCCTCAAACCCACTAAGATTATTATCCGCTTCAATGGAATCACCTCAGCACATGGTGAATGTCTGTGTTGCAGGCTGTGAGCTCTGTGCTCCGAGCTGGCTGCTACCAGAATGAGCTGGTGTATATTATGACAACACCGGGAAAAGTTTTGAAAAGCACTGACTAAATCTAGCGAGGTCCGTTTGCAATTTTATACTTCCACCTAATTTGCTTACAATTGTTATCATTGTGACATCAGCAAACTTGGATAGTTGGCTTTCTCACTCATCAACTAAGTCGTTAATATTTTGGTCAGAAAGAACAACATGCCAAATTTTGTTCCAAATCGAGGCACGTCATACAGTTATTGAAGCACGCTTTATTTCAGGAAAATAACTTGTAATTTATTGTTTAGATGGATTGCTTCTGCTACACTTAACTGGAGTATCCAGATTATTCAGATTGATAGCAAGTATAATGTGAGGATTGATCTCTGTGCATTGAGGTCAGGTCCTAACTCCAGGGCTTTTACACCATGGATATCTTAACTGCATAATGTAATTATCAATCGCAGCATCCTCTATAGGTGTAACTGCTACTGAAGGCATCTCTAAGGGTTTTACAATGTACTTTCCAGTTGCGGTGGTACTATTTTCCAAAATGGAATGCAACGGCTCAGTCCGTGGCCTTAATGTTTAACATTTTTAAATCAAACTTTTTGAAATTGCACTATTTTTGCATTAAGTTGCTCTCTGACACTGTCTCATTTGCTGAGGCATTAACATTTTTGTGTTTTTTCTAGTCTGTATTGTGGTAAATTCTCCAATTTGATTTGCCAGAATCCTTTAATCAGTAAACGGTTGATATTCAGGTAGCATCTTGCAGTGAATGTATGCTTTGCAAATGATTGTTATGACCTGCTTGATTATCAATCAATCAATCTAAAAAGATGGTGGGTTTTTTTTAGAAACCACTTTGTGTCAAACTTTATGGATATGCAAATGTTTATAAATGTGAGTTTGCGTGAAATAATTTGCGATCCATAGTGCCTTTCTAAAGCTTACTTGCAGCGAGAATCACAATCGTTGAGGAAGGGTTGGTGAATTGTTTCATTGACTTGGCTATAACACTCCATTCCAGCTAAATCGAGGTCAGAATAATAAGAATTTCTGGGCCTGCTGTTGAATTTTCCTGCAAATGATGTCTTGCCAATCACGCATTTCTTTGTTGCTGATGTGTATCGAGACCTTTTCTTATGTTGACACGATGATGTTTCATTCTGAGCCTTACCCCTTGTCTTTTGTGACATTGCAACTTGGGTGCGAAGAATTTTTCCCAGGGTGACCAACAATTGCCATCCTAGCCGGCAACTTGATTGTACTGCATATTCCCATCCTGGATTTGATCCCGCCATGTAAATCTAAAGCTGCTCCTGCCTGTTTAACACTCTGGTTGCCACTGTTTGCTTTCCTTCTTAAACATCATGTATTCTGAATACAAATGCAATAAAGCCCGGATTATGGTAAATCAACACAGGGTGACAGTGACAATTGCTTAACTCCAGGTGCAAGTATGGTCACGTGCAAATGTAAAAACATGCACTGAAGCAAGACTTAGCAGCATTGCGAACTATCCTTGTATCCTGTGGAAAATAGTTTGGCTTTGCCTGAATTTAATTAGCATGTATAAAACTACCAGTTCAGCTGCTGACTCTTGCTTATTATTGTGGCTAAGTTAAATGGACATGTGGTATTATTTTTTATTTGTTTCTGACTGAGTCAAAGTTTCTGTGCCAAGGTTTCTGGGTAACAGAGTGACGTGTCTTTCTTACACCCTATCCTTTATTTAAAGCCTCCCAGAAACATCATTCTTAAGATAAATGTCACCATTTTATTGCACCCAGTGTTCCACTTGTTTAATGAGTTATTATGGAATTCAGTTCAGACATCCAGACCTCAGCTGTTCAGAACTGCAAAAGGATTGGTTTATTTTTGGAAAAGGATTCACAGGATATGATGCAAAGGAAACTTTATAGGAGACAATTCTGAAGCTGTGGGGAGAAATTATGCAATTATTCCCCACCTTTTGACTGCAGAACTCCATCCAGTCCTCTGTCCCCGCTCCGTCTCCACCAACCCTAATCACCAATTTCTGACATCCAAGGTTTTCTTGCCAATCGGTCAAAGCTAAGTTCTGGCCTTTGCAAGTTTCTCCATGCCACTGTACAACACAAATGCAGCCACATCACCCAATATCAATGCATTCTTTCCTAAAGTTGAAGGGATATTCAGCTTGAACTAGTAGAAAGCAGATGCATCACAATGCTGTACCAGTGTTCTTAGTGCTGGGTCATATGGAATGAACCAGGAGATGGGCAATCTCAAAGGGAAATTATATCTTCAGTTACCAGTTGCCCACATTCAATACAGTTACGGAGGTCACATGTTGAAGTATTCAGAAAAATCAATGATTGTTTGTCCAAATTCCAATGTTCTTCTTGATTTAAAAAAATTCCTTGGTGGGAAGCAGGAGTCGCTGTCAAGGCCAGTATTTGTGCGCCATCCTAATTGCCCTTGAAATGAGTGACCTGCTAGCCCATTTCAGAGGGTTCTTAGGAGTCAACCATATTACTGTGGATCTGAAGTCACATGTAGGTCAGACCAGGTAAGAATGGCAGATTGCCTTCCCAAAGGGCACTAGTGAACCGGATGGATATTTGCGATGCAAGCTCACAGTCACAATTACTGCCACGCTGGGATTTGAACCCATGTCCCCAGAGCATTAGCCTGGGAGTCTGGATTACTAGCCTGGTGACGTTACCATCCATTGTGAATGTCAGAGGAATTGTTCTTGTAATCAAAAACAGAAGTATCGATAATCCCCTGGTTATCCCCCCCCCCCCCCCCCCGTTACACCCCCTGGCCCTAGTAGATCCCCCCATCCAGCCCTGCCACGGCAGGACCGGCAGCCCATGGTCGCTCCTCTGGGAACATGTCCTACCTCCCCTCTCTCCCTCAACAGCCTCTGTGCCTGTTTCCCGATTTTTAAAGCCACACGTGAAACTCGCTATTGGTAATTCCTCCTGGAATAGGCGGAGCATTGCCCTGGAGAATATTGGATTGGGCCCGTTAATGATATGCCGGCGGCTTTTGCTGTACATGCAGTGTAGAATGCATTCATGTCGAGGCATCGGAGCATGGCATTCCTTCGGATGCCGGCCTTGATTTTGGGCTGATACGCGATTCTCCGTCCGATTGTGCCTCGCGATTCCAGTGTCGCTGGATGGAGAATCTCGCCCCAAGTGTTTCAATAGGCTAATCGATTTATTGGCTCTCAGCCAAGAATACATAATGAACCGGCCAGGTCAGGTGTGCAAGGTGTAGGTTAGCGACTCAAACCAGCCTTTACCCTTAAAAGGCACTCCCGAATACAGGAAACCCCGGGCATGAATTCAGAAATTTCGGAATTGGGACCAGCCTGACATTTTTAATAAGCTTCTGAATCATCCTGACTCGTTGAAAATCCAGCCCGAGGGGGCTCTCCCCCAGCCATGTGATGAGTAGGACAAGGAATATAAATGATCAGAAGGATGTTGAACTTTTTAATGAAGTGCCAAGAGCTAAGGATTCCTCACTCTTCCCTTCGATCACTCCACTGAAATCATGGAATTCAGTGTGTGCACAGAATTTAATTCAAATTTCGAGGAAATGTCCGTAGGATGACATTCACTGCAGGTGACCCTTTATAAGACCTTAGGAAGTCCTCTGGAAATGATGCAGGAAGATTCATTGCCACCCAAGTAAAATAGTGCACCACCCCCAGTCTTGCTGAGTCTCTACTAAAGAAAGAGGGCCAAATAAGGGTTTGTGGGAAAGCTTTGGAAAATTCAGGGCAGCTCCATGGAGCACCATTCTGGCATATGGGGGGGGGGGGGGGGGGCGGAGGGAAGAGGCCCTTATGACAGATGGGCAACCGGCGAGGAGGATGAGTGAGCGATCACCTTGGACAGGCAAGGGGTGGTTGAGGGGGTGCATTGAGAGACTGGAGGTAGCATACCTATCCTGGCCGTGTGGAGAAGGGCATTAATTTTCTTCCTGCACTGCTGCCCTGTGCTCTGGACTGGGCTGGCACTCATTAATGCCGCCGAAGCCTCCCAGGCAGGAGTGGGTCACCTTGCTTGTGGGATGCTTCCAGCAGACATAGAATCTCTACAGTGCAGAAGGAGACCATTCGGCCCATCAATCACCACCAGCCTTTCGAAAGAGCACCCTATTTAAGCCCATGCCTCCACCCTATCTCTGTAACCCAGTAACCCCACCTAACCTTTTGGACATGAAGGGGCAATTTAGTATGCCCGATCCACTTAACCTGCATATCTTTGGACTGTGGGAGGAAACCGGAGCACCCGGAGGAAACCCACGCAGATATAGGGAGAAAGTGCAAACTCCACACACACAGTCAACCGAGGCCGGAATTGAACCTGGGTCTCTGGAGCTGTGAGGTGAATCCTTACCTGAGGAGCATGGTTCCTCATCGCATTCACCTGAGGAAGGAGCAGTGCTCCGAAAGCTCGTGATTCAAAACAAACCTGTTGGACTTTAACCTGGTGTGGTAAGACTTCTTACTGTGCCCACCCCAGTCCAACGCCGGCATCTCCACATCATAACTTTCCCTAGGCTGAGCGAATCAGCGGGACCGACATGTGATTCATGTGAAGAGAAAAACTTTTGTTGAAGAGGCTCAAAATTTCGTGAGAAATCTGTCAGTGGGATTCGCACTGTTTTTCTCACCAGAACTGTCACTTTGCCAATTTCTGGCACAGTTTCGCTCCTTATTTTTGTCTGTTAAGTAAAACTGCTTTAGGGTAGGACTCCGCAACTAATTCATTGGAATAGTTATTAATACATAATTAAAATTGGATCTCTGCGGTGGCATAATTTTCTATCTTTTATTTTAGTCATTCATTTATCTGTACTTTTTCAACAAATGAGCAATGGTCCTCAAAATTAATTTCTATATGGATAATGAAACAAAATTGATTTAAGTTTATGTCAGTTTCTGAGATCAATGTCCATGCCATACATTATCTTCAAGTTTATCAATTGTGATGTTTATTGAGTCTACAACACAACCGGTCCTCCTGCTGCGTGTTTCTCATTGGAGAGCCATTCGCTGGCGGTAGGATTCTCTAATCCCGCCACTTGTCAATGGGATTTCCCATTGAAGCTGTTCCATGCCGCCACAAAACCCACGGCTGGGGATGCACTTCTCATGGGGAAATAGAATCCCAACAGCTGGAGAATTCCGGCCCAGAGGTTTCTGTGATTTTCTTTTTTTAATGACTTAGATGAGGCTGGCGGTAAACAAACATAGATTTATTTTCACTATTTGCAAAGGTCTGCATATCACAGCATACCGCTCTCAGTATAATCCTAGCTGGGAGGATTAACCACACCAGGCCCTGTTTTGGGCCTGCCTTTATGTTAGCTCATAACGGGTCCCAGGTGGTTGGCCCCCACCCCGTACCTGGGAAGTTCATACTCATGAGTCCCACGGGGAGAGCAATGATGGTTTTCCTGTGGTCCTTGTGGGGACGACGACACTTTTATACAGTTGTGGAAAGTGGATGACGATGTTTAGCTTCATAACATAGCTATAACCAAACTTCAGAAGAATGAAGTTGTTTAGAATGTGATGCTCCATTGTTAAAGGTGAAAACCACAAAGATTTTCTACTTCTGATCATCAAGGTTTCAGAGCAGGGATCAAGCAATTAACTCTCAAGAGCTCCCTTATCTTATGTGAAGTAAACCAGCACAGTAGTGAATAATTGATGGAGTTGCTTAAATCATTTATTTGCTTTAGATGAGCCTTGACATGATGGTTTGTTTACTCATCGTCTGGTTGTAATTTTAGCCCAGACATTAAAAACAAACTTGTGCATGATTGAACAATAGGTCAGATGAGTTGTATATGACTGTGAGCTGATTTCATTTGACGTTAAATCTGGAATATGAAAGCTAAGAATTCACAAAGTAAAAAAGTATTTGTCTGGTACATTGTCTGTATTTTAAAATTAACTTGTGTAGCACATATTATAAATCAGTCGATTGTCAATCCGATACGCCTAATGGCAGACAAAAGAGCGGGAGAATTTCCTGGTTGGCCATACTGCAACAGACAATGGCAAACCACTGAGGTGTGAAGCACACCAATGGATCGACACACATGGGCGAATCACTTTTCCCATCAGCAGTGCGTCTCCGCCCGTAGGTTTCCCGGCAGCGTGCGGAGGTTACAATGGGAAATCCCATTGACCATTGGCGGGAAGGTAGAATCCCACCGCCAGCAAATGGCATGCGGCTGAGAAACACGTGAATGAGGGACTGGAGAATCCAGCCCAAGGTCGCCAATGTCGTCTCAGGGCATGGTACCTGAAGAGTCAGAGAGGGAGATAGAATACACATTAAGAAAAGCAAGCCTATATGTTCTGGATAGAGTTAATGAGGAATCTAACTGCAAAATTTAAAAAAACACTGGGAACCAAAAACTAAGGAAAAACACACCTCTCACATCATCTAGTCCAGTTCTATTGCACCGGGGCGGGATTCTCTGTTGCCTGACGCCAATATCGTATTTGGGCGGAGAATCGACTCCAGCGCTGAAATCGGGGGCGGCGCCTGTTTGATGCCGGTCAGCCATGCTCTGTCCCCTCCAAAATTTTTTTTGCACTGAGTGCTGAATTTGGTGCATTTGAGTGCGATAGTGAGAGTTTGGTGACCGAGGGAGTATAAGGCTTCATTTTTATCTAAAGTTTAGTCTTTCTTTTATTTAGTTAATTAACTTAAAAGTTGCTGTTTGGTTTAGAAGAAGGTGAATTTTCAATAAGCTTTAAACCGGCTTCTACTTGTAGGCACTTGCAGCTGGAGCTTGTTAATTAGTTAATTGGATTAGGCCAGGTTTTCAGAGGCTAGATTCACAGTATAAAAGTGATCCACTACAGTGCAGACTTTGTTTGCACTGAGTGCTGAATTTGGTGCATTTGAGTGCGATAGTGAGAGTTTGGTGACCGAGGGAGTGCTGAATTTGGTGCATTTGAGTGCGATAGTGAGAGTTTGGTGACCGAGGGAGTGCTGAATTTGGTGCATTTGAGTGCGATAGTGAGAGTTTGGTGACCGAGGGAGTTAGGTGAGGAGGGAGTAAGGCGCTCCTTTCATTTTGTTTCCGACATTTCCGCAAAGAGTGCGACGAGAGCCAGGCGTTTACAGAAAGTGTAGCTGACTGGGAGCAGGGTCGGAGGGCGGAGATCTAGTTAGTCCACAGGGCAGCTATATTCTGTCAGGTAAGAGGGGATGGAGGCTAGGCCAGTTACATGCTCCTCCTGTAGGATGTGGGTGGTGAGGGATACCACTGGTGTCCCCACTGACTATACCTGCGGGAAGTGCACCCAACTTCAGCTCCTCAAAGACCGTGTTAGGGAACTGGAGCTGAAGCTGGATGAACTTCGGATCATCCGGGACGCAGAGGGGGTGATTGAGAAGAGTTACAGGGAGGTAACCACACCCAAGGTACAGGACAAGAATAGCTGGGTTACAGTCAGGGGGAAAAAAACAAACAGGCAGACAGTGCAGGGATCCCTCGTGGCCGTTCCCCTTCAAAACAAGTATACCGTTTTGGATGCTGTTGGGGGGGATGACCTACCGGGGGAAGGCCCTAGCGGCCAGGTCTCTGGCACTGAGTCTGGCTCTGGGGCTCAGAAGGGAAGGGGGGAGAATAGAAAAGCAATAGTTGTCGGAGATTCAATGGTTAGGGGAATAGATAGGAGATTCTGTGGTCGCGAGCGAGACTCCCGGAAGGTATGTTGCCTCCCGGGTGCCAGGGCCAGGGATGTCTCAGATCGTGTCTTCAGGATCCTTAAGGGGGAGGGTGAGCAGCCAGAAGTCGTGGTGCACATTGGTACTAACGACATAGGTAGGAAAAGGGGTGTGGAGGTAATAAACAAGTTTAGGGAGTTAGGCTGGAAGTTAAAAGCCAGGACAGACAGAGTTGTTATCTCTGGTTTGTTGCCGGTGCCACGTGATAGCGAGGCTAGGAATAGGGAGAGAGTGCAGTTGAACACGTGGCTGCAGGAATGGTGTAGGAGGGAGGGCTTCAGGTATTTGGATAATTGGAGCGCATTCTGGGGAAGGTGGAACCTGTACAAGCAGGACGGGTTGCATCTGAACCAGAGGGGCACCAATATCCTGGGAGGGAGGTTTTCTAGTACTCTTCGGGAGGGTTTAAACTAATTTGGCAGGGGAATGGGAACCGGATTTGTAGTCCAGCAACTAAGGTAGCCGACATTCAGGACGCCAAAGCGTGTAATGAGGCAGTGGGGAAGGGAACACTGACAAAGGAGAGTACTTGCAGGCACGGAGAGGGGTTGAAGTGTGTATACTTCAACGCAAGAAGCATCAGGAATAAGGTGGGTGAACTTAAGGCATGGATCGGTACTTGGGACTACAATGTGGTGGCCATCACGGAAACTTGGATAGAAGAGGGGCAGAAATGGTTGTTGGAGGTCCCTGGTTATAGATGTTTCAATAAGATTAGGGAGGGTGGTAAAAGAGGTGGGGGGGTGGCATTATTAATTAGAGATAGTATAACAGCTGCAGAAAGGCAGTTCGAGGAGTATCAGCCTACTGAGGTAGTATGGGTTGAAGTCAGAAATAGGAAAGGAGCAGTCACCTTGTTAGGAGTTTTCTATAGGCCCCCCAATAGTAGCAGAGATGTGGAGGAACAGATTGGGAAACAGATTTTGGAAAGGTGCAGAAGTCATAGGGTAGTAGTCATGGGCGACTTTAACTTCCCAAATATTGAGTGGAAACTCTTTAGATCAAATAGTTTGGATGGGGTGGTGTTTGTGCAGTGTGTCCAGGAAGCTTTTCTAACGCAGTATGTAGATTGTCCGACCAGAGGAGGGGCAATATTGGATTTAGTACTGGGTAATGAGCCAGGGCAAGTGATAGATTTGTTAGTGGGGGAGCATTTTGGAGATAGTGACCACAATTCTGTGACTTTCACTTTAGTAATGGAGAGGGATAGGTACGTGCAACAGGGCAAGGTTTACAATTGGGGGAAGGGTAAATACGATGTTGTCAGACAAGAATTGAAGTGCATAAGTTGGGAACATAGGCTGGCAGGGAAGGACACAAGTGAAATGTGGAACTTGTTCAAGGAACAGGTGCTACGTGTCCTTGATATGTATGTCCCTGTCAGGCAGGGAAGAGATGGTCGAGTGAGGGAACCATGGTTGACAAGAGAGGTTAAATGTCTTGTTAAGAGGAAAAAGGTGACTTATGTAAGGCTGAGGAAACAAGGTTCAGACAGGGCATTGGAGGGATACAAAATAGCCAGGAGGGAACTGAAGAAAGGGATTAGGAGAGCTAAGAGAGGGCATGAACAATCTTTGGCGGGTAGGATCAAGGAAAACCCCAAGGCCTTTTACACATATGTGAGAAATATGAGAATGACTAGAGCGAGGGTAGGTCCAATCAAGGGCATTAGCGGGAGATTGTGTATTGAGTCTGAAGAGATAGGAGAGGTCTTGAACGAGTACTTTTCTTCTGTATTTACAAATGAGAGGGGCGATATTGTTGGAGAGGACAGTGTGAAACAGATTGGTAAGCTCGAGGGAATACTTGTTAGGAAGGAAGATGTGTTGGGCATTTTGAAAAACTTGAGGATAGACAAGTCCCCCGGGCCTGACGGGATATATCCAAGGATTCTATGGGAAGCAAGAGATGAAATTGCAGAGCCGTTGGCAATGATCTTTTCGTCCTCACTGTCAACAGGGGTGGTACCAGGGGATTGGAGAGTGGCGAATGTCGTGCCCCTGTTCAAAAAAGGGACTAGGGATAACCCTGGGAATTACAGGCCAGTTAGTCTTACTTTGGTGGTAGGCAAAGTAATGGAAAGGGTACTGAAGGATAGGATTTCTGAGCATCTGGAAAGACACTGCTTGATTAGGGATAGTCAGCACGGATTTGTGAGGGGTAGGTCTTGCCTTACAAATCTTATTGAATTCTTTGAGGAGGTGACCAAGCATGTGGATGAAGGTAAAGCAGTGGATGTAGTGTACATGGATTTTAGTAAGGCATTTGATAAAGTTCCCCATGGTAGGCTTATGCAGAAAGTAAGGAGGCATGGGATAGTGGGAAATTTGGCCAGTTGGATAACGAACTGGCTAACCGATAGAAGTCAGAGAGTGGTGGTGGATGGCAAATATTCAGCCTGGATCCCAGTTACCAGTGGCGTACCGCAGGGATCAGTTCTGGGTCCTCTGCTGTTTGTGATTTTCATTAATGACTTGGATGAGGGAGTTGAAGGGTGGGTCAGTAAATTTGCAGACGATACGAAGATTGGTGGAGTTGTGGATAGTAAGGAGGGCTGTTGTCGGCTGCAAAGAGACATAGATAGGATGCAGAGCTGGGCTGAGGAGTGGCAGATGGAGTTTAACCCTGAAAAGTGTGAGGTTGTCCATTTTGGAAGGACAAATATGAATGCGGAATACAGGGTTAACGGTAGAGTTCTTGGCAATGTGGAGGAGCAGAGAGATCTTGGGGTCTATGTTCATACATCTTTGAAAGTTGCCACTCAAGTGGATAGAGCTGTGAAGAAGGCCTATGGTGTGCTCGCGTTCATTAACAGAGGGATTGAATTTAAGAGCCGTGAGGTGATGATGCAGCTGTACAAAACTTTGGTAAGGCCACATTTGGAGTACTGTGTACAGTTCTGGTCGCCTCATTTTAGGAAGGATGTGGAAGCTTTGGAAAAGGTGCAAAGAAGATTTACCAGGATGTTGCCTGGAATGGAGAGTAGGTCTTACGAGGAAAGGTTGAGGGTGCTAGGCCTTTTCTCATTAGAACGGAGAATGATGAGGGGCGACTTGATAGAGGTTTATAAGATGATTAGGGGAATAGATAGAGTAGACAGTCAGAGACTTTTTCCCCAGGTGGAACAAACCATTACAAGGGGACATAAATTTAAGGTGAAAGGTGGAAGATATAGGAGGGATATCAGAGGTAGGTTCTTTACCCAGAGAGTAGTGGGGGCATGGAATGCACTGCCTGTGGAAGTAGTTGAGTTGGAAACATTAGGGACCTTCAAGCAGCTATTGGATAGGTACATGGATTACGGTTAAATGATATAGTGTAGATTTATTTGTTCTCAAGGGCAGCACGGTAGCATTGTGGATAGCACAATTGCTTCACAGCTCCAGGGTCCCAGGTTCGATTCCGGCTTGGGTCACTGTCTGTGCGGAGCCTGCACGTCCTCCCCGTGTCTGCGTGGGTTTCCTCCGGGTGCTCCGGTTTCCTCCCACAATCCAAAGATGTGCGGGTTAGGTGAATTGGCCAATGATAAATTGCCCTTAATGTCCAAATTGCCCTTGGTGTTGGGTGAAGGTGTTGAGTTTGGGTAGGGTGCTCTTTCCAAGAGCCGGTGCAGACTCAAAGGGCCGAATGGCCTCCTTCTGCACTGTAAATTCAATGATAATCTATGATTAATCTAGGACAAAGGTTCGGCACAACATCGTGGGCCGAAGGGCCTGTTCTGTGCTGTATTTTCTATGTTCTATGTTCTATGTTCTTATGTTCCGCAATGCTCTGCCCCCGATGGGCCTTGTTCCCGAGGGCGCGGGACACATGTGATCTCAGCCGTGTGGAAAGCTGGCGTGGCAGCTGCGGACTGTGTCCAGCACTGCCACACTCGGCTGAGATGCGTGCCGCTGGCCGTGCGGGGCTTCTGCGAGGACTGGGGGAAAAGGTGGGGGTGGCCAAGGAGTGGCCAGGGGGTAAGCTGTGGGGTCATGGATGGTGGGTCGGGTCCGCGCATGGCCGGTGCCATGTTGTATGGCAACACCGCTGCAGGTTGTCAGCCGTGAGCATGGGTGGCCAGGGACTCGTTCGTTTTCTGCCCATTTTGGGTGTGGGAGGTGGGAATTTCACCCAGCGCCGGTGCTAGCCCTCATTGGTCCCGGAATTGGTGAGGGTTTCATGCAGATGTTTTGGTCGTAAAAGACCACACATGCTCCGCTGGCGTCAGCACCCAGCCGCTGAAATCGGAGAATGCAGCCCTCGGTGTACTTTTGATGTCACTCTTTTTCCTCCTTAAAGTGTATCCTCATTCTCTTTTTGAATCTGTCCTCTCCAGATCAGCATCAAATTCATTATTCGAGATGCTGAAATGGCAAGGCCTTCAGGCTTCATTTATTTATTTTTTATAAATATTTTTATTCAAGTTTTCAGTTTGGAAACATATCAAATATTCAACCAGATTCATAAAATATACAAAAAATATCCCCTACCGCCAAACCAGTTCCCCCCCATTAAAAAAATATTTCCAATTTTCCAGAATAACACCCATACAACCATTTATGTACAACAGTTGACAGTATTCCAACCTTTTCATCCAACCCCCACAAAGCCAAAAGAAATAACAACAAATCCCCAATATCCTCCCACCCACCCCCGCCAACATCTGATGGTGACCAACTCTCTGAAAAAGGAAATAAATGTTTGCCAGCTCAGACGAGACTCTCATTGGTGCTTAATTTTTTCTAAATGTAAAAATTCCATCAGGTCATCGAGCCAAGCTGCTGGACTGGGCAGGGACGAGGACATCCAGCCAAACAAGATTCGCCTACGGGCTATCAAGGAAGCAAAGGCAAGAGTATTTGTCTTCGCCCCTGTCTGTAACTCCGGAAAGTTTGAGTTCCCCCAAAATAGCCGCCAAAGGGCATCGCTCCAAGTCGACAGACACCAAGAATGTCCAACATGGTGCTGAAGAAGGAGACTCAAAGGTTCACGAGCCCAGGGCAGGACCAGAACATGTGTGTGTGTGATGGACAGGGCCCCCAGAGCACCGCTCGCACCTATCCCCAATGTCTGCAAATATCCACTCATTCGGGCTCTGGTCAAATGCACCACCTTGATATCAGGCTGAGCCGAGCGCACAAAGAGGCGGAGTAGACTCTATATAGAGCCTCACTCTACTCCCCATTTTCAAGTTCCTGGAACAATTCCTCCTTCCATTTTCTTTTATTTTTTGTCCAACAGGACTAATCTGTCGACATCAGCAGACTGTAGATCTCTGACACCCCTCCCCCCCCTACACTTTGTCCATCAATGAGGGAGGGGAGCCAAAGGGAAGGAAGCAATCTCCTTGCACAAACTCTGAAGGATGAATCCAAAACCGCCAGCACAAAACGATGGTTCCTACAGATTGGGGTCAACATTGACATAACACCCAGTTTGAAGCGCCGTCTAAATTGACCCCATATTTTCCAGGTGGCCGCCACCACCGGATTGGCAGTCCATTATATTGGAGAAAACAGAAGGGGTGCCGTAACCAATGCCCTCAGACTAGTACCTTTACAGTCATTGCTCTCCATCCGCCCCCACATGGACTCCGTCCCTCTATGTCACCCAATAATAATACAACAGGTTGGGTTATGCAAGAGCCTCTAATGGTCTATTTCTTTGTTAAAAAAAAACTATGGATCCATATGGTCCTACCCGGCAACATAGCGGTCGGGATTCTCCGAAATCCCAGCCTAGTGTTGTCACCGGTGTCACAACCGGCGCGAGCGACGCCGGCACCAACGGGCCTCCTGGCCTAGTCATTCTCTCTGTCCTCGGAGGCTAGAACGGCACCGGAGTGCTGTGCGCTGTCCAGCACCGAAAGCCAGCCCGCCATGGCCGGCGCAGGTCCGAACATCTCCGCAGGCAACATGGCGAGCCTGACAGGGGCCCAGCGTGGAAGAACATAGGCCCCCCCCCCCCCCCCGGAATTAGCACGCCCGCTGTTCGGTTGCCCCCGATCACAGGCCTGGCCAACGTGGAGGCCCTCCTGGAGTCTGCTCCCCCCCCCACACCAGGACGGCCCCTGCAGCCAGAACGCTGAGGTCCCACCAGGTAGGACCATACGCAAACGACGCCGGCGGGACTCGGCCCATCAAGCGCGCTGAATCACCACGGGGGGCGCTTTCAATGGCCTCTGACCGGTGCTGCGGTGACTACGCCGGCACGATTGACCTGGCGTCGGAGCGGCGTGGCAGGATTTGCGTGCCCCCCGGCAATTCTCGGACCCCGCACGGGCTCGGAGAATCCCTGCCAAAAGATGAGATCATCTTACTAACTCCTATAAAAAAAGGACTTTGAAATAATAACAATTGCTTATTGTCACTAGTAGGCTTCAATGAAGGTCCTGTGAAAAGCCACTAGTCGCCTCATTCCGTCTCCTGTTCGGGGATGCCAGTACGGGAATTGAACCCGCGCTGCTGGCCTTGTTCTGCTTTACAAGCCAGCTGTTTAGCCCACTGTGCTAAGGAAAGCTGGAAGGCCCTGGAGCAAAAACAGAAATATTGGAAGGATATTCATTTTAATCGATTGGCTCCTTACAGCCAAAGTCAGTGGAAGGCTGTCCCATCTCGCCAGGTCCTCCTTCACCGTTCTAACCAGGACCCCAAAATTTAACTTCTGTAACGATGGTCAGTCGTGGCGACCTGAACTCCCAGATAATGAAAGTTGCATCTGGCCAGACGAAAAGGCACCTCCCTCAGGTCGGCTCCCCTTCCTGAGGGATTCACCGGAAAACATTCGCTATTATCCAGGTTCAACCTCTACCCTGAAAAGGAGCCAAAGCTCTCGGTCAGTTTCATTACCTCCTCTGCACTGGAGAGAGGGTCCATCACATACAGTAAAGATTGTCAGCATATAAGGATACCCTATACTCCCTACCCCCCTATCTATTCCCCTCCAGTTTGTGGATGACCTCAGTGCGATAGCCAGAGGTTCAATAGCCTTGGCAAAGAGTAGAGGAGACAATGGACATCCCTGTCTCTTGCCTCTTCCCAGTCAGAAGTATTTGGAGTTTAACTCATTTGTATGGACACTGGCAGTGGGGGCTCTATAGAAAAGCCGGATCCAGGATATAAACCTAGATCCAAAGCCAAACCCTGCCCAAGACCTCAAATAAATAGCTCCATTCCACCCTATCGAACGCCATCTCTGCATCCTGAGAAATAATCATTTCAGGACATGGTGAGGGGGACAGAACCACATGGAGCAGCCACCGGATATTGGCCGAAAGTTGTCTCCCCTTAATAAATCCTGTCTGCTCTTCTGAAATGATTCCTGGGAGGCAGGACTCCGAGTGCCTCGCCAATACCTTCGCCAGCAACTTTGCATCTGCATTCAACAAAGAGATGGGGCGGTACACCCTACATTCCATTGGGTCTTTATCCTTCTTCAATATCAAGGAGATGGTCGCCTGCACCAAAGAGGTTGGCAACCTCCCTCGAGTCAGAGAGTCCTTGAAAATCTCAAGCAGCACCAGGCCAGCAACCCGGCAAACATTTTGTAAGGTTCAATCGGGAAAACGTCTGGTCCCGGCACCTCACCCGACTGCATCAATTCCGTACCCTCCTCCAGCATCAGAGGAGCTTCCAATTCCTCCCTCTCCTTCCGCTCCACTACCAGGAAGGCCAGACTGTCTAAAAATTCAGACATTAAGGACTCATCCTCCAGGGGTTCTGACATGTACAGGTTCTGAGAGAACGCTTTGAACACCCCATTGACCTTGGTTGGGATGGCGACCAGTCTACCACCCCAGCCCTGACTTGCACAATTTCCTGAAAGGCCACCTGCCGTCTCAGCTGATGTGCCAGCAGGCGACTAACCTCCCTGTGTTCATAGAGAGGCCCCATGAACGCCGCAGCAACTGTCCTGCCCTGTCTGTGGATAAAAGCCCAAACTCCACCTGTAGCTTCTTCCTGATAGCCAGCAATTCTCGTGAATGATTGATCGAGTATTCATGGTCCATCTCCAAGATGTCATCCGTCAACCTCTGCCTCTCTGCCCTTTGACTTTTTTTCTTTGTGCTTTAAAGGAGATAATCTCCCCTCTAGCATCTCCCATAGCGTTGCAGGGGAAATCTCCCCACTCCAATTAAAGCTCAAATATTGCTCGATGACAGAAGAGATCCTCTCACAAAAAGTTTTTATCTGCCAATAATAAAGTATCAAACCTCCATAGGGGGCACTGAGTGGATCGTGACCAGAGATCACTATTGCTGCATATCCCTACTCCACCACCCCCAGCAGCAAGTACCTACCAACTACAAAAAAGTAAATCCTAATAGACCTGGTGGACCTGAGAGAAAAATGAGAAATCCTTCTCCCCCAGGTGTAAAGATTTCCAAGGGTCAGCACCCCCCCCCCTCCCCCCCCCATCTGCTTCGTGAAGGACAACCGAGCCTTCACTATGCCAGAAGGTCTTAACATCTTACGTCTCAAATTATCTAGTCAAGAGGTCCAAAACGCAATTAAAATCCCCACCCATGATCAGCTGGTATGAATCCAAATCCGGGATCAGCAACAGCAACTATTAATAAAAGTTGTGTCATCCCAATTTGGGGCATATACATTGAACAGTATGACTGATAAGCCGCTAACAGCCCACTGACCATGACATACCTCCCATTGGGTCTGTCAAAATCCTCCCTGTTGAAAAGGCTACCCTCCCCTTGATCAGGATCGCAGTTCCCCGGGCCCTGCCACCGAACCCTTATTGAAACACTTGCCCCACCCAGCTCCTCCATAACCTTATCTGGTCTCTAACTCGTAAACACTTCTCCTGCAACAGCACCATATATCAGCCCTCAACGTCTTAAGGTGCATAAACACCCTGGATCCCTTAACCAGGCCATTCAACCCCATCACATTCCATGTGACCAGCCGAATGTGGGGGATGTCCACCCCCTCCCCCACCAGAGTCAGTCATTCCAGTACTGTGAAGCAGTCCAGCAACCCTCCAGGGAAGGTCGACATCAGTCCCATCGCCGGATCCCCCAGCACAAATCGACAAAGAAAAGTCTTCAGTCACCTGCAGAGAACTAAACCCCCCTTCCTCCCGCACCCCGCACCCCGCCACCCACTGACAACACACCCAAACAACCAGGTAAATATATACAAAACCCCAAGCACCCCCTCTTCCTTACTGCACCTCAACCATCCCATTACTATAACCCCTAAATTTAAACTAAATGAATCCCCCCTCATATCGGCCACAGGTAACCCCATCTCGTCACTTCCATTAACAAACTAATTAACCTAGAACATAGAACATACAGTGCAGAAGGAGGCCATTCAGCCCATCGAGTCTGCACCGATCCACTTAAGCCCTCACTTCCACCCTATCCCCGTAACCCAATAACCCCTCCTAACCGTTTTGGACACTAAGGGCAATTTAGCACGGCCAATCCACCTAACCTGCACATCTTTGGACTGTGGGAGGAAACCGGAGCACCCGGAGGAAACCCACGCAGACACGGGGAGAACGTGCAGACACCGCACAGACAGAGACCCAAGCCGGGAATCGAAGCTGGGACCCTGGCGCTGTGAAGCAACAGTGCTATCCACTTGTGCTACCGTGCTGCCCCCAGCTAGCAGAGTAGCCCCTGCACAGAGAGCCTTCAATAAGCATGGTAGCACAGTGGTTAGTACTGTTGCTTCACAGCGCCAGGGTCCCAGGTTTGATTCCCAGCTTGGGTCCGTGTCTATGTGGAGTCTATATAATCTCCCCCATGTCTGCGTGAGTTTTCTCCGGGAGCTCTGGTTTCCTTCCACAAGTCCCGAAGGACATGCTGTGCGGCAATTTGGACATTCTGAATTCTCCCTCTGCGTACCTGAACAGGCTTCGGAGTATGGCGACGAGGGGCTTTTCACAGTAACTTCATTGCTGTGTTAATGTAAGCCTACTTGTGACAATAATAAATATTATTATTATTATTATACCCAACCAGCCCCTTTTGCCCAAAACCGATTTAGAAATTGCAAGTCAGAACAGCAAAAACAGTAAACTTCTTCATATAAAGGTCGTCTATCCTAGTCTTCAAACTCTTAATATCGGTCGGCATCGTTGCCATTTCCACTTCCAAGCAAGCAATCTGGTCGCTCTGCCTTGACAAGGCAACCCCTACCTGTAGCTCTGCAGCCTGCTGCTTCATTATCTTGGCCAGGGCCCCCCTCGGATCGAAGAAATTGCCGCCTTGAGTGCCTTGTCATGATCTTCCGAAACCTCCCAGGGCAGATTCAGGAACTCAGCTGCCAAAATCTCCATGATTAGGGGGGTGGCTCCTGGCACTGTGATCTCCTCCGCTGCCATTTTGTTTTCTTTTGACATCCTTGAGGTCTTTGATTTTAAAGTTGTTTCTCTCTTCTTTTGCTGTCTGGTTTGACATGTATTCTGCATCCCCTTGCTGTGGGGAGCTTAAGCAAATACATTTGTGTGTTTTGGGCGGAAGTTCCTGTCGTGTTGGGTGTTCTGATGCACAAATGATCCAACAAGGCTGTAGATGGTACAACTCTGTTTTATTGTCTAATCAACGGTAACAACTAACTACTGGCTTGGGTACGTGCTTCACCAGCTAACCTGTGGACCCAGCCTTATCATTATCTTAGTGAGGCACTCAGCACATGGTCTATGTCTGAGTGGCGCGGTGTGAGCTCTGTGCTCTGAGCTATCTCCAAGTAGAATGATCGGGAACTGTGGTGTTCCCTGTTTTATGGTGCGTGTTCTCTCACTGGTGATTGGCTGCGATGTTATGTGTGAGCTGGTTGGTCCAACTGCCTGTCCATCAGTGTGTGTGTAATCGCACCATGATATGCTGATCTGGATATCATGACAGTTCCCAGTAAAAAAGCAGAACAAAATCACGATCCCTGTTGGGAGCTCCTCCACGTGCAGCCGTTCTGCTGCATGCCACACTGGAAATCCCACCTTCAGCCTTTATAAGGACAGCTTAGATGAGTTGCTAATCAGGGATGTAAATCTCTGGCCGTTGGGATTCTTTGTCTCAGCCAGTAGTGGACACCCACCCACGGGTTTCCCGCCAGCTGTGGGGTGGCTTCAATGGAAAATCCCATTGAAAGTTATAATAACAATAATAACCTTTTATTCTCACAAGTATGAAGTCACTGTGAAAAGCTCCTAGTTGCCACATTCTGGCGCCTGTTCGGGTAAGCTGGTACGGGAAGTGGCAGGAATGGAGAATCCCGCCACCAGCGAATGGTGCGCCGCTGAGTAATATGCAGCCGGAGAACCGGAGAATCACGCCCTGGATGTTTGCACAATGAAAGACAGTGTCCATCCTTGAGTAATTTTGATTGGCCACCACTCTGCCCCCTCTAAAGCATTGCAGGTGAGGTGGACAATTAACCTACAAGGTATGGGAGAACTGAATGCAAAACTGAGACTTGAAACTTAGAAGACAAGTCCTTTGATACTGCAGCTTCTGGACTATAATGATGTTTATTATACTTGGTGTAGAATGTGCATTAAGTTATATTCTAGAGAACATGATTAACAGCAATTGAAATAATCCATTTTAACAACTATTAACATTGGTATCATTCTACTGTTGAATGTTTCCCCATCAACTGGATAATTATTTCTCCTTGTACATCTTATAAAACAATTAATTTATGGTATATTTTTAAAGAAATACACATGGCGCTGTACATGTAGGATTCATTTTTCATTGTTTCAGAATTTTCCACGCAGAACATAATGACATCTTTTAACAACCGTTAACTTTTCTCACTGTTAAAGTACTTCAGTTTTTGTACACATCCCTTGGCTTTCATGCAGGTTTGAATTTTCACCCCCAAGCTCAGGAGCAGAGGGTCGGGACAGTTCCCAGTTCCACAAACCCGACCCAATAGAAGGTCAGATTTTCATTATGGAGGAGGGTTGAGGGATTGAAAATGGGAGTCATGGGAGGGGCCGGGGGGGGGTGGGGCGGGAATGGGGACATGATCCCAGAACAAGTGCAGAGATTGCTGGGTGCAGAGGAAGATTAAGCGGAAGACCTGCCTCAATGCACCGGCACTGAGTCAAAGTTTTAAAACAAAGCAATAAAACAACTCTCATCTCCTCACCATGCTTCACGCTCCACATCCATGCCAACCTATGCCAATTCTTGCTCCTACCCAATCTCCATAACCCCTGTATCCTCCATGCAAAGCCATGCCCCCACCATCCCCCCATGGCCCTTACAGCTACCATGCCAACCACCCAGTATCCAGCATGGGTAGACCTTGGACCCATACTGAGCTGAGATTTTAAAAAAATTCTTAAGTATCTATTAACACTCATTCATAAAGATCCATTCACTACATTTACATTCCTTCAACTTATAATCTCTTATAACTTGTAGCAGCCAATCAAACCGTGAAATGGTAGACACACCACGGTGATAATGGAAGGTTGTGAAACTAATTATTCAGCACTAATCCAGTAGCCCTCAAACTTATGTCAACAGACAGAGTAAAGTAGCAAGCAATTATATATTTTACAATCCACGCAGTTTTTTTGAAAATTTAAAGCGCAGGAATTTTGAATGCCTTGATTATTTGATAGTTGCTTTTGACAGTTTGAACAGGTTTATGCACATGCATGTCCACTTTTAATTATTCCAAAGGGCACCATACCTCTCCCAAAGGGTACCTAACCACCTGGAACCACCACATATAAACGCCCCCCCTCCCAATGGGTATCCTGCCTCTCCAAAGGACTCTGCAAAGTTTAAACTTTTCCTTCCAGGTCTAATCTGGACACCTCGGGCGGGATTCTCCGATCCCCCACCGCGTCGGAAAATCACCGGGGGTTGGCGTGAATCCCACCCCGCCGTCCTAATTCTCCGGCCCCCCAAAATTCGGCCGAGTGAGTCACGCCGCCCGCCTTGGAGAATGGCGGGGTCTGGCGCGACTCAATGGGCGCCGGGGCTGCCCGAATTCTCCGGCCCACATTGGGCCAAAGTCCCACCCATCTTTTGCCAGTCCCACCGGCGTAAATTGCAGTAGGTCCCTTTCCGACGGAACCTTGCGGCGCAGGCGAGCTCTGGGGTTCTTGGGGGGGGGTGCGGGGGGATCTGGCCCCGGGAGGTGCCCCCACGGTGGCCTGGCCCACGATCGGGGCCCACCGATTCGCGGGCGGGCTGTGCCGTGGGGGCACTCTATCCTTCCGCACCGGAGGCTGTACCGGTCCGCCATTCCCGGTGCGGAAACGAAGCCCTCTGCGCATGCGCAGGGATGATGCCAGCACGCGCTGGTGCTCCCGCGCAAGCGCCAATTCACGCCGGCTGGTGGAGGCCCTTCGGTGCCAGTTGGCGTGGCACCAAGCTCTTTTCCCGTAGGCCGGTGGGGCGCAAACCACTCCGAAGCGGGCCTAGCCCTTGAAGGTGCGGGGGATTCCGCACCTTTGGGGCGGCCCGATGCTGGAGTGGTTCATGCCACTCCGTCCCGCTGGAGTTGCCTGCCCCGCCGATTACGGAAGAATCCCGCCCCTCATGTTTCCCACTCCTGGCTAATGAAAATGAGATATTACTGGAGACATTACTGTTGCATATGCCGGCTGCCTTTGCGAAATACTCATGTGCAAATCCCATCCGTCCCTATTCACATCCCCACAAAAAGGATAGGTGCCATAACTCAGGGGCTGGACTTTTGGATTTCGGTACCCCCACCATCTTTGCAATGACTGTCCGTCATTGTGAAATTCCAGATCACATTTTCTGTATTTATATCTGACTCGCACACTATTTTGCAATGTAATTTTCTATTTTTCTTTTAAAATTTAGAGTACACAATTATCTTTTTCCAATCAACGGGCAATTTAGCGTGGCCAGTCCACCTTTGGGACATCTTTGGGATGTGGGGGTGAGACCCACGCAGACACAGGGAGAATGTGCAAACTCCACATGGACAATGGCCCAGGACCAGTATTCAAACTCGGATCCTCAGCGCCGTAGGCAGCAGTGCTAACCACTGTGCCGCCATATTTGCAGTGTAATTCTAAGATATTTACTACACTGAAGCTCAGCAAAATTGACAATTGATGCCCCTCAGCAATCGAGAACTTTTTTAAAAGTAAAACTCAAATGCCTGATTGGTCTGGTTTCAACTGGACTAATGTAATTTGAGAAACCTTTCATAGAATCCACAGAGCAGAAGGAGGCCACCTGGCCCATCGAGTCTGCACCAGCTCCCGGAAAGAGCACCCTACCCAAGGTCAACACCGCCACCCCATCCCCACAACCCAGCAACCCCACCCAACACTAAGGGCAATTTTGGACCCTAAGGGCAATTTATCATGGCCAATCCACCTAACCTGCACATCTTTGGACTGTGGGAGGAAACCGGAGCACCCGGAGGAAACCCACGCACACACGGGGAGGATGTGCAGACTCCGCACAGACAGTGACCCAAGCCGGAATCGAACCTGGGACCCTGGAGCTGTGAAGCAATTGTGCTATCCACAAGGCTACCGTGCTGCCCAGAAAAGTCAACTGCATTGCTGCGTGGGTCTGGAGTCACGTGCAGGCCAGATGTGGTAAGGATGGCAGATTTCCTCTCTTAAGGACATGAGTGAATCAGATGGGGTTTTATGATAATCAACAATAGTTTTGTGGTCACGATTACTGAGACGAGCTTTTCAATTCCAGATTTATTAGTTGAATTTAAATTCCACCAGCTGCCGTGGTGGGATTTGAACCTGTGCCCTACAGCATTAACCGAGGTCTCTGGAGTATTAGTCCAGTGACATTAGCACTATGCCACCTTCTCCCCTTTGCCAGTGAACTGGATTACAAATTAACATTTTGGGCCAAGACGTTAAGGCAGCTGGCCACGTGGTTTCTTTAACATGCTAAATACCATTTGTACTGAATTACTGGAAATAGGGGAAAAAACAACTCTGTGGTGTTTGTAATTAAGGGAAAAGTCACTTGTGGCTCCAATCCAGGTGTACAGTTCTTAATTCATTGTTAAAAAGACAAAGCTAGGATTTTGTTGCCTGAGTTTCTGTAAAATTACAAAAGCAAAACATTAAGCCAAGGGCGTCAGGCGCCTGTTTCTTAAATTGTCCAAAGGATAACAGCCAATGGATTAATTGTGCCTTGAAATATCCTCTCTAGTGCGATGAATCTGATGTCTCCGAAGGATCAGGATTTTTAAATCTGCAGTAAACCGAATTTTGCTCCTGTCTCTTATCACTTGTCAGCAGCCAGTGATGAGGAGCCCTGTTCATTAAGGTTCACCTACTACGTATCTGTGGTACAGTTCAACTCGCCACTACAGTGAGTCAACAATGTTGTTACAGCAATTACACGGCAGAAGCGTTACAGAAATGCAGTGGTTAAAATATAACTTTTGATTTTTAGGGGCCACGTGACAATCTGCGTATGTGACCTGGGATTAAGGTTTTCTTGGCTACGAGAAGCAGAGTGAAACAGATACAGCTCAAAATGTGCCTGCTATGGAGAGATTCCTCAATGCAGGGGGACCCCACATTTTGCAAGGGGCCAATAAAGTAGATCACCTTGGGTGGCTCTGAAACTGAGAAGGTTGTTATTGAACCCAGTTAATATCCAACGACCCAAGGTTTGGCATACTATTCCATTTTATAAAACGTGTCTGTGTTGTTGCAATCGAATGCCTGTTTAGGTTCTTAATATAACTCTGTAAAACAACGTGGCTTTGTTCTTTTGCATTGGGTAAAGTCTTTTTGAAACTGGATTAGGCACATTGGCTTAGTGTTTGATTTATTCAACTGTGTCCATGAAGCACATGCCTGCCTCTCATTTAGAGATGAACAAACTGGTGTACATTTAGTGGCTTCACTCAGAATTACCACAAACCCATTGAACTCAAAGCCAAAACTGGGTCAAGCACTCGTCTTTTCTCAGGGAGGAAACTATCTGAAAGTTTGATATTCCAACAGCTAGTAACGCTAAGGTTGACTCAAGACTCGAACTGCGAGTCTCCAGCCAACCTGCTTTACCAACATTACCTTATTAGAACCTCTCATCAAACCCTACTGAATGTCTGTTTCATTATTCCCAATGCAAAGCATTGTCAAGATAGCAACCCTACTTGAAGGGTTTCCAGGCAGGAATCTGAAAATACTTTCAACAACAATGACTTGCATCCATATGCTTCCACAGGGTAGGCTGCAGACTCAAGCCCACCTTCCTGATCACCTCCTGGGTGGTTGCGGCAGTGGCAGTCAGTACTGCCAGTCTCACCAGGAAGAGACAGCTGGTGGTCCGGAGGGGTGGATGTCACTGGTGAGGCCTCTGCCCTGAGAGTGGCAGAGAACCATAAGACCATAAGACATAGAAGCAGAATTAGGCCACTCGGCCCATCGAGACTACTCCGCCATTCAATCATGGCTGATATTTTCTCATCCCCATTCTCCTGCCTTCTCCCCATAACCCCTGATCCCCTTATTAATCAAGAACCTATCTATCTCTGTCTTAAAGTCACTCAGTGATTTGGCCTCCACAGCCTTCTGTGGTAAAGAGTTCCACAGATTGACCACCTTCACTCTGAAGAAATTCCTCCTCATCTCTGTTTTAAAGGATCGTCCCTTTAGTCTGAGATGGTGTCCTCTGGTTCTAGTGAAAGCAGACAGAGATAGATCACAGCATAGTTAAGATTAGATAGAAGCAGCACGTGTAGTTTAAATTAGTTCTTACTTTAATATTGATTAATTGTTTACTAGTTCTCGTTCTGTGGAGTGTGCAAACACAATATTAATCAATCGTTATTCAATAAATCAATTTTGCTTTAAGTTAGAGATTAGTGGTTTCTTCATAATCTCACCATTAGACCATTCTGGATTATGAAGCAAAGAGTAACGATATATTACCAAAGAGTAATTGCCCACTGCCCATCAGATGCACCAGGGACAGGAGGGTGGGTGGGTGGGGGCGTGGAGTCTGAGATGCTGCGGTGATCCGGCACCTACCCTGCAGGAGTCTTCGGCATGAGTCCCATCACCTCTCCCTCTTTGGGCTGCCCGATGGCCCCTGGGCTACTCCATGGGATGGGGTGCGAACAGAGGCAACCGCTGAGGCTCCCAGCCACCTGATGCTGCCAGTTCTGGAGGTCCGCTGTGGTCTTGACCAGGGTCTGCATGTCCGCGGCCATGGAGCACAGGGAGTGGACCATCTCTGTCTGGGACTGCGTCACATCATCCATTGACTGTGCCACCACTTTCTGGGTGGTTAAGGGCGGCCTTCTCCTGGAAGTGGGGTGCAAACGGAAAATGACAATGGTAGACAGTCCGACGCATGCAGCCCAAGGCGGTGGGTAGCTGGTGGCCTCAGTGGCCAGGCCACCCAGCTATGGCAGCTGGTATGCATGTGGTGCCGGGCGGGGGTTCGGCAGCCCTCCGCTTTAGGGGGGTAAGTTTACGGGTGTGTGAGCCAGGAGTTGGTGCCAGGAGCACAGTGTTGCCTACTTACCCTGGCCGTCCTGAGGAGGCATGCAGTTTTTTTCTGCACTGCTGGGCGGTACGGACAGTGTTACCCATGGCGCTGACCACCTCTGCCATCTGCACCCAGGCACCAGGAACGGCGGCCTCCTTCCCAGGCTGGGGTACAACATCACCTGCCACTCCTCCACCACGTCCAGGGTGGTCCCCAGCTCAGCGTTGGTGGAGCTGCTCTCCTTGCTGCCATCTTGTTGACTGGGATGGTGTGTGTGGGTAGTGAAATGTGTATATGTGGCTGCACCTTGGCAGCCTCCTGAGTATCAATCGCGAAACCAGTGAATACCACACCATTTGTCATTGGATTCGATTGTTTTCCACGTGGCGCCGATGCTAGCCCCTCAACACAAATTCTGCATCGCTGTCAACACTTCGGAAATGGAGAATCCAGCCCTGGATTTTTTTTAATGCAATCCATATCATTACCTTGATGCCTCCATTCTATTATAACCTTTATTCAAGTCTGATATGTTTGCCCAGAGGTTAGTTGAATACATTGAACCTTTGTTGCTCAACTGAAAAGGAAATCAGAGCATTGGCCATCAGTGTTCTGCAACAAGTTTAGAATTACTTCGGCTTCACTAGCAGGGGTGTATTCTGTGATACTTAACACCACTCACCCTTTACTTCTTTAGTGCAATGACAACGGCTTAACATTTTTACAACAGACCTACTGGTACGTTATCTCTACACACATATATACAACTCAGTAAGACAGTCTCTCAGTTGGACGTCTTTCCTTTTAGATGGCATTCGCCATTCTGGAACCTAGCTATTCGAGACCTTGGATGTTTCCTCTTTTCCTTCAGTAGGTGGTACTTCCTGGAAGGTTACTCCAGTGTCCATTTCTATAGGCATTGGGAAGACCTCAGAAACACAATCTGAACTTGTCACTGTGTCTGGCCTCTGTTCTGAAATATCGCTGTCTACATTGTCCAAGGGAAATACGTCTTGGGAAGTTTCCACAATTTCACTTTGTGAAGCTAGTAGCCGGTCAGCATGACGTTGCCAAACTCTTTCATCATCCATCTGTACGGTATGTGATACTGGACCTGGCTTTGTTAGGATCACAGCAGGTAACCATTTCTCACTGGAGGTGTAGCTTCTGTCTATCACTCGCTCTCCTTGATTAAATACTCACTTTTTGGACTTCTATTCTCTCCTGGCAATCTGTGCTTATTGTTGTGGGTTGGCAATCTCTGAAGAATCGGGGGGTAGTAACAAATCAAACTGTGTTCGCAGTTTCCTCCTGAACAGCAGCATTGCTGGTGAACTCTGAGTTGCTGCGTGTGCAGTGTCCCGGTAAGGCATTAACAATTTATTTACTCTTCTTGCCAATGTTTCTTGGCCCTTTGATGCCTTGATGGAATGTTTCAATGATTGAACAAAATTTTCGGCCAACCCATTTGTTGTAGGATGGTGTGGAGCTGACTTTATGTGCTTCATACCGTTCCCTCTTCAGTAGTCTTTGAACTCCTTCAAAGTGATCTGAGTACCATTGTCATTTGGACCTGCTCCGGTGTCCAAAATCTTTTTTTAAAAATTATTTTTATTCAGGCATTGATAAATAAACATCAAATACGACCACAACCAAGATCAAAAATATAACCAAAACATAACAAACAGGAGATCACATCATAACTCAATGAGTAACCAAGAACTGCAGCCTGCTACCACACACCCCACCTCTCTGCCTCCACTTTTTCTTGTTAACCCTGGACCCCCCCCCCCCCCCCGCCCCCCCCCCCTCCCATCCCTGCTGACTTAACTGTGAGTGTACCAAATCTTGCAAATATTTTGTCTAGCTTCACAATGGTTTGTTCGCTTGTCATGGACTTCATGATAACGCCTTTCGGCCATTTAGTGCGTCCACCACAATCGTTAGGAACATGTGATCCGCCACTGGAGCAGCATAATAGATATGTATTCTCTATCATGGCTGTGTTGACCATTCCCATGTATGTAATGGTCGCAGTGGTGGAGAGTTTCTTAGTTTTACACAGGAATGACATTGCCCCCGCTTTCTTTTTGATTTGAGCATCTAATCCTGGCCGGCAACAATACCTGTGTGCCAGTTCCTCCAACCTCGCAACACCTGGATGTCGCTTGTGTAGTTAGTCAAGGACTTTACTGCACAGGAAGGAGGGATAATCACTTGGATTCCCCATAATAAAACTCCATTCTGAACTTTCAACTCATGTCTTTGTGTGATGTAGGGCTTGAAGTCTGGATTTTTAAGATGATCACCTGACATTGTTCCATTTTGGACCATGTCCATCACCTTCCTCATCACTGGATTGGTTCTTGTATATCTCTGCACTTGAGATGAAGGGATGAATTGAATTCTCCACCGCCCCAGCCGCATGTTCCTTGGTGACATGTTGTCACCGGAAGCGGGATTCTCCATTCCTGCTGCCGACTGATGAGATTTCCCATTGTGGCCACCACACGCCGCCGGTAAACAAACATACAGGGGTACGCTGTCGGCGGAACAGAAAATCCCACCGGTGGAGAATTCGGTCCGAAGTCACAGGTACATTGTCCGCGAGTGAAAAATGTAGGATGTTGACAAAATGTTCTTCAGCTTCTTGTTTGACGTTTAATGAAATCTTGACAAAGCATCAGTATTTGCATGTTGCTGACTTATGATATTGGATGTCGTACTCTGTGCTGACAATGTCAAAGATGTATGCACTTTTGCATTCTTCTAACCAGTGCCTTAACTGTTTAGCACATAGCAAGGTGTGTAAAGGCTTCAATAATGTTGCTAAATTCGGCATAAATTTACCATAATTGATCAATCCTAAAAATGATCTTAGTTGTGTCACATTTTGAGGACATGGCGCTTCTAAGATTGCTGCCATCTTCTTTGACTTTTCCTTTTTAACTTGGAGATTATGATTTTGTTCATGTTTCAGAGAAGCTTCAAGTTCTTCATGTGTTCCTGTTCACTCAAACCGGTGATGAGAATGTCATCTAACTAACATTGCGCCCCATTGAGCCCACTCACAATTTGATCCATGGACGCCTGAAAAGAGCAGGAGCTGATGTTATTCCAAAAGAAAGTCTTCTGTAACAAAACAGATATTTGTGCATCATGATAGTGGGTAGCGGCTGTGGTTTTGCAGCCACATTCGTTTGTAGATATGCCTGTGATAGATCAGTTTTACTCAGTTTCTGTCCTCCAGACAGTCTTCAATCAACTGCAGCGGATAGTATTCTGAGCACAATACTGGGTTAATAATTGTTTTAAAATCTCCTCATGTTCCCACAGAGCCATCATATTTCAATACAGGAACTATTGATCTTTCCCAATCACTTGTAGCAACTTACTCAATGACTGCTGTTTGGACTAGCCTTTCTCGTTCTTCCTCGACTTTTGACTTGATGGCATAAGGTACGGTTCTAGATTTGAGACATTTTGGTGTACTGTGTGGCTTGATCTTTAATTGTGCTTCAACTCCGGTCATGGAGCCTAATGTATCCTCAAATAACTTCTCATACCTCTCCAGGAGTTGTTGTAGGTTGTTCTTGGACTCCACTAGTTGATTTACTGCTCCCCATTTGAGTTTTAAGTTTTGTCAGCCATGTTGTATCAAAATTTCCACAGACAACGTGAAGAGGAAATTCCGCCATCTGTCCATTTACTTCTCCTTTCACCATAACGTATCCTTTTAATGGTACAACCTCTTCTGTGTATGCCCATAGGATCACATTTGATGGTGTTAAAGACAGATGCTTCAACTTTTTATTCTAAATTGTCTTAAATATTAATGATACAGCTGCGCCCACAACCAATTCCATCTTAATCTGATGGCCATCAAGTTTTGGAAATGTCCAGGAGCATTTCTGATCACCCACATCGACAAGGTGCCTAATTTCAGATTCTGTAGTTGCTCAGATACGTCATCTTCTGAGTGGTCTTGAACTTCGTCTACGAATTTATCCACACAACTAATCCAGATGTGTTTTTTCCTTCACATTCTTGGTGCAGGTGAAGTTTTCTGAGCCCAACGTGCCTTGGCAAATGACCCTTTTTACCACAATTCTTATTTTCTCTACTCCAGCATTCGCCAGCTGGGTGTCCAACTTGTATATCTCAATGACGTGGTTGTTCCCATGCAGCCTTGTTTCTTGTGATATCCATTTTGTGGAACCTCACGACAGCCCCTTACTGTGAACCTTCTTTCGCTGCTCACTCCATAGATATGGCAACTTCCACAGCAGCTTTGAGAGTTAAATCGCTTACAGTTAGCAGCTTCATCTGAATAGCTGCCAGTCCACAAGCCAGTCTATCGCGAAGAGTGTCATCAAGTGTTGCACCAAACTCGCAATATTTTGCTAACCTTCTTAAAGTCGTGACGAAATTATGGGCGGGATTCTCCGACCCCCGCCGGGTCGGAGAATCGCCGGGGCTGGCGTGAATCCCGCCCCTGCCGGTTGCCGAATTCTCCGGCACCAGATATTTGGCGGGGGTGGGAATCGCGCCGCGCCAGTTGGCGCCCCCCCCCCCCCGGCGATTCTCCGGCCCGCGATGGGCCGAAGTCCCACTGCTGGAATGCCTGTCCCGCCGGGGAGAATCAAACCACCTCTCTTACCAGCGGGACAAGGCGGCGCGGGCGGGCTCCGGGGTCCTGGGGGTGGGGGGGCGCGGGGCGATCTGGCCCCGGGGGGTGTCCCCACGGTGGTCTGGCCCGCGATCAGGGCCCACAGATCGGCGGGCGGGCCTGTGCCGTGGGGGCACTCTTTTCCTTCCGCCTTCGCCATGGTCTCCACTATGGCAGAGGCGGAAGAGACCTCCTCCACTGCGCATGCGCGGGGATGCCGTGAGTGGCCGCTGACACTCCCGCGCATGCCCGCCCGCCAAAGTCATTTCCGCGCCAGCTGGCGGGGCACCAAAGGCCTTTCCCGCCAGCCGGCAGGCGGAAATCAGCCCGGCGCGGGCCTAGCCCCTCAAGGTGAGGGCTCAGCCCCTCAAGATGCGGAGACTTCCCCACCTTTGGGGCGGCGCGGTGCCGGACTGATTCGCGCCGCTTTTGGCGCCGGTCGGCGGACATCACGCCGATATCGGAGAATTTCGCCCTATAAAATGCTTTCATCTTCTTCCTGATTTTGACGGTGGAACCAAACTCTTTCTGCAATTAACAACGGTCTAGGTGAGAAATGCCCTTCTAAAATCTTCATTAGTTCGATATAGGACTTAGCCCCTGGTTGTGCTGAGTGAACCACATTTTGTAGCAGCATAAAAGGTTTACACCCAACTGAACTGAGAAATGTTGCGACCTTTGGTTCTCTGGTGTTTGATTCGCTAAGAGATATTATTGGAATCTTTCCTCCTATTAGTTCCAAGTCTCACAGTTTTCATCAAATACATCCATGTGCCCGTTTTCCCGCCATTCTGAATCCCGGCTCACCCAACTTCCTCTTTTCCAATTCTTCTGGATGTATTGCACAAGCGATCCCTTTATCCACAATACAGGTTAGATTTTTTTTTCTTTTTTGCCTTTATTTTCTTTTTAAAATGTTTACAATTAAGGAGCAATTTAGCGTGGCCAATTCGCCGACCCTGCGCATCTTTGGCTTATGGGGGTGAGACCCACACAGACAGGGAGAGAATGTGCAAATTCCACACGGACAGTGACCCAGAGCCGGGATTGAACCTAGGTCCTCGGCGCCGTGAGGCAACAGTACTAATCACTGCGCCTCCGTGCCGCCCTGTGGTTTGACTTTTTCCCCGAGTAGTGGCCTGTACAGAGTCGTCAGACTTCTGAATTCGCGTTCCCACAGCCTGTTTAGGTTTACCATGTGCACGGTCTCTGCAACTCACTCTATTCCTTCAATGGCAAGCAGAGTTTCAAACTGTCATTCTTCTTTGCTCACGGTTGTAGACTTTCTTTTGTAGAAATCTTCAGCATTGGCAGCTTGCTTCATCCAACGTGTTGGATTGTCTGGTCCCGAGAATTTTCTCCGCTCGTAACGCAGTCTCCACCGATTTTGGCGCCGTTTTTTCTGTTCAGCAATTTTGTTTTCTTTGCCTCAATCCTCATCGTCGGTTTTCTCTTTTTTTATATCTTTGAATTTGCCCCAAAGAGAAAAAGTATGGAGGTGCCCACACTGTGGATTGTCACAGACACAGTGAGCGGTTTTATTAGGGATGTTGCTCATACAATCTAAGATGGAGAACTGAAGCCCGCACAAACACCCACTACAAATCACGTGACACTTCACCAGCAGGGATGTGTTCTCCGATACATCACAGTGTGCAACTGTCTTTTTTATCCAGAAAGCACATGATGTTTGGGTCAAATGATAGAGGAAAATGAGAGGTAATTTAATATTTGGATGGTAATGTTTGGGACGGGAAATACCTAATATGATGCATCATACTGGGTAACCTTTAAAATAATTTATCGAATGATGCAGTACCCCAGATGACAGATGTGATTTTCCCACTGCATTACATCTGCTGCCGATCAGGGCACGGCAGGTGCATGAGTCGAGAGGCCCAAACCAGGCTTCGTGGTGGGCGCAAAACCGCGCGAGCCACCCAACCCGTGACGTCCAGCGTAATGTGGATCACGCCCTCACTAGGCATCATCCAGATAATTATATTTAAATTAGCCTATTTGAGGTTGCAGAGCACTGGCAAGGCCTCAACCGGGCGCCGATTAGTGCTGGTCTCCACAAACGGAGACGATGCGTGATGGCCACTCCTGTGGTCTCGGAGGCCATTTGAGCCCCTGCATAGTCAGGTTCAGGGTGCAACCATACCCTGCCACCCTCCAGGCATCTGGAGAGTCCCCTTGGAACCCTGACAAGGCCAAACTTGCACTGTTGGATGCCTGGTTGGGGGTGAAGGGAGCGGTCCTGAAAGGTGACGGATCCTGAAAAGGAGGGGGGGGGGGTATTCTCACTTCACAGCATTTAATGCCCATGATCGCATGGGGTGGCATTGTATGTAGGTGGTGGGTGTGATGGACTCTCAAGCCCACTCAGAGATCGGGGCACCCTTTCAAAATAACTCCCCAATCTCTGAGGAGCTAATCTTGCCTGCCAGTTCAGCTCCCCATTGCTGAAAACAAATCTACGGGTTCGACCGGGAGAAACTCACCAAGGCCGAAAAAAACGACAAGTGTGGGTGAATCCAGGTTTGAATCTCCCCCAAAAAGTTGGCGGGAAACACCCCGCCAAATTCGTCCAAAATGCCACTTCATCATTTTTTGTGGGAACCGCACAAATAACATGTTCACATGATTCATCTGGACCCTTCCTGATGCTCAACACATATTTCTATGCAACCTTTAGTTTTGTCCCTCAACTGTCATTAATCTGTTTTGTGCAGCTCAAGAATCCAGTAAACAAACTGCAATTTTGGGCATTCAGTGCGAGCATTTTGGTAATTTTACAAGTCTCTCCATGGTCTTACCATTTTCCAGTATTATAAATGAATGCACATTCTCTAATGAAACAGCAATGTTAAAGTGCTGCCACTAAGTATATACTTTGTCTTATTTATATCACTTATATCGCAAAATAATATTATGAACAATGCAGCAGAAAGTTTGTGGTATGAAGTTGGAGGGCTATCAGTCTTCGTGTGATCTTTTAGGGCAAAGAATGTAGAAGCAAGAATCTAATCCAAACATTGCGGCGCTTAGTAATTTACATACTTGATGGAAAGTCTAACAATCCTCCTTAAACTTGTGGTTACATTTTTGTGTGGGAAACTTCTCTCAAAAATGAAAAAACTCTTTCCTCAGAATGTTTGATTCTATGAGTAATTTAAAAAAAGGAGGCAGATTTGGTGTGGCTGTTTACGAACAAAAACGAATACGGCATCAAAATTGGAAATCAGTGCACAATCCAGTTTCTGTAAAGAAAGCAGATACATAGGATGGAATCTTTGGAGCCCCTTTGGGAGATCTTCCCGCCGGAGGCCTCATGGGGCAACCCCAGGTCATCTGTCGGCAAGTCAACTCCTGGTGGCTGCTGGACCTGCCCGCAGTGGGGTGCCTTCTGCTGCTGGGCAGACCCTGGTGTTGTTCTCAATGTAAAGAAACATCCTATTTTTTTACAATATCACTGTGATATACTGGGAGACAGGCTTATGTGTATATATGTGGATGTGACTAATTTAATAAAACTGAAGACATAAGGTTTATGCTATAAAAAGGGGTTAGGTGTAAAAATAAGCTTTTGAAATGGCGATGAGCAAAATTAAGATGGGATACCAGGGAACAACATGAATGGACACTTACATTTGGAGATAAGAGAATGAGTTGAAGTTTAGCTGCTTTATTCCAAAAGGAAAATTTACAACTGGAAATGAACATAAATGAATAAAGTGAAGTACTAAATTTAGTTTAACCAAAGATAGTTGGCATAAACGCAACATAAAACATGTTTTATATTCTGGGAAACGCGACTTCCAAAGGTAGTTAAGAAAAAACATATTTAAGGAAAGTTTGAATGCTTTATGAGGAGGGAGTGACCAGGTTATATTCTGAAGAATGTACTGTGTTTCGAGAGAACTGTGAAAGAAGCAAAGTGAGCTCTGGTCCTCCTCAGAAAAGTGTTTGTCTATTCCAGAAAGCAAAGTTTTGTTACAAGCCTTGAATTTCCTTTACCAATTGAGAGAGGGAGAAGCAAGGTGAAATACCTCCCTCACAGCAATAGTGGATATCTTGCAATGTTACTCAAAGTTTTATAGATTACAAATGTGTAGGGACTGTTGCCTGAGAAAGAGTGTTTAGTTGTCAGTTTAACTAAGCAGGACTCTTTTGGGAAATGTTTGTGGGAGTCTTTTTAACTGTGCAAATGTAATCTTCTGTGTTTAAGTTTTATTTTCTTTTTGACTGATTATGACAATCAGTGAGAGTTTCAGGGGCACCAGATTTTTATGAATTTGAATTCAAATTGAACCAGCTGCCACGGTCGCTATTGAACCCTCATCCCCATAGCATTAGCTTTGGCCCCTGCATTACCAGTCCAATCAATCTCCCCAGTGAAGGATAAGTAAAGTTCTGGTCCAGGCAGATGGCTAAGTTGATTAAACTTCCGTCTGCTATATTTATTTGTGAATTAATTATTTCTGCATTTGAATGGATAAAGGAACAGTTTATAAACTTGTTCAGGTATTATGAACAAATTTAAAGGTTATGGTTGGATTTCTCCGGTTGTTCATTGGCGGCGGGATTCTCTGTTCCCATCAGCAGTACACCCCTACCTATGGGTTTCCCAGTGGCATGGGGTGGCTTCAATGGGAATTCCGATTGACAGTGGCAGGAGCAGAGAATCCCACCCCCAATGTACAGCACCATCTTCCCACTGTGTTGTGAAGAGACGCGCTTGCTCTAAACAAACTTTTTCACTCTATGATTGTCACAGGTTGTCTGTGTCACAGGATTTTAGTTTTGCATGTCTTTATACCTCAGCTACCTTCCAAAACATTACAATCGGAGAGACTTTGCATTTATATGCACATCTTCACATCTTCAGTAATTCCCAAAATGCATCACACCAATGAATTACTTCTGAAGTGCAGTCACTGTTATCACATCGGCAATCACGGCAGTAAATGTGTGCACAGTAAGATCCCAAAAGCAGCAAATTTGGTGCATGATCATGTTCAACTGTATTTGATGGTGCTAGTAAGGGACTCAAGGGTCCAGCTTAGCTCAGTGGGCTTGACAGCTTGTTTCTGATGCAGAACAAGGCCAGCAACACAAGTTCAATTCCCATAATGGCTGAGGTTATTCACAAAGGCCTGCCTTCTCAACCTTTCCCCTTGCCTGAGGTGTGGCAATCTCAGGCTAAATCGCCACTGTAGTGATATCATGGTTGTGTTGCAATTCACCAACTGACCACTAGGAGTCCCATTAGTATATAAGTGAATGTAAGAGTGAGGTGACCTCAGACTGACTAGGGAGAGAGGTTGCTTGTGCATGTTCATACTGTTATTCAGCTGCTGTATATATTTGACCCACAGTTAATGTTAATAAATTGTTTATAGCTTTAGCTACAAGTGTTCTTGTAATATACATCAGGTCATCTGGCAAGAACATTACAACCACCAGTCAGCTCTCCCCCTCAAAGTGGAAAACAGACTATGATCATCTGGGATTATGGCGATTTTACCTTAAATGACTGAACAATGGCCAACACACTAGCAGAATTCTCTGTTCCATTACCAATATCGCACCAGAGAACCTTTTACCTCGACATCCCATCTGAATGTCATCATTTTGCAATATTGATGGACTGTCGCATTGTTCAATGAAGTGTAATAAATTGTCAACAATGGGCCTTTGTGGCATTGAACATTCCAATGATTTCACTGGTGTAGCATTGGATTTGTGGCTGAACTCAGGGGTTTTTGGTTTTTCAACATAATCACACAGGGGGGATGGTCATTTCCTGTTGTTGACCCTTCACCAACCTGTAAAATACCCATTCTTATCGGGTTGTCTGTCAGGAAGAAAAACTGGGCCTCAGTCAATGGCTATGTAAGCCATTTTTTCCTGATTACTTCTCTTAAATGCCTCTCTCGCTCTCTCTCTCGCTGCAATAAATCAGATTTTTTTTCCACATTGAGCTAGAATTTCCCGCATCCTTAACATTTTATACTTTAAATGGTGATGGAATACCATCTGATGAGATCTTTGGCGAATTGGACTTTCAACTCAAGGAATTCAATGGTGGAGGTGATGTAGATTGGTGCCAGAGTTCACACTCTTGTTTGTGGGTGCAGACAAACTCAGATGTATCACTCTGTGTCTGCAAATCAGAACATTCCTGCTGGGGCTAGTAACTGTCCCTAAGCTTAAAAATTAGCAAGTAGTTGTCTCTGAGACGATCTCTTTACTAATTAAACTATTCAAGCAAATATTTATCCTGCTGCCTTCTGTTAAACAGCAGAAATGCTATTATTTGGCCCAATCATGTGGCAAAACAACAATAATATTGGTCTGAATACAAGCATTAATTCAAACTGATTCAGTCATGAATGGCAAATCAACTCTGTGAGTAAAGGCCCAGTAATTCTTCTTGCCCAATCAGCCTCTGATATTGTCGCTAACGTTACCCGTTAAACAGAAAACTTTCACAAAATCAAACAAAACCCCCATGCCATTGCACTTCTTTATTTGAAATTCTAAATTGCAAAGGAAGCACGATGTGGAAGCTGGCTGCGGTCAAGATTCTGTACATTTTCCTGTTCCTTCCCTCAGGCTAGAAGCAGCTAAACGATAATGAGGAAATCACCTGCATTGCACAGGGAGGAAGCGACCTTTCCATATTTCATCATTTATATAGCTTTGTGAACAGCAGCAGTTAAGAGGTCTCTAAACATACAAGAAAAAGGTAACTGCTTCTTCTCTTTAGGCAGAACGCGGCCAACGAATTCATCGCAATGCAGCTCTTTGCCGGCCAGCAGCCACACAGTGATGCAGTTAAACCGAGAATAGCAGATGCCTGCACAGCGAAATGTTCAACTGATATCTTAAAAATAGCAAAGTATAGCTTAAGCGGTTCAAAACCATGATCAGAAACCGACGGCGAGACAAATACCTCCGAATGACTCCATAAAATATTAGTGTGCCATGGGGAGCAATTCAACTACGTTTTCATTGCTGACAGATGACAAAGGTTTAGAAGAATTTGCACTTGACGTAATCACTTGCAATGTTAGAGAGCTTGGATGCAGCCAATTGCTGTTAAATAACACTATTCATGCATTTATAATTTGTACCTTTTCAATTCAGTGCCTTTAATCATTTGATCACGTACAACTTTTCCATTCATTTCAAACCAGTTTTTAACCTGCTTTACTAGTCTGTGAATTATTTTCTTCCCCCGACCTATTTAATTGTTAAGATTTTGATTTAATTTCACCAGCCCTGTAAATATCAGAAAGGCACACCTGGTATGTAGTTAGGTGAATGCGTTTGCTGTTGATCTCATGAGTTGGTGAATGTTCCAGAGAAAACACAGAGATCTGCTGATAAGTGAGTCACCTGCAGAACTTTCACATGTGCCACAATGGGCAATGGACCTGAACCAAAGTACAAAGTTAGCAGTGTTGGCTCGAACAATGGCACAGATGGAGGTTTTATTTTTATCGGCCAAGTAATTTTAAGAGAAAATGCATTCAGAGATGTTTCTGGAGATTACTATTGTCTAACGAGCATTCTGTTTCCTTCTTATTTCTGTTAATTTTCAGTGTCACATTGTCATCAATCGACATATTTTGGAAAGGAAGAAGTGATTGTGAGAAAGGCAGCCATTTGGAATGGGTGAAAGTTGGGGGGTAAAGGGATCACGAAGGGGGCCAGGTATGTCATGACAACATTCTTTGTGCTTGTGAGGAGAGATGGGATTATATTTAATACTTTAATGTCTACTGTGTTATTCTGTGAATTACAGTACAGCAACATTTACAATGAATTTTCATTTAACCCACACAGCTAAATTAAGCTTTACAAGCTGCTTTGAGCCAGACAGCAGCTCAACCAACCCATTTAACGGGTTTTGATTCCTATCCATTAATAGTAGCTTCTGTTAAATTTTGAGGGGTTACAGTCAGTGCAGACTGTAGGAAATTGTTACTGGCTTATGTTTACACTTGATTGTAATGATGCACTTTCAGAGACAGCATTAGTAAAGGAAAAGGGATTTATTTACAGTGATCTTCAAAAGCAGCTGCATGTTTGCTACTAGCTCTAAAATACCTTCTGCCCCTGTGGTGATTGCCTGTTCTGAGTCCTGATTGGTCACCCTGACCGAGTGACCCTTACTCTGCTGTGTTTCCCTTGAAGGGACAGTCACCATATTGAGTTAGAGCTGAGGGGGTGCTTATCTGACAGTATGCAGTGGGCTGGATTTCTTTCTCCAGTGTCGGTCTTCACAGTGGAAGACACAAATAACATGCCAGTGACTGATAGAAATGAGGCTGTGACAGGTGAGGACCTTGCGATGATTGTTATCACTAAGGAGGTAGTGATGGGCAAGCTAATGGGGCTAAAGGTAGACAAGTCTCCTAGCCCTGATGGAATGCATCCCAGAGTGCTAAAAGAGATGGCTAGGGAAATTGCAAATGCACTTGTGATAATTTACAAAAATTCACTAGACTCTGGGGTGCTCCCAGCGGATTGGAAATGAGCAAATGTGACACCACTGTTTAAAAAAGGAGGTAGGCAGAAAGCAGGTAATTATAGGCCAGTGAGCTTAACTTCGGTAGTAGGGAAGATCCTGGAATCTATCATCAAGGAAGAAATAGCGAGGCATCTGGATGAAAATTTTCCCATTGGGCAGACGCAGATGGGTTCATAAAGGGCAGGTCGTGCCTAACTAATTTAGTGGAATTTTTTGAGGACATTACCAGTGCGGTAGATAACAGGGAGCCAATGGATGTGGTATATCTGGATTTCCAGAAAGCCTTTGACAAGGTGCCACACAAAAGGTTGCTGCATAAGATAAAGATGCATGGCATTAAGGGGAAAGTAGTAGCATGGATAGAGGATTGGTTAATTAATAGAAAGCAAAGAGTGGGGATTAATGGGTGTTTCTCTGGGTGGCAATCAGTAGCTAGTGGTGTCCCTCGGGGATCAGTGTTGGGCCCACAACTGTTCACAATTTACATAGATGATTTGGAGTTGGGGACCAAGGGCAATGTGTCCAAGTTTGCAGACGACACTAAGATAAGTGGTAAAGCAAAAAGTGCAGAGGATACTGGAAGTCTGCAGAGGGATTTGGACAGGCTAAGTGAATGGGCTAGGGTCTGGCAGATGGAATACAATGTTGACAAATGTGAGGTTATCCATTTTGGTAGGAATAACAGCAAAAGGGATTATTATTTAAATGATAAAATATTAAAACATGCTGCTGTGCAGAGAGACCTGGGTGTGCTAGTGCATGAGTCACAAAAAGTTGATTTACAGGTGCAACAGGTGATTAAGAAGACAAATGGAATTTTGTCCTTCATGGAATTAAAGACTAGGGAGGTTATGCTGCAATTGTATAAGGTGTTAGTGAGGCCAGGCCTGGAGTATTGTGTTCAGTTTTGGTCTCCTTACCTGAGAAAGGACGTACTGGTGCTGGATGGTGTGCAGAGGAGATTCAGTAGGTTAATCCCAGAGCTGAAGGGGTTGAATTACGAGGAGAGGTTGAGTAGACTGGGACTGTACTCATTGGAATTTAGAAGGATGAGGGGGGATCTCATAGAAACATATAAAATTATCAAGGGAATAGATAGGTAGGTGTGACACTATAGGAAATGTACAGATGACAAAAGGTTAATGTCATATTATAATTAACCACTAGATGGAGCTAGATGCAGGACTATATAAAGCACTGACTCACAGATCACTGGGAGTGAGCTGGGGAGGAGAGCTAGTGAGAGCAGTGATAGAGAGTTCAGTACAGTATTAGATAGTGTTGAGACTAGTGTAGTTGAGTACAGATTGTAGATTAGATTATTATTTACTTTAGGAGTAAGTGGTCGAGCTTAGTTTAAGTAGTGTAAATAAAAGTTAGCTTTGTTTATGAACTTAGCTTCTGTGGTCTTTGTGAACATTACAACATTCATCCTGAGAACAAGAATCACAAAGAACACCACAGTGGGGTTCCCAGGTATCTGCTGTTCTTGTCCTTCTAGATGGTAGCGGTCGTGGGTTTGGAAGATGCTGTCTAAGGAACCTTGGTAACTTACTGCAGTGAATCTTGTAGATCAGTCATTTTCAAACCCAGGGTTGCGACCCGCAGGTGGGTCGTTGCCGGGTGTCGGTAGGGTCACGAGGCCAACCGTTGCGGCCTTCATGATCACGGGCCCACGCATCGCGGCGTTCCTGATCGCAGGTCATGCGCCGCCATGAATGCGAGAAGTAGTGCACAAGGCGCGACCGGCTTTTAAAGGTGCTGGCCCCGACTTTCTTTCAGAATGCCGGTGGTTCCACGCAAACAAGCCCCCTCAGAAGTGCGCAAGACCAGAGCCCAGCTGCACAGAAAGCCTCCTCCTGACATCAGCGCACTGACCCAGAAGCAGATTTTTAAAAAAAATTGCTGGAGTCTTCCTGTCTTGAGCAGCAGCAGAGAGCAGGTCACGCGCCCCATACACTGACATCACGTGTTCTGGGCACGAGAACAATTCCTCCATTTTACAGCTGACAGAAGTGCTGGCGTGGGCTCCAGGGCCTCTGGTGAACAACCCATGCAGAAGCTTAAAACAGGACAACGCAGCATAAAGAGGATTACTTGAGGTATGGGTTTATTAATTGTGCCACTGTAATCAGTATTCAAAGTTCTTGTATGTTATATGCAGGGAAGTACTGGCAAATGATTACGGGCTAAAACGCTTAATATTTCAAACACATTTTAAGACTAACCATGTCAAGTCCGAGGACAAACCTCTTGATTTTTTAAAACGAATGCAGTGAGATCTTAAATCATCAGCTGAAGTCCTCAGCAGAAATGTAAGATTGAATGACAAAGCAAGTGAGATTGTGAGGACCAAGCAGGCTCACCTGTCACATTAAAGGTAAGTGAAAATGGTGGGTCGTGAAGGTCAGGCAGCATGGATCACGAAGGTCAGTCGGCATGGGTCGCGAAGGTCGGCTGGCGTGGGTCGCGAAGGGTGTATGGTTGGTAAAAATGGGTCCCGGGCAAAAAAGTTTGAAAAACACTGTTGTATATGGTACTCACGGCTGCCACGTTTCGTCGGTGGTGGAGGGTTTGAATGTTGTGGAAGGCGGAATGATCAAGCAAGGTGCCACACAAAAGGTTGCTTCATAAGATAAAGATGCATGGCATTAAGGGGAAAGTAGTAGCATGGATAGAGGATTGGTTAATTAATAGAAAGCAAAGAGTGGGGATTAATGGGTGTTTCTCTGGTTGGCAATCAGTAGCTAGTGGTGTCCCTCAGGGATCAGTATTGGGCCCACAACTGTTCACAATTTACATAGATGATTTGGAGTTGGGGACCAAGGGCAATGTGTCCAAGTTTGCAGACGACACTAAGATAAGTGGTAAAGCAAAAAGTGCAGAGGATACTGGAAGTCTGCAGAGGGATTTGGATAGGCTAAGTGAATGGGCTAGGGTCTGGCAGATGGAATACAATGTTGACAAATGTGAGGTTATCCATTTTGGTAGGAATAACAGCAAAAGGGATTATTATTTAAATGATAAAATATTAAAACATGCTGCTGTGCAGAGAGACCTGGGTGTGCTAGTGCATGAGTCACAAAAAGTTGATTTACAGGTGCAACAGGTGATTAAGAAGGCAAATGGAATTTTGTCCTTCATTGCTAGAGGGATTGAGTTTAAGACTAGGGAGGTTACGCTGCAATTGTATAAGGTGATAGTGAGGCCACACCTGGAGTATTGTGTTCAGTTTTGGTCTCCTTACTTGAGAAAGGACGTACTGGCACTGGAGGGTGTGCAGAGGAGATTCACTAGGTTAATCCTAGAGCTGAAGGGGTTGAATTAAGAGGAGAGGTTGAGTAGACTGGGACTGTACTCATTGGAATTTAGAAGGATGAAGGGGGATCTTATAGAAACGTATAAGATTATGAAGGGAATAGATAGGATAGATGCGGGCAGGTTGTTTCCACTGGCGGGTGAAAGCAGAACTAGGGGGCATAGCCTCAAAATAAGGGGAAGTAGATTTAGGACTGAGTTTAGGAGTTTAGGAGGAACTTATTCACCCAAAGGGTTGTGAATCTATGGAATTCCTTGCCCAGTGAAGCAGTAGAGGCTCCTTCATTAAATGTTTTAAGATAAAGATAGATAGTTTTCTGAAGAATAAAGGGATTAAGGTTATGGTGTTCGGGCCAGAAAGTGGAGCTGAGTCCACAAAAGATCAGCCATGATCTCATTGAATGGTGGAGCAGGCTCGAGGGGCCAGATGGCCTACTCCTGCTTCTAGTTCTTATGTTCTTATGTCTGCATATAACCAGCAAACTATTGGTATACTGCTGCGAGTGACGTTCCTTTCACTGATTTCTGACAGATATTGCCCTGTGTACGATGTCTGTTAGTTATTTCCAGAAAGTGACCTCCTTTATTGTAAAGGATACAGTGTCACACACCCTGTCAAGTGGTCACAAGGATGTTATTAATAATATATAATGAAAACAGAAAATGCTGGATAAACTCAGCAGGTTTGGCAGCATCTGTGGAGAGAGAAACAGAGTTAATGTTTCAAGGCCATATGACCCTTCTGCAGTTCTGTATGGACTGGGCGGAATGGTATCACAGTGGTTAACACTGCTGCCACATAGCACCAGGGACCTGGGTTCAATTCCGGCCTCAAGTGACTGTCAGTGTGGAGTTTGCACTTCCTCCATGTCTGCATGGGTTTTCTCCGGGTGCTCCGGTTTCCTCCCTCAGTCCAAAGAAGTGCAGATTAGGTGGATTGGCCATGATAAATTATCCCTTGGTGTCCAGCACTTGTCCATAGTATTGAATGTTATGACATTTGAAGTACTCATCCGAATACATTTTAAAGATTGTGAGGTTTCCGTTCTCTACTACCCTCCCAGGCAGTGCATTCCAGACTCCCACTTGGGTGAAAAAGGTTTTCCTCAAATCCCCTCTAAACCCGTGCCTCTCATCTTAAAATTATGTCCCCTCATTATTGACTCTTCAACTAGGGGAACAGCTGCTTCATATTCACCCTGTCCATACCTCTCCGAATCCTGTATACGTCAATCAGTTCCCACCTCAGCCTTCCCTTCTCTAAAAAAAACAACCCGAGCCTATCCATAGTTCAAATACATCCCAGGCAACATCCTGGTGAATCTCCTCTGAATCCACTCCAATGCAATCACATCCTTCCTATAGTGAGATGACCAGAACTGCACACATTTCTCCAGCTGTGGCCTAACCAAGGTTTTGTTCAGCTCCAACCTCCCTGAGATCCCCTCTCATTCTTCTAAACTCCAGCGAGTATAAGCCCAAACTGTTCAATCTCTCCTCATACATCACCGCTTTCATTCCATGGAATCAGCCTGGTGAACCTCCTCTGAACTGCCTCCAATGCAACTCACCACCACCTGCTCCAAGGCGATTAAGGATAGACAATTAATGCCGGCCTAGGCATTAACGTTCACATCCCAATTAGCACTGCTGCCTCATGGCACCGAGGACCCGGGTTTGATCCCGGCCCCGGGTCACTGTCCGTGTGGAGTTTGCACATTCTCCCCGTGTCTGTGTGGGTTTCACCCCCAAAACCAAAGATGTGCAGGCTAGGTAGATTGGCCACTCTAAAATGCCCCTTAATTGGAAAAAAAAGAATTGGGTACTCTAAATTTAAAAAAACATTCACATCCCAAGAATACATTTTTAAAATTACAATACAAAAAATTGCTGTTTGTTCTTGTTCTAAAAACAGAAATAGAGTATGATATTGTGGATTCCTTTCACCTTCAGCCAAGCACCTTTAGCCATGTTTAACATGGCTTTAAACTAAATAGTGGGGGGGAGGGTTCAGTTGTATGGAGAATTAGAAAATCAAAGTTAAAGGAGAGGGTAGAAGTGCAGGTTAATGATGAGGACTTTCAACTAGTTAAAGGAGCCGAGGGCTCAGGAGAAGTTAGTAAAGTTTCCAGACCATGTAATAGAACAGAGAGGATAGAATGTGGCAGGAATCTAACGTCAGGCAGGGCAAAAAAGGTGACAAGTTTGAGAAGGGAGGTGGCCAATGAAGGATTGAGGTTGCTGTACCTAAATGCGCGCAGTATACAGAACAAGGTAAATGTTGCACACACTGAAATTGGCCGGTACGATGTTGTGGGCATCACAGAGATGTGGCTGCAAGGGAGTCAGGGCTGGGATGTAAACATCCAAGGATATGTGTCCTATTGAAAAGACAGGCAGATGGGCAAAGGGGGCGGGGTTGCATTGTTAGTGAGGAATGAAGTTAAATCGATATCAAGGAGCGATATAGAATCAGAAGACATAGAATCTCTGTAGGTATAGTTGAGGAATCGCAAAGGTAAAAACACCCGGATGGGAGTTATGTACAGACGCTTAGCATTAGCCAAGAGGTGGGGCAGAAAATAAGTCAGGAGATAGAAAAGGCATATAAGAAAGGCAATATTACAATAATCATGGGGGACTTCAATATGCAGGTGGACTGGGAAAATCAGGTTGGTAGTGGATCCCAAGAAAAGGAATTTGTGGAATGTCTAAGAGATAGATTTTTGGAGCAGCTTGTGACAGAGCCTACTAGGAAACAGGCAATTCTGGATTTGGTGATGTGAGGCTGGCTTGATTAGGGAATTTAAGGTGAAGGAACCCTTAGGGAACAGTGACCACAATATGATAGAATTTACCCTGTAATTTGAAAGGGAGAGGCTGCAATCAGATGTAATGGTATTACAATTAAATAAGGGTAACTACAAAGACATGAGGGAGGAGCTGGCCAGAGTTGATTGGAAACGGAGGCTAACAGGGAAGACAGTGGAACAGCAATGGCAGGTTTTTGGGGGGTTATTCAGGAGGCACAACAAAAATTCATCCCAAGGAGGAGGAAACATGCTAAGGGGAGGATGAGGCATCCATGGCTGACGAGGGAAGTCAAGGACAGCATAAAGGATAAAGAAAACACATACAAAGTGGCAAGGATTAGTGGGAAGCCAGAGGATTGGGAAGCCTTTAAAAGTGAGAAGAGGACAATTAAAAAAGCAATAAGGGGGGAGAAGATGAAGTATGAGTGTGAGCTAGCTAGTGATATAAAAGAAGATAGGAAGAGTTTTTTTCAATACATAAAAGGTAAGAGAGAGGCAAAAAGTGGCAGATGGAACACAATGTGGATAAGTGTGAGGTTATGCACTTTGGAAGGAAGAATAATGGAGGCATAGACTATTTTCTAAATGGGGAAATGCTTCGGAAATCAGAAGCACAAAGGGACTTGGGAGTCCTTGTTCAAGATTCTCTTAAGGTTTATGTACAGGTTCAGTCAGCAGTCAGGAAAGCAAATGCAATGTTAGCATTCATGTCAAAAGGGGTAGAATACAAGATCAGGGATGTACTTCTGAGTTATATAAGGCTCTGGTAGTACCCCATTTGGAGTATTATGAGCAGTTTTGGACCCTGTATCGAAGGAAGGATGTGCTGGCCTTGGAAAAGTCCAGTGGAGGTTCACAAGAACAATCCCTGGAATGAAGAGCTTGTCATATAAGGAACGGTTGAGGACTCTGCATCTGTACTCGTTGAAGTTTAGAAGGATGAGGGGGGATCTTATTGAAACTTACAGGACACTGCGAGGCCTGGATAGAGTGGACGTGTAGAGGATGTTTCCACTTGTAGGAAAAACTAGAACCAGAGGACACAATCTCAGACTAAAGGGACGATCCTTCAAAACAGAGCTGAGGAGGAATTTCTTCAGGCAGAGGGTGGTGAATCTGTGGAACTCTTTGCTGCAGAAGGCTGAGGAGGCCAAATCACTGAGTGTCTTTAAGACAGAGATAGATAGATTCTTGATTAATAAGGGGATCAGGCGTTATGAGCTCACAGGGGATGAGAAAAATATCAGCCATGATTGAATGGCGGAGCAGACCCAATGGGCCAAGTGGCCTAATTCTGCTCCTATGTCTTATAGTCTTATGGTCTTAACATGAAAGCAGTTCAGAAATTGGCTTCACTTAGAGCAGCATCTTTTGGTTAGTGTGCTGGAAAGCTTTAACTGATGTGGTAAGGACGATGTTCACTCCCAAAGTTGCCTGTACAATTGTCTCTGCTCAGCACTGCAGACATGAAAGAAAGTAAATGGAAAACCTTAATATTTAATAAACTAGCTCTGAGTGAAAGCTGCTGCTTGAATCATAAATGGCTGACTGAAAACAGGCCGTCATTAGCAAAAACACAGTCAACTTCACATTATCTCAAATGTTAATGTGCATTTAAGTCTGAAGATATAAATTGTACAGAAACAAAGTGATGGAACGCAGCTGAAAAATGGCTGTGTTTGGAAAATACAAGATATGAACTGCGTCAGTTGCCGATTCTCTGCAAACGATCCATTTGAAGATTCTGACTTTGATGATTTATTTCACTCACGTGGAACTACATGCCACATTGCATCACTCTGATATAGAACAGAACCTCGGCATTTATTGCATAGTAATGTTGGAAGGTTTCAGTTGACTGATTTTGCAGTTGATGACTGTTTAAACATTTTCTCAATAATTTCCTGAGTTTTCAGAGTAAATGAACGGCGCGTATTCAAAAGATTTATCGGGAAACTACAGGAGATCGCCATTTCCATTATTTCCTGCAACTATTTTACACAACCTATCATTGTATATTATTTCTATTTTCTAATATATGGAATGGAAGTTGACCATTTAACCCCACAAGTCTTTTTCATACAAAAGCAGCTTCCCAATAAAATCAGCAGCAGTGAATCAGAGGTATGATGTATAAGGTATATTTGGAGCAATGTGTGTCACTCAGGAAGTACAGCGACATACATGGCTTTTAATTGATTACCAACAAATGTTTCTAGGCTTTACACATGGTGAGTCAAACATTTGGAGATCAGCCTTTTTATATATTGAGGTTACCAGGATCACTGATTTATGACATTAAATTATGTCAATGCCCATTTTTATTTTTTAGTATTTTCCTCCCAGGTGTATCTGCCTGGTGTGTCATTTTTGAATATATTCCTGGTCTCTCTTTGTTTATCCCACACTTCTGTCCGTCTCTCCGTGATCTCCCATGTTGCTTCCCAATTTGTCTTTTTCTTTCACCTAATTCCTCTCTGTTCTTTTCTGACCTTTCTATCTGCCTTCCTAGTTTGACTTTCCCCGTTCTGATCTTGACCACCCCTCTCCCCTCTCCTTTCTGCCCCTTTATCTGCCTGCAAGTGGTGGCTGTTGTAACAGGCACAGACCCTGTTGAATAGGGACAATTAGTTATCCCATTGATCTTAGGGGTAGGGCAATTGTTAACCTTTTCTGTTGTATAAATAGAGCCGGCCAGTTAGGTGCCAGCAAGAGAGAAGACCTGTCGCAAACTACTGGTGCTGTGTAAATATTAGTGTCAATAAAGTTAAGTTTTTGTTTGACTCACAAACTCGTGTTGGACTCTTCGTGGCACTCACAAAAATGGCCAAATTCATGAGCAGACTTGTGGACCTGGCCATGATACAACATTTGTTTGTCAATGTCTTAGTTTCCATTGCAGTACAAGCTATATTCACCCAAAATCAAAGTGCTGACATTAGTCGCCTCTGGATATGAGTATGCAAATGGGCTCCCAGGGTGTCACAACCCTCTCTGAAGAAGAGTCATATGTACTCGAAACGTTAACTCTGTTTCTCTTTCCACAGATGCTGGGACTGTTCTCCTTGGAGAGAAGAAGGCAAAGAAGAGATTTGATAGAGAGATTCAAAACCATGTGCGTGCTGGACAGAGTAGATAGGGAGGAACTGTTACTACTCGTAAAACGATCAAGAACAAGAGGGCACCGATTAAAAGTGATTTTCAAAAGAAGCAAGTGTGATGTGAGAAAAAACCTTTCCACATAATGGGCGATTCGGGCTGGAATGCACTACCTGGAAGAGTGGTGGAGGCAGGTTCAATCGAGGCACTCAAGAGGGCATTGGATGATTACTTGAATTGAAACCATGTGCTGGGGTATGGGCAAAAGACAGGGGAATGGTAATAAGCCGGTGCAGCCACAATGTGCCAAATGGCCTCCTTCGGGCACCATAACAGTTCTGGGATTATTGTACCTTTGTTAATGATACTTTATTGTGAATTAACTTTGTGTGGTAGTCACCACTAGCAGTATTATATGTATTACGGTAAGACACATATAGTAGAGGTACATGGGTAAATCCCTGCCTGCTGGCTCCGCCCAGTAGGCGGCGTATAAATGTGTGTGCTCGCCGGTGCTGCAGCCATCCTGGTTCCAGCTACAGGAAGCACAACATCTTTGCCCAATAAAGCCTCGATTATTCCACTACTCTCGTCTTTGTGGTAATTGATAGTGCATCAATTTATTGAGCAAAGATTTTTAAAACGATGGATCTTCGCATCAAGCCTGATTGCCTACAGCTGAGCCCTCAGGCAGCCAATGCTACGTCCGCCTTTGACCATTGTCTAGCCTGCTTCAAAAGCTACCTCCGAACACCCGCTGAGGAACCCTCGGACGCGCAGAAGCTCCAGGTCCTCTATTCACGGGTGAGCCCTGACATTTTTCCTTTCATCCGGGATGCGCCCACTTACTCAGAAGCAATGGAGCTCCTGAAGGGGCATTACACTCAGTCAGTCAATCAACTATACGCCAGGCACCTCCAGTCCACGAGACAGCAACTCCCGGTGAGTCCCTGGATGATTTCTGGCGTGCCCTGCACATCCTGGGGAGGAACTGTGACTGCCAGGCAGTTTCGGCAGTCCAGCACACAGAACTTTTAATCCGAGATGCCTTCGTTACGGGCATGAGGTCTGCGTACGTCCGCCAACGCCTAGTGGAAGGGGGTACGCTTGATCTTGCAGGAACTAGGCAGCTCGCGAACTCATTAACAGTGGCCTCTCGTAACGTCCAGTCGTACGCCCCCGACCACGCGGCACCCTCATGGGCATCGTGGGCCCCACCAGCTGCTGACTCCAGCTTACCGCAAGCCTGCGCGCGTGGCAGCCAGCCAACCCTGGTGGGCCAAATGCTGTTTTTGCGGGCAGAACAAACACCCCTGGCAGCGCTGGCAGCACGGAGCGCGACCTGCAACGGATGTGGAAAGAAGGGACACTTTGTTTCTGTTTGCCAGGCCCGGTTAGTCGCCGCTGTTTCTAGGCTCAGCGTCCCTGCACCCCCATGTGCGACCCAGGGGCGCCCACTATTTTCCTCCTTGCAAGACACGTGCGGCCCGTGGGCGCTGCCATCTTTGATGCCGCCCGCCATGTGCGCCCTGTGGACACCGCCATCTTCGGCGCCATTTTGGACGGCACCTCAGGACCCCTGCTCGCCTGGAAGCTCGTCTGGCTGTTCATTGCCTGCCGCTACCTCTGCTGACCAGCCTGGGGCCTCCCAGCATCTGCCGTAGCTTGCCTCGATCACCCTGGAACAGTCCCGGCCCCGCAACCTCGTGACTGCAACGACAACGGTGAAAATCGATGGGCATGAAACGTCCTGCCTTTTGGGGGCAGCACGGTAGCATTGTGGTTAGCACTGTTGCTTCACAGCTCCAGGGTCCCAGGTTCGATTCCCGGCTTGGGTCACTGTCTGTGCGGAGTCTGCACATCCTCCCCGTGTGTGTGTGGGTTTCCTCCGGGTGCTCCGGTTTCCTCCCACAGTCTAAAGATGTGCAGGTTAGGTGGATTGGCCATGATAAATTGCCCCTTAGTGTCCAAAATTGCCCTTAGTGTTGGGTGGGGTTACTGGGTTATGGGGCTAGGGTGGAGGTGATAACCTTGGGTAGGTTGTTCTTTCCAAGAGCCAGTGCAGACTTGATGGGCCGAATGGCCTCCTTCTGCACTGTAAATTCTATGATCTATGATCTTGACTCCGGGAGCACAGAGAGCTTCATCCACCCCACGACGGTAAAGCACTGCTCCTTCGCAGTACACCCAGTCATCCAGAAAATCTCACTGGCCTCCGGATCCCATTCTGTTGAAAGCCGGGAGTACTGCATCTCGACCCTCAACATCCAAGGCGTAGAGTTTAGCAACTTCCGGCTCTACGTCCTCCCCCAACTCTGCGCTGCCCCGTTACTCGGCCTGGACTTCCAGTGCCACCTCCAAAGCTTAACCTTAAAATTCGGCGGACCCCTACCCCCCCTCACCGTATGCGGCCTCACGACCCTTAAGGTCGATCCATCTTCCTTGTTTGCGAACCTCACCCCGGATTGCAAACCCATTGCCACCGGGAGCAGACGGTACAGTGCCCAGGACAGGACTTCATCAGGTCGGAGGTCCAACGGCTTCTGCAGGAAGGGGTCATTGAGGCCAGCAACAGCCCCTGGAGAGCCCACGTGATGGTAGTAAAGACTGGGGAGAAGCACAGGATGGTCATTGACTACAGTCAGACCATCAATCGGTACACACAGCTCGACGCATACCCCCTCCCACACATATCTGACATGGTCAATCAGATTGCGCAGTATCGGGTCTTTTCCACAGTGGACTTGAAGTCTGCCTACCACCAGCTCCCCATCCGCCCGGAGAACCGCCAATACACTGCGTTCGAAGCAGATGGCAGCCTCTATCACTTCCTTAGGGTTCCCTTCGGCATCACTAATGGGGTCTCGGTCTTCCAACGTGAGATGGACAGAATGGTTGACCGGTACGGACTGCGGGCCACCTTCCCGTACCTAGACAATGTCACCATCTGCGGCCATGATCAGCAGGACCATGATGCTAACCTCCTAAAATTCCTCCAGACCGCCAAACTCCTTAACCTCACGTACGATAAGGAGAAATGCGTGTTCCGCACCAACCGCTTAGCCATTCTTGGCTATGTCATGGAAAATGAAGTTCTAGGGCCCGACCCCGACCGCATGCGCCCCCTGAAACGATGCCTGGGGTTTTTCTCCTTCTACGCCCAGTGGGTCCCTAACTATGCGGACAAGGCCCGCCCACTAATTCAATCCACAGTTTTTCCCCTGATGGCTGAGGCCCACCAGGCCTTCAACCGCATCAAGGCAGACATCGCCAAGGCCACGCTACATGCAGTCGACGAGTCCCTCCCCTTCCAGGTCAAGAGCGATGCATTGGACGTAGCTCTGGCCGCCACCCTCAACCAGGCGGGCTGGCCCATGGCCTTCTTTTCCCGCACCCTCCATGCCTCCAAAATTAAGCACTCCTCTGTCGAAAAGGAGGCCCAAGCCATCACAGAAGCTGTGCGGCATTGGAGGCTTACCTGGCCGGCAGGAGATTCACTCTCCTCACTGACCAACAGTCGGTTGCCTTCATGTTCAATAACACACAGCGGGGCAAGATAAAAAATGATAAGATCTTGAGGTGGAGGATCAAGCTCTCCACCTATAATTACGAGATTTTGTATCGCCCCGGAAAGCTCAATGAGCCCCCTGTACAACGAGCCCCCTTTCATGTGCCAGCGCACAAGTGGGCCGATTCCGGGCTCTCCACTATGACCTCTGCCATCCGGGGGTCACCCGGTTCTTCCATTTCATCAAGGCCCGCAACCTGCCCTACTCCATTGAGGAGGTCAGGACTGTCACCAGAGACTGCCAGGTCTGCGCGGAGTGCAAGCTGCACTTCTACCGGCCAGATCGAGCGCACCTGGTGAAGGCCTCCTGCCCCTTTGAGCGCCTCAGCATGAACTTCAAAGGGCCCCTCCCTGACCGCAATACGTACTTTGTGAACGTGATTGATGAGTACTCCCGGTTCCTTTTCGCCATCCCATGCCCCGATATGATTTCTGCCACGGTCATTAAAGCCCTGCACAGTATCATAGATATCATAGAATTTACAGTGAAGAAGGAGGCCATTCGGCCCATCGAGCCTGCACCGGCTCTTTGAAAGAGCACACTACCTAAGTCCACACCTCCACCCTATCCCCATAACCTATTAACCCCACCCAACACTATGGGCAATTTTGGACACTAAAGGCAATTTAGCATGGCCAATCCACCTAACCTGCACATCTTTGGACTGTGGGAGGAAACCGGAGCACCCGGAGGAAACCCACGCACACTCGGGGAGAATGTGCAGACTCTGCACAGACAGTGACCCAAGCCGGGAATCGAACCTGGGACCCTGGAGCTGTGAAGCAATTGTGCTATCCACCATGCTACCGTGCTACCGTGCTGCCGTATCTTCGCCCTGTTCGGGTTTCCCACTTACGTCCACAGCGATCGGGGATACTCTTTTATGAGCGATGAGCTGCGTCAGTTCCTGCTCAGCAAGGGCGTTGCCTCGAGTAGGACGACCAGCTACAACCCCCGGGGAAACGGACAGGCGGAGAGGGAGAATGGGACGGTCTGGAAGGCCGTCCTGTTGGCCCTGCGGTCTAAACATCTCCCAGTCTCCCGCTGGCAGGAGGTCCTCCTCGACACGCTCCACTCCATCCAATCGCTCCTCTGCACCGCGACTAACGAAACCCCCCATGAACGTGTGTTTGCCTTCCCCAGGAAGGCCAGCCCCGGGGTCTCGCTCCCAACATGGCTGACAGTTCCTGGACCCGTCCTCCTTCGCAAACATGTGCGGACCCATAAGTCGGACCCTTTGGTCGAAAGGGTCCACCTCCTACACGCGAACCCGCAGTACGCCTCAGCATGGACTTCAAAGGGCCCCTCCCCGACCGCAATACGTACTTTCTGAACGTGATTGATGAGTACTCCCGGTTTCCTTTCGTCATCCCATGTCCCGATATGATTTCTGCCACGGTCATTAAAGCCCTACACAGTATCTTTGCCCTGTTCAGTTTTCCCACCTACGTCCACAGCGATCGGGGATCCCCGACGGGCGCCAGGACTCAGTCCCCCTCTGGGACCTGGCACCCGCTGGATCCCCACCCACGGCCCCCGACCCGACCCCCCCCTCCGGTTGCCTCATTCACCCCTGCACCACTCACCTCCCCCTAGCGAACCTCACCGCAACCCCCGCCCCAGGAGGATCCGTCCTCCCACTGGTTCCACTCAGGCATGACGAAGACGAGGACAACACGCTCCCGGAGTCACAGGTGACCAAGTCGGCGCCCACATCACCAGCAGGACTGAGGCCCCCGACAGACTGAACTTGTAATTTTTTTCCACCACCCCCGCCGGACTCTTTTTTTAACAGGGGGTGAATGTGGTAGTCATCACTAGCAGTATTATATGTATTACGGTAAAACACATATACTAGAGGTACAATGGTAAATCCCTGCCTGCTGGCTCCGCCCAGCAGGCGGCGTATAAAAGTGTGTGCTCTCCGGTGCTGCAGCCATTCTGGTTCCAGCTACAGGAGGCACAACATCTTTGCTCAATAAAGCCTCGATTATTCCACTACTCTCGTCTTTGTGGTAATTGATAGTGTATCACTTTGCAAATCATTTGGCTCTGCATTGCAAGGTCTGCTTAACTTGATGTTAGTAGAGGTTGATGCATTATTTTAATTCCATCACATATTTCAACGTTTTGTGTGAATAAAGCCCACGTTTTGCGAATTGCAATTTGCGTGGATTTTGTCACTTTCGTACACCATTTCTATGGAACTGCTTTGATGATAATGATGGAACACATGTAACATTCCCCACGAAGCCCATATGCACAAGGTATCTTTTGACTCTTCAATCTGCTCTGGTAAATTGTGATTGTTTTAGGACAATTGACTTAAATGCATTTTAACTCACAAATTATTTCTGTCCGATGCTAAAGATGGACACTCTGGGAACTTGCTTGTTTGATTCCAAATGAGTCAAATTAGATTCAGAAAAATATTGCAAATATTTAGTTTGGGGACTGCTTGTTGATGACTCATTGGTTCTGGATTAATTTTAGTTGGTGGGAATTGTCATTTCCAAGGCTGACCTCCAGAGTTCAGTGATTACTGTGATCACTTCAATCATTCCTCAAGAGGCTGTGTTTTTTTTTCGAGGGGATGCAGAAGTGCAAATTCAGTCTGAAATTTAGCAGCAATTCTTCATGATAGGCACACATTAAGGGTGCATAGTTTGCAGCAGGATAACTCTGCAACAATCCATTGCAGTAAATGGCACAGCTATTTACTTATGGACACTGCTGCTGGATGAGCTTTGGAGGACTGGTGAGGGATTTTCCTGAAAAAAAGCATGATGGGGGTAAATGCTGCTCAGAGCGTTTTGATTTAAAGTGGAACATCACCAGAAATTATGATTTATAAGACTTTATATCGGGTAACAAGACAGCAGTACTTCAGCCAGCAATATTAATATACATGTCAGATAAATCTCAAGTGGTGCACTCATGCCTCTGAGTCATAGAATTGTGGGTTCTAAATACCGCTGCGAAGATTTGAGCCATGTCCGGCTCACCAGTGCGAGTACCAAGGGAGCGCTGCGCTGTCGCAAATGCCACCTTTCAAATCAGAGGTTGTACAGAGGCTCCATTTGCCCCAGGGTTGGCCAAAATGACCCTGTGGCATTAATTGGAGATGAGTGAGGGAACCTTCCCCAGTGCCTTGCCAATATTTATCCCCCAAATGAGACCACAAAAATGTTTTCTGGATTTTATCAAAGCGTGGCCTGCGGAGCCTTGCTGTGCATGAATTGGCCGCAGCTTTTCCTGCATTACCCATCAAACGTACTTTATTGACTGTAAAGCACTTTGTGCTTGTGAATGACAGTATCTAAAAGTATTATGCCTGGAACTTCAAAACGTTTTCGAATCTAGTAATGTTCCTGCTCATTTTCATGGCATAAATTTACATTTTGGGGAAAATGGTCCCCTGTGACTCATGAAATTAGAACCTAAGATCAATGGCATTGTGAAAATAAAGCATTCCTTTGATATCAAAGATGTTTTCTGGCCATGCGTAATGGAACTCGGTAGCTGGAGCATTGTTTGTTGTGGGTTAAATTTATACACTATCAACCTAATGGTAAGTTGGCCCACTGTCTGTGTGCAGTCTGTTCTCCCATGTTTCCATAAGAAATGCGTTTATTCTACCAATTATCTCTGACCTTAATGAATCCAATGGGCTTGAAGGGAGAACATATTCCGTAAACAAAATATGATGTGATTAATGGTGGCAAACGTAGCACAGTGATTATGGATGACCAACCCAGGGACTACAGACCTGGTGGTATGGGATCAAATCTCACCAGGCCAGGATAATTTAAATTCAGTTTAGTTAAATTAAGCTAGAATTAAAAGCCAGTCTCGGAGATGGTGACCATGAAACATGAGATTATCAGAAAACCAATTTGGTTCGCAAATGTTCTCTAACGTCTATGAATCGTTCTTTAAGGTCTATCTTTAAAGAAATTGTTCTTTAAGGTCTGTCAATCATGCATAGATTACAAAAGCAGGGAAGACATGTTGGAGTTGAATAGAACTTTAGTGAGGCCACAGCTGGAGAACTGTGTGCAATTCTGGTCGCTATATTATAGGAAGGAAGTGATTGCATTGGAAGGGGTGCAGGGGAGATTCACCAGGATGTTGCCTGGGATGGAACATTTAAGTTATGAAGAGAGGTTGAATAGGTTTGGGTTGTTTTCACTGGGGCAGAGAAGACTGATGGGGCGACCTGATCGAGGTGTATAAGGTTGAAGGGCATGAACAGGGTGGGTAGGGAGCAGCTGTTCCCCTTAGTTGAAGGGTCAGTTATGAGGGGACACAAGGTCAAGGCCAGGGGCAGGAGGTTTAGGTGGGATGTGAGGAAAAACGTTTTTACCCAGAGTGTGGTGATGGTCTGGAGTGCACTGCCTGGGAGGGTGGTAGAGACGGGCTGCTTCACAGCCTTTAAAAAGTACCTGGATGAGCACTTGGCTCATCATAACATTCAAGGCTGGCAAATGGGATTCGGTAGGCAGGTCAGACTTGATGTGCCGAATGGCCTCTTCTGTGCTGTATTATTCTGTGATTCTGTGAAGGTTGGATGTTTGCTGCCTTTACTCATTCTTGCTGCCTCTCTGTGACTCCAGATCTACTGCAATGTGGTTAACCTTTAACCAACTTTTACACGGTCAAGAAATCCACACAGTTTTACTAAACTGCTACAAAAAATTATAATAAGAATAAAATCAAATAGACCACTCAGCATCAGGTGAGGCATTAAAATTGGATGTGGGAAAGTCGATGCTTGCAAATATCTGAGGGCTTTGGACAAAATTGAGAGCAGTTCTACAAAGTAGTCAAGCAACACCATGACATGGAGGTACTCAAAGAATTTCACCTTCAAACCAATGTCCCAGGCTCTTCCATCACCATTCCTGGGTATGTCCTGTCCCACCAGTCGGACAGGCTCCCCAGAGGTGATCATGCTGTGGTATAAAGTCTGGAGACGTTGGCCTAAGGGAAGCCTTCAACATTGTGCACCCCATGAAGTTTCACAAAACATGGCCAAGGAAACCTTGGTGCGAAGTGAGGATGTTCGTTGTTGATTTCACAATGTTCAGCAATGTTTACAACTTCTCAGATACTGAAACAGTCCAGGTCCATTTGCAGTAAGACCTGGATAGCTTCTAGGCTGAGGCTGAGAAGTGGCAAGTGACGTTCACACCATTCATGTGCCAGGCAATAACCATCTGCAACAAGAAAGAATCTGACCATCTATACTTGATGTCAATGGCATTACCATCACTGAATCCCCCACTATCACTATCCTGGGGGTTACCATTGATCAGAAACTGAACTGCACTGGCCATATAAAGACGTTGGCTACAACAGGAGGTCAGAAGATAGGAATTCTGCAACAAATAACTCACCCACTGACTCTTCAAAGCCTGTCCACAATCTGCAAGGCACAGGTCAGCCTTGTAATGGAATAATCTCTGCTGGCTGGATAAGTGTAGCTCCACCAACACTGAAGTAGCTCAACACCATCCAGGACAAAGCAGTCCGCTTGATCCACGCCCTATCCACTAGCTTAAATATTCACTCCCTCCGCCACTGACCCACAGTGGCACCAGTGTGTGCCATCTACAACATGCACTGCAGCAACTCACCAAGTCTCCTCCAACAGCACCTTAAAAACCTGCAATCTCTACCATTGAGAAAACAAAGGGCAAGATGGCAACACCATCACCTGCAGGTTCTGCTCCTAGCCACACACCATTCTGACTTCAATATTGCTGTTGCTTGACTGTCATTGAGTTCAAGTCCTTGGTGGGATTCTCCAGTCCCCCAGCCACGTGTTTCTTGGTGGCACACTGCTCGCTGGTGGCAGGATTCTCTGCTACTGCCCCTGTCAATTGGATATCCCACTGAAGCCACCCCACACCAACGGGAAACCCACGGGTGGGGATGTGCTGCCTGCAGGACCAGAGAATCCCGCCAGCAGCGAATGGCCAGAGAATTCTGGCCCCCTGTAATTCCCTTCCTAGCAGCACTGTGTGGATGCACCTAAGGGACTGCGGCAGTACAAGCACGCAGCTCACCATCATCTTTGTGAGGACAATTAAGGATGGGCAACAAATGCTGGCCTAGACATTGAGGCCAAGATCCCAGAAAGATTATTCAATCCACTTTCATCACTAGGCGGCACGGTGGCATTGCTGCCTCACAGCACCAGTGACCTGGGTTCAATCAATCCTCGGTTGACTGTCTTTGTGGAGTTTGCACATTCTCCCTGTGTCTGCGTGGGTTTCCTTCCGGTGCTCTGGTTTTCTCCCACAGTCCAAAGGTGTTCAGGTGCAGTGGATTGGCCATGCCAAATTTCCCCTTAGTGTCCAAAGATGTGCAGGTTGGGTGGTGTTATAGGGACGGTTAGGTGGGGTTACGGGGTTACGGCAGAGGAGTGATCTCGGTAGGGTGCTCTTTCAGAGGGTCAGTGCAGACTCGATGGGCCGAATGGCCTCCTTCGGCACTGTAGGAATTCTACGTTCTTTTCTAATTCTATGATTGTACGGTGGAAAGCAGAAGAGGCTGGGAAGCATTTCAGAAGTTGGAAGATAAAGTTAGTGCAGGATTTGAATATATAACTTCCTTTTTAGTGGATGTTAGAAATATTTTGGTAGCAAAGCAGCTAGTTTAAAAACACTAACATCTTATTTTCCACATTCGCTACAGTATTCCTGAACAGCGCTGTGGGTGTGCACCACATGGACAGCAATGGTTCAAGAAGGTGACTCACTATCACCTTCTTAAGGGCAATTAGAGATGGGCATCAATTTCTGGCCTCGGCAAAGATGCCCACATTCTGTATTAAAATAAATTAAAACATAAAAATTAAATCAGCGTCTTAAATTCAAATTTAACTGGAAATAATGCAAATCAATCAGTTCACAACCTGCAAATTAGTTCAACCATTATAACAGGAAGCATTTGTACATAGGATAAGACTGGAAAATGGTAAACGGCCTTAAAGAGGATAAAGTTGAACCTCAAGACAAGGGAGCTTTTATAAATGTGGTACACTCTTGACAACATTTTTGGTCTGTCTGCAGCATTTAGTGTGGTTAACCACAACATCTTTCCTCTTGGAGGCATTGCTCTCATCTCCCTCAATTCCACTCCTCGAATTTGTCCAGTTGTAACCAATGACTCTCCTGCAACGGTTTCACTTCGCATCATCCTAATGTTAACTCTACACTCCCCCAAGCATCTGCCCCCTGCCTCCTTCGATTTTTCATCAACTTAATTTCTTATGATGAAATCCCTTCAGGTTCCACATGTGCACTGAGGGCACCTGGTGCTACTTTACCACAATCGCTCCTATTCCCTCAACCACCAGCTAACAGGGGCAAAATTCTCCCCCAACGGCGCGATGTCCGCCGACTGGCGCCAAAAACGGCGCCAATCAGACGGGCATCGCGCCGGCCCAAAGGTGCGGAATGCTCCGCATCTTTGGGGGCCGAGCCCCAACATTGAGGGGCTAGGCCGGCGCCGGAGGGATTTCCGCCCCGCCAGCTGGCGGAAATGGCGTTTGTTGCCCCGCCAGCTGGCGCAGAAATGCGGCGCATGCGCGGGAGCGTCAGCAGCCGCTGACAGTTTCCCGTCGCATGCGCGGTGGGGAGAGTCACTTCCGCCTCTGCCAGGGTCAGATCGCCCCGCGCCCCCCCAGGACCCCGGAGCCCGCCCAACGTCGCCTGGTCCCGCCGGTAAATACCAGGTTTAATTTACGCCGGCGGGACAGGCAATTTCCGGGCGGGCCGGAGAATTGAGCGGGGGGTCCTGCCAACCGGCGCGGCCCGCTTCCCACCCCCACCCAATCTCCGGTACCGGAGACTTCGGCGGGGGCGGGATTCACGGCGGCCAACGGCCATTCTCCGACCCGGCGGAGGCAGAAGTGACTCTCCCCACTGCGCATGCGCGGGAAACTGTCAGCGGCCGCTGACGCTCCCGCGCATGCGCCGCATTTCCGTGCCAGCTGGCGGGGCAACAAACGCCATTTCCGCCAGCTGGCGGGGCGGAAATCCCTCCGGCGTCGGCCTAGCCCCTCAATGTTGGGGCTCGGCCCCCAAAGATGGGGAGCATTCCGCACCTTTGGGCCGGCGCGATGCCCGTCTGATTGGCGCCGTTTTTGGCGCCAGTCAGCGGACATCGTGCCGTTGGGGGAGAATTTCGCCCCAGGTGTCTGATCCACCAATATTCTATTGCTTCGGCAGGGACCAAGTTCAGAGTGTTCCACCCATTGTGCTGGATATTTCCTGGGCGGGATTTCCCATTTCTGAGACTATGGGTGGGACTCTCCATTGTCCGACGCCGATATCGTAATCGGCAATCGGGCGGAGAATCCCTTTTGACCCCGAAATCGCGTTCGGCGCCTGTTTTCGGATGCTCCACCCCTTCAAAAACAGCGTAATCGGGGAGTACGCTGCACGCCGTTGGGACCGCCTCACGATGCTCAGTGCCCAGCGATGCCACAGTCGTGGAGGAGCTGTGCCCTGCCCCAAGTGGGCTTCGACGTTGGCTGGGAGGGCTGGTGGGGGGTGGCCCAGGGGTGGCGATGGGGTGTCCAGGGGGGCACTATCTGGCAGGTCGGGTCCACACGCCGCGACCGCTGCAGATCATTGCCGTGCGCATGTGCGGCCATGGACCTGCCCAGTCTCCGGCTGTTTTTGCCGTGTGAGCCGGGAGTTTTAGCTGGCACTGCTGCCCGCCCCTCACCGGCCCCGGAATCGGTGTGGGTGCGGCGCTGACTTTAGCGTCATAAAACGCCACTGTTCTCACGCCGATGTCGGCTCTTAGCCGCAAAAGCGGAGAATCAAACCCTCGGTGTTGATGCCGACGCAGAATTTGTGGACTTTCACCACAGCAAAACTGGCGCTGAACCTAGCTCAATTTAGCAACTGTGGAGGGGCTAGCACCGGCAACACGTGGAACACAATCAATTCCAATGAAAAACGGTGCGGGATTCGTCGGGTCCATGATTGACACTCGGGAGGCTGACAAGCTGCAGTTGTATATACTCATTATACTCCCCACACACACACATCCCAGCCAAAAGGATGGCACTGATTGTGCTGGAGTGTGCCCATACAGCTGACGCCAGAGGGCACCTGGGGGAGGTGCCCTGGCGGGACACCTATGCGACCCGTGGCCCTAGGTTCCCAGTGGGCTGTGAGCGGCATGCGCAGCTGCATGGCTGCCTTGCCACCTGCGGCAATCGTGTTCCATGCCTGTCCACCCCGACCACACAGCCCACCACCTGGCCACCACATGCTACTCCCCCCCCGACCAGCAGCACAGCTGTCAGCACACTATGGCGATGTTGGACTCTTTCCGTATCCCCTCTTTTCCCCTCAGAAGCCGCCAAGCCAGTTTCATGATTTTAAAAGCACAAATGAACCGCGCCGTCAGGAACTGACTGCATAGTTTGGATTATTTTGCACATGTCCATAATTAAATCAATCCACATGAATCAGAAACATTCTCCCTTTTACTTCTTTGTTGCCAACAGTCCAGTTAACAGAAAATCTTTTTGCTTTATAGATGAATAGAAATTCACAACTTCTGACGGTCTTAAGTAAAATCCAAAAAAGCAAACATTTGCCTGAGGCGCATCATCAAAGAAACATAGAAAATAAGAGCAGAAGGAGGCTATTTGACCCTTTGATCCTGTGCCGCCATTCAATATGATCATGGCTGATCCTCTAACTCAGTAACTCAGAAGGTGATGGAGGACAGGGTTCATTGTATATCTGTAAGGCGGTTGTGGGTAGATTCTTGTTCGGTGAGGGAATCATGGGTTATAGGGGGAGATGGAAATGTGGAACTCAACACAAACAGGTCAGCCATGATCTTATTGAATGGTGAAGCAGACCCTAGGAGCCGAATGGCCTACTCCTGCTCTTATTTCATATGTTCTTAAGTAACCTATACGCTGGCATGAACCAGTTCCAGCAGAACATTTTGAAATATATTGGAACATAGGAGGAGGCGGCCATTCAGCCCCTCAAGCCTGTTGTGCTATTCAATTCAATCTTGGTTGATTTGTATCTCGAGTCCATATGCATATGAATAAAGACCTGTTGCACTTGTGTTGAAATTAACTGAACTTGACTACCTGTCATTTACGTTTAGGAAACCGTAATGCCATGTGACAGTTGACTTAAACTCTAGATAATCCACAACGCGTTACAGCTATTACCCTGTCAACCCCATTAGCTCAGTGAAGTGAAAAATCCTTGGACTACAAATTAGCAAACATTTCGTATTCGATTAGCTTCATGGTTATTTGAATTGTGATGTAATCAGTGAAAGAGTTGGTGATGTTGATGAAAGTCCCTCTGGCATAATGTGTTGCCATTTATCCCGTCTTCCTTGGCTACAAATTAATTTCTTCCAGAAAACATTATGAGACAGCAAATGAAGTAGGAATGTTAGGAAGTCTGAGCATTTCCATAAGCAAAGACAATTGCACAGTTCATGCATATTTACTGTAAGTGGGTGAATGTGGGTCACAAGCTGGAACATTATTTAGATGCTAACATTATTCATCACTACCTTAGCAGGATTTTAAGGAAATATTTCATTTTTTCAGGAGCTTAATATTGCTGATTCCTGCTGGGGAGCATTCTTTTAAGGTACTAAAACAAAAACATTGCATTATTACCTCTTTAACACACATTTATCACCCACGTTTTTGAAACAATGGTTTTGTAAATGTTTTTTCCACTTCTATTAAATTCATACCACAGCATTAATTAGAAAGAGAGAGCCTTTACTTTTCTAGCGCTTTTCATGACTTTGGAATATTCTAAAATGCTTTACCGGCAAATAATTAGCTTTTGATGTTTAGTAAACAGATACATATTACTTGGTGTGAGCCTGATAAGTGTAATGGCTATTTTCTGGCACCAGGCTGCATTAATGTGGAATATTGGGATTACGGTCTTGATTTTCACAGGGTTGCGTTGCCCTTTCAAAATGGCAGGTGGGTCCTGATTCCGGACTTCTCAACTCCATCGCTAGGCTGTCTGATTTTTCGGAGTACCTTTAAAGGGCTGGTTCCGGTCAAAAGTTTGCATCCGGCACTCCTGAGCTGGCTGGCTCCATTGCGGAGAGAGGAATCTCCCACTCTGTTGCAATGTTCATGTAGTCGAGCCAAATGTTTGAAGAGTCCTGGTTCATGGTCACTCAGAGGAGTTATGAACCCTAGTCTGCCTGAGGGACCTTTTAAAAGGCCCCCCTCATGCCCTATATGCCATGTTATGACCCCTATGCCAAGCTATGGCACTTCCATGCTCATTAAACCTCTGTACACCTTTGATAACCAATGAACCCTATAGTGTATAGTGGGGGTATAAAAAAAACTTTGAGACACAGTAATTAATTGATAGCTTTCTCCTATGTTTGGAACAAGTCTGCACAACAAGCTATATGAATAAAGACCTGTTGCACTTGTGTTGAAATTAACTGAACTTGACTACCTGTAATTTACATTTTGGAAATTGTAATGCGATATGACAGTTGACTTAAACTCCAGATATTCCACAACGCGTTACAGCTATTACCCTGTCAACCCCATCAGCTCAGTGAAGTGAAAAATCCTTGGACTACAAAAAAGTGTCAATCATCCAGGCCCTTTAAATTCTCAAATAACACAAACCACAAATCCTTAAAACCACCTAACTTGTGTAAACAAACAATGTGAAATTTACGGCAGAGATCAGAGAGTCTGACCTCTCAATCAAACAATTTTGCCTCCAGCGAGCAGATGTTGTAGTATTCTAATAGTGCCTGGGTTTTCAGGCAAGCATACATAATGAGGCTTAAATCTGGGCCCTCTTGTTCGTAATTCTTCTACCAAGCAGAACCAGGTTATCCCTACCCTGTCCAGACCCCTGATGATTTTGTGCACCTATGTAAAATCACCTCTCAATCTGCTCTTCTAAGAAAACAGTCCTAATTTCTCCAATCTATGTAATGGAAATTCCAACTTCCCAGAACCATTCTAATTTAACCAGTAAAATACTGGCATTTGATATTATAATGTGCAGTGAAAATGACTTGTTTAAATTAGCATCAGGTCCAAAGAGTTAACATTCTTTTGTTTGAATTTGTAGAGTCGGTGAGTTGCTCTGATCTTTGGCCATACATCCAGTCAATCAAACTCAGTTTATCAACCAAGGCCACTACTCTTCATGACAACTTCATTCAGAAAGTGTTTCAGCCGGTGCTATTCATTGTGCATGTTAAAATATCAAGGGAATCACTTCCGGTGGCGACTATGAGGGAGTAGGTCGCACATTTGGTGGCTCACACTCTGGCTAAGCATTCGGACCTTTCCCCCCCACTTTGTTTGCGTTTTTAAGCGCTGGACTTGAAGAAGCAGTGAACAAGTGTCTGGTGTACATATTGGTTTATGGAACAGAGAGCCCGAAGGGATCGAAAGGGAAGAAACAAAAAGACAGGCTTGAGCTGGGTATTGGCTGTAGCAGCGGACAAAATGGCCGGTGTCCAGACCCCTGGGGCTTCGGTCCAACCATCAACGGAGGAGCTGATGCAGATCATCCGGGAAGGCTTCGCCAGACAGAAACGGGAATGTCTGGACCCGATTAAGGAAACGGTGGAGAGGATGGATCGGAGGCTAGATGCCCAGGACCGGACGATCCAGAAACTGGAGAAGGTGCTAGCTGAACAGGAGGAGCACCAGACGGCGGTGGAGATGGAGGTGGGGATGCTGAGGGACCGGCAAGAAAGGCTGCTGGAACAGGTAGAGGATTTGGAGAACAGGTCCCATAGGCAGAACCTAAGGATTGTTGGCCTCCTGGAGGGGGCGGAGGGGGCTGATGCCAGGGAGTTTGGGGCGAACATGTTCCAGAAACTGCTGGGAGATGGGGCTTTCCCCCGACCGTTGGAGGTGGATCGGGCATACAGAGCGCTGGCGAGGAAGCCACGACAGGGAGACCCCCCTCAGGCGATGGTGGTCAGGTTCCACAGGTACCTGGATAAGGAGCGCGTTCTCCAGTGGGCCAAGTGCACGCGGAGCTGTAAGTGGGACCACAGCATTTTGCGCGTGTACCAAGATTTAAGCGTGGAGGTGGCCAAGAGGAGGGCAGGCTTTAAGAACATAAGAACTAGGAGCAGGAGTAGGCCATCTGGCCCCTCGAGCCTGCTCCACCATTCAATGAGATCATGGCTGATCTTTTGTGGACTCAGCTCCACTTTCCGGCCCGAACACCATAACCCTTAATCCCTTTATTCCTCAAAAAACTATCTATCTTTATCTTAAAAACATTCAATGAAGGAGCCTCTACTGCTTCACTGAGCAAGGAATTCCATAGATTCACACCCATTTGGGTGAAGAAGTTCCTCCTAAACTCAGTCCTAAATCTACTTCCCCTTATTTTGAGGCTATGCCCCCTAGTTCTGCTTTAATCAAGTCAAATCGATCCTGTTCATAAAGCAGGTTAAGTTCGGACTGTTGTATCCGGCTTGACTTTGGGTTACGCATGAGGACTAGCATCATTACTTGGAGTCGCCGAGGACGCAATGGAGTTCACCAGGAGGAAAGGACTGGTGCCAACTTGAAAACATTCTGCTCTAAGTTTGAGAAACTGTTTTTCCTGTTCGTTTTAAATGCTGTTTGCACTGATTTATTTGTTTGTTGTCTTCATTCTTGGCTTTTTCTCTTCGATAACTGTGTTTTGTTTAAGAAGGGGAAAGTAGTTTTTAAAAATTGTTTGATTTCAGTGGGTTTTCTGTGCTGTGAGGGGGCTGATGGTGGAGATTTTTGACTTTGTATTATTTTGAGTAGTATTACTTTGATCTGTATTATGGCGAGGCGTTTGGCTTTGCTTTTCTTTACACTGACTTTGGTTGGCATCTGTTTCTTAAAGTGGGCGGTTGTCGGGGCTGGGTTGATGAGGGCGATGTTTTCGATGGGTGGGGGGAGGGCAGGTAGGCAACAATACGTGGGAGACATGCTGGCGCCGGAGTCCTAGGCCACCAGGCTAGCTGGGTGAGTTGGTCTGCGGGAGCACAGTGGGGGAGATGTATACAATCAGATCAGGGATGGGGTTAGGTTACAGAGTGTTGTTGCTAGGGGGGGAGGGGGGGTTGTTCGGCTGACGAGGGAGGGATTTGATTTTAGAAGCGGAGAAGAGGTCGGGGATTGGGGCTGCAGGAGGCAGGGCCACAGAAGCGCAGGGCAGGGGCTGGGGCAAGCCCAGGAAAGGGGATGGCTGACTGGCAAGGTGGGTGGGGGGGGGGTGTGGTGCCCCCCAACTAGGCTGGTCACGTGGAACGTTAGAGGGCTAAATGGGTCGGTGAAGAGGGCAAAGGTGTTCGCGCATCTTAGGGCTCTAAAGGCGGACGTGATAATGTTGCAGGAGACGCACCTGTAGGTAGCGGACCAGATTAGGTTGAGGAAGAGCTGGGTTAGTCAGGTATTCCACTCAGGGCTCGATACTAAGACCAGGGGGTTCTGGTGAACAAGCGGGTGCAGTTTGAGGTGGGGAGTATTATTTCGGATGGGGGAGGTCACTACGTTATGGTTAGCAGTAATCTGGAAGGGAGGAAGGTGGTCCTGGCCAACATATATGCGCCAAACTGGGATGATGCGGATTTCACAAAGAGGGTGCTGGGGAAGATACCCAACCTGGATTCCCACAAGCTGGTTACGGGCGATTTTTGGGGTTTCAGAGGCCCCGGAAGTCCAGGGGGAGAAAGAGGCCGACATCTTGGCCTTTGCTTCCCTGGTAGCCCGGAGACAGATACTTCTAGCTTGGAGGGACTCAAAAGCCCCCAAAGTCGGAAGCCTGGCTGTCAGACATGGCGAGTTTCCTGGGCTTAGAGAAAATCAAGTTTGCCTTGAGAGGGTCGTTGTTAGGGTTCGCCCGGAGGTGGCAACCATTCATTGACTTCTTTGCGGAGAATTAATCGTCAGCAGTGGGGGGGGGGGGGGGGTTAGGGGAATGTAGTGTAGGGGGTCAATTAGGCAGATCTGGGTGGGGCGGGCCACGGCAATTGCACTATGTACTTTGTTTACTGTACAGTCCTTTTGTCTCGTTCTGTAATTCTACTGTTTACAATGCCAAAAAATACTTCATTAAAATTGTTTATTAAAAAAAAAATAAAGGGAATGATCACACTAAATATGATAGCGTTTTCAACTTTTGAAAGCCACGATTGAACAACCTGTGGTAATATAATCAGGGCCTAGTTTTAAGGCCGATTAAATTGGATATCCTAAATTAAAGAATTGGGCACATCAAATTAAAACCAAGAATCCAAATATCTGAATATGCAGAACTCTGACAGGCTGCTGGGGCATTTCTGGAGCAGCCCCTGTTAACCCATCAAGTAATTATCACCCCTACTTGGGGTGCATTCGCCTATTGTCCACAGTTACTGATAACCCATCAAGCAATCATCGCTCCTCCTCGGGCGAGCTCAGGTGCCCTATCAATAGGCCATCAACTAGACCATTGGGCACTGAGACCCTGCCTCCTGAGAATCCATTGGCCGAAGGCCAAGGGCAGGTAGAGAAAGGAGGTAACAGGGGGATAGAAATAGACACTCCGGACATCTAGGAAGCGAAGACTCGAAGCGGAGACTCGAGGCGGGGGTGCGACAGAGACCAGACCAGAAGGAAGGAAGCAAGCAAGGAAGAAACAGTCAGCGAGAATCACCTTCGCAAAGAGGAATAAGAGGGGCACAGGGATCGGATCTACAACATGCTAAACCACCTTTGCGGGTAGTATAGTCGAATCCTGTTTTTTTCTTGTATATATAGTGGATAATTTACGGGTTAACTATATTTAATGAAGTGTGTTGCATTATATCTGTGTCCATACTTTGTTCTCCTCATAAAGAAAGACACCTGGGTAAACTTTGATTAAGGAGCTGGTTGAAGTACCTGAATTGGACAGATACAACAAACCACTGATATACAATAGACAACAAATATACCAGCTACCAAAAGAGTCATTTCAGAACATACAACTGGGTTATTTCTGGCTAAGGTGTCAGTTTGTTTAACACAAGGTGGTTAGGCAGGATACAAGGATACATGGAATGGTAAAAAATAGTCCAATGAAAACTATCACTTGTCAGCTACTACAGCTAGCAGAACGAGAGCAACGCCACCATTTTGGATCAACAATCAAATTGTGACAGGTAAACATTTTGGAAAGACTTTCTGTCAATAATATTCAATAAGTGTGATACATTTTCTTTTGATCTAGTCGCTCCATAAATAGTTACAGTAGATAGATAATTGGTTCATTGAAAAATCATTGCGGCAAGTGGTTCCAAATTGTGATGACAATACAAATAAAACAAGTGAACACAATTTGTAACATAGTTATAGACAAGATTAAAATCAAAATAAAGTAAAAAATAATAAAATAATTGCACAATTATGGACATTTCAGTGCACCAATGATTACAATATGTTGCAAAATGCAGGTCTACAGAATAAAAATGAAAGGTCTGCATTTTGTATTGAAGTCCATAGATTGTATGTCATCATATTGAGTTTGTCAAATTCTCGATCACTTATTTACTATTTACGAGTTTATGAAGTAGAGAATTGGGCTTGTAGTCATAGAACATAGAACATTACAGCGCAGTGCAGGCCCTTCGGCCCTCGATGTTGCGCCCACCTTTGAAACCACTCTAAAGCCCATGTACACTATTCCCTTATCATCCATATGTTTATCCAATGATCATCTAAATGCCCATAATGTTGGCGAGTCCACTACTGTTACAGGCAGGGTTAGATGTCATAGAATTTACAATGCAGAAAGAGGCTATTTGGCCCATCGGGTCTGCACCGGCCCTTGGAAAGAGCACCCTACCTAAGCCCCCACCCTATCCCCTTAACCCAGTCACCCCACCCAACCCAACCTTTTTGGACACTAAGGGTAATTTAACATGGCCAAGCCACCTAACCTGCACATTTTTGGACTGTGGGAGGAAACCGGAGCACCCGGAGGAAACCCACGCAGACACGGGGAGAAATTGCAAACTCCGTACAGACAGTCACCTAGCAGGGAATCGAACCTGGGACCCTGGAGCTGTGAAGCAACTGTGCTAATCACTGTGCTACAATGCCCTCCCATAGTCTATTCGTTCTATCTCATATTTGTGGAAAGGTATCTTTTCTCCCTACTTCCATCACACATTTACTTTCTTGATGTTGTGGCAGATGACAGCAGCAATGGGAGAGTGCCCCATCGTATGGCAATCACAGTTGTGTGTATTGAAGGCCACAGCTCTCATTTATCAGAGGAAAGAACCAGTGTAGGTGGGGTTAGATGAGGGAACAACTGCAGAAGGCACATTTCCCACATAAAAGACTGCAGTGCCTGCGATGCCACTGCCAGTGATGGTGCAGACCAAATTTGACTGGAAAAGAATTGCATCTTGAACTGGAAACCATGAACAATACTTTATTCTCTTCTCAAACAAAAACATTTAGAATAATAATAATAGTTCGGCAGGTTCTGATAATTGTTGCATGAGATTGTGGCAGATAACTGTTTTGAGATGTGGCCGTAAAGCTCCAGAAAGCAAGCGATTTTCTGATCTGATGGGAGATAGGTGGATATTTTGACAATTTAATTGGATTGTGTGCTCTGTATAATATCCGGTTGTATCTTTCCTAAGAAGTGTGTAAGGGGACGATGCAGAGGGCAGTTTCCTCTGCCTCTACTCGGTGGTATTGACGCGAAGAGGGATGGTGAGGTGGCAGGGGCTTGGGAGGAGGATGACGGATGAAAGGTGATGAGGGCTCAGGCCAGTAGCAGAAGGGATGACAGATGCACAACCCAGTACTGGAGCCAGTTGATGGACACACACCAACTATGTCAATGGTGAGAGAAACTGTGCATATGCCTGCAGGTGCAACAGGTGCAATACAAGTCACGTGTGCATGCAGAACTGTTCCTAGATCCGGGCCAATGGACATTGGGAATTACAGTGGCCAGAATATCCAAGAAACTTTTCACATGTGGCTGAAATAGAGTTTCCCCTGGGCCTGTCAAGCAATGTCAGGGGCAGCACGGTAGCCTTGTGGATAGCACAATTGCTTCACAGCTCCAGGGTCCCAAGTTCGATTATGGCTTGGGTCACTGTCTGTGCGGAGTCTGCACATCCTCCCCGTGTGTGCGTGGGTTTCCTCCGGGTGCTCCGGTTTCCTCCCACAGTCCAAAGATGTGCAGGTTAGGTGGATTGGCCGTGATAAATTGCCCTTAGTGTCCAAAATTGCCCTTAGTGTTGGGTGGGGTTACTGGGTTACAGGGTTATGGGGATAGGGTGGCGGTGTTGACCTTGGGTAGGGAGCTCTTTCCAAGAGCCGGTGCAGACTCGATGGGCCGAATGGCCTCCTTCTGCACTGTAAATTCTATGAATGTCAGTGTTCAAATGTCACCATTTTTTATGGCTGTCTATCTCATTCATAAAGTTATACTTTTCCTGAAGCAGAGCCGCAAATCTGAAGTTGGGTACTAACTGCGACATGCTGTGTAGGTCAAGCTTTATGAAGCAGTGTGTAATTCTGTTTGCTCTCATCCCAGCCTCAGAGCATAGTTACTTCTGTTTGAGTCTGTTTCATTCCAGGTGTGTCTGGTTTTTGTGTTTTTGCATTCTTTTTTGCGTATCTCATGAAGCAGGGGCACTGCTCGGGTACCAGGCTGGCAGTGGCAAGGTGCCCCGATGCCAGGTTGCCCATGCCAGAGGTTGGGTACGGAGGTGGGGGGCCTTGTCAATAAGAGATGGCATGAGGTGGAGTTGAGGGGGCTTGAGGATCCCAGATGGGGTAAATTGGGTGAAGTGGGGAGGGGATGGTCCTGAAGCTGTGGTGGGGGGCACAGAGGTGGGTCGAAAGATTGGGGTTGTCTTTAAAATGGTGCTCCGATCCACAAGTAGTCTTCCTGAGCTTGCCAGTGCAGGAAATTACTTATTGTGTGGCCTTGATGGGGGGTTCCGCTGGAGGTGCTGAGAAACACTGTGTTAAATGAGTCATTCAGCAGACTTTAATTTGAGTCCGCTGACTCCTGCCAAACTCTCTCAATCCCAGTAAACCCCTTTTAAGTGGAGCAGAATTCGGAAAACGGAGCACCCATTAAAATACAATATAAATCCAGAGAGAAATACTCCTATTATGAGTGAGAAAGAGAAACACACATCACAAGGGGCAAAACATAATGTGAACAATCTAAGTGTTTGGTTTCTTTGCCTATTGCTGGCATCGCACAAAATTTGTCAATTTGTTTGAGTTTAAAAATGGTTTCAACAATTTAAGTAGTGCATATTTCTGTGAATCTCGCTGTACTTATATATTTCAAAATAATGCTACCACAGGTGACTTTGGAGAATGTTGGTAATGATCCTTATAAAGTGAGTAAAAATGTGCAAACAAAACTGGCAGCAGTTATAAAGTGAAATAATTCACCAGGATAATTTTCATCTGCACCAGCTCAGCAATAATTGGCAGCAACTGTAAATGGGTGAAGGTCAGATGGTTCTACAATGAACAGGTGCTCTTCCACATCGATGCCCAGACCACTGTCTGTGACTGCTTTGAACTGTCCTTTGAAGCTAAAGTAAATTGTGGCAAGAGCAAGGCCATGTTCTTTGGGAACTGGGTTGACTGATCCTTTGACCCCCTTCCTCATCAGGTCAGACTGCCTGCAAGTGATTGGGGCATGGTACACATTGCCTCCAAATCACTGAATGTCTTTAAGACAGAGATAGATAGGTTCTTGATTAATAAGGGGATCAGGGGTTATGGGGAGAAGGCATGAGAATGGGGATGAGAAAATACTAAACATGATTGAATGGCGGAGCAGACTCAATGGGCCGAGTGGCCTAATTCTGCTCTTATGTCTTATGGTCTTATGGTCCATTGTCTTTGCCAATGAATAACACTTGCTGCTTTTGAATATCTGCTGATTTGAAGTATCCAATCTTCATCTCCGAAGCATTGGTTGAGCCACAATTTGACTACTTGTTGTTTGGATGCCCTCCTTATAGGACACGCATGATTCAGCAGGAGATGCCTGGTATGGGAAATTGTAGAAGGAACTTGAGATACTACTCATGCTGGAGTGGAGAAGCTTAATAGGATTTTTAAAAAATTACTTTGGGATTTCTGAGAGTGTGAACAGAGGAAATCATTTTCAGTTGTCGGGGTACCAATGATGAGGGTTCAGCAATTTAAAATTGTTACAAAGAGCTTGAGGCGAGGGACCAGGAGACATTTCTTTAGTGGTTGAGGCTGAGACCAAAACATCATTTAAATGAAAACTGGATCAATATCCAAGCCAGGAAAGATATTGGGTTATTGGGAAAGCGGGGGATGGACTAGTTCAGATTGTTCTCACAAAGAGCATAGACATGGTGAGCTTAGTGGTCACTTTAGAGACAGTGACGTTAAGATTTAGAAATAATTGTGAAATAATTTTCGAAGCATTTTTGTAGACTGGAGAAATCAGTCTTTAAAAGGAATTCATTTCCTCCGAGACAAGCTATCAAACACTCCTCAAATTGTGTCCAGAAGACATAATATCATGAATTCCTTTGTAAAATTTCCATTTCTTCTCTCCAGTACCTCTGCACTGATATATTCTCACATGTGGATCAGGTGAAACCTACACTTTAAAGTTAGGAAAACTATTTCTATTCTGAACTTTTGCCACAGTTGTAAAGAGACTGATGAGGAACCTCATAAACTGATTGTCTGGAACATTTTGCCTGACTATATTATTCACAATCTCTCTGTAAATGTTTTATTTCAGTTTAAAAATGAGCTCTTATAAGATTAGGATGGAAACAAAATTAAGTTTCTACCTATTCTCAAAACAAGTTGCAGAAAAGTGCTTATTGCACCCAAATTTGGCAGGAGTCAAATGTTTCAGTGAACAGAAATTAGCAGAATATCCAAAATTCACTGATTGCACCACACAATTACCATCTACTGTCCATCATAAAATTGACTCAGTTTAGATATTGAGTTCCCCAATGTCTGTCCCAATAATCACATCCCAACTCAATCATTTATTACCCTGATACCGGCTCATACTATTGACCAATGCAGTTAGTCACACATCAGTTACCTTCTCTTACGTAGCAAATGGCATTGGTTCACAATCTAGCTGCTACCACAGCCCCATACAGCCATGCTCTGAGCTCCATCAAGCACGTTTGCTTCCAAATGATTGATGTACCAACTTCCTCTTGTCTCCAATTGTACACATATTTGAGTTGGTCACCATCACTACTGTACTTAGAAAACTGTTTACTAAGACAGCATGGTACAATGTGAAGAAGGTGCAGAGCTGGGTAGATCATAGATCATAGAATTTACAGTGCAGAAGGAGGCCATTCGGCCCATCGAGTCTGCACCGGCTCTTGGAAAGAGCACCCTACCCAAGGTCCACACCTCCACCCTATCCCCATAACCCAGTAACCCCACCCAACATTAAGGGCAATTTTGGACACTATGGGCAGTTTAGCATGGCCAATCCACCTAACCCGCACATCTTTGGACTGTGGGAGGAAACTGGAGCACCCGGAGGAAACCCACACACACACGGGGAGAATGTGCAGACTCCGCACAGACAGTGACCCAAGCCGGTAAGAGGGGTTGATTCCCAGTGGGTCAGAATGGAGGAGAGTTTGTGCAGTGGGTCAGGATTGAAAGCACCAGCAACAGCGCCGCTCCCGATAGCCCCGGGGAAGTACTCAGGGAGTCCGGTAATAATAGCTTCATTGAAAATTTGGAGGCAGTTTCGCCAAAACTTCGGGTTTGGGGCAGGGTCAAGGGAAATGCTGATATGGGGGAACCACAGATTTGAGCCAGGGATAAGGGATGGAAATGTTTGGAAATGGGAGGAGAAGGGGATTAAGACACTGAAAGATTTGTTTCTCAGGGGTCGGTTTGCAGGATTGAAGGTGCTGGAAGCAAAGTATGGGCTGGAGCAGGGGGAAGTGTTTAGACACATGCAGGTTCGAGATTTTGCCAGAAAGGAGATACAGAACTTCCCGGAGGAGCCGGCCTCCACAATGCTGGAGGAGGTGCTGACGACAGGGGGGACTGGTGAAGGGGGTAGTGTCAGTTGTCTACGGAACTATTTTGGAGGAGGAGAAGGCACCGCTGGAAGGGATCAAAGCAAAGTGGGAGGAAGAGTTGGGAGAAGATATGGAGGAGGGGTTCTGGTGTGAGGTGCTCCGGAGAGTGAATGCCTCCACCTCGTGCACGAGATTGGGGCTGATACAGCTGAAGGTGGTATACAGAGCACACCTCACGAGGGCGATGATGAGCCGATTCTTTGAAGGAGTAGAAGATGTGTGTGAACGTTGCGGGGAGGGGGGGGGGGGGAGGCGCTAATCACGTTCATAAGGTTTGGTCCTGTCCAAAGCTAGAGGATTACTGGAAGGAGGTTTTTAGGGTAATTTCTAAAGTGGTGCACGTGAAACTGGACCCGGGCCTCCGGGAGGCCATATTCGGGGTGTCGGACCAGCCAGGGTTCGAAACGGGTGCGGAGGCAGATGTTGTAGCCTTCCCCTCATTGATCGCCCGAAGGTGGATCGTGATGGGTTGGAGAGCAGCCTCTCCATGCTGTGCCCTGGCGTGGCGGGTGGGGATCTGTTGGAATTCTTGACTCTTGAGAAGGTTAAGTTTGAACTGAGGGAAGGGATGGAAGGGTTCATCAATTCATGGGCATTATTCATTATGCACTTTCAAGAACTGGATAACATCGAACATTAGTTGGGGGGAGGGGGGGGATTGGGGGGGAGGTGTGTGTTAATGGTGGCCACGGGTGATTCCTGATTCCTTTTTGTCATTTGTTTATGTGATCATGTGGGTGAATGTTTTGGGTTTGGTGGGAGGATGGGATCGTTGTTATCGATATGGGGATTGACATATTTGTTACTGATTAATATTTATTACTGATTATTGTTTACTGTTGGTGGGTGTAAATTTGAGAGAAAATGCAAAAAAGGAGAATAAAGAAATATTTTTTAAAAAGACAGCATGGTACATTTTTTTAGAAATCAGAATTTCCATTCTATTGATAGAATTAATGAATTGTTTTGGTATTTCAGTAATGCAGTAGCAATCCGCTTCACAGACTTGAATTATATTGCAGCATTTTTTCTGATGCCCTCTGTGTGTGCACTGGCACATCCAAGCAACTTCCAATACAATTTACATCATCAGCAAAGTTATTTATCTGCAGCTGATTAAGGACGCGAGTTGAAATAGCAAACAGTCTTCAATTTGCAATTATAAAAATGAATCCTCTAATCTGCCACTACTGTTATTATGCAGAGGTATTGAAGTAGGGTTAGTGGTTACCCATTAGTTGGACAAAAAAGATCTGAGGGGTGAAACACTTGTTGCTAATCTGATAATGACGTTGGCAAGAATACACAATTAGAATCTCTGCTTCCCAGTCAAATAAACCTTTTCGCTAAAATGATTACTGCACCAGCTAATTGAACATGAGAGCCTGCTGATATTCAGCCCTCACACAGTGGGGCTGGTCTTCTGATCACAGAATTGTGAAGGTGCAGAAGGTGGCCATTTGACACAACATGCCTGTATTGGCTTTTCAGCTGGGTAGCATAACTGCACCTCCCAAAAACCAGATGCCAGCCTTGCTTCATTCATCTTATTTGTGGATCAGTAAGTCTAAGTGCTGAAACCACAATGTTTACAAATGTCAACCACATCAAATAAATATAAGCGCTGTCAATTTCCAGCTCAGCACTTCAAAATCACTCAAGGTGAAGGGGTGCGATTGGAATGCACTTAACGTCCTTTGATGTGGCTGATGTTTATAAACATTGTAGTTACAGCACTTAGGGGGAAGACGATGGATGAAGCAAGGCTCACAGCTATTTTGTGGAAGTTGCCAATCACAGCCCACTACCAGAAATGAATGACTGGCTTGCAGCTAATGGATTTGAGGGGTTTTAAACACAGGCCACAGCTGTCCCATTTCCAGAAATGGACACATGGTGCTTGCAGGTAAGGGTTACAACTGTAATATTTTTCACTGCCCCTATCTGGACTGCTCGCTGGCTCTTCCGGGTGTGTTGGTGGTGGTGGTGGGGGGGTGGGGGGTGGGGGGGGTGGGGGGTGGGGGGGGGGGTGGGGGAGAGTCCCTCTCGGTAGGGTATTCCTGTGGTGGGATCCCTCTAGTTATGGGATCCCTGGGGGGTCTCCCTACTTAGAACTTCTCTGGGGGTGTCCTTCTAGTTAGGGGGTCTCTGTGGGGGATCCGTTTAGTTAGCGAGTCCCGGGGGGAGGTGTTTTCCTTAATTAGGGAGCCCCTTAGTTAGGGAGCTATGCGAGTGAACAAAGTCAATAAACTCTCAGTAAATAAAATCTCCGTGTCATGATCTTGACTTTACCACCATCTTGGATTCTATTAACATCTGGTACTACTAAACATATGCTACGGTAGCTGGACTTCCACATAAAGAATTGTTCCTGGTCCAGATATTCTGGGAAGACCATTGTACTCTGTACAGTTCTCTTAACTGCTTTTAATGCATTTTTATTTTTTCTTCAAAGCTGTACACAGTCCTCTAGTTGTGATTGTGCCAACACCCTGTGCAACAGTAGCAACATATCGCTACTTATATATTCCATTACCCTTGCAATAAACAAAAACATTTCATTTGCCTTCCTAATTATTTGCGAGACCTGAATACTAACTTTTTGTGATTCATGCACTACAACACCCAGATTCCTATATACCTCAGAGTTCAACAATCTCGCTGTATTTAAAGAGCAGGCTGCTTTTCTATTCTTCCTGCCAAAGTGGGCATGTTCATGGGCGAAATTCTCCCCCAACGGCGCGATGTCCGCCGACTGGCGCCAAAAACGGCGCCAATCAGACGGGCATCGCGCCGGCCCAAAGGTGCGGAATGCTCCGCATCTTTGGGGGCCGAGCCCCAACACTGAGGGGCTAGGCCGACGCCGGAGGGATTTCCGCCCCGCCAGCTGGCGGAAATGGTGTTTGTTGCCCCGCCAGCTGGCGCGGAAATGCGGCGCATGCGCGGGAGCGTCAGCGGCCGCTGTCAGTTTCCCGGCGCATGCGCGGGAGCGTCAGCGGCCGCTGTCAGTTTCCCGCGCATGCGCAGTGGGGAGAGTCTCTTCCGCCTCCGCCATGGTGGAGGCCGTGACGGAGGTGGAAGGGAAAGAATGCCCCCACGGCACAGGCCCGCCCACGGATCGGTGGGCCCCGATCGCGGGGCAGGCCACCGTGGGGGCACCCCCTGGGGTCAGATCGCCCCGCGCCCCCCCCCCCCCAGGACCCCGGAGCCCGCCTACGCCGCCTGGTCCCGCCGGTAAATACCAGGTTTGATTTACGCCGGCGGGACAGGCAATTCCTGGGCGGGACTTCGGCCCATCCGGGCCGGAGAATCCAGCGGGGGGTCCCGCCAACCGGCACGGCCCGATTCCCGCCCCCGCCCAATCTCCGGTACCGGAGACTTCGGCGGGGGCGGGGGCGGGATTCACGGCGGCCAACGGCCATTCTCCGACCCGGCGGGGGGTCGGAGAATGACGCCCCATATTTTAACACATTATACGCCATCTGCCAAACCTTTGCCCAGTCACTTCACCTGGTTCTATCTCTTTGCAGGCTCTATAAGTCCTCTTCATGACTTACTTTCCTTCCTCTCTTTGTGTCATCAACAAATTTAGTAACTACACATTCAGCCCCTTCATTCCACTCATTGATATGAATTGTAAATAGTTGAGGCCCCAGCACTGATCCCTGTGACACTCCACTCGTCAAATCTTGCCAATGCAAAAATGACCCAATTATGTCTACTCTCTATTTTCTGCTTTCTAACCCTCTATCCAAGCTAATATGCCAACATCAGCTCCTACTTTGTGTAGTAATCTTTGACATGGTACATTATCAAATGCCTTCTGGAAATGTAAGTGCTCCACGTCTATAGGTTCCCCTTTATCTATATTGCTTGTTATGTCTGAGGCAGTAATTGTGGCAGCATCAAGTTCAGATTTCACATAATAGTCTTTGCGCAAGTTCAGCAAGGAGAACTGTGCCCTGAACATCCTGGACACACATGGCCTCATGCTGAGAGCCTATTTCCCTCTCCTCTTGCTCCTCTTTCTTCCAGCTGCTTCTCCTGCACTGCGTGACCTCTGTTCATTTCCAAGTATGTGCTGGTTGTTTTCTAAGGGGAATTCCTAGAACTGCATCTGTCTGGGAGCAACTGGTCTGTGAAAAAGCCTTAAAGTCAGGGCAGAATCTTCCTACATCTCCACTCTCTGTAGATGTGGGCAGCACGGTAGCATAGTGGTTAGCACTATGGTTTCACAGCGCCAGGGATCCGGGTTCCCGGCTTGAGTCACTGTCTGTGCGGAGTCTGCACGTTCTCCCCGTGTCTGTGTGGGTTTCATCCGGGTGCCCTGGTTTCCTCCCACACGTTCCGAAAGACGTGCTGTTCGGTGAATTGGACATTCTGAATTCTCCCTCAGTGTACCCGAACAGGTGCCGGAATGTGGCGACTAGGGGCTGTTCACAGTAACCTCATTGCAGTGTTAATGTAAGCCTACTTGCGACAATAAAGATTGTAATCTTTTTAAAATAATCTTTATTGTCACAAGTAGGCTTACATTAACACCGCAATGAAGTTACTGCGAAAATCCCCTAGTCGCCACATTCCAGCACCTGTTCAGGTACACAGGGAGAATTGAGAATGTCCAATTCATCTAACAGCACGTCTTTCGGGACTTGTGGGAGGAAACCGGAGCACCCGGAGGAAACCCACGCAGACACAGGCAGAACGTGCATCTCCGCACAGACAGTGACCCAAGCCGGGAATCAAACTTGGGACCCTGGAGCTGTGAAGTAACTGTGCTAACCACTGTGCTACCGTGCCGCCCATAGATCCAGTTCTGTCACTGGCCACAACCTCAGCAGTGGCTAATGGAAAAAGTAGCCATGCCTGCCACCCTCCAGTTGACCCCTGTTGTTCTTCATCCTGTCCTGCACAAGAGACAGCAGTGTGTCAGTGAGTATTTGAAAGCTACTTGGCTGATGTGGCTGTCATGGTTAAATAGCTGGTGGTGTGCGCAAGCTGTGAGATATGGGCATGAGGCTGGCAGTAATGCTAAGCACGGTAGCACAAGTGATTAGCACTGTGGCTTCACAGCACCAGGGTCCCAGGTTTGATTCCGGCTTGGGTCACTGTCTGTGTGGAGTCTGCACATCCTCCCCATGTCTGCGTGGGTTTCCTCCGGATGCTCCGGTTTCCTCCCACAGTCCCAAGACGTGCAGGTTAGGTGGATTGGCCATGATAAATTGCCCTTAGTGACTAAAAAAGGCTAGGAGGGGTTATTGGGTTACGGGGATAGGGTGGAAGTGAGGGCTTAAGTGGGTCGATGCAGACTTGATGGGCCGAATGGTCTCCTTCTGCGCTGTATGTTCTATGTTAAAGTTTGTGAGGGTGAAGTGAAGCTCTGAATGTTGGGTATGAGTCATAACTGGTAGAGATTGTTGGTAGGTGAATGATGGGGGGGGGGGGGGTGCGGGGTGGTGATGAACCGAGAAATGAGTGAGGTTAATGGTGCAGTTCGTAGAATATGGCAATTAAAGATACATTCACTGACCTTGATCATTTATGTCAGTGTGGTGGTATTTATTAGGGGTAATATGGTACCTGTGAAGCCGAGATGCTATTGGCTGACAGGTCCCGGGTCCTGGTTGGATCTGCCGACTTCTGGCTCCGCCCTGAAGGCGGAGTATAAGAGCTCAAGTTCTCCAGGCAGCCGCATTCTGTAACTGAGCTGCTGGGGAACAAGTCTTGCTTAATAAAGCCTTGATAGACTTCATCACTTCTCGACTTGTGTAAGTCATTGTGCGCTACAATTTATTAAGCAAGCTTAAAAGACTATGGAGCTCCGGATCGCCCCGGAGTGCCTGCGGATCAGCCCCCATGCAGCAAACTCGGCGGCCGTGTTTAAACACTGGCAAGCATGCTTCGAAGGCTACCTTCAAACGGCCCCCGGAAGAACAGAAAACGCAGGTCCTGCATTCCAGGGTGAGCCCGGAGAACTACACGCTTATCGAAGACGCGGAGGATTTCCCGACGGCGCTGGCGTTGCTGAAAGGCCTTTACATTTGGCCCGTAAACCAGGTCTATGCACGCCACCAACTCGCGACGAGACGGCAAATTCCCGGAGAATCGCTCGACGAATTCTACAGCGGCTGCTGATTTTGGGACGAAACTGCAACTGCCCGTCGGTGAGCGCGATCGAGCACACGGACCTGCTAATCCGAGACGCATTCGTGGCAGGTATGAATTCTCCCCAAATTCGTCAGAGACTTTTAGAAAGAGAGTCGCTAAGACTCTCAGAGGCACGGGCCCTTGCGGCCTCCCTTGATGTGGCCTCTCAAAACGCCCGCGCCTATGGTCCCGACCACGCGGCAGCCCCTTGGGCTCCGTGGACCCCCCGTTGCGACCGACTCCCCGGCAACCCCACCCCCCCGCAAGCTTGTGCGGCTAGAGCGTCAGATCATCCCGGGGGGGCCCGCTGCTATTTTTGCGGGCAGGCGAAACACCCCCGGCAACACTGCCTGGCCCGCGCAGCTGTTTGTAAAAGCTGCGGCAAAAAGGGCCATTACGCGGCAGTGTGCCTGTCCCGGGGGGTCGCCGCAAACCCCGGGGAAGAACAAGGACAGCAGATTCCAAACCCCCCCGAACCCCCCCAACGATCCATGCGCGACCCGCGGGCGCCGCCATTTTGGGTCCCAGACACCACGAGGGGAGGATGGACGCTGCCATCTTGTGACCCCCTGGCCACGTGCGATTCATGGGGGTGGCCATTTTGTCCACCACCGACCGCGTGCGATTCATGGGGGTGACCATTTTGTCCACCCCCGACTGCGTGCGATCCATGGACGCCGCCATCTTGGCTGACAACAAAGGACCCCAGCATAGACGGCTCCACGGGGTCCGAAGAAAACGCGGCGGCACTACTACCACGACTGGCTTCGGTGACTCTGGATCAATCACGGCCCCGGACGCTCCAAACGACGACAAAAATGGTGCTGGTCAACGGATACGAGACGCCTTGCTTGATCGACTCTGGGAGCACGGAAAGTTTTACTCACCCAGATACGGTAGGATGCTGTTTTCTGTCCATTCATCCAAGCACGCAAAAGATTTCCCTAGCTGCAGGATCCCATTCAGTAGAGATCAAAGCGTTCTGCATCGCGAACCTAACGGTGCAAGGGAGGGAGTTTAAGAACTACAGGCTCTACGTCCTTCCCCAACTCTGCGCGCCTACAGAGCCTAACATTCCAATTCGGCGTCCCAATACCTCCACTCACTATCTGCGGCCTCGCAACTCTCAAGGTTGAACCGCCTTCCTTGTTTGCGAACCTCACCCCGGATTGCAAACCCGTCGCCACTAGGAGCAGACGGTACAGCGCCCAGGACCGGACGTTTATCCGGTCTGAAGTCCAGCGGTTGCTGAAGGAAGGCATAATCCAGGCCAGCAATAGTCCCTGGAGAGTCCAGGTGGTAAGCGTGAAGACCGGGGAGAAGAAGAGGATGGTCGTGGCCTATAGTCAGACCATCAATAGGTACACGCAGCTAGATGCGTACCCTCTCCCCCGCATATCCGACATGATCAATCAGATTGCCCAGTGCAAGGTCTTTTCCACCGTGGACCTCAAGTCCGCATACCACCAGCTCCCCATCCGCCCAGGTGACCGCAAGTACACAGCCTTCGAGGCAGACGGGTCCCATTTGGCGTCATGAACGGATTCTCGGTCTTCCAATGGGAGATGGACCGAATGGTTGACCAGCACGGGTTGCAGGCCACGTTCCCGTATGTCGACAACGTAACCATCTGCGGCCACGATCAGCAGGACCACGATGCCAACCTCCAAAAATTCCTCCAGACCGCTAACGTCCTGAACCTCACATATAACGAGGAAAAATGCGTTTTTAGCACAAATCGTCTGGCCATCCTGGGTTACGTAGTGCGTAATGGACTGATAGGCGCCGACCCCGAACGCATGCGCCCCCTTATGGAATTTCCCCTCCCCCACTGCTCCAAAGCCCTGAAACGCTGCATGGGCTTCTTTTCATATTACGCTCAGTGGGTTCCCCAGTACGCAGACAAGGCCCGCCCGTTAATACAGTCCACTACCTTCCCCCTGTCGACAGAGGCCCGCCAGGCCTTCAGCCGCATCAAAGCGGATATCGCAAAGGCCACGATGCACGCGATCGACGAGTCCCTCCCCTTCCAGGTCGAGAGCGACGCATCCGATGTAGCTCTGGTGGCCACCCTCAACCAAGCGGGCAGACCCGTGGCCTTTTTCTCCCGGACCCTCCACGCCTCAGAAATCCGCCACTCCTCAGTGGAAAAGGAAGCCCAAGCCATAGTGGAAGCTGTGCGACATTGGAGGCACCTGGCCGGCAGGAGATTAACACTCCTCACTGACCAACGGTCGGTAGCCTTTATGTTCGATAATGCACAGCGGGGCAAAATTAAGAATGACAAGATCTTGAGGTGGAGGATCGAGCTCTCCACCTATAACTATGAGATCTTGTACCGTCCCGGAAAGCTAAACGAGCCGTCTGATGCCCTATCCCGCGGCAATTGTGCCAACGCACAAGGAGACCGCCTCCAAGCCCTCCACGAGGACCTCGGCCACCCAGGGATCACTCGATTCTACCATTTCGTGAAGTCCCGCAATCTCCCCTACTCTGTGGAGGAGGTCCGTACAGTCACCAGGAACTGCCACATCTGCGCAGAGTGCAAACCGCACTTTTTCAGGCCAGATAGAGCGCACCTGATAAAGGCTTCCCGTCCCTTTGAACGCCTCAGTTTGGATTTCAAAGGCCCCCTCCCCTCCACCGGCCGCAACGCATAATTCCTGAACGTGGTGGACGAGTACTCCCGTTTCCCCTTCGCCATCCCCTGCCCCGACATGACAGCGGCCACAGTCATTAAAGCCCTTGGCACCATCTTTATACTGTTCGGTTTCCCCGCATATATCCATAGCGAAAGGGGGTCCTCCTTCATGAGTGACGAGCTGCGTCAGTTCCTGCTCAGCAAGGGCATTGCCTCGAGCAGGACGACCAGCTACAATCCCCGGGGGAACGGACAGGTAGAGAGGGAGAATGGTACGGTCTGGAAGACCATCCTACTGGCCCTACGGTCCAGAGATCTCCCAGTTTCCCGGTGGCAGGAAGTCCTCCCGGATGCTCTCCACTCGGTCGCTGCTGTGTACCACCACTAACCAAAAGCCCCACGAGCGCCTCCTTGTCTTCCCTAGGAAGTCCTCCTCTGGAACGTCACTGCCGACCTGGCTGGCAGCCCCAGGATGCATCTTGCTCCGGAAACATGTGCGGGTGCACAAATTGGACCCATTGGTTTAGAGGGTTCACCTTCTCCATGCAAACCCTCAGTACGCCTACGTGGCGTACCCCGACGGCCGACAGGACACGGTCTCCCTGCGGGACCTGGCGCCCGCCGGCAACACATACACCCCCCCCAACACCGATCACCCCCTCCCTGCCACCGGCACACCCCACGACCGCCCCCTTCCCGGGGGGATCGGTCCTCCTCCCGTGCCCGCCCAGGAGTAAAGAAACAGGAACGAACAGCGCAACGCTCCCGGAGACGACAGTGCCCGAGCCAGCACCTGCACCACCACCGGGGCTGAGGTGATCGACGAGGACAACCAGGCCACCCGCTCGACTCGTGGAATCCGCGTGACACCAAGAGAGCAAGAATTCTGTTGTAAATAATTTTGTTGTAAATAATTCGGACACAAACTTGTACATAGCTAAATGTTGGGCTAAAAATGCATAGCCACGGTTTGAAATTTGTTCCAGGACCAGCCTTGTAAACCCCTACCACCATGCGAACCACCACCCCGCCGGGTTCTTTTTTATCAAGGGGTGAATGTGGTGGTATGTATTAGGGGTAATATGGTACCTGTGAAGCCGAGAGGCTATTGGCTGACAGGTCTCGGGTCCTGGTTGGATCTGCTGACTTCTGGCTCCGCCCTGAAGGCGGAGTATAAGAGCTCGAGTTCTCCCAGCAGCCGCATTCTGTAACTGAGCTGCTGGGGAACAAGTCTTGCTTAATAAAGCCTCGATAGACTTCATCACTTCTCGACTTGTGTAAGTCATTTTGCGCTACAGTCAGGTCATTGAACTTCTAACAGCAACGCACGGAGATCCTTGGGACTTGGTTCCTGGCACTGATCTACATGGCTAGCTGCTCTCTCTGCATTGTGACTGTGTGTTGGGAGAGACCCACCCCCCACCCTGCTCCTACAGATACCTCTCCCACTTTCCACCCCTTCACCAAGGTCTCCAGTACATCATTTAAAAGCCCTGGAGTCTGCTGTCTGCCATGTTTAGCTATTTATCACTATTTTCACACCTGACATGATCCTCAGAACCAGCCGCACCTCCCCATGAAGAGTTTCCGACAAACTTTAAGTGGCTCTGTTAAATTATTGTTTTGGACTCCCGCTGCTGCATGCGGGCAATAAAAAACACAGTCAGCGCTGGCTGCATGCAGCAATTAACAAATGAACAGGCAGTACAAAGTTGGCCTGTTGCCTGCACGACATTGAACAGCCATGGGTTAACTGTGCACAATTCTCTGCCCAATTTTGGTGGCCTATAAATTTTACCCCTCCTGCCCTGCACTGATTCCCTAAAATGCCCAGAGCCTTCACAACAATCCTGGTCACCAGCAGCAGCTATATTAAGGTTACAATGAGAGTCAGTAAAAATCTCCACAAACCCTAACCTGTGACTAGGGAGGCATTGGGTTGGCAAAGTTGACCATCTGATATGGAGGTATTTTAACTGTTTGAAAGCACTAAAAGCATCAGTTTTTGAACTGCTCACTAAAGATCAAAGGATCAAAAATCAAAAGATCAAAGGCCAACTGAGTGCGAACTACATTTCACCATAGCTGGGAAGTTGGATGCTGATTTAGTCAATTATTTGGAATATGATATTTTTGGCTTAAGTTGTTGACTTCAGAAGTTTGCAAGCAACATCAAGGAGCTGCAGCTTGCCAGGGATCGAGGTGGCCAAGTTGAATATATCACCCCGTTAAATTGAGATCCTTCTTTGATAAGGGTGGGAACAAAAACAGAAAAAAAAGCTGGAAATGTTCAGTAGGTTAAAATGTGGAATATAAGCAGGAACCAGTCGACACTCCAGCCCATAAGTTACTTCCCTAGGATGGAGAACGGGTCTGAAAGGCCTAAAAGGTGCAATGGCTGGAGTGTTAACACAGATGTCACCTGATTCATCTTGCAGTGTGTTGGCTTCAGTTTGATAGGTCAGAAGATGTTTTGTTGTTATATGTAGGGTAACTATGGCCGCGATTTTCCGACCCCCCGCCAGGTTGAAGAATCGCCGGGGGGCGGCGTGGATCCCGCCACTCCGACGCCGGCTGCCAAATTCTCCAGCTTCGTTCTTTTGGCGTGGGCGGGGATCACGCCGCGCCGGCCGGGGGCCGTTGGCAGTGGCCCCACCCCCCCGGCGATTCTCGGGTCCTCGATGGGCCGAGTGGCCCCCCGTTTTCAACCAATCCCGCCGGCGTGGATTAGAACAGATCCGTACCGGCGGGACCTGGCTCTGAGGGCGGCCTGCGGAGTCCTCGGGGGGGGGGGGGGGGGGTGCGTGGAGGGATCCGGCCCTGGGGGGGCCCCCACGGTAGCCTGGCCCGCGATCAGGGCCCACCGATCTGCGGGCGGGCCTGTGCTGTGGGGGCACTGTTTCCCTTCCGCACCGGCCTGTGTAAAGCTCCGCAATGGCCGGCGCGGAGAAGAAACCAACTGCGCATGCCCAGGAATCACGGCAGCGGTTCTGGGAACATGCTGGTGTTCCTGCGCATGCGCCAATCGCAGCCGCCGGCGGAGACCCTTCGGCGCCAGTTGGCGCGACGCACCTTCCAGGCGGTCCAACGCCGGAATGAGTTTTAATTTGATTTTCAAACTATTCACAAATATACTGTAAAGGGTTTAAGCTCGGGACTCTCTCCGTGCTGGCTGGCACACACAGCTCTGTCCAACACTCAACTGACCCTGGGTGCAAATCATGCGCCTCCTTACATCACTGTGTAGGAGAAGGACTGTACTCAGCCCCACGTTGACCCCATATTTGTCAAACCCTTACACTACAATGCACTGAGTGTCTCAGTAGAACCTGAAGTAAATGTACGAAGCTGCTCATGGAACATTTTGGCTCTTTGAAAAATGCCATAAATTAACTTATTTATGTGGTTAGAAAAAGGAAACATTCATGCAATGTTTTTAAAGTAAATATTTTTCTTTTGTGTTTGCGATACGCTGTGCAGTTAAAAGAATGAATCCGCCTGAGTTGAAAGATAAAGCGCAGAAATTTCTGGGCCTTCAGACTGGTGTGATCTTCCAGTCCTACCGAAAGCGATTCACGCCCCCCCCCCCCTCCCCCACTGTGGTGGGTTATTCGGCAGCGGGAAGGGTGACCCGCTGGCGGCCACTGGGCTGCGGCTAAAGGTGGAAAATCTCACCCTCTACTCAGGGACGTAAACTAGAACCTCTGTCCAATGACCCCAGAATTGCGAAATGCGATTGGCCGGAGAGTCGCGTGTGAGGTGAAAATCGTGGTCGTGCCGGGCACCCAAAGGAATGCCAGGCTCCGGTGCCTCGGCAGCGGCATTCAGGAATTCTACTCAGCAAGTACAGTAAATTCCGTCGGCATATCAATTATGGGCCTGACCCGGTATTCTCCAGGGTCTCTGTGATATTCCATCTACGCCAGGAGGAATGACCGATGGTGGATTTAATTTATTTCAAACATCGGGAAACAGGTGCCGTGGCTGCTGGGGGAGAGAGAGGAGGGAGGGAACTTTCCCAGAAGTGTGACCTTGGACTGCCGGACCTGCCGCTGGCAGGGCTGGCTGGTGGGGGGGGGGGGGGGGGGGGGTGGAGGAGGTGCGGGGGGTGTAGTGGGGAGTGACAGGAGTGACCAGGGGATGGGCCGTGGGGGTCGGGTTGACCCCCCTGGGACTGAGGTGGCCAGACATGGACTGTCACTGCCATAGCCTGCGAGCGGGCCATCTTGACGCGCACACCAGTGACTGCCCACCATGGTCCGTGGTTGCGCAGAGTTACACCAGCCGTATGGGTGCCCCCACCTCACCGCCCCCACACTCCACCCCCCCCTCCGCCACAACCATGTGCCACCCGCCAGCAGGGCATCATGCGGCCCATCCAAGGTGAAGGGTGTCGGATGGGGGTAATATATCTCGTTACTTTGCTTCTTATCCAGAAGGGTCTGATGGTGTGATTCTGAAGAAACCACGAGTCTTCAACATAAAGCAAACTAACTTATTGAGTAACGATTGATTAATATTGAGTTCACACTCTCGACAGAACTATAACTAGTAATCAAGTAATTTATATTAAAGTATTAACTAATTCAAACTACACCTGTGACCTATCTATCTTTCACTTTACTGTCTAGTCACTCCTGGTTGGAAGAGAGAGGGATCAAGATCCTCTAGGTGTTCTTACTTATAGTGCGAACTAATGATGCCCTCTAGTGGTCGTGTTACACTGAGATGTAAGAATTAACCCTTTAGTTATCTAGATATATACATATCATTACAGGGGCCACGGAGAGTACAGCCGACATGGATGGGGCCAGCCATTGGTATCTCTACCGGCCTGGACAGGTGCCTGCCAGCAGGGATGGATGCCAGGGCTAGAGGCCCGTGCGGTGCAGGCATCAAGGGTGCAGTGTGGAGGGCAGTGTGCCAGGGCAACTGTCGGGGGTGGGCATGGGGCTGGGGTAGAGGGAGAGGGTGGGGGACATGGGGGGACAAGGGCTGTAGTGCAGGCCGGGCCACCGTGTTGCCCATTGCACTTGGTTGGGCACGGGGGTATGCACCATGATGACTGCCTTTCACCCCTGCAGACAAAGCACTTAGGAATCCAACCAGGAATGGTGGCCTTCATCCTGGCCGCCGCAGCCCTGGGGGATGCACTGAGGCTGTACGAGCTGGAGCTCCTCGGGGAGGACCCTGCAGCAAGCGGTCCTGCCCCAGAGGAACAGGAGGCAGTCGGTGAGAATGGAGAGCCGGCCGCACAGCAGACTGAGGAAGAGGTGGGAAGGAGGCACCGCCTAACTGGCCTTGTTTGTACCGGCAGCGCCTGTCATTTGAGGTCCTGCTGATCGGGCATGTCACTGAAGACTCCGGCTGAGCAGGGGACAGTGCAACATATCTGCCGGATCATGGCATACCTGAAATTGCGGGGCATGGAGGAGGACATCCTCTCCTGGGGGCCATCAAGGTGATGGTCGCCCTGAACCTTTACACAATGGTGTTCTTCCAGGCGCCGAGTGGGGAACTGTTTGGGATCTTTTCATAGAATTTACAGTGCAGAAGGAGGCCATTCGGCCCATCGAGTCTGCACCGGCTCTTGGAAAGAGCACCCTACCCAAGGTCCACACCTCCACCCTATCCCCATAACCCAGTAACCCCACCCAACACTAAGGGCAATTTTGGACACTAAGGGCAATTTATCACGGCCAATCCACCTAACCTGCACATCTTTGGACTGTGGGAGGAAACCGGAGCACCCGGAGGAAACCCACGCACACACGGGGAGGATGTGCAGACTCCGCACAGACAGTGACCCAAGCCGGAATCGAACCTGGGACCCTGGAGCTGTGAAGCAATTGTGCTATCCACAATGCTACCGTGCTGCCCTGACAGACATTGTTCACAGGTACATCCGCGCGGTCATGGGGGCCCTATATGCCCGGTTGGCACAATGTATCAGCTTCAATGAGGACCGAGTCCACCAGGATGCCTGGGCAGCGGGGTTCACCGCCATCACTGGGATGCCCCAGGGGGAGAGATCAATGAGATGCATTCCCCCTACGAGCACCAGCCCATGACGGGTTAGTCTTCACAAACCAAAAGGTGTTCCACTCGATGAACGTGCAGCTGCTGTGTGACCATGAGATGCCCATCATGCACGTCTATGCCAGATACCTGGGCAGGAGTCAACCTTGGTTTCTGAAACGAAGAATCCCGCCACTGTGTCTGTACAAAATCAGTTATATGGTAACTGATACAACTATTTCAACTATAACACTATAATGAATAGGATCTGTCGAAATTACCACATTTCATATGGTCATATAGTTTCAGCTGAGATGTATTGTAAACTCTTGGGGGTTGGTTAGCTCATTTGGCTGGACAGCTTGTACTGTGGAGTGATGCCAACAACGTGGGTTCAATTCCTGTATCAGCTGGGGTTATTCATGACTTCTCAGCCTTGCCCATCGCCTGAGGTATGGTGACCCTCAGGTTAAATTACCACCAGTCAGCACTCTCTTCAAGGGGAAAACCACCAATAATCCCCTGGGACTGTAGCAACATTTACATTTTTTAATGTTAACTCGGAAGCTTATTACATTATGCAAATATTCGCCGATTGCTTCATTTGACTTTTTCAAATGAAGTATTTGCCCTGATTGCACCATTAACTGTCCCAAAAGTCAAGACTAAGCAAAGTGACATTTTACGAAAAGTTCATCTTTGGTCTTTTTTTTTCACACGAGAGAACATCCATTGTGCAGATGGGGACAAAATCTGTCTGGATACATAGTGGGGTATCGACAAAATCGGCACTGAATCCCAAAACTTACGGTAATTGGGGAAATGCTGCATTTTAAGCCTGCTTTCGGAGCCATCTTGAAAAAGACTGTACTTTGACAAGGATATATTCAGTCAACATGCCTGAAGAGCAAAATCAGTGTGTTGAACCCCACCCGTGATGTGTGAACATGGCAGATTTATCCTCATAAGCTGCTTGGCAAGGTGAACTTTTGCTTTCAAACCCCATGACAATTCACTTCTCAGGCATCAAAATGCGGGGAGACTGAAAGTTCCCAACAACAAATAAAATGTGGCTTTGCTATGAATGATGGGTGTTGGGATTTGAGGAGGGGAGAACAGTGCCCCAGTGGAGACAGGAGGGGAAGAGGGAACAAAAATAGAAAAGGAAGCTAAGGGGAAACCGTACTTGAGGTGGTCATAAAAATGCAGAGGGTATACTTTACAATCCAACCTGCTGGAGATGGAAAATAGTTTAGCCTGGCAAGTGAGCAAATACAATAATTCAACATTGTCCCAACATGTTATTGTGCCACCGCTCACTCGTCCTGGGTCGATTTTGCAGTGCAGGTTTGAAAAAGTTATTGCAGTGAAAATGATTCCAAGGAAGGACTGCAATGCGCCAGATTCATTGGACAGGATTTTCCGGTCCCGGAGAGAGTGCAGCCCCAAGTCATCAGTCTTTGACACACTGCTTGCCTTTGTTCAGCCATTCACACATTCTGATCTCTTAATGCACCCTTCTTAGCCTTAATCAACCACATTGACATCTCCTTTGCATTTTTGTCCACAACATCTTTGTTAATCTCCACCTATCACTGGCCCTTTATCCAGCCCCACTGTTCCATGCAGCTTCCGCCCCCCCCCCCCCCCCAATCCCCAGCAGTATAAATCTGACCCTATTTCCAGTTCTCTCCAGCTTTGACAAAGAGTCACCTAGACTTGAAACACTATCTCCCTTCTCGCTCCACAGACGGGCAGCACAGTAGCATAGTGGTTAGCACAATTGCTTCACAGCTCCAGGGTCCCAGGTTCGATTCCGGCTTGGGTCACTGTCTGTGCGGAGTCTGCACATCCTCCCCGTGTGTGCGTGGGTTTCCTCCGGGTGCTCCGGTTTCCTCCCACAGTCCAAAGATGTGCAGGTTAGGTGGATTGGCCATGATAAATTGCCCTTAGTGTCCAAAATTGCCCGCCGTGATGGGTGGGGTTACTGGGTTATGGGGATAGGGTGGAGGTGTCGACCTTGGGCGGGGTGCTCTTTCCAAGAGCCGGTGCAGACTCGATGGGCCGAATGGCCTCCTTCTGCACTGTAAATTCTATGACATCTATGACATGTATGCTATCAGGCCTGCTGAGATTGTCCAGCATTTTCTGTTTTTGTTCCACAGACCATTTGCCGACCCGTCAAATGTATCGTCCTGCCCATGATGATTCCCGTGGCGGCCGGGAAGGAGGCGGTGGGCCTGGAAATATGGTGGGGTTGGTATCGGGGCAAACACCTTCCCACCTCCACCGTATGTAAGGTCTGGGCGAGAATTCCGACCGTCTACCTTCCTGTCCTGTCTCCACTTGAGTCCCTTAAGTGGCTAATTAATGACCAAGGGCCTCTTCCCACCTTCACTGCAATCTCCCCAGCTCCAGGTGTACCTGCATGCTAGGTAAAACTGTGCAGGCTGAATGTCAGCTGGAAGGTTGGGGAGGTGAGGGAGTCTCTTGATCTGCACTAATACGTGCATGATTGAGGGCACAGACATGGGGCATGGGGGTGGCCAAAGACAGCCAGAACACAGCCCCACCGACAAAGGCACTGAATTTATTACCTGGGTTTCTCTTCAATCCTGAGACTCAGAAGGCAATATTCCGACAGCAGCCACGGCCTCCTCCATGCCACTTCTGAGTGCAAGAGCTTCTGGCCTCTGATTGGACGGCATCTTCCGAGGTCCTCGGTCTGGACAAAGCCCCCGCCCCACCACCGCTTCACCCCACCAACCGCTGTCCATCTGATGGGCAGAAGATACAGCCAGCCTTCCTCCTCAGAGTCAGCGCGGGTACCTCTCCACTTTTTCAGGCAGCTTGCAAGACGCATGCCGAGAAGGGAAGATTCCACCCGAGGAGTGGATTTTCAGCAGTGTTTATTTTGTATCAGCTCTCAGGTTGTGAGAGAAATTGAGCCTTTGTACAACATTACCATTCATTTTAAAGCTCTACACTAATGCAGAAACATACAATGCCAGCAATGGGTTCAAGTGGCAGATCTTTGGTCTATCCCACCAATCCACATTATCCCTCAGTTCCTCTCTTAATAACTCTTGATCCCTTTTCTTGGCAAGAACCTGCATAGTTTCTTCCTGCAACTCACAAGGTTTTTTGTACCAAAGGATCTAAACTTTCTGTGTTGTTAAACGTCTTTACAAATTTAGTGAAAAGAAGTTCCTTCCACATTTGGTATTTTCCTTTTTTAACCTTCATTTGTAAGTGCGGTCCTTTGTTCTTAATTCTGTACGCAGCGAACTTTGACACTTTCATAAGAAAAAGAACAAGAGTAGTTGATTTTTCTTCATTTGCCAACCCTTCAAGATATGTGATCACCTACAGCAACTTTCTCTGCTAGTCCTACAGTAACTGAATATCCTTTTTGTTATAGCGAGACCCAAGTCTACCGGCAATACTCCAAATGAGGGTTGAGTAGGGTCAAATACAGCTTTAACATGAGCCCTCTGGATCCATATATTTACATTTCTTGTTATGTATCCCAACATTGTTTGCTTTTTTAATAGCCTGGGAACTCTGCACTGTTGGTTTTGGTGACCTGTGTATACTAAATCCCCTCTTCTCTTCTAATACCTCAAGTACAGTCCGACTTAGTACCTAATCCACATCAAACTTCGCTCTGCCAGATCTCTCGCTCTTACATTTCTTGGTATTAAATCGGATCAACTAGGGGCAGCACGATGGCACAGTGGTTAGCGTTGCTGCCTCACGGCGCCGAGGTCTCAGGTTCGATCTCGATCCCAGCTCTGGGTCACTGTCCGTGTGGAGTTTGCACATTCTCCCTGTGTTTGCATGGGTTTCGCCCCCACTATCCAAAAGATGTGCAGAATAGATGGATTGGTCACGATAAATTGCCCCTTAATTGAAAAAAATGAATTGGGAACTCTAAATTTTTTTTAAAAAATCGGATCAACTAGTTTCTCTGCCCACAGATCAAATTTATCAAGATGCGTTTGAATATGTGTGCATTGATAATCATTCATTTGGTACCACACCCACTGATAGAAAATAATTAATACGTTAATTATATTCAATTGACCATCTGAAATAAGAAATGCCTTGTGGTTCTATAAGATTTTTTTGGGTGGGTTTTTCTGGTCACGTCTGTCCTAGGACCGGAAATTCCCACTGGAGGTCAATGGACCTTTCACTGGTCCGTCAAGTTAGTTATCCCGCCTGCTACAATTCCGTGGTGGGCGTGACCCGAAGATTTAGACCATATTTCTTATTTTCTTTCAGATGTATTTAGTCTTTGACAACTTCATGAATAATTCTCCATTCCATTGGCTGTGCATCCCCACCCGTGGGTTGTCTGGCGACGTGGGGTGCCTACAATGGTAAATCCCATTGGCTAGCTGCCAGCGACGGGTGCACCAAGAAATACGCGGCTGGGGAGGCGGAGAATTCACGTACGTGTCTTTTGAATAACAAAGGATCCGAAAAGCTTAGCAGGGAAGATGGTGATGTAGTAGTAATGTCACTAGAGTCATAATCCTGAGGCCCATGATAATGCTCTGGGACATGGGTTCAAATCTTACCAGAGCAGTCCTGAGTGATTCTCCTACCTACAGGGGACTAGCAGGACCCCGAAGTGCTTCTCTCAACTCTGGCTACGGATCAGGGGCCCCGCAATTCCGGTCGGGAGTCCGCACATGTGCACGGCAGCGGCCTGCAGTGGCCGCCCTGCGGGACATGGACTCAGACCGTGGAGCGGCATCAGAAATGTAGGCCCCCCCCGGCATCACACGTGCCCATGGGTCCGTGATGCTGGATCGCCCCCCCCGGCCGTCCATGAGGCCCCCCCCCCCCCCGGTGATCGATACCTCCCCCCCCCCCCCCCACCAGGGCGGCTTTTCCTGGCCTTTCCCGACGGCTGATAGGTGGCTAGAACCATGCCGTTGGGAACTTGCCCAGTTTTCCTCGGAGAATCGCGGGGGTGCCTCTGTCAATGGCCCCCGACCTGTGCCGCGTAGTTCGTGCGCGCGCAATTTGCGAGCGATTCTCCGGGGACCATTCTCCGCCCCCTGCACCGATCGCGATTTCGGCGCAGAGACTCGGAGAATCTAGCCCCTTGAATTGACCATGAAACTATAATTGATTATTATTAAAAACCCGTCTGGTTTATTCTTGTCCTTTTGAGGAGGAAATCTACCTGGTCTGGCTTACATGAGACTCCAGACCCACAGCAATGTGGTTGACTCTTAGCTGCTCTCAGTTAGGAATGGACAGCAAATGTAAGCCTTTCCAGAGAGGCCCATAGCAAAAAACAAATCATGCATTGATCATAAAAGTTTATTTAGGTAATTCTGGATGTCTTGCTTCGAAATAAAGTCTTGGAGACATGGAGGCTAATGTCTCAATCCTTGCTAATTTTTTATGGATGCGTGAAGAACAAGAGAACCAATCAAATGTACACATCTATTTTAAATGACGGATTAGTAACAAATTGCTGTTTATCATTAACTGGTTGAAAATGCATTGTGTACACAGGGTGAAGGAAGTGAATAATGTTGATTGCTCACAGCATTCATTACCAACTGCTTGCCTTTAATCACCAATTTTCTCATCTTCCAAGTAGATATAAAAATCAAGCTGATAAAAAATAATTACCAGGAGAAACTTAACCTCCCTGTAGGGATTTGACTTCAATTATCCTGTGTGTCAATCTCTTCAAAAACCTGAATTCGAAACAGCAGGGAGAGGGGAGTAAATAACTAGTGGAAAATGCTCAGTTGTACAGAGGGTAATTTTTTTTGATCACCCAGAGAATTGCCTGCTCTGCTGTAGCCTGCACAACTGACTGGGAGTGATGGCTGTTTCTCTGTCAGGATGCTTTTCACCGTGATTTTTGTGAAGTAATGGATCAATCTTTTTTTGTTTGTATGTCACTGAACAGTCCTGCACGAGTTGAAACTGGAATGGTCGGTTTAAGTTAGTTTTCAGTAAAGGAATTGGGAGATGCCGAACGCTGATATTTTTAGGTGTCCCCATGGGATGGGCAATAAATGCTGGCCTAGCCAGCAACACCCACATCCTGTGGAAGAATGTAAAAAAAGCTATCATTTGCATCAACCCACTGAGCTCTTGGCTGAGGGGGCTTTTGGGGGGAGCGGGGGGCTGGGGAACAGGGTGCCATCAAAAGTTAACCCTCAATAATTTCTTTATTCTGACCATAATATTGCATACCCTCAGAGGGGATTGTTTCAGAAGAAATGTGAATGCACCATTCTAGAAGAATGGCTTTAGTCATAGAGAGTCATAGAGGTTTACAGCATGGAAACAGGCACTTCAGCCAACTTGCCCAGTTTTTAACCACTAAACTAGACCCAATAGCTCGTACTTGGCCCATATCCCTCCAAACGCACCACACCTATATAACTGTCTAAATGCTTTTTGTGGTGAATGTATTCACCATAATGCATGCATGATCCCATAACCTGTGACCTATGACCTGGAAGTGGTGATATGAACTGTTTCCAGGCAGGTACTATACTGTAACCCCGGTATGGCTCCACCTCTGGCTCCAGCCACACCGGGGCATATATAGGCCGGCCTCTTGTGGGCGGCATTCATCTGTACTACTGACTCTGGCTAGGCAAGTTCATGACTGATAAAGCCTTATGTTCACTTACTGTCGCTGCATCTCTGTGGATTGAAGGTACATCACTTTTTAAAAGACAAAATTGTACCCGCCTCTTCTACTGCCTCTGGCAGCTCGTTCCAGACACTCACCACCCTTTGTGTGGAAAAATGCCTCTCTGGACCCTTTTGTATCTCTCCCTTCTTAACTTAAACCTATGCCCTCTAATTTTAGACTCCCTTACCATTGGGACAAGATGTTGCCTATCTACCTTACCTATGCCCCTCATGATTTTATAGAACTCTATAAGATCACCCTTAAGCCTCCTATGCTCCAGGGAAAAACATCCCAGTCTCTTTAGCCTCTCCTTAGAACTCAAACCATCAAGCCTGGTAGCATCCTGGTAAATATTTTCTGCGCTCTTTCTAGTTTAAAGAGGTTGGGCTTAGTGTGACAGTAGTACAGGAGTAAAATATAGCAGACGCTGGACGTCTGAAATAAAATGAGGGAATGCAGTAAATACTCAACAAGCCAAACAGCATGTGTGGAGAGACAATCAGAGTTAATATGGGAGATTTTCAGTCCGAGTTAGTCGCCAGCGAGAACGGAAATGTGGTCACAATACACATCGCGAATCTGGAAATGGGATTCCGGCTAGCGAGAACACGATTTCTGATTTTCCAGACCACCATACTGGTGTTGTGACAACAATCCCACCACAGAAGGCTGGAAACCTCATTAGCAAGCCCTCTCCGGGACCTCCCCCCCACTTACTGAATATTCATCATGCGCCAGTGCGATGCCACGTAGGGCAATTTGCAACAGCTGGATAAAAACATAAAGCTGGCGGCCTCACGTCCGAAGAGGATATTGGAGGTGAGCGTTCAGGTCGCCATCACTCTCCAGGCTGCCAAGGTAATGAAAGGTGGTGGGAGGAACAATTCTGTGCATTTAAATAAGACCAGGCACTGATTCCTTCGCACAGTTTGGCAAGAAGATGCTCCAATGCTTCAGCCATTTCAACATTGTGGTAGTCACCACTGATTGTATAGTAGTTGTAATGATGGTTAGTAGGTGTAATACGGTAAGGCTCCTGTACTAGAGGTACAGGGGTAAATCCCTGCCTACTGGCTCCGCCCAGTAGGTGGAGTATAAATGTGTGTGCACACCGGAGCTGCTCCCACTCTGGTAGCAGCTGCAGGAGGCCACACATCTGTGCTTAATAAAGCCTCGATTATTCTCTACTCTCGTCTCGTAGTAATTGATAGTGCATCAACCATGACATACAAAGCTATATTCAGTGTGCCTATTGCCTCCCCCATCCCTGTTTTTACCAAGAGCGGATGCTATACCCAGTGAGGAAGTATAGTTGGTAGCGATGTAAATCTAAAGTAAGTGAAAGAAGTTGGAATCTGACCAGCTGCACAATAAAGAAAAACTGGAACTTTTGCAGGTTGCAAGGAATGAAATGAAAATCGCTCATTTGGGAAGTAGGCTTCAAATGAAGTTACTGTTAAAAGCCCCTAGTCGCCACATTCCAGCACCTGTTCGGGGAGGCTGGTACAGGAATTGAACCATGCTGCTGGCCTACCTTGGTCTGCTTTCAAAGTCAGCGATTTAGCCCTGTGCTAAACAGCCCCAGGCCAGATTATGTACAGCCCCATTGCGACACCAGGATTAGTAATGTTCAAATGCATTGTAACAAGTGTAGAAATGGAGTTGGTAAGATATAAGGGAGTGATTGCAATCAGTATGAACCATTTATTTTCATTGTAGAGTGATAATCTGATAAAGGTTAGATTTTTTCTTGTGTGCTCTAACAGGGGGAAAACCAATTCTGATGGTGACAGAGCAAGAACCTATTCTGCCGCTAGCTCACCATAGTGTCTGTCCAGATTGAGGCAATCACAGTATTAATCTGCACTGTTACAGAGAGCCAGTTGGCAGTACCTGAGGTGTAGCATGTACTAAAGTATTGTAATTATCATGTGTAACAGATTCACATCTGTTGAGGTTTTATTTTATTAAATAGCTGAAATTTTTTTAAATGTAGGTAAATGTGGTGGAAGTTTGCTTCCCATTGATTTCTAGCGAATTCACCTTGGATGTATAACAAAAAAGCAGAGGTAGGGAATGAGTGCCAGTAAAATGGAAATAATGTGCTGTCAGATAGTGCAATTAAAGCCAAAATGTAGTTAATAAATAATAAATACCAATTTGCTTTTATGAACAAAAATGCTAAACTCCATGGGACAATAATCAAATGGCACTTGGGATGAATAGAATTCCATCCAAATCCAAGTAACTGAAAACAATAACAGTGCAAAGCTCATTCCATGCAACTTAAAGGAAAAATAAGACTTGCATTTACATAGCACCTTCCATAACCGCAGCACATCCCAATGAAATACTTTTGAACTGGACTCACTGTTGTACTGTAGAAAACGTGACAGTCATGGTGCACACGGTGGCACAGTGGTTAGCGCTGCTGCCTCACAGCACCAGGATCCCCGGTTCAATTCCGACTTCGGGTGGCTGTCCGTGTGGTGTTTGCACTTTCTCCCCGTGTCCGTGTGGGTTTCCTCCGGGTGCTCCGGTTCCCTCCTACAGTCCAAGGAGTGCAGGTTAGGTGGATTGAACATGCTAAATTGTCCCGAAGTGTCCAGAGGGTTGGGTGGGGTTGTGGGGATGAGGTGGGGCCTAGGTAGGGTGCTCTTCTCAAGGATCGGTGCAGAATCGATAGGCTGACTGGCCTCCTTCTGCGCTGTAGTGATTCTATGGGTGCGATCTTCCTAAAAGGGAACAAAGTCCCTGAGTGAACACGTTTAGACATGTGCTTCCCGGCACTCGCAGTGCTGAGAAACACATGGCTATTCAACACGACTCGCATTGAACAAGGGGCCTGGCCGGGGAATGCATAGCCAAGGTCGCACAGAGCCCCGTTTTCTACAAAGGGGAGCTCTGCTCGCCGGAACTCCCCATTGTAGCGAGGCCCACAGAAAAAATTCCCGACCTGCCCCCAGCCTGAACGCAGTGGCAGTGCCAACCTGGCACCCTTGCATCTGGGCAGTACCAGGCTGTTCGCCTCAGGTACCTTGGGAATCTGCACATTAGAGTAAGGCTAACTGCCTCCCTCTAATATGCAGATTTGCCAATAACTGATCCCGTCCATTATGGGTGGGATTCCCCTTGCAATGTCCCGAGAGATTGCGTTGAATCTCGCAAACCGGGTCGATCTCGGGAGTGGGATCTCCTGGATTTCACCGGCCACGCTGTTCCACAGCGAGCTGCTTTTTGGGCACGATCGTGCCCTATGATTCTATGATGAATATCAACAGGAAGACCGTCAGAAAGCAGGTTGACCACCTGAGACATCAAGGGGCAGCAACCCCCAGCTTGAAGTCACAAAGTCCCATTTGTATAATGAGTGCTCCCATAACTCCCTTTGGCCAAGGGGAGCAGGCTCCTGAATCTTCTCAGCCAGCTGACGCCAGTTCACCTGTCATTGAGGTGGTGCCTCCTGAGGTGGCACTGACTGTTGACAATTATTGAAGGGTGTTGAGCCTGTGACAGAGCTATGGAGGCGCAGGAGGACCTAGAGATCTCTGGACTGATTGACGCTTTGTTGGACACTCTTTTTCTTTTGTCTCTTATAATGATTGTAAAGTCTGTACATAGTTGTGATGAACTGTATTACTGTACCCTTATCATCATGTAAGGTGATGTCCCCTTTAAGACCGGGCTTGGAACCCTGGGGGACTCCGCCTCCAGCTCCGCCCACCTGGGGAGTTGTATATAAGGGGCCGCCTTGTAGGCGGCACTCAGTAAGCACCCGTCTCGGCACCAGGCTAGTTCTTAGCATATTAAAGCCTTCTTTACCGTTTTACTCTCTCGCGTCGTTATTGAGGGTACAGCAATTTAATAAGCTAAACTACATCAGGATGGACGCAGGCCTAAAACCAGAGAAGCTCAATCTGGGAGCACGGACACCGGAGGCAAAGGAAATTTTTAAATACTGGCTCCGATGCTTCAAGGCCTACCTGGACTCCTCAGAGACTCCCATCCTGGGGCCACGCAAGCTGCGCCTACTCCACGCCCGGATGAGTCACAGAATCTCCGCCACCCTTGAAAAGGCGACTACCTACGAAGAGGCGGTTAAGATACTACGCAAGCGGTTTGTCAAACCCATCAATGAGGTACACGCCCGGCATCTGCTCTCTACCTTCCCGCAGCACTCGGGGGGAACGCTAGACGAATTCGTAGAAAAACTCACCGCGCTCGCCAGGGACTGTGGCCATCAGGATGTGACGGGGGAAGTCCATATGAACCTGCACATCAGAGACCCTTTTGTGTCCGGCATCCGCTCGACCTACATCCGGCAGCGGCTACTCAAAAACGGGGCAAAAGACCTCTAGGACACGCTAACGCTCGCTTCCTCACTGGAAGTGGCCCGACATAATTTGGGCACATACCCCGCTGACCCTGCGAGCCCCCCTCGGACTTCCCCAGACTCGGCCATGTTATGGGTCTGCGCCGCGCGGCGACCCGCCCAGACCGGGGGCACACCATGCTATTTCTGTGGTCAGGGCCAGCACCCATGCCCATGCTGCCCAGCCCGCTCTGCCATCTGCAGCGACTGTGGGAAGAAGGGGCATTTTGCGAGGGTCTGCCTGGCCAGGCCCAAGGGCCAGAAACACAAAGAACAGCAGGCCAGAAAATGACCGACCCTACATGCCCCCTTCTGACGCGTCATCTGCCTCGTGCGAATCATGGAGGTGGCCATCTTGGCGGCGGCCACCTTCTCGACCTGACACATGCGACCGACGGCGGTGGCCATTTTATGAATCCGACTCGGCTGAGGACTCGGACTACCCGCAACTGGGAGCGATCACCCTCGACCAAACGCTGCCAAAACACCTGTAGAACTCTATGATGAAGGTCCAGGTCAACGGGCGTGACCGTCCATGCCTTTTCGATTCCAGGAGCATAGAGAGCTTTATTCATCCAGAAATGGTAAGGCGCTGCTCCTTGTGCACCCATCCCATGTCCCAAACCATAGCCCTCGCATCCGGACCCCACTCGGTCCAAATCAATGGGTACTGTATTGCGGATCTCTCGATCCAGGGCACCGAATACACCCGTTTCAAACTGTATATCCTCCCTCACCTCTGCGGCCCCCTGTTGCTCGGACTGGATTTCCAGTGCAGCCAGCGAAGCCTGACACTGAAGTTTGGTGGACCCTTTTACTCTCTAGCGTCACTCACCGTATGCAGCCTTGCGACACTGAAAGTCGCACACCCCTCTCTATTTGCGCACCTCACCCCCGACTGTAAGCCCGTCGCCACCAGGAGCCGGCGGTCAGAGGTCCAGCGTTTACAGGGAGAGGGGTTCATCGAGGCTCCAATAGCCCCTGGAGAGCACAAGTGGTGGTAGTCCGGTCCGGGGAAAAGAAGAGGATGGTCGTGGATTATAGCCAGACCATAAACCGCCTCACGCAGCTCGATGCGTACCCGTTGCGTACCCCCTTCCTCGCATAGCACAGATGGTAAATCGGATCGCCCAATACCGGGTATTTTCCACAGTCGATCTCAAATCTGCCTACCACCAGCTTCCTATATGACCTAAAGACCGCCCCTATACCGCCTTCGAAGCAGCCGGCCGGCTCTTCCATTTCCTCAGGGTCCCCTCCCCCGCAGCCTCAAGGCCCTCAAACGGTGCTTGGGGCTTTTCAACTATTACGCCCAGTGGGTCCCCAAATCTGCGGACAAAACACGCCCACTCATAAAGACCACGACATTTCCCCTTCAGCCGCATCAAGGCCAACATCATCAAGGCCGCCATGCACACGGTGGACGAAACCATCCCTTTCCAGGTAGAGAGCGATGCGTCAGACATCGCCCTAGCTGCTACCCTCAACCAGGCAGACCAGTAGCGTTCTTCTCCCGGACCCTCACCGCCTCCGAGATTCGGCACTCTGCAGTCAAGAAGGAGGCACAAGCCATTGTGGAGGCTGTGCAGTGCTGGAGGCACTACCCAGCCGGTAGGAGGTTCACCCTCATCACCGACCAACGGTCGGTGGCCTTCATGTTTGGTAACGCACAATGGGGCAAAATAAAAGAACGATAAAATTTTGAGGTGGAGGATCGAACTCTCCACCTACACGTACGATATCAAGTATCGTCCAGGGGAGCTCAACGAGCCCCCAGATGCCCTGTCCCGCAGCACGTGCGCCACGCGCAGGACGACCGCCTGCAAGCCATCCACAATGACCTCTGTCACCCGGGGGTTACCCGGCTCGTCCATTTCATCAAGTCCCGCAACCTACCTTACTCAACCGAGGAGGTCAAGGCCATGACCAGGGCCTGCCAGATCTGCGCAGAGTGCAAACCGCATTTCTACCAGCCAGACAAGGCTCATCTCGTAAAGCCTCGGGGCCCTTTGAGCGACTAAGTATGGACTTCAAGGGCCCCCTCCCGTCCACCAACCGTTATGCCTACTTCCTCATCGTCATCAACGAGTTCTCCAGCTTCCCATTCACCATCCCCTGTCCCGATATGACCTCGGCCACCGTGATAAAGGCACTGCACAGCATCTTCACCCTGTTTGGTTTCCCCGTGTATATCCACAGCGACCGGGGTACACCGTTTATGAGCGATGAACTGCGTCAGTATCTGCTCAGCAAAGGCATTGCCTCGAGCAGAACGACCAGTTATAACCCGTGGGGAAACGGGCAGGTGGAGAGGGGGAACGCAACAGTTTGGAAGGCTGTCCTTCTGGCCCTACGGTCGAGAAGTCTCCCAACCACCTGTTGGCAGGAGGTCCTACCCGACGCCCTACACTCCATTAGGTCGCTCCTCTGCACGGCCATGAATGAGACCCCTCACAACCGCTTGTTTATCTTCCCCAGGAAGTCCACCTCCAGGGTCTCGCTTCCACCATGGCTGATGGCTCTGGGACCTGCTCTTCTCCGGAGGCACGCTAGGAGCCATAAAACGGACCCTCTAGTCGAGTGGGTCTGATTACTACACGTGAACCCCAGATACGCCTACGTCGAGTACCCCGACGGCAGGCAAGATACGGATTCTCTCTGGGATCTGGCACCCGCTGGTTCCCCCACTACAGCTCCCTCACAGCTCCCCTGCGGGATCTGGCACCCACAATAAACCCCCCCCCGTCCCACTCCCCGTCGGTGGACACCGACCGCACGCGCCCCCTAGAGCCCCCCCCCCCCACAACCCCCGCCGGCACCGGCACCGCTACCCCTAGCCCCAGCTATTTCCCCTGCGCCCCAATCCCCTACCCCGACCTGGACCAAGGCTCCGACCACCGTGCTACCGGATGTACCCTCAACTAAGACGTCTGAGTCCGCCGCACCACCGCCCGAACTGAGAAGGTCGATGAGGACGATCAGGCCGCCAAAAAGAATGGACTTATGATTCCACTTCACCCCCGCCGGACTTCGTTTTCATTAAACAGGAGGTGAATGTGATGAACAGTTACTGTATTACTGTACCCTTATCATCATGTAAGGTGATGTCCCCTTTAAGACCGGGCTTGGAACCCTGGGGGACTCCGGCTCCGCCCACCTGGTGAGTCGTATATAAGGGGCCGCTTGGTAGGCAGCACCCAGTAAGCACCCGGCTAGTTCTTAGCTTATTAAAGCCTTCTTTACCGTTATACTCTCTAACGTCGTTATTGAGGGTACAACAATAGTGTTTAGGGGTAGTTGTAATAAGGGACTTAAGTGGGAGAGATGGTCTGGTAGTGCAGTCCAGGGCAGACTCCATGGACCATGTGACCGGCTTGGGGCCAATCGCACGGGAGCACCCAAACCTGGGCCAATAGTGGGTTTGTACGGTGTGGTTTAAGACCTTGTTATATTATATTCTGTATCTGTTACTTAACTGCCTTTGTCCTTCATCAATAGCCTTAGAACCATAGAATTCTAAAGTGCAGAAGGAAACTACCCCTCTTTGTTAACTACTGGAAGCCTCCAATGTATGTCTCGAGCCACCACATTCTCCAATCAGGGGCGGGATTCTCCCCTACCCGGCGGGGCGGGGGGGTTCCGGCGTAATGGAGTGGCGGGAACCACTCCTGTGTCGGGTCGCCCCAAAGGTGCGGAGACTAGTCTAGGCCCGCGCCGGAGTGGTTTCCGCTCCGCCGGCTGGTGGGAAAGGGCTTTGGCGCCACGCCAGCCGGCGCCAAAAGGTCTTTGCCAGGCGACGCATGTGCGGGAGCGTCAGCGGCCGCTCGCGGCATCCCTACGCATGCTCAGGGGAAGGGGTCTCTTCCGCCTCCGCCCGGCACGGAGTAAAGTAGGCCCCCACGGAACCAGCCCATCGCCGATCGGTAGGCCCCGATCGTGGGCCAGGCCTCTGTGGGCCCTCCGCCATAGTGAAGACCATGGCGAGGGTGGAATAAAAAGAGTGCCCCCACGGCACAGGCCCGCCTGCGGATCGGTGGACCCCGATCGCGGGCCAGGCCACCGTGGGGGCATCTCCCGGGGCCAGATCGCCCCGCGGCCCCCCCCCCAGGACCCCGGAGCCTTCCCGCGCCACCTTGTCCCGCCGTTCAAAAGGAGGTTTAATCCACGCCGGCGGGTTGACAGCAGCGGGACTCCGGCCCATTGCGGGCCGGAGAATTGCCGGGGCTGGGCCCGCCGACCGGCGCGATTCCTGCCGACCGGCGTGGCGCGATTCCCGCCCCCGCCGAATCTCTGGTGATGGAGAATTCGAGACACGGCGGGGGTGGGATTCACGCCAGCTCCCGGCGATTAATCGCGCCCAATTGTTTCTATTGCAGGAGTATGTTATCACTGACAGTGTCTACTTTCAACCATGCGATAGGGAAGAAGATGATTCCTTTACTCTTTTTCATTAGTCTGATGTAGATGGTGGTGTGTTACAATTCACTCAGGGGATTGAAATTGTTGAGACCACATGCAGATTGTAGTCTGGAGTGAAGGGTAGTGATGGCAGAGGCTCCAATATTCTCTCTATTACATGGCTGACCAGGAATCTCACCATCTCTAACCACGTGCCATTGGCGTGCGTTGGAAATATTTACAAGTTGATACTCAACTTGTTTGACCACATTATGATTGCACCTTCCACGGCCATCAGATCCTAGGATGGGACCCAAATCCAAACCCAAAGCTTCTGGCTCAGAGGCAAGGGCACTACCCATTGTGCCAATCGAAGCTGACGGCATGAGTAGCATTACAAACGCCTGCAACTGGATTTTCAAAACTTAGTTTAAATTAAAGAATTAGGATTAATTAAATTTGTGATGATTTATGTAAACTTTGATCAAACACAGGCCTCGAAATATTAGTTTAAGACTAAATTATTGAAAGTTTCTGTGCATCTGAGGATTTGAAATTCTCAATGAGCCTAAGTAGCACCTTCCCCCAGCAACTGGTCCCTGCATCGCTCACCATATGCACCTAAACTATGTTGGTGGTGGCAGTGCGGGGCGTCAGCTGTGTTTGGTGGTGGTGCTTTCACCTCTGATTCAGCAAGTTGCAAGTTCAACCGCGCCCCCCCCCCCCCTCTCTCCCCCCCCACCACCACCCCCACAACCCCTCCAGCAAACCTGAGCACACAATCAGTCAGAATAGTACACTGCCGGAGTACCTGGGCGGGATGCTCTAATAATCGGGCTATGTCCCCACGCCGGCGTGAAAACCGGCGCCAACGACTCCAGCGTCAACGGCCATCGAAAGTGAGGAATTCTCCCCTTTCTAGAGGGCTAGGTTGCAGCCGGAGTAGTCCCCACAGCTCCAGCCGGCGCAGAACGGCCGGCGTGTTTCCGTGCATGCACAGGGGTTCCCTGCTCCGTGCCGGCCCCCGAGCAATATGGCGGAGCCCTAGGGAAGCCCGGCATGGAGTAAAGTAGGCCCCCACGGAACCAGCCCATCGCCGATCGGTAGGCCCCGATCGTGGGCCAGGCCTCTGTGGGCCCCATCCCTCCCCCCAGGGTCGGATCCCCCCAGCCCCCCCTCCAGGACGGCCCCCGCACACTCACCTTCCACGTCCCGCCGTGTGGGAGGTGAGTAAACCATGCCGGCGGGACTCGGCCAAACCCATTGGCCACTCGGCCCATCGGGGCCCAGAGAATCGCCGGGGGGGGCGGGGGGGGGGGCGCTGTCAACGACCCCCGACCGGCGTGGCGGCGATCCCGCGGGCGCCCAAAAAAAAGGCGCCGGAGAATGGGGAAGCCGGCAGCAGGGCAGCGGGGCACGAGAAGGGATGCTCCGACCCGGCGCTGAGTCGGAGAATCCCAGCCCCTGAGTCTCAGATGTGGCATTAGACCAAGAACCTCGAAGATTGATATATAATATCCCATATTTTAAAGGTAAGCTGGGAATTTATCCCTGGTGCCCTGGCCAATTGTTAATCTTGAACCAACGTCACTGAAACAATTCATCATGTTGCTCTTTGTCGCATCATGCTGTTTGAGAACTAACTGCTGTGCTTCCTATTTCATGGTGACACTTCAATCGGATTTCAGTGGATGTAAAGCAATTTGAAACATCCCAAGATCATCAAATGCACGTCTTCTTTTTAAATGTCATCCTTTTCATTGAGGAAATTTGGAGGCTTCGAACATTCCACTTATAGCCCTGTATTAATAAACTCTTCAAGAGTTTTTTTTGTCCTGTTCACAGTTGTGTATTATCAGTATTACTCAGTAACGTTAGCAGAAGATGTCCCTCTGGATTGGTTAAGGAGTGTATTTTCTTGTGTGAAAGCGCTTTTCGTGAGAGCTAACCGTGAGACTTTGTAATAAAATATCTTCTTGTTGTTGGGATGGAATACCTTCTTCAGGGTTTCACATCCACCATTTTCCTGTGCTGCACTTGCAGCTGAGACAGATGCTGCCAGACATTTGCATCAAGGCTGGGCCTATCAAATTCTCTCTTGGAGCCGGTCACACCTTCCACACACTGACAGATGGACTCTGAAGGTTGTTTGGTGCCCTTCGTTGATGCCCTTCATATTAGAAATGGGCTCTTCTATCCTGCTTGACGATGAGAGCAGGCTAATTTACCAAGTATCTTGGTGTGTGTGTACCATTCAGCGTTCTCCTGAGAAGAATTAATCTGCAAAGTTGCTGTCTGGTGAGCTGGGTCCTAGTCTGGTTGCGGCCCAGGATAAGGGTGAGCTCGGAGTGGAGAAGGGCAAAAGGCAGGGGTGTACTGCTATCCTGAATGATCTTAGCAATATCGGATAGAATAAACCCTGTCACAGTTGGACTTATGACACAGAGAAAAATCTCTGTAATAGTCCGCATGGGACCTACGGGGTGGGAGTGATTATCTTCCCCTTGGCCCTTGCGGAGTACAAGCTCCCCCACTAAGGGCAGGGGATCCCTATTCATCTCAGTATAGGGGGTCGGCCAGTAAGGCACTGACCAGAACAGGAACCTGGTAGGGATCTACCGGGCTCTGTATATATTGTTGTAAATAAAGGCTTTGTTTCTTTATTTTTACTCAGTGCGGCCTCCCCTCATCCTTATTAAAACCTCCTTGGTAGGGCTCAGGAGATGCAGCTACTCTTGTCGGCGGGAGAACAGCTGGTGATTCAATTTCAGCGGGTCAGTGGGGAAGTGATTGCTGGGAGGTAAGTCTGTCCTTTAAAAACACTTGTCTTTGCAGGGGCAGGCCAGTCGATTTCGGCGGGAGAAGAGCTGGTGAGTCAATTTCAGCGGGGGCAGTGCGGAAGTGATTGCTGGGAGGTAAGTCTGTCCTTTAAAAACACTTACCTGGTCCCGTTTTCGGTCCCTCTTTTCTGTTTTTTAAAAATATTTTAGTATTTAAGGCGGGAACAGGAAGTTCGACCCGCGGACTTCTGGGAAGACCCTCACCAATAAATTCTGGTGGAGAGGAAACCCGAGTAGTGTCTCCCACCCGCCCTCCTCCTCTAACCTAATAATAAAACCCATTGGTGTGAGGTAAGTACCATATTTTATTATTAACACTAAGAAGGTAAGTAAGTGATTTTTACTCATTTTTACTTTTGTACCTTTTTCAAATTGTGTGTGTGTCGGGGGGAAACTGAAGTGACATCACAGAAAAGCTGTGGCCTGAGTGCCTGGTTGGGATTCTACACTAAATTTTTAAAAATTGAGCATTGGTAACTAATTAAACATAATTACTTAATGTGGAGATGCCGGCGTTGGACTGGGGTGAGCACAGTACGAAGTCTTACAACACCAGGTTAAAGTCCAACAGGTTTGTTTCGATGTCACTAGCTTTCGGAGCGCTGCTCCTTCCTCAGGTGAATGAAGAGGTATGTTCCAGAAACACATACATATTGGAGAACGCTTACCCGGAGATCAGAGGCTGAATGCCCTTGACGACTGGAAGGGAACATTCCTGCCTGGTGATTGTTGCACGATGTCCGTTCATTCGTTGTCGCAGCGTCTGCATGGTCTCGCCAATGTACCACGCTTCGGGACATCCTTTCCTGCAGCGTATGAGGTAGACAACGTTGGCCGAGTCGCACGAGTATGTACCGCGTACCTGCTGGGTGGTGTTCTCACGTGTAATAGTGGTATCCATGTCGATGATCTGGCACGTCTTGCAGAGATTGCCATGACAGGGTTGTGTGGTGTTGTGGTCACTGTTCTGAAGACTGGGTAGTTTGCTGCAAACAATGGTTCGTTTGAGGTTGCGCGGTTGTTTGAAGGCAAGTAGTGGGGGTGTGGGGATGACCTTGGCAAGATGTTCATCGTCATCAATGACGTGTTGAAGGCTGTGAAGAAGATGACGTAGTTTCTCCGCTCCGGGGAAGTACTGGACGACGAAGGGTATTCTGTCGGTTGTGTCCCATGTTTGTCTTCTGAGGAGGTCGGTCCGGTTTTTCGCTGTGGCGCGTTGGAACTGTCGATCGATGAGTCGAGTGCCATACCCCGTTCGTACGAGGGCATCTTTCAACGTCTGTAGATGTCTGTTACGCTCCTCCTCATCTGAGCAGATCCTGTGTATACGGAGCGCTTGTCCATAGGGGATGGCTTCTTTAATGTGTTTAGGGTGGAAGCTGGAGAAGTGGAGCATCATGAGGTTATCCGTGGGTTTGCGGTAAAGCGAAGTGCTGAGGTGACCGTCCTTGATGGAGACGAGAGTGTTCAAGAATGCAACTGATTTTGGAGAGTAGTCCATGGTGAGCCTGATGGTTGGATGGAACTTATTAATGTCATCATGTAGTCGTTTCAGTGCTTCTTCGCCGTGGGTCCAAAGGAAAAAAATGTCATCGATGTATCTGGTGTATAACGTCGGTTGAAGGTCCTGTGCGGTGAGTAGGTCCTGTTCAAACTTGTGCATGAAGATGTTGGCGTATTGGGGTGCGAATTTGGTCCCCATGGCTGTTCCGTGCGTCTGGATGAAGAACTTGTTGTCGAAAGTGAAGACGTTGTGATCCAGAATGAAGCGGATGAGTTGCAGAATTGCGTCTGGAGTTTGGCAGTTGTCGGTGTTGAGTACTGAGGCTGTTGCAGCAATGCCGTCGTCATGGGGGATGCTGGTGTAGAGTGCCGAGACGTCCATTGTGACGAGGAATGTTCCTAGTTCAATTGGTCTATGGGTGCTGAGTTTCTGTAGGAAGTCCGTCGTGTCGCCACAGAAGCTGGGTGTACCTTGTACGATGGGTTTCAAGATGCCCTCGATGTAGCCAGAGAGGTTCTCACACAGGGTCCCATTGCCTGAAACGATAGGGCGGCCTGGTGTGTTGGCCTTATGTATTTTCGGGAGGCAGTAGAGATCTCCAATGCGGGGAGTACGTGGGATGAGAGCACGTAGGGTGCTCTGAAGATCTGGATCCAAGGTCTTGATCAGTCTGTTAAGTTGGCGGATGTGTTCCTTGGTCGGATCTGCGGGTAACTGTCTGTAGTGTTCTTGGTTGTTCAGTTGTCGGTATACCTCTTTGCAGTAGTCCGTTCTGTTCACGGGAGGGTTTGTCTGCTGGTTTGATGACAATGCTGCGGTTGGTCTTGAGAGCGTAGATGGCATTGCGTTGTGCTTGGGTGACGTTCGGGGTTGTCTTGTGAATGCGACTGATGAATCTAGCATTGACGCGACTCCTGACGGCTTGAGCATACATGTCGAGTCTAAGGCAGCGGCCTTCCGGAGGGGTCCAATTCGACTCTTTCCTCTTCGGTTGCTGCACCGCAGATCTCTCGGTCTGCTGTTCCGGTTCATTGGTAGTCTGCTTGGGTTCGCTGTTGGTCTCTTGGGGTCTGTGGAAGAATTCCCGGAGCCTCATTCGCCTGATGAATTCCTCCGTGTCTGCCGCGAGACTGATGGGGTCCATTTTGGTGGTGGTGCAGAAATTGAGCCCTCTGCTGGGGACTTCGATTTCGTCTGGTTGAAGGGTGTAGTCTGACAAGTTGACAATAGATTTCCCTGTATTGTTTTCTACTGTGACACCGGGGGTGGCTTGGTTGCTGCCGGTGGTGATGCCAAGTTTCTCAAGCTTTCTGTTCTTGGTGTGCATATAGGTGGCATAGTATTGTTGTCTCATCTGTTTGGCGGTGTTCCGCAGCTGGTCTGCTGCATCCTGAGCGCAAGTTGAGAATATGGCCTCTATCTTGGTTTCCAGGTTGCGTCGTCTGCTGTAGAGCTGGCGGACGAGGTGGTTGAGGAGTGTGAGAGAGGTGCGACGGCAGAGTCTCTCAGCGTAGTCTGTGTTGTAGGTCGACTTGAGTGGGTTTGTGATCTGTAGCCCTTTCGGGATCTTGTCTGCTTTCTTGCATCTTTGTAGAAACTTAATGTCAGTGTCTATATGCGCGATCTTCCTGGAGATCCTCTCCACTTTGAGCCGGCAGTTTGCGGTGTCGATGGTAGCCATGATGTGGAGATGCCTGCGTTGGACTGGGGTGAGCACAGTACGAAGTCTTACAACACCAGGTTAAAGTCCAACAGGTTTGTTTCGATGTCACTAGCTTTCGGAGAGCTGCTCCTTCCTCAGGTGAATGAAGAGGTCTGTTCCAGAAACACATATATAGACAAATTCAAAGATGCCAAACAATGCTAGGAATGCAACCATTAGCAGGTGATTAAGTCCTTACAGATCCAGAGATGGGGTAACCCCAGGTTAAAGAGGTGTGAATTGTGTCAAGCCAGGACAGTTGGTAGGATTTCGCAGGCCAGATGGTGGTGGATGATTGTAATGCGACATGAATCCCAGGTCCCGGTTGAGGCCGCACTCATGTGTGCGGAGCTTGGCTATAAGTTTCTGCTCGGCGATTCTGCGTTGTCGCGGGTCCTGAAGGCCGCCTTGGAGAACGCTTACCCGGAGATCAGAGGCTGAATGCCCTTGACGACTGGAAGGGAACATTCCTGCCTGGTGATTGTTGCACGATGTCCGTTCATTCGTTGTCGCAGCGTCTGCATGGTCTCGCCAATGTACCACGCTTCGGGACATCCTTTCCTGCAGCGTATGAGGTAGACAACGTTGGCCGAGTCGCACGAGTATGTACCGCGTACCTGCTGGGTGGTGTTCTCACGTGTAATAGTGGTATCCATGTCGATGATCTGGCACGTCTTGCAGAGATTGCCATGACAGGGTTGTGTGGTGTTGTGGTCACTGTTCTGAAGACTGGGTAGTTTGCTGCAAACAATGGTTCGTTTGAGGTTGCGCGGTTGTTTGAAGGCAAGTAGTGGGGGTGTGGGGATGACCTTGGCAAGATGTTCATCGTCATCAATGACGTGTTGAAGGCTGTGAAGAAGATGACGTAGTTTCTCCGCTCCGGGGAAGTACTGGACGACGAAGGGTATTCTGTCGGTTGTGTCCCATGTTTGTCTTCTGAGGAGGTCGGTCCGGTTTTTCGCTGTGGCGCGTTGGAACTGTCGATCGATGAGTCGAGTGCCATACCCCGTTCGTACGAGGGCATCTTTCAACGTCTGTAGATGTCTGTTACGCTCCTCCTCATCTGAGCAGATCCTGTGTATACGGAGCGCTTGTCCATAGGGGATGGCTTCTTTAATGTGTTTAGGGTGGAAGCTGGAGAAGTGGAGCATCATGAGGTTATCCGTGGGTTTGCGGTAAAGCGAAGTGCTGAGGTGACCGTCCTTGATGGAGACGAGAGTGTTCAAGAATGCAACTGATTTTGGAGAGTAGTCCATGGTGAGCCTGATGGTTGGATGGAACTTATTAATGTCATCATGTAGTCGTTTCAGTGCTTCTTCGCCGTGGGTCCAAAGGAAAAAAATGTCATCGATGTATCTGGTGTATAACGTCGGTTGAAGGTCCTGTGCGGTGAGTAGGTCCTGTTCAAACTTGTGCATGAAGATGTTGGCGTATTGGGGTGCGAATTTGGTCCCCATGGCTGTTCCGTGCGTCTGGATGAAGAACTTGTTGTCGAAAGTGAAGACGTTGTGATCCAGAATGAAGCGGATGAGTTGCAGAATTGCGTCTGGAGTTTGGCAGTTGTCGGTGTTGAGTACTGAGGCTGTTGCAGCAATGCCGTCGTCATGGGGGATGCTGGTGTAGAGTGCCGAGACGTCCATTGTGACGAGGAATGTTCCTAGTTCAATTGGTCTATGGGTGCTGAGTTTCTGTAGGAAGTCCGTCGTGTCGCCACAGAAGCTGGGTGTACCTTGTACGATGGGTTTCAAGATGCCCTCGATGTAGCCAGAGAGGTTCTCACACAGGGTCCCATTGCCTGAAACGATAGGGCGGCCTGGTGTGTTGGCCTTATGTATTTTCGGGAGGCAGTAGAGATCTCCAATGCGGGGAGTACGTGGGATGAGAGCACGTAGGGTGCTCTGAAGATCTGGATCCAAGGTCTTGATCAGTCTGTTAAGTTGGCGGATGTGTTCCTTGGTCGGATCTGCGGGTAACTGTCTGTAGTGTTCTTGGTTGTTCAGTTGTCGGTATACCTCTTTGCAGTAGTCCGTTCTGTTCACGGGAGGGTTTGTCTGCTGGTTTGATGACAATGCTGCGGTTGGTCTTGAGAGCGTAGATGGCATTGCGTTGTGCTTGGGTGACGTTCGGGGTTGTCTTGTGAATGCGACTGATGAATCTAGCATTGACGCGACTCCTGACGGCTTGAGCATACATGTCGAGTCTAAGGCAGCGGCCTTCCGGAGGGGTCCAATTCGACTCTTTCCTCTTCGGTTGCTGCACCGCAGATCTCTCGGTCTGCTGTTCCGGTTCATTGGTAGTCTGCTTGGGTTCGCTGTTGGTCTCTTGGGGTCTGTGGAAGAATTCCCGGAGCCTCATTCGCCTGATGAATTCCTCCGTGTCTGCCGCGAGACTGATGGGGTCCATTTTGGTGGTGGTGCAGAAATTGAGCCCTCTGCTGGGGACTTCGATTTCGTCTGGTTGAAGGGTGTAGTCTGACAAGTTGACAATAGATTTCCCTGTATTGTTTTCTACTGTGACACCGGGGGTGGCTTGGTTGCTGCCGGTGGTGATGCCAAGTTTCTCAAGCTTTCTGTTCTTGGTGTGCATATTGGTGGCATAGTATTGTTGTCTCATCTGTTTGGCGGTGTTCCGCAGCTGGTCTGCTGCGTCCTGAGCGCAAGTTGAGAATATGGCCTCTATCTTGGTTTCCAGGTTGCGTCGTCTGCTGTAGAGCTGGCGGACGAGGTGGTTGAGGAGTGTGAGAGAGGTGCGACGGCAGAGTCTCTCAGCGTAGTCTGTGTTGTAGGTCGACTTGAGTGGGTTTGTGATCTGTAGCCCTTTCGGGATCTTGTCTGCTTTCTTGCATCTTTGTAGAAACTTAATGTCAGTGTCTATATGCGCGATCTTCCTGGAGATCCTCTCCACTTTGAGCCGGCTGTTTGCGGTGTCGATGGTAGCCATGATGTGGAGATGCATGCGTTGGACTGGGGTGAGCACAGTATGAAGTCTTACAACACCAGGTTAAAGTCCAACAGGTTTGTTTCGATGTCACTAGCTTTCGGAGAGCTGCTCCTTCCTCAGGTGAATGAAGAGGTCTGTTCCAGAAACACATATATAGGCAAATTCAAAGATGCCAAACAATGCTAGGAATGCGACCATTAGCAGGTGATTAAATCCTTACAGATCCAGAGATGGGGTAACCCCAGGTTAAAGAGGTGTGAATTGTATCAAGCCAGGACAGTTGGTAGGATTTCGAAGGAGCAGCCCTCCGAAAGCTAGTGACACCGAAACAAACCTGTTGGACTTTAACCTGGTGTTGTAAGACTTCGTACTATAATTACTTAATTATAATTTAGAGGGACATCTAAGCCAGAGATCGGAGAGTACTATATTTAGCTTTCACATTTCTATTAGAAATCTAGTGCTAGGAAACAGATAGTTAACAGTAACTTTGCAATTAAAAAAAAAAAATATTCCAAATTTTTTTTTTTAATTTTAATTTTAATTTTAATTAATTGACGCAATGTCAGTTAGAGGGGTGCTGTGCTCTGACTGTGAGATGTGGCAGGTCCGGGAGGCTTCCAGCATCCCGGATGGCTTCATCTGCAGAAAGTGCACCCAACTGGAGCTCCTCACAGACCGCATGGTTCGGTTGGAGCAGCAATTGGATGCACTTAGGAGCATGCAGGTGGCGGAAAGCGTCATAGATCGCAGTTATGTAAATGTGGTCACACCCAAGGTGCAGGCAGAGAAATGGGTGACCACCAGAAAGGGCAGGCAGTCAGTGCAGGAATCCCCTGTGGTTGTCCCCCTCTTGAACAGATATACCCCTTTGGATACTGTCGGGGGGGGATTGCCTATCAGGGGAAAACAGCAGCAGCCAGAGCAGTGGCACCACGGCTGGCTCTAATGTTCAGAAGGGAGGGTCAAAGCGCAGAAGAGTAATAGTAATAGGGGACTCTATAGTCAGGGGCACAGATAGGCGCTTCTGTGGACGTGAAAGAGACTCCAGGATGGTATGTTGCCTCCCTGGTGCCAGGGTCCAGGATGTCTCCGAACGGGTAGAGGGCATCCTGAAAGGGGAGGGCAAACAGGCAGAGGTCGTTGTACATATTGGTACTAACGACATAGGCAGGAAGGGGCATGAGGTCCTGCAGCAGGAGTTCAGGGAGCTAGGCAGAAAGTTAAAAGACAGGACCTCGAGGGTTGTAATCTCGGGATTACTCCCTGTGCCACGTGCCAGTGAGGCTAGAAATAGGAAGATAGAGCAGCTAAACACGCGGCTAAACAGCTGGTGTAGGAGGGAGGGTTTCCATTATCTGGACCACTGGGAGCTCTTCCGGGGCAGGTGTGACCTGTATAAGAAGGACGGGTTGCATCTAAACCGGAGAGGCATAAATATCCTGGCCGCGAGGTTTGCTAGTGTCACACGGGAGGGTTTAAACTAGTATGACAGGGGGGTGGGCACGGGAGCAATAGGTCAGAAGGTGAGAGCATTGAGGGAGAACTAGGGAATAGGGACAGTGTGGCTCTGAGGCAGAGCAGACAGGGAGAAGTTGCTGAACACAGCGGGTCTGGTGGCCTGAAGTGCATATGTTTTAATGCAAGAAGTATTACGGGTAAGGCAGATGAACTTAGAGCTTGGATTAGTACTTGGAACTATGATATTGTTGCCATTACAGAGACCTGGTTGAGGGAAGGGCAGGATTGGCAGCTAAACGTTCCAGGATTTAGATGTTTCAGGCGGGATAGAGGGGGATGTAAAAGGGGAGGCGGAGTTGCGCTACTGGTTCGGGAGAACATCACAGCTGTACTGCGAGAGGACACCTCAGAGGGCAGTGAGGCTATATGGGTAGAGATCAGGAATAAGAAGGGTGCAGTCACAATGTTGGGGGTTTACTACAGGCATCCCAACAGCCAGCGGGAGATAGAGGAGCAGATAGGTAGACAGATTTTGGAAAAGAGTAAAAACAACAGGGTTGTGGTGATGGGAGAGTTCAACTTCCCCAATATTGACTGGGACTCACTTAGTGCCAGGGTCTTAGAAGGGGCGGAGTTTGTAAGGAGCATCCAGGAGGGCTTCTTAAAATAATATGTAGCCAGTCCAACTCGGGAAGGGGCGGTACTGGACCTGGTATTGGGGAATGAGCCCGGCCAGGTGGTAGATGTTTCAGTAGGGGAGCATTTCGGTAACAGTGACCACAATTCAGTAAGTTTTAAAGTACTGGTGGACAAGGATAAGAGTGGTCCTAGGATGAATGTGCTAAATTGGGGGAAGGCTAATTATAACAATATTAGGCGGGAACTGAAGAACATAGATTGGGGGCGGATGTTTGAGGGCAAATCAACATCTGACATGTGGGAGGCTTTCAAGTGGCAGTTGAAAGGAATTCAGGACCGGCATGTTCCTGTGAGGAAGAAGGATAAATACGGCAATTTTCGGGAACCATGGATGACGAGAGATATTGTAGGCCTCGTCAAAAAGAAAAAGGAGGCATTTGTCAGGGCTAACAGGCTGGGAACAGACGAAGCCTGCGTGGAATATAAGGAAAGTAGGAAGGAACTTAAGCAAGGAGTCAGGAGGGCTAGAAGGGGTCACGAAAAGTCATTGGCAAATAGGGTTAAGGAAAATCCCAAGGCTTTTTACACGTACATAAAAAGCAAGAGGGTAGCCAGGGAAAGGGTTGGCCCACTGAAGGATAGGCAAGGGAATCTATGTGTGGAGCCAGAGGAAATGGGCGAGGTACTAAATGAATACTTTGCATCAGTATTCACCAAAGAGAAGAAATTGGTAGATGTTGAGTCTGGAGAAGGGTGTGTAGATAGCCTGGGTCACATTGAGATCCAAAAAGACGAGGCGTTGGGTGTCTTAAAAAATATTAAGGTAGATAAGTCCCCAGGGCCTGATGGAATCTACCCCAGAATACTGAAGGAGGCTGGAGAGGAAATTGCTGAGGCCTTGACAGAAATCTTTGGATCCTCGCTGTCTTCAGGGGATGTCCCGGAGGACTGGAGAATAGCCAATGTTGTTCCTCTGTTTAAGAAGGGTAGCAAGGATAATCCCGGGAACTACAGGCCGGTGAGCCTTACTTCAGTGGTAGGGAAACTACTGGAGAGAATTCTTCGAGACAGGATCTACTCCCATTTGGAAGCAAATGGACGTATTAGTGAGAGGCAGCACGGTTTTGTGAAGGGGAGGTCGTGTCTCACTAACTTGATAGAGTTTTTCGAGGAGGTCACTAAGATGATTGATGCCGGTAGGGCAGTGGATGTTGTCTATATGGACTTCAGTAAGGCCTTTGACAAGGTCCCTCATGGTAGACTAGTACAAAAGGTGAAGTCACACGGGATCAGGGGTGAGCTGGCAAGGTGGATACAGAACTGGCTAGGCCATAGAAGGCAGAGAGTAGCAATGGAAGGATGCTTTTCTCATTGGAGGGCTGTGACCAGTGGTGTTCCACAGGGATCAGTGCTGGGACCTTTGCTCTTTGTAGTATATATAAATGATTTGGAGGAAAATGTAACTGGTCTGATTAGTAAGTTTGCAGACGACACAAAGGTTGGTGGAATTGCGGATAGCGATGAGGACTGTCGGAGGATACAGCAGGATTTAGATTGTCTGGAGACTTGGGCGGAGAGATGGCAGATGGAGTTTAATCCGGACAAATGTGAGGTAATGCATTTTGGAAGGTCTAATGCAGGCAGGGAATATACAGTGAATGGTAGAACCCTCAAGAGTATTGAAAGTCAAAGAGATCTAGGAGTACAGGTACGCAGGTCATTGAAAGGGGCAACACAGGTGGAGAAGGTAGTCAAGAAGGCATACGGCATGCTTGCCTCCATTGGCCGGGGCATTGAGTATAAGAATTGGCAAGTCATGTTGCAGCTGTATAGAACCTTAGTTAGGCCACACTTGGAGTATAGTGTTCAATTCTGGTCGCCACACTACCAGAAGGATGTGGAGGCTTTAGAGAGGGTGCAGAAGAGATTTACCAGAATGTTGCCTGGTATGGAGGGCATTAACTATGAGGAGCAGTTGAATAAACTCGGTTTGTTCTCACTGGAACAAAGGAGGTTGAGGGGAGACCTGATAGAGGTATACAAAATTATGAGGGGCAACAAGAGTGGATAGTCAGAGGCTTTTCCCCAGGGTAGAGGGGTCAATTACTAGGGGGCATAGGTTTAAGGTGAGAGGGGCAAGGTTTAGAGTAGATGTACGAGGCAAGTTTTTTACGCAGAGGGTAGTGGGTGCCTGGAACTCGCTACCGGAGGAGGTGGTGGAAGCAGGGACGATAGTGACATTTAAAGGGCATCTTGACAAATACATGAATAGGATGGGAATAGAAGGAGATGGAGCCAGGAAGTGTATAAGATTGTAGTTTAGTCGGGCAGCATGGTCGGCACGGGCTTGGAGGGCCGAAGGGCCTGTTCCTGTGCTGTACATTTCTTTGTTCTTTGTTCTTTGTTTGTCCCTCACTGCATCGGCTCTGCTCCCTTTTACTGAGCGCCATCTTGTCCTGTGGGAAGAACCTCCGTGTGCTTGGTTGTTGGGTCTGCCATAGCTGAATAGCTGGAGGTATGTGCAGGCACCAAGGCGAGAGGGTGTGGAAAGTGTGTGAGGGTGGGATGGAGTATCTGACCATAAAACAGAGTACTGACTGCTCTGCTGATAGGAGAGTGATGAGGTTGTGGAATATTGAGCACGGTGAAAGGTTGGTGGTGTGGTTACTATCGAGATTTGCTTTGAAGATGCATTCACTGACCTTGACCGCCTGTGTGAGGTCATTGAAATACTTCCAGCCCTGCTACCAGTCCGTCTGTGCTAGACCCCTTGCATTAGCCTCCATTGCTGCCTGTTCCCTTGCCCCTTAAGAGGCAATCATTGATGGCCTCTCGTTCTCTTTGGAAACATGGCACATCCCTACTTTTTACCTCCATGGCCAAGACCTTCAGGGCCTTACCTGTGAAACTTAGCATCCTCCCTCTCAGCCCTTTGTTTCTGGTAATAGCAGCAACCACTTTTCAGCCAGTACAGTTCCCCTTTAAGAGGGACAGACTACCTTTAAGAGCTAGAAACACATATTAGCCTCACATGTTGTGCGGTCCCCTATTGAGTTGGCAGCCAACCAACAGTGTGAGTTACACTACAATCATTTATATGAGGAGGCAGCATGAAGTTTGTGCGCTGCCTGGCTCAACAGGGCAGGGGAGATCATTAATCACAATCCTTATGCCCACAAAGGTCCCCGTGACTCCCCCCTCCCCTCCAATTTCCCACCCACGGTCTAATCATGCATCTTGTCTTGTGTTTTACAGGACCTGTTGGGGACGGGGCGTGTTCCGACCCCAGCCAGTGCCACAGTCAGAGCCCCCATATGAGCTGGGCACCAACGCTGAGAGCAGCTCCGACAACTGCCTTCCGCGCGAGACTCAGGACACCCCGGAGCTCGGGTCAGAGGATGACAGTGATTTTCCAGCACAGCTGTCTCCAACACCCTCCTCCAGCCCAGAGACACTCACCTTGGTTGGAAGTGGCTCCTGAGACACTATCTTGTGCGCACCACACAGTTGACATGGTACAGCAGGTGGAGGTAGGAACACCCGAGGGGATAGACTGTTGGAGGGCAGGCCAACCGCAGGGACTAGCTGCCGTCCAGACTGGTCTTGAGTTTCTGGAACAAACAGTCCCATCTATAGTGGAGATGCAGTCGCAGAGCCAGGGGGCTGGATTCTCCAATTTGGAGACTATGTCCCCACACCGACGTGGGAACGGTGCCGTTTTACGCGAGGAAAAACTGGTGCAAAATGGCCACCGATTCCCCGTTTTGCTGGGGGCTTGCAGCAAGGCAGCGTCGAGCACCCGGCCCTAGCTGCTGATACGGTCTAGAGAATTGGTGGGCCCGTGGCCGCGAATGTGCACATCGGCGTCCAGCAGCGGCCGTGCTGTGCTTCATGGCAGACGCTGCTTGCCGACCCGGCCCGCGGAATAGTCCCCCCCCCCTTCGGCCGGCTGCTTGCGCGCCCTGGACCGCCCAACCACAGTGCCCCAGCTCCGAATATGTCCACCCCTGCCCGTGGATCGGCCCTTCCCCGACTGTGGCGGCGCTGGACTGAGTCCGCATCCGCCACACCGAGTTCCCGATGGGTGAGACCACACGTGTCCCACACCATCGGGAACTCGGCCGGTGGGGGGCCGTGGATATGTGGCACGGCGTACTCCTAGAGTATGCCGCTTTGGAAGGGGCAGGGCATCGCGGAAGCGGCGGCGCCTATGATTCTGTCCGGAATTTGGATTCTCCGGCCCGTCGCCGAATGCAATTTCGCCGTCGGCGACCGGAGAATCCAGCCCAGGGACGACATGACCACGCCACTAGGTTCTCTATCTCCCTCCTGTATTTTGACTCATCATTGCAGGGGTTGTCGGCGAGCATCCATACCGGCAAACGCAGTTGGAGGTGTACAGCCACGTGCAGGAGCAGGAGCTGGTGTCGATAATCCGTGCCTCCCAGGCCAACACCGCACGGGTGGCACCTTCGGTTGAGGGTGACGGTTCTGGATATGGATCAACATGCCCAAGGCCTGGGGCATTCTGTGCATGCGCTGGCCGAGGCCCAGGACAGGGTTGCCGCCTCACAGCCGACCATGTCCCAGAGCCACCTGTAAATCGCAGCAGCCCTCCTGAGCGTGGCCCAGTCACCGCAGGCCATGTCTGGGAATGTGGGCGGCATTGCCCAGGCGCTGGCCGATGTGGCACTGACGCAGTGGGAGGTGACCCAGTCCTAGAAGGATCCGTCTGGGGATCCACCTAGGCATAGCGTTAGGGCCCATAAAGCCAAGAAGTTAGGCACTAGTTAAGTTGGCACGCGTGCAGGGCACAGTTTAATTACAGGGGCTGGGGTTCAAATCTCTATATATTCGTTCACATTAAACATTGTTGCCATTGTTACAGCCTGCCTCGGTGCTCTGTCTGATGGGTGTGAGGGATGGGTGTGTCTGGGCTGGCGGGGGTAGGAGGGGGGTGGAATGGACAAACGTTGTGGGGGGGGGGGAATGGGCAGACCCTGTGGGTGGCCTGAGCTCCACACTCCCCCGACCGTACCCACCATCGCCACCCCAGGGATCCGATGGGACCGTCTGATCGAATGGCCAACTCGCATGCAAGCGTCACCCAGGTGGCAAGTGCTACCATGGGCAGGAGGGGGGGCGGTGTTGGGATGCGGTGTCCGTGCCCCCGGCCAGTCCCCCCTCACCACCTCACCCCTAGTCGGTGAACCTGGAGGCGATCAGAGCGTCCCACGCACGTTGGCCCTGGCTCACACGTCATGCGGCCTCCCGTGCCTGCCTGGGCCCCATGTCCTGCCCATCCTCGCCCTCCCCCGCATCCTACTCGCTAGACGAGGCCTGGCGTTCCTCCTCCTCCTCCAACACGTTGCCCTCTCCAGTGCGATGTTGTGGAGGACGCAGCAGGCCACCACGATGCGGGCGACTCTCTCAGCACCATACTGGAGAGCCCCTCCAGAGTGGTCCAGGCACCTGAACCACATCTTCAGGAAGTCAAAGCACCACTCGGTCATGCTCCTGGTGGCTGCATGGGCTTCTTAGTAGCGGGTCTCCGCATCGGTCTGTGGCCTCCGGATTGGTGTCATCAGCCACGGCTGCAGTGGATAACCCTGGTCACCCTGGGGCCAAGCCCCCAGCTGTGGGGGCCGTATCGAACAGGAATCGTCGAATGTGACAGGATGGAGGCATCACGCACACTGCCCGGGTATTGGGCGCAGATGTGTTTGATGCGCATCTGATGGTCACATATCAGCTGCACGTTCATCGAGTAAAACCCCTTTCGGCTAGTATAGAACGCCTGTCATCTGCAGGTGCTCGTAGGGGAACATGCTCGTAGGGATACATTGAAGTGGATGTATTGAGCCGCCTGTGCAGACAGGGCCTCAGTGACGGCGCAGATGCACCTGTGCACAGGGGTCTGTGAGATCCCGAACAGGCCCCCACTCGGCATCAGGAAGGACCCCGTCATGTAAGTGTTCAGGGCGACCGTCACCTTAACGGGCACCAGGAGCGGGTCCTCTCGCATACCCCCGCGGTGCCAAGTGTGCCATCATTTGGCAGACATGTCGCACTGTCTCTGCTCAGTTGGAGTCTTCGACGGCATGCCCTGTCCAGCAGGTCCTTGAATGACAGGCGCTGCTGGTTCACACGAGGCCTGATGCAGCACCTCCTTGGCACCTCCTCCTCCTCGGCTTGTTGGCCGTCCGGGTCTCCAACGGGCGGCTGCTATCTGTCCCTCTGTGGCACGCTCTACTATTGCCCACTCCGCTACTGCAGGTTCCTCCTCCTCCTCCTCGAGCAGCGCTCGCTTGTACAGCCGCAGGGCATCCTCCAGGGCAGTGGCAACAAGCAGGAAGGTCACCATTGCTGGTTGAATTCAAATATCCATTGTCTGCAGGGGTTTAAAGGCTGACATGTCGGCATGGTGCATAGCCCCGTGCCCAACCAGGCAAACGGGCTACAAGGTGGGCCAGTTGGCACTGTGGGTTCTGCCCCCCATGTCCCCCCCCCCACTTCCCTGCACCCCTGGCCCCGTCGATGGCCGGCACCATAGGGGCCTCTGGCCCTGGCGCTTGTCCTTGATACCAGGGGTACCGTTGGCTGGCACTGTGCAGGGGTATTCACAGTGGCCCCTGTTGTGGCTACTGTGGGTGTTGCCCTGGCTGGGCTGGCAGTGGATAGCGGCTGGGTGGAGGGGGGTGGGGGTGTGGGGGGGGGGGGGGGCACCCATATGGCCGGTGTCATGGTGCAGAACCAGGGACCAAGGTGGGTGGTCAGTGGGTGTGCAGCGAGATGGTTGCAGTAATGGTGGTTCGTGCCTGTGAACCGCCCAGTCCCAGGGGGGGGTCACCCCGGCCACTTGGCCTGTTCCCCTTGTTCCCCACTCCCTCTCCCAGCCCTGGCAGGGCACCCCCACCTCATCCATCCCGGTTAGTGTCCGGCCCGGCAGTGCACCGTCGCTCCTCTCCATGACCTACTTCCTCTCTCTCTCCCTCAGCAGCCACCACACCGGTTTCACGATTTTTAAAAGCACAAGGGAACCGTGTCGTCGGGAACCCGGCCCATCCGAGGAGGAGAATCATGGAGACCCTGGAGAATACCGGGTTGGGCCCATTAATGATATGCAAACGGTGTTTACTGTACGTGCGTTCCAGTACGCATTGATGCTGCTGACGAGGTGATGGGGAAGCGCGATATGGCGTCAAATTGCCGCCCGCCATGATTTGGTGTCGAAACCTATTCTCCGCCCAATCGTGTTCCGCGATTTTGGCGTCAGCAAATGGAGAATCCCGCCCGTTAACTCTGTTCCTCTCCACAGATGCTGCTAGACCTGCTGAGTTTATGCAGCGTTTTCTGTTCTTGTTTCACATTTCCAGCATCGGCAGTATTTTACTTTTATATGGAAATAAAGAACAATAGACACAGCAATATACATTTCTAAAAATTCTTACATGGGCATCCCAATTACATCCCAGTTTCAATTTCAGAGTCAACCTAACATGTAGGTCAGACCAGGCAATGGTTTGTTTCATGGTCACCAGTAGACTTTTAACCCCAGATTTTAGGGCGGCATGGTAGCACAGTGGTTAGCACTGTTGCTTCAGAATGCCTGGGTCTCAGGTCAAATTCCCGGCATTGGGTCACTGTCTGTGTGGAGTCCGCACGTTCTCCCCGTGTCTGCGTGGATTTCCTCCCGGTTCTCCGGTTACCTCCCACTAATCCCGAAAGACGTGCTGTTAGGAAAATTGGACGTTCTGAATTCTCCCTCAGTGTACCCGAACAGGCACCGGAATGTGTCACTAGGAGATTTTCGCAGTAACTTCATTGCAGTGTTAATGTAAGCCTACTTGTCACAATAATAAAGATTATTATTATTATTGAATTCAAATTTGGCCAACTGCCATGGTGGGATTTGAACCCTGATCCCCAGAGTATTAGGCTGGGTGTCTGTAATTCTGTTTTTTTAAATTTAGAATACCCAATTAATTTTTTCCAATTAAGGTGCAATTTAGCATGGCCAATCCACCTACCCTGCACATCTTTTTTGGGTTGTGGGGACAAAATCAACGCAGACATGGGGAGAGTGTGCAAACTCCACATGGACAGTGACCCAGAGCCGGGATCGAACCTGGGACCTCGGTGCAGTGAGGCTGCAGTGCTAACCACTGCGCCACCATGATGCCCAGGCTGCGTGTCTGTAATAATAGCCCAGTGATAATACCACGATGCCACCATTATCCCATGTTCAGTGTATTCAGTGTCTGGTGCTTAGGTTATTTTAGGTGGTAGAGGTCACGGGTTTGGAAGGTGCTGTTGAAGTTGGTGAGTAGCTGTAGTGTATCTTGTAGATGGTACACATTGCTGTCACTGTGCGACAGTGGTGAAGGGAGTGAATATTTAAGGGAGTGAATATTTCAGCTTTGACAAAGGGTCATCTGGACTCGAAACATTAGCTCTTTTCTCTCCCTGTAGATGCTGCCAGACCTGCTGAGATTTTCCAGCATTTTCTCTTTGGTTGAATATTTAACGTGCTGAGTGATATGCCATCAATTAAGACTGAGAACGCAGAGTGAATTAACTGTGGCTTTAATTGACTTACAACAGAGCTGGCAGCGTGCCCCAGAATGAGGCAGTGTGAGAGGTCGCAGCTTATATACCCAAACCCTAGGGGGAGGAGCCACGGGCAGAGCCAAAACCGTATAACAGATAATATAGTGGCAATACTGTACAACAACTAATATGCGGCAGCACAATACAACACAGTGGTTTCACCACACTGAGTGAGATCCCAATCAGGTGATCTGCTTGACTTGGAAGGTGTTGACCTTCTCGAATGTTGTCAAGGTTTGACTCATCCAGACAAGTGGAGAGTATTCCATCATACTCCTATCTTGTGGGTGGTGGATAGGCTTTGGAGAGTCAGGAGAGTCAGAGTTACTCACTCTAGAATTCCTCTTATAGCCACAATATCCACAGTATTTATATGGCTGATCCAGTTCAGTTTCTGGTCAATGATAACCCTAGGATGTTGATAGTAAGAGATTCAATGTTGATAATGTTGTTGGATGTTAAGGGAAGTGGTACGACTCACTTATTGAAGATGGTTATTGCATGGTCCTTGTGTAGTGTGAATATTATTGGAATATCAGGTCTCCGGAATGGGTTAGAAGAAGGGCATCAGGAATATGAATGAGCAAATCATTAAAAACAGCTATTAGTGATCAGCAAAATAGTTTAAAATGTCAATAAAGCACTGAGATTCCTCGAGGTATACAGTTAAAAAAACAGTTGAATTATGTGAAAGTAGTAAAGAACCCCATGAGGGTGCAATTAGAACATGATGGTGTCCCATTTTGTTTCCCATAAAGGACAAAGAGAAACACTTGAGAAAACGCAAAAATGATTTAAATGTTTCTACCAGATCTGAGGGGCTACAGTTATTGGGAAAAGTTAAACAGGTTGGGGATATTTTCTTTCAGAAAGAAAAGCCCTGGGGGTGGTCTGGCAGAGGTATTTATGAATGGATTGGACACAGGGTGGATGTTTCCAATTCTGGAGAATCCAAAATTAAGGTCAATGAATGCAAGATAGTGATTAACAAATCCAACAGGCGAAAATAGGGAGGCATTTCTGTATTCCCCCAGTGGCTGAAAGGTGCAACCTGCGACCACAGGAAGTAGTTGAGGCAAATAGCTCTGAGTAAATTAGACGAGCATATTAAAGAGTCTACCATTGGCTGTATTGCGTAGCTCCGCCCTGAAGGTGGGGTATAAGAGATGGTGCCGTCCCAGCAGCCTTCACTTTCTGTATCGAAGCTGCTGGGGAAAAGGTTCTAGCAGATTAAAGCCTTCAGTTATGGAATCACTTTGTCTTGAGTGTAATTGATTGCGCATCAATTTAATCTGGACAGTGAGGTTCGCTAGGCAGATCCCCTGTATCTTCACCGAGTGTGACCCGGAGGCCAGGGCGATCCTTTGATTTACAGGGTGGGTTACAAGTGAACAGCGCCTTACCGTGTCGGGGTGAACAAAGCTTTCCGTGCTCCTCACTTTCGATATATTCGAGAGGGGCTGGCTTAGCACAGGGCTAAATCGCTGGCTTTTAAAGCAGACCAAGGCAGGCCAGCAGCACGGTTCAATTCCCATACCCGCCTCCCCGAACAGGCGCTGGAATTTGGCGACTAGGGGCTTCTCACAGTAACTTCATTTGAAGCGTACTTGTGACAATAAGTGATTTTCATTTTTCATTTCATTTTTTCATTTCATATACTTCATCCAGACCGTTCCGTTCTCCCTCTCTACCTGCCCGTTTCCCCGGGGTTGTAACTGGTCAGCCTGCTTGAGGCAATGCCCTTGCTGAGCAGGAATTGACGCAGTTCGTCACTCATAAAAGTGGACCCCTGATCACTGTGAATGTATGCGGGGAACCCGAACAGTGTAAAGATACCCTGGAGGGCCTTGATGATGGTGGTTGTGGTCATGTCTGGGCAGGGGATGACGAATGGGAACCGGGAGTACTCATCAATCACATTCAGGAAGTACGTGTTGCGGTCGGTGGAGGGGAGAGGGCCTTTGAAATCCATGTTGAGGCGTTCAAAGGGACGGGAAGCCTTTATCAGGTGCGCCCTCTCTGGCCGGTAGAAGTGCAGTTTGCACTCGATTGCGCGGCGGCCCCCTGGGCTGCGTGGCATCCCGTAGCGGCAGCCCCTCAGACCTACTCCCTGACCCCACAAGCCTGCGCGGCGAGACGGCCCGCTAACGCCGCCGGACCCCGCTGTTTCTTCTGCGGGCAGGCGAATCATCCCCGCCCGTGCTGCCCGGCCCGCACCGCCACCTGCAAAGGGTGCGGCAAGAAGGGCCACTCTGTGGGTGTTTGCCAGGCCTGCGCCGTGGCCGCGGTCTCCAGCGACTATGGATCGTCACGCCAACCCTCCCTTCAGGCCCCGACCGGCCAGCACTCACCGCCCCCCCCTATCCTAACGCCACGTGCGACCCACGGGCGCGGCCACCTTGCCCCCCGGACTCCACGCTGGACGGGTGGGCGCCGCCACTTTGTCCATCGCCAACGCCATCTTCTTCATCCCCGGACACCATGTGCGACCCATGGGTGACGCCATCTTGGATGGGGCCCCAGGTCCCCAGCTCGGTCGACTACATGCTGCCCGACCAGAACTCGCAACTGCTTCATCTGGCCTCGCTGACACTGGACCAAAGTCGACCTCGGACACTCGCAACGGTTACAACGACGGTCCTCATCAACGGCCAAGAGACGTCGTGCCTGATTGACTCTGGGAGCACGGAAAGCTTTGTTCACCCCGACACGGTAAGGCGCTGTTCACTTGTAACCCACCCTGTAAATCAAAGGATCTCCCTGGCCTCCGGGTCACACTCGGTGGAGATACAGGGGATCTGCCTAGCGAACCTCACTGTCCAGATTAAATTGATGCGCAATCAATTACACTCAAGACAAAGTGATTCCATAACTGAAGGCTTTAATCTGCTAGAACCTTTTCCCCAGCAGCTTCGATACAGAAAGTGAAGGCTGCTGGGACGGCACCATCTCTTATACCCCACCTTCAGGGCGGAGCTACACAATACAGCCAATGGTAGACTCCAGGGTCTAACCAATGGTCATAAGCCTCTCAGGTACCGCAATACCAGGTACTCCCACAATATGCCATCAATTAAGACGGAGAACGCAGAGTGAATTAACTATGGCTTTAATTGACTTACAACAGAGCTGGCATTGTGCCCCAGAATGAGGCAGTGAGAGAGGTCGGCAGCTTATATACCTGTCATGATATTTAGATCAGCATATCATGGTGCAATCAAACACACACTGATGGACATGCAGCAGGACCAACCAACACACACACAACATCGCAGCCAATCACCAGTGAGAGCACACGCACTATAAAAACAGGGGACACTATAGTGCCCGCCCATTCCAGCAGCAGCCAGCTCAGAGCACCGAGCTCAGAGCCTGCCACTCAGACATTCACCATGTGCTGAGTGCTTCACCCAGATAATAATAGGACAGGGTCCACAGATTAGCTGGTAATGCACGTCCCCAAGTTAGCAGTGTGCTGTTACAGTTAAGTAGTTAATAAAATTGAGTTACACCATCTCCAGCCGTGTTGGATCGTTTGTACATCAGAACACCCAATACGACAATACCCAGGCCCTAGGGGGAGGAGCCACGGGCAGAGCCAAAACCGTACAACATGTAATATAGTGGCAATACTGTACAACACGTAATACTGTGGCAGCACAATACAACACAGTGGTTTCACCACACTAATTGAAGCCTGTGTTTGAAAATGGCAAGTAGCAGTAAAGATGCTGTGACAAGCACTTTTAAGAGTTTAAATGTGTCCCTGTAGGTGCACCTGCCTCTTAGAACAATAACCACAGCAGAATTTCAAGGGGTCAGTGGCTCATTATTCGGTCTATAAGTGTATTACTCACAGCAGTAAAGTAACTAACACCAGCAGTGATATAAAGCAGGCAATTATCACCAACACTCTGTGAGCCTGATTTTAACCCCAGCTGGCCAGCAGGAACAGGTCCGAGTTGTGAAAGGCGTGGTAGCATACTTATTGCTGCACTCCTGCCGGCTGCCACCTTAATGGTGCAGTTAATGTCATAAACATCTACAACGCAGAAAACGTTCTACCGCCCATCATGTCTGTGGCGATCAAAAATACCACCTAAGTATTTTAAGCCCATCTTCCAGCATTTGGCCCATTGCCTTGTATGCCTTGGTGTCGCAAGTGCACATCTAAATACTTCTTCAATGTTATGAGGGTCTCTGCCTCCACCACCCTTTCAGGCAGCAGATTCCAAACTCCCACCACCCTCTGGATAAAATGTTTTTCCTCGCATCCTCTCTAAACCTCCTGCACCCTTAAATCTATGCCCCCTGGTCATTGATCCCTCGATCTGAGGGAAACATTTCTTCCTGTCTACTCTATTTTATACATCTTAAACATGTACCCCTCAGTCTTCTCTGCTCCAACGAAAACAGCCCCAGTTTATCAAATCTCTCTTCGTAGCTAAAACTCTCCAACCCAGGTATCCTGGTGAATCCCCTCTGCCCCCTTTCAAGTGCGATCACATCCCTCCTATAATATGGATTCCAGAACTGTACACAATACTTTAGCTGTGGTCCAACCAACGTTTTATAAAGTTCCAACATAATTTCCCAGCTCTTAAACTCTATGGACGCGATTCTCTGGAAAGATTTCTGAGTGTTGTAGTGAGCAGGAACTACCCCAAGCTTCCCGGCGCTTGGCCAGCGAGGCCAGCAATGTTATCCAACATTAATTGGTCCACTTAATGAGGCCCCATAGGTATCTCACCACAAATGGAGGCTCGCCAGCCAATTCACCAACACCGCTCCCGCTAGCCCCCCCGCTAACAAGATCGGGCAGCACTTAAGCAGCACTTGCTCAGCCAACCCCAGCCAGCTCACAACAATGGCGCCCAGGGGACCGGCCCCAAGACTCGGGGATGTAGATCTGGGGAGGCTCCTAGGTGCAGTGGAGGCCAGGAGAGATGTCCTGTTGCCCCAAGGGTCCCGGAGGGTCAGCCAAAGGGCAGCCAGTGCTGCCTGGGACTAGATAGCGGCAACTGTAAGCTCTGGGAGTGTAAACCACTGTTGCACCTCTATTAGGTGATGTATGGTAGGACCTGTACTACAGGTACGTTGGTAGTCCCTGCCTGCTGGCTCCACCCAGTAGGCGGAGTATACATATGTGTGTCCTCCATGCTGCAGCCATTTCGCCAGCTGCTGGGGGAGGCCACACATCTTAGAGCAATAAAGCCTCAGTTGTATCCAACTCAAGTCTTTGTGCAATTGATCATACATCAACCAAGAGGACTGGCCTCCAGTGTCAGGAAAAGGTCAACGACCTATATCAGGCAACATGAGTGAGTGAACATCCTACCCCCGAGACCCTATGGCCCCCACGTGAGCATCCACCCCCCCATTATCCACGCGACCCCCAACCCTCACTCCACCCACCCTCTCCCTTCACCCCCCCCCCCCCCCCCCCCCCGCACCCACCACCACTGTGAACCATGTGTGGCTAATGATGGCCTTCTCTTGTCTCCTCAAGAAATCGCCGGGAGAGGGCCCAGATTGGCGGTTGTGTGTCGGACATAGGAATCCTCACCACCTTTGAGGAGCAGGCCCTGGACATGACTGGGGTGGCCGAGGACAGAACGGTCACCAACGCAGAGGTTGGACGCCATAGAGGTGAGGAACCCTGGGCCCCAGCCAAAGGAACTGTCAAACGTGAATTGTCATTGCCTGACTGACTGACCCATCTCCCCCACTGACCACATGGCCATTCTCCCGCAGGTCCTCCAGTCAATGGTGCTGGTCCATTCGGGGTGACCCTCGCTCCTGCCTCCCAGAGAACACCGTGGAGGAGAGCACCGAGGATGCCACCGTTATAGTCGTGTCACAGCTGTCGCGCACCTCGGTGGGAAATGTTAGTTGTCAGGCTTCTGGGGCACAATCTGGTGAGCATCACACAGTTGCTGATTTACATCAGGGGGAGGGAGGAACCCCCAGGCGAGACAGCAGGCGGCGGTCTGCTGATCCCAGGACCCAGCTGGGTCCCAGCCTGATTCTGAGCCTGTGGAACAGGTCATCCCGGAGCGATGGACACATTAGGAAGCATTTGGGACATTCAGAGGGAGATGTCAGCGACACTCCAGCAGATCCATAGCCAATTGGAGAAGTTCCAGAGGCTACGGGTGCAGGAGATGTCGCCGACAATGCGTGGCACTGAGGCCAACACTGCTGGGGTGGCGACCGCAGTGGAGATCCTGATGCAGGACGTCGGCACCATGAGTGAAGGTGTCCAAGGCGTTGCACCATCGATGACGGCCATGTCTGAGGGTCTCGGCAGAATGTCCGACACACTGGAGTATGTCACCCAGTACCTGGCTGGCCATGATGAGGTGCTGCGGGACATGTCCCGCTGTCAGTTGAGAATGGCCAAGGTGTTGTGGAGCTTGTCCCAGTCGTGGGTAGGCATTGGCAAGGCGCTACAGAGCATGACCCAATCACTGAGGAGCATTACCGAGCACGTCGACATGATGGTACAGACCATGGGGAGCCGCCAGTGCTGGCAAAGCCAGATGTTGCAGGGGCAGCGGGGCTCGAACCAGCTGCCCCTCCATCCCAAGATGAACTCCAAGGCCCTTTGGACACCGAGCGGGAGGAGTGGCTACCCTGGCGATGGTGGCCACCAGTTCCTCCGAGTTCCGCCCCTCCAATGAGGAAGTGCCTCGGGAACAGCACACTGGACAGGGTGGCACGGTTCCGCATGCGCCGTCGACAAGTGAGCCGGTGTCCTCCTGCCTCAGAGCCCCCAGTAAATGCCTACCAAGGGCATCAAAGGCGATGGGACGTGGTCAGCAGCTGGCTGCCTCTACCTCAAATGTGCGTCCTGAGGATACACCTCGATGTAGCGGTAGAGCTAGGAGGGCCAAGCACATTGAGGATCACCTAGGGGGATGTGGGACGGGGTCGGTGGGTAGTTAGGGGTGAGGGGGGTATGCGGGTATGGGGGGCAGCACCATTGGGAGAGTGGAGAATTGTTACACACAATAAGCACCTTTGTGCACAATCATTACGACGCCTCTGTCACTTTATTCCGCAATGTGGGCCGATCTCCGAAACCCTTGGCCTATCTCTCCAGGCATCTCCCCTTCCCCGTGGCACCCACCCACCCTCCGTGGTGGACATCTCCTCGGAGCTGTGTCCCATCCCCTGGGTGTTCGGATGTTGGCTGCTGCGTGTGTGGTATTGCCTCTCGCAGTGTTCAGGCACAGTGTCCAGGCATTACGGTCTGATTGGGATGCTAGGCAATGACTCCCACAAGCTACATGGTCCACAAGGCAGCAAGCGGCGCAGTGGTGTAGCCACCTGGGTTGGCCACTTCCCGACTTAAAATGGAGAACCGCGAAGACTGAAGGGAAATTCAGCCAACACAGGCAAAATTGAGCAAGTGCAGAAATCATGTGTATTGAAACTTGCAAAAAAAACAGACAGCACTAAAACCAGCAGCCATCTGCATTGTAATGAGCAATTCCAAGGCACAATTGCAACACTCAAGGTGAATAAAGCCATGCCAGACTCCTTGCCAGCAGGAGCCAAGACAAAGGAAGGCCACCGGACCTTTAGGGACCACCCAGCGATCAGGGAACAACTCCAGTATTGGAGAAATCGATCCAAATGATCGGAACGCAGTCCAATCATTTGGAACCAGGTACGGGGTCCGCCCCGAAGGGCTGGAAGCCCCTGGGGACTATAAAGTAAAGCCCCCAATTTCAAATTGTCCTTCTTGGCAGGGTCAGTCAGCAACTTGAATCAACCCGTGAGAGTAAATTGTCCAGCGGCCACGCCAACCAAGTAAGTCTCAAGTCAACGCTCGCTACGAGATAGGCGCTCCTAGCTACCAGTCCATACCAGCTTTTGAATCCTGCAGACTCAGGACCTGAACGAAAGGCCATTTGTTCCCCTGACCTGGTGGCCAGTCCGAAGCTAAGTATAGGCCTGTTAGTGATAGGAATAGTCTAGAAAGTAGAATTTATGTATGAGTAGTGATTTACTGTGTATAATAAATGTGTTTTGATTTGAATCTTACTAATTGGTGTGTTGAGTTATTGATCATTACTTGAACTTGAACCACGTGGCGGCATCATAAAGATACCTGGCGACTAGAGCAAAGTTTAAACAAACAGACCAAATTACGATTTAAGAGCCAACCAAAAGTTAGCAGCAGTGGTTAGCACTGGGACTGTGGCACTGAGGACCCAGGTTCGAATCCCGGCCCTGGGTCACTGCCTGTGTGGAGTTTGCACATTCTCCCCATGTCTGCGTGGGTTTGACCCCCACAACCCAAAGATGTGCAGGTTAGGTGGATTGCCCACGATAAAGTGCCCCTTAATTGGTAAAAAAAATAATTGGGCTCTCTAAATTTAAAAACAAAATGCTACATGGCCTACCCACCCATGGGAATCCACTTGGGTTGTGCGAAGTGCTCACTTAAATACGAATGCCAATTTCCTATTAGCAATAGCCTTCAGCCGCACGGCCAGAGGCCTCTGCAGTCTGTGGGGGTTATGGGTGTCGGTGGGACAGAGGGGAAGGGACAAGGGTTGTCCCCAGAAAGGATACGCACAACCCAGTGGTTGACATGGTGGTGCCGCGCGCGGCTGCCCCCCGATTGCTCCCCAGCGCCTCCCCCACCCTCCCATGGTAGCCCACCACTGCAGAGGGTCCCCCACCCCCAGCAAGGGTGCCCCACCCCACGCCTAGCACTGGTGTGGCAAGCCCAGTGCCCCCGGGCTCTTTGCCTGTGAGCAAAGATGGCTACTCACCTCCTCGGCTCCCCACAAAAGCCCTTCTGCCCTTCGCAGTTTTCAAAAGGAGATCTAATCGACAGCAGCGTGAGCACTTGCTGGAGAGGCCGCTGAATGACGGGAGGCCATTGGATATGGGGTCGCTCCCGTTAATTGGATGGAAATAGGGCTTAAGTGGTGATAATTGGTTTCTCGCCATGCTACGGCGAGATCCCGATTTCCTATGGGAGCGGGCTTGTTGCATCGCAAACTGTTTGGTGCCTGGTGCGGTTCTCATTTTCTGCCTCTCCCGCTATTCACCAACCTCATTTCACGAGAGCGCAACGAGGCTGGAGAATCGCGCCCTTTGCCTTGGCTAATAAGGGCAATTATACCATCTGCCATCTGAAGACATTTGGGTCTTTGGAGGTGGGACAGGCCTCACGTATGTATTAAAATCTGGGTCCTTTGAAGCAATTCGGACCAGAAAACATTTTTGCTAAAAAGTGCAGATATCCTGCCCAGTGTATGACCCAACAGTAATGTCTGATGGAATTGGTCTGGCAAAACCATTATATTCTCGACATTTGCACTGGTGGAAAGCAGATAAATATTTTACTGAATGGGAACACTGAGTACATTGATCAGCACTTTTTATAAGCGTATCTTCACGCACATTTTTCTTTCACTTTGGGGAATAGTGGGGAGGTGATAGAAGGATTCCTGAGCTGATTATCTGTTGGTTGAACTGCATCATGAATGCTCCTTCTGTAGCTAACCAGCCTTGGCTTGGGACGTGAACGCAAGACTCCTGGCCCAGAGATAGGCATGCTACGCAGTTCTCCACAAGACATCCAGATGTTGATCAGTGCGGTGACTGTTCTAAGTTCTTGCTTGTTGTATTTGCAGTGAAACTGCAGTCAAGCTGCTGTTTTAACTGTGGTGATATACTGTCACTGAGGGAAAAAAATGGCAGAAATAACTCTCCAGTTTACAAATTCCCTACTTGGAAAAATGATCCAAATGACCGCTCACACCAACTTTCCACCACTAAATTAAATTTAGCCCACTCAATATCATACAGGAAGTTCTGCTAGATGGTAAATGCAAACCAACATGCAACTCTTAGTTAAGAATGTAGTTTCCTCGTTTATACCCATAATGTACATTTAAATAGCAAACTAGTGACACTATCTTTCCATTTTCATCCTTTACTTTTAATTCTTGGAATTGCATGTTCCATGTGTCATGGTGACAGAGCGTATCTCTCTTCACATGCAACTATCTGCCTTTTCTGGGAGAGGCAGCTAGTTCCAGCTAATATGGTTTCATGGAAAAACAGCATCTGATAGAAGAGCTGTGCATCTTAATACAATGAAAACTACACCCATGGGGCAATCATGTGGAAACTCTTTGCATTGCTTGACTAGCTACTGTCTGTTGGACAGGCACAAGAACAATGAGTGCTTCTGAAATTGAATCTTTCCCAGTGGTTCAGTGCAAACCACCATTATTCAAACGCGAGTTACCATCTCCAATTTCTGGTGATCTATTTTCGATTGATCTCTCTTTTCACAACCCTTTTTAAGCATTGTCACTATCTTCAAATATCGGTCTATGTCCCTCTCTAACTGGTGGATAGATGCTGAATGAAAGTGGCCCGAGATGATTTTACATCTCAGCATGGTAGTACAGTGGTTAGCACAGTTGCTCCACAGCCCCAGGGTCCCAGGTTCGATTCCCGGCTTGGGTCACTGTCTGCGCGGAGTCTGCACGTTCTCCCGTGTCTGCGTGGGTTTCCTCCGGGTGCTCTGGTTTCCTCCCACAGTCCAAAGATGTGCAGGTTCGGTGGATTGACCATGATAAAGTGCCCTGAGTGTTCAAAAAAGATAGGTGGGGTTACTGGGTTGTGGGGATAGGACAGAGGTGTGGGCTTAGGTGGGTTGGTCTTTCCGGTGCGGACTCGATGGGCCAAATGGCCTCCTTCTGCACTGTAAATTCTATGTCTCTGTCGGTCTGGATTCATGGTGTGTTTCCTCTGGCTGAGATCTGGGGCGTCATTCTCCGACCCCCCGCCGGGGCGGAGAATGGCCGTTGGCCGCCGTGAATCCCGCCCCCGCCCAAGTCTCCGGTACCGGAGATTGGACGGGGCCAGGAATCGGGCCGCGCCGGTTGGCGGGACCCCCGCTCAATTCTCTGGCCCGGATGGGCCGAAGTCCCGCCCAGAAATTGCCTGTCCCGCCGGCGTAAATCAAAGCTGGTATTTACCGGCGGGACCAGGCGGCGTGGGCGGGCTCCGGGGTCCTGGGGGGGGGCGCGGGGCTATCTGACCCCGGGGGTGCCCCCACGGTGGCCTGGCCCGCGATCGGGGCCCACCGATCCGCGGGCGGGCCTGTGCTGTGGGGGCACTCTTTCCCTTCCGCCTCCGCCACGGCCTCCACCATGGCGGAGGCGGAAGAGACTCTCCCCACTGCGCATGCGCGGGAAACTGTCGGCGGCCGCTGACGCTCCCGCGCATGCGCCGCATTTCCGCGCCAGCTGGCGGGGCAACAAACGCCATTTCCGCCAGGTGGTGGGGCGGAAATCCCTCCGGCGCCGGCCTAGCCCCTCAATGTTGGGGCTCGGCCCCCAAAGATGCGGAGCATTCCGCACCTTTGGGCCGGCGCGATGCCCGATTTTGGCGCCAGTCGGCGGACATCGCGCCGTTGGGGGAGAATTTCGCCCCTGGGGTTGGATTTTGAGACTCTGACATGTAAGTATAATGTGAAATTCAGGCCAAGGGCAGAAGACCACCCCATTGGATGGGACACTTTCCATGGGCTTCCCTGAGGAATGTGGGCTGACGATTCTTCGATGGGACATGAAATTACCTGTTTCCACGGCCACCGTCCCGCCTCCCCCAGCTGCTGCAAGGAGGCTTCCCCCATGAAAATGGTTGCTTCCCCATATGATGGGTACGACCTCTACCACCCCACCACACCCTTTTGCTGGAGGCGCTACTTAATTGCCCCTAATATAGTCCTTAATTATATACATTGGCTGCTACCTCCAGGACACCCTCTCCCCCCCCCCCCAATGCTGAGCCTCCCATCACACACGCCTCCCCCGCCACCCCCACCCCCCCCCCCACCCCCATCATCACCTCCCTTTCCTTTCACTTTTTAAAATAAATGTCTTTATTGATTTTCACATTTTTGTGTTACACATTTGAGTTTGTACTTTAAATTTACAAGTTCCATCACTGCACACAGTGTTGGTCAAAGCAGCCAATGAAAAGTTAGAAATTTAAAAATTAAAAGTGAGAGATAAGCCAAAGAAGAACGAGAAGAAGAGAACAAAAACGATACATACAATGAGAATCATTGTACATATTTACATGTTCCTCCCCCGCCCCCCCCCCCCCCCCCCCCCCCCACTCTCTGGCTGTGGGCCCCCCTTTGGCCACTTTGTCTTCGTTGGACTACCCTGTGTTGACCTTAGCTTGTCTTGCTCGGTGTGTTGTTGCTTCCTCTGCCTTTTCCTGCTTGCCCTTCCCCCCCTTCCCTTTACTTTCCTATCCATGGTTTGTCTGTCCCCCCCCCCCCCCCCCCCCACCCGCTCTACTGGTTGTTGGCTACGTATAGGTCTTGAAACAAGTTGGTGAATGGCTTCCATGTCTTGTGGAAGCCCTCTTCTGACCCACGGATCGAAATTTCATCTTCTCTCGTTGGTGAAATTCCAACAGATTGGACAGCCATTCTGCAGCTTTGGGTGGTGCTGCCGATCGCCAGCTGAGCAGGAGACAAAAGCTAGGACGTCGGCACCCCGCCCGTTAAAAGGGTCCTGGCTGATCTGAAACCCCGAAGACTGCCGCTTTGGGCATGGCTTCCCCCTCACCCCCATGACCTTGGACATTGCCTCAAAGAAGGTTGTCCAAAACCCGACAAGTCTGGGGCAGGCCTGGGACATGTGGGTGCGGTTCCCTGGCACCATTCACATTTGTCCTCCACCTCCAGGAACACCCTGCCATTCGGGTTCTGGTCAGGTGCACTCTGTGCACTACCTTTAACTGCATTAGGCTCAGCCCTGTGCACGTGGAGGTGGATTTTGCCTTGTTTGCTGCTTCATCTCCATGCCTAGTTCTTTCTCCCTTTTTCCCTTGTCTCATGTAGGGGGAGCATACCTCCTCCAGCAGTCGTCCCTACAGTTCCCTTTTCCGAGGTTGCCCGCGTCCAACAGTTCCACAACTAGTGACTGTCCGGGCGTCCGTCAACACTTCCCTATGGAGGAAGTTCTTGACCTGTATATACCTCACCTTCTTCCCTTTAGGTAGCTGGAACTTTCCCATGAGTTCCTCCAGGGCCGCTAACCTGTTATCTGTGTAACAGTCAGTGTCCCCTCGTCCTGTCTCCACCTTTTGAAGGTGGCGTCCATTGTTGCGGGCGTGAACCTGTGGTTGTTACAGATGGGGGCCATAGTGGATATTTCAGTTAGCTGGAAGTGTTGCTTCATTGGATACCACGTTCGGAGCCTGGCCACTCCCACTGGGCTTTTTGAGTGTTTGGCTGTAGGGGGTGGGAGTGCAGTCGTGACTAGGGCTCAGAAGGATGTCCCTATGCAGGAACTTTCCTCCAACCTCACCCATTTCACCTCCAGTTCCTTCACCCAGCCCCTCACTCTTTCTGCTGTGGCCGCCCAGTGGTAGAACTGTAGGTTTGAGAGGGTCAGGCCTCCCATACTTCTTTTCCTTTGTAGGGCCCTTTTTTGGATCCTCGGTTCTTCCCCACCACATAAACGCCATGATTAGTTTATCTACTGTGTTGAAGAAGGCCTTGGGGATGTAGATTGGGAGGGATCTGAACAAGAGGAGGAACCTGGGCAGTACATCCATTTTGATCGTCTGCACTCTCCCTGCCAGCCAGAATGGGAGTGGGCCCCACCTCTGCAAGTCCCATTTACCTTCCTCTATCAGACTCGTCAGGCTCCATTTGTGGATCCGTGTCCAATTTGGATCCCCAGATAGTGGAATTTGTTTTGGGCTTGTTTGAATGGCAGTCCCTCCAGCTCTGTCCCTCTCCCTTGCGAGTTCATCGGGAAGACATTGCTTTTGCTCAGGTTGAGTTTGTAGCCTGAGAAGGCTCCAGACTCCTTTAAGAGCTTCATGATCCCTTCCATACTGGTGTGTGGGTCCGAGATGTAGAGGAGCAAGTCATCCACATAGAGTAACATGCTCTCTGTTCCTTCTCTGGATACCTCTCCCGCCTTTCACCGCCAGTGGCTCGATTGCTTGGGCAAACAGCAGTGGGGACAGCGGGCATCCCTGAATCGTGCCTCTGTGCAGCTGGAAGTATTTAGAGCTGGTGGTGTTGGTTGTCCACTCACCATGGGAGCACTGTACAGTATTTCACCCAGGAGGTGAACCCTGATCAAAGCCCAAACTACTCTAGTACCTCTATGAGGTACTTCCACTCGACTCTATCAAAGGCCTTTTCTGCGTCCAGGGAGATGATCACCTCTGGTGTTCTCTCCCCGGATGGGGGCATTATCATGTTCAGTGAGTGTGGGGCCAGTGCTGATGCAAGTTGTTTGCAGAAGTCCGCCGGGAATCCATCTGGTCCTGGCACCTTCCCCGCCTGCATGGAGTCGATACTCTCCGTGACCTCGCCCAGTCCTAATGGTGCTTCCAAGCCCGTCTCCTATCTTCCCCCACAACTGGCATGTCCAGTCTGTCAAGAAACTGCTTCATTCCAAGTCCCCCTTGGGGCCTTGCAGGGGTATAGCCCCTGGTAGAAGGCCTCAATGGCCTAATTAACCTTTTCCGGCTCAGTTCCAGCCTGCCGTTGTTGACCCTGACCTATGCTATTTCCCTATTGGTTGTGATCCAGCAGCTGGCATGCTTTGTCTCCATGTTCATAAAAGGCACCCCCCCCCCCCCCTGTCTGGCGGAGTTGGTGCACTGCTTAATCGTGGAGAGCAGGTCAAAGTCCACCTTTAACTTTTTCCTCTCCGCCAGAAGCTCTACAATTGGGATCGCGGGTACCGCAGGTCCACCTCCAGTATCGAGTCAATCAGTTGTTGCCTAGCCACCCTCTCCTTCCTGCCTCTGTGTGCCTTGTACATGATCATTTCTCCTCTGCTCACAGCCTTCAGCGCCTCCCAGACCGTGGAGGATGAGATGGCCCATTCTGGTTGTTAGTAACGTACCCGTCTATGGCCTGTGATATCATTTCACAAAAAGCCTTGTCGGCCAGGAAGGCTGTGCCCAACCTCCATGGGGATCGTTGGGCTCGGGCCATTTCCAACCTCACATCCATGTAGTGCAGAGCGTGGTCGAAGATTACAATTACGGAGTATTCCGCTCTTACTACCCCTGGAAGCACCGATTTCTCCATGACAAAGAGGTTGATCCTGGTGTAGACCCTGTTTACCTTGGAGAAGAAGGAAAACTCCTTCTCCCCTGGGTGTGTGAGTCTCCATTGGTCCACTGCCCCCATCTGTTCCATGAACGTGCCTAGTTCCTTCACCATGTTGGATTTGTTCCTTGATTTGAGGTTAGATCTGTCTGTACGTGGGTCCTGTACGCAGTCAACGTCCCCCCACATGATCTGTCGGTGCGTATCTGTGTCAGGGATATCCCACCATGGTTTTATTCTTTATGAATTCTTGCAGTCCCATTTGGTAGCGTACACTTTAATGAGGGCGGCAAGGTAGCACAGTGGTTAGCACTTTTGTTTAACAGCGCCAGGGTCCCAGGTTCGATTCCCAGCTTGGGTCACTGTCTGTGCAGAGCCTGCACATTCTCCCCGTGTCTGCGTGGATTTCCTCCGGGTGCTCCGGTTTCCTCCCACAAGTCCCGAAAGATGTACTTGTTAGGTGAATTGGACATTCCGAATTCTCCCTCGGTGTACCTGAACAAGCGCGGGACTGTCGCGATGAGGGGATTTTAACAGTAACTTCATTGCAGTGTTAATGTAAACCTACTTGTGACAATAAAAAATATTATTATTATTACTGGTGTCCCTTCCAAGACACCGCTGACCATGACGTGCCGCCCCCCTGGCTCTGTAATGATCTTCATCGCTGTAAACACCGTCCTCTTATTGGGCAGTATGGCCAGCCCCCTAGCTCTTGTCCCATAGCAGGAATGGTAGGTCTGTCCCACCCTGCCCTTCCTTACCCACAGTCGGACCTGCTCTCTCAGGTGCATCTCTTGGAGGAAGACTATGTCGACCTTCATACTTTTCAGGTGGGCAAAGACTCTGGAACTTTTCACTGGTCCGTTCAGTCCCCTGACATTCCAGGTGATAATCCTGGTGGGGGGGGGGGTTTCTCCCCCCACCCTGCAGGATCAACCATACTTACCTTGTGGATGCGCCCTTGCACTCCGGGGTCTCCCTTTGTTACGGGACCATCCAAAATTACTCCGATTACCGTACTCACCATGAGGTCGGGCCCCTGTGCTCTGTGGTTTCTTTGTCCAGGGACATCCAAAATAGACATCAACTGTGTACGCCATGTGGGTGAGCCCCTGCACTCCAGGGTTTCTCTTTGTTTGGGGACCCTCCGAAGTGGCTGTTTGCAGTGCCTTTGTGTTCCTTGCTGCCATTTGCTATCATCGCTTGCCAGAGTTCTTCCCTGCCTTGTCCCTCTGGCATCCCCCTGAGCCTGCCTCCCTCCCTCCTCCCCATTGCCACTGCGAGAGTCTCCCCACTATTCTTCCCACCCCGTTTACTCCCCTTGCTAACCCCTCCCCAGTTTGTAATATTCTCTCCCCACCTGTCGCCAGGCACCCACTCCCTGACGGGAGATGTGCTGCACCCCTCCCCCCCACCCCCTCACTCATACTTTCTGGTGCTAGTTTACCTATTAGTGCGGTGACCCCCCTCCTGGGGACGATCTATATCCCCCCCTCCCCGACCACTGCATGTCTGTTCTCCTTTCCCTCTCTTCACGCCCTCCTGCTCTCTCCCACTCCTTTCTGATATTGAGCTCCAGCATTCAAAACGAGGTGATACAGCCTCGCCCACACAGTTTTTCAATGCCCCAGTATGTTAGGTTCATCGCTGGTTCTGTTGCTGTCTTCCCAGCCCACATTTGCAGACAAATTCATTTGGGTCCGTCGGCATGGTGAAGTCATGTTCTCTGCCGAACGTCACCCAGAACTTGGCTGGGCACAGCATACCAAACTTCATATTGTTCTTATACAGGGCTGCCTTGGCTCTGTTGAATTTTGCCTGGTGCTTGGCTCGATCTGCCCCAATGCCTTGATAGACCCAGATCAAGTGACCTTCCCAATTGCAGGATCTTGTTTGTCTGGCCCAGTTCAGGATTCTTTTCCGGTCCTGGTACTGGTGCAGCTTCGCAATGATGGCCCTTAGTTGTTCCACGGCATTGGGATTTGGCCGGAGTGATCTTTGGGCTCTGTCTACTTCTGGCAGCTTGGAGAAGCTGTCTCTTCCCGCCAGGTTACCTAGCATTTTGGCCACATCTTCCATGGGTTTCCTGCCCTAGGTTCCCTCAGGTTTGCCTGCCATGTGGAGGTTCTGATGATCGATTTTCCTGATCCTCGATCTTTCCCCTCAATGTCCCTTGTTTCACCACCAACTTTGCCATCTCTGTTTCTAATGTGATCAGGTCGCCCTGGTCTGTCAATGCCTTCTTCAGCTCCCTTATCATTGCGTCCTGGGCCTCTAGACGCCTCTCTGCCTTTTCCAAATCTGCCTGCAGGGTGATCAGTGCCTCTTCCACCTCCACCTTGACCGTTGCATCATCTCTGTCGTAATGACCTCCTTGAGCTCCTGGAGTTCCTGTGGGATGAACTCCCACCATCCGTTCATCGGGAGGGGGAGCTCTCTGTGATCTGTTTCGTTCAGGTGTGGCTGGGGCCTAGCTGTGCCGCGTGCTTTCCATCGCCTCATTCCATCTCTCCAGGCTTTTGTTACCTTTTCTGTCTTTTTGGCCCCTGGAGTTGCTGCCGCTTAACATGTCTTGTCTTGATGGTGTTGGAGGAGGGTGAGGGATGTTTTCTCCCGGTTTTAGCAGGCTATTTCAGGCTTAAAGTGCCCTTTTCCAAGTTTTCATGGGAGTGTTCTAGCGAATCGGATAAATAGGTTGGTCACAAGGACTTTAAACTAGCAAGTTGGGGGGGAAGGGAAGTGTAAAGCTGTGGACTGTATAATGGTTAATGGAGATCAAGGCAGCAGGTTACGTGACAGGTTATTATGTAGAGTTATGGGTTCAAAGACAAGGAAAATTAGGAGAAAGGGTAAGAGGAAAAATAAATTGCGAAAGGTTACTGATCAAGGTGTTAGGATTCATAACAAAGACATAAAAAACAGCATAAGTGTACTTTACCTGAATGCTCATAGTATACGAAATAAGGTAAATGAGTTGATGGCGCAAATCATCGTGAATGACTATGATTTAGTGGCCATTACTGAAACATGGTTAAAAGATGGTCACGACTGGGAGTTAAATATCCAAGGGTATCAGACTATACGAAAGGATAGAATGGACGGTAAGGGCGGTGGTGTAGCTTTGTTGTTTAAGGATGGCATCCGGGCAATAGTAAGGGATGATATTGGTGCTATGGAGGACAAGGTTGAATCAATTTGGGTGGAAATCAGGAATAGTAAGGCGAAAAGATCACTGATAGGAGTAGTCTATAGGCCACCAAACAGTAACAGGATGGTAGGGCAGGCAATAAGCAAAGAAATAACGGATGCATGTAGAAATGGTACAGCGGTTATCATGGGAGATTTTAATCTGCATATCGATTGGTTTAACCAGGTTGGTAAAAACAGCCTTGAGGAGGAGTTTATAGAATGTGCCCGGGATAATTTCCTGGAACAGTATGTAATGGAACCTACAAGGGAACAAGCGGTCCTAGATCTGGTCCTGTGTAATGAGGCAGGATTGATTAATGATCTCATAGTTCGGGATCCTCTTGGAAGGAGCGACCACAATATGATGGAATTTAAAATACAGTTGGAGGATGACAAGGTAAAATCAAACACTAGTGTTTTGTGCTTAAACAAAGGCGATTACAATGGGATGAGAGAAGAACTAGCTAAGGTAGACTGGGAGCAAAGACTTCATGGTGAAGCAGTTGAGGAACAGTGGAGAACCTTCCGAGCGATCTTTCACAGTGTTCAGAAAAGGTTCATACCGGCAAAAAAGAAAGACGGTAGAAAGGGGAAAAATCGACCGTGGATATCTAAGGAGGTGAGGGAGAGTATCAAATTCAAGGAAAAAACATACAAAGTGGCAAAAATTAGTGGGAGACTAGAGGACTGGGAAGTCTTTAGGGAACAACAGAAAGCTACTAAAAAAACTATAAAGAAGAGTAAGGTAGACTATGAAAGTAAACTTGCTCAGAACATAAAAGCAGATAGTAAAAGCTTCTACAAATATATAAGACAAAAAAGAGTGGCTCAGGTAAATATTGGTCCTTTGGAAGATGAGAAGGGAGATTTAATAATAGGAGATGGGGAAATGGCTGAGGAGCTGAACAGGTTTTTTGGGTCAGTCTTCACAGTGGAGGACACAAATAACATGCCAGTGACTGATGGAAATAAAGATATGATAGGTGAGGACCTTGAGATGATTGTAATCACTAAGGAGGCAGTATTGGGCAAGCTAATGGGGCTAAAGGTAGACAAGTCTCCTGGCCCTCATGGGATGCATCCCAGAGTGTTAAAAGAGATGGCTAGGGAAATTGTAAACGCACTAGTGAAAATTTATCAAAATTCACTAGACTCTGGGGTGGTCCCAGAGGATTGGAAAGTAGCAAACGTGACACCACTGTTTAAAAAAGGAGGTCGGCAGAAAGCGGGTAATTATAGGCCGGTAAGCTTAACTTCGGTTGTAGGGAAAATGCTGGAATCTATCATTGAGGAGGAAATAGCGGGGCACCTGGAGGGAAATTGTCCCATTGGGCAGACGCAGCATGGGTTCACAAAGGGTAGGTCGTGTCTGACTAATTTGGTAGAATTTTTTGAGGACGTTACCAGTGCAGTAGATAACGGGGAGCCAATGGATGTGGTATACCTGGATTTCCAGAAAGCTTTTGACAAGGTGCCACACAAAAGGTTGCTGCATAAACTAAAGATGCATGGCATTGAGGGTAAAGTGGTAGCATGGGTGGAGGATTGGTTAACTAACAGAAAGCAGAGAGTGGGGATAAATGGGTGTTTCTCTGGTTGGAAACCTGTAACTAGTGGGGTCCCTCAAGGATCATTGTTGGGCCCGCAGTTGTTCACAATTTGCATAGACGATTTGGAGTTGAGGACCAAGTGCAATGTGTCAAAGTTTGCAGACGACACTAAGATGAGTGGTAAAGCAAAAAGTGCAGAGGATACCGGAAGTCTGCAGAAGGATTTGGATAGGTTAGGTGAATGGGCTAGGGTCTGGCAGATGGAATTCAATGTTGCCAAGTGTGAGACTATCCATTTTGGGAGGAATAACAGCAGAATGGATTATTATTTAAACGGTAAGATGTTAAAACATGCTGCTGTGCAGAGGGACCTGGGTGTGCTGGTGCACGAGTTGCAAAAAGTTTGTGTGCAGGTGCAACAGGTGATTAAGAAGGCTAATCGAGTTTTGTCTTTCATTGCTAGAGGGATGGAGTTCAAGACTAGGGAGGTTATGCTGCAATTGTATAGGGTGTTGGTGAGGCCGCATCTGGAGTATTGTGTTCAGTTTTGGTCTCCTTACCTGAGAAAGGGCATATTGGCACTGGAGGGAGTGCAGAGGAGATTCACTAGGTTGATCCCAGAGTTGAGGGGATTAGATTATGACGAGAGGTGGAGTAGACTGGGACTGTACTCACTGGAGTTTAGAAGGATGCGGGGGGATCTTATTGAAACATATAAAATTATGAAGGGAATAGATAGGATAGATGCGGGCAGGTTGTTTCCACTGGTCGGGAAAAGCAGAACTAGGGGCATAGCCTCAAAATAAGGGGAAGTAGATTTAGGACGGAGTGTAGGAGGAACTTCTTCACCCAAAGGGTTGTGAATCTCTGGAATTCCTTGCCCAGTGAAGCAGTTGAGGCTCCTTCTTTAAACGTTTTTAAGAAAAAGATAGATACCTTTCTAAAGAATAAAGGGATTCGGGGATATGGTGTACGGGCCGGGTGGAGCTGAGTCCACAAAGATCAGCCATGATCTCATTAAATGGCGGAGCAGGCTCGAGGGGCCAGATGGCCTACTCTTGTTCCTAGTTCTTATGTTCTTATGAGAGTCACCTTTTGTGTGTCCACTCAGCACATCCCTGACACCGGAAGTCATTATCTCCCTTTATGACACTCATGGACCAGTCAAACACAGTGGCAGCAATTTTCACTTCCTGCATTTGAGTAGTAAATCAGTGTAAGGTGGGATCACCCACCTGTTATAGAACCTGGCCATGGATCTTAACACCATGGGCAGCAAGTTGGCACTATGGTTAGCACCGCTGTCTCTCAGCGCCAGGGACCTGAGGTAAATTCCGGCCTTAGGTGACTGTATGGAGCTTGCTCATTCTTCCCATGTCTGCATGGGTTTCCTCCGGGTGCTCCAGTTTCCTCCCACAGTCCAAAGATGTGCAGGTTAGGGTGGGGTTATGGGGTTACGGGGATAGAGAGGGGGAGTGGGCCTGAATAGCATGCTCTTTCCGAGGGTCGGTGCAGACTCGATGCGCCAAATGGCCTCCTTCTGCACTGTAGGAATTCTATGGTTCTGTGAATGTCAAAGATAATCTGCGGAATTCTCCGTCGGCGGGATCCTCTGCTCTGCCGGCAGTGCACCCATGGCCGCGGGCTTCCCCACGACGTGGAGTGGCCACAATGGGAAATCCTTTATTAACTTGAGTCTCCCTCTGCTTGCTCAGTTGGGTACAAAATATCACTTGGCATCATTTTGTGGAAGAGCGAGGGAGTTTTTCTCACATCCTGGACTAATATTTTGCCTCAGTTAAAAACAGATAATCTGGCCATGATCTCATTGTTGTGTGTGGGAGATGGTTGCGCGCAGATTGTCTACTGCATTAACCTAAAAGGCAGAAGTGACAACTGTTGGAACATCTTGAATTTGTGAAAGGTGCTTTTCATAAATGTGGGTTTTTCTTTAACAAGTGTCATGAATTCCTGTAGAGTGCAAATACTGATCTTTTCGGAGCCTGGCAATTGTCAAGGAAGCCAGCACAATAGGAGGATTCAACTCAGTTGTAGCTAAGAGTTTAATTCTAGCTGCAGGAAATATTGGACATCTTTTTCCACTTCTGTAATGCAGCCTTAATTCATTCACTTCCAAATTTGCATTTTTGTTCTCAGCTGACACTGTGGCTGAAATCTGGGTTGTGTTATTCACCTCTTCTGTCAAAATTATACCATCGATTTGTATTTTCAGTCACTCCAGTAATTTTATCCATATGGGCCTGAATTTTTGTTAAGGGTCTCTGGCTGAGTCAGAAACTCACTTCCCTTTCTGTCAGTATCAAGAAATTGCTACATTTCCACATTAATAAGCAATGAAACTCAATGCAGAAAGTTAGGGCTGGTATTTCATGATGTAAGAGCTCTTAACAAGAATAATGGGTGAGATTGTCTGGCATCCTCATGGCGTGATTCTCGGTGGCAGGGGATAGCTCTCCATTGGCCGATGGCGGGACCTTCTGGGATTTCTCATTGAACCCACCCCATGCTGTCAGGAAACCTGGGGCGGGGGTGCACCGTCGGCGGGAGCGGAAGACCTCGTTGGTGTGAACAGCAGGAAGATCTCATCCAATGTGTGCAACGCTACTCAACCTTGGAGTCCTGGAAAGAGAACAGTTAAAACTGTGGTGTTTCACTGCCATGGGTAGTAAATTATTCCTTAATGTTTTTAAATTTTAAATGTTTACTTTCTTTTTTAACTTTTCCATTCTGTCTCTTTCTTTCTCTCCCTCTCAATCCAATATTTCCTGTATTTCGCTTTGTGTACTTTATTTGAATCATCTTTATCTGGTTTGCTTCTCTATCAATCCTCTGTTATGTTCTCTACTTTCATTGCTTAAGGAGATAGACTATTGATCCCGTCACTTACTGAGGTCACATATGTCCTGTTCACCTTGTTTTGCTGCTCTCAACACTCAATTCCAAATTGCATTTGCAAATATTTTCTGGGCTAGAGGATGGGAGCGAAAATCCTGGGCGGGATTCTCCATTAGCTGACGTTGGAATCGGGGCGTGCGATCGGGTGGACGATCGCTCCCGACGCCGAAATCGCGGCAGGTGCTGATTTGACGCCGAATCGCGATGGTCCTCCTCCTCGAAAGCGGATTCAATGCGACACACGCCACGCATAGTTGCAACACCGTTTTGTTATGGGCGAGGTGTTTTCAGAACCCCAAAATGTATCATGGAGTTCAACCAACCTCTCCCTTTAATGGATTTGTTGCTTTTCCGAGCACACGGCCTTTTCCCTAGGATTACAATTATGGACACGTGGGTTTTTAAACACAAAACACTGTTTATTCCATGAACTCAACTTAACATCTTAAATAAACATTGGATCTCTTAACACCCCTTACTTCAAAGATAACTCAGAAAATATTGCAACAGTAAATAATTCCTTAAAATGTTCCTTCAAACTTCCAAGAGACCTAACACCTTTAAAGTGTTACATCAGGTTAAAGGATATATATATTTTCTGACGAATGGCAGAGACTGTCTCAAACTAGCTTTCTACTTTTAAACGGCTCTCATCAAAACCAGCCGGGCACTTTTTAGCTGCTCTCAGCAAAACCAAACTGCAAAATCAAAACTGCAAAATGGCTGAACTGAGCTGAGCTCCACCCACTCTATGACATCACTGTTTTCTTAAAGGTACATTGCTTAAACATCCAGTCCTTAAAGGCACTCTCGAATGACAGTTTGCATATCATTAGTGGGCCCACCCGCGATTTTCTACCTCCGATGGGCCGAGTTCCCGACGGCGCAGTCCACGTGTGTTCTCACAAATCATGAACCTGGTGTGGTGGCTGCTAAGAGAGAGAGAAGGCGTATGGACAGTGTCCAGCACCGCCATACTTCTCTGACAGCCATGCTGCTGGCTGGGGAGCATCTGCCAGGGCCGGGGGGAGTTGTGGGGGGGTGGCCAGGAAGTGAGCTGTTGGGTCGGGGTAGACGGGTATGCAACACCATTACTGCAGCCGGAAAGGCAGCCATGCAGCTGCGCATGCTGCTGACAGCCCGCTTTAAACCTAGTGTCCTGGGTCGTAAAGGTGACCCCCCAGGGCACCCCCTGGGTGCCCTCTGGCCCCAGCCGACCCATCAGCTGTATGGGCACTCCAGCATGACCTATCCCATCTTTTCAGCCCCGATCAGTGTGTGTGTGGGGGGGGTGTATTGTTTAAGTGCGGCTGCAGTTTGTTAGCCCTGCGAGTGTCCATCATGGACCCGGAAATTCCTGCACCATTCTTTGTGGGTTTCAATGGTGTTCTATGCGGCACCTGTGCTAGCCACTCACAGGAAGCAGAATCGGTGCAGGTGTGACGGCGATGTTTCTGACGTGAAGGTCCACGGATTCTCCGTTGGCGTCAGCACTTCGACTCAGAAATGGAGAATCCGGCCCAAGGGTGGTCTACGCTATAAAAAGCCCTACTCCGCCAAATCCTGTCCCTAGAATTCCTATGTGCGGAAGGATGCCATTTTGGATCATTCAGTCTGCACCGACCCTCTGAAAGAGCACCCTACCTAGGCCCACTCACCCGCCCCATCCCCATAACTTCACCTAACCTGACATCTTTGGACTGTTGTTTAAATTGAGATTAAGGCAATAGTGAGAGTTGTTTTGAACTATGTGGTTGCCCTTTGGTGATAGCAGCTCTTTTCCGGCCTGGGTGGGATTTCACCTTCCCAAACGTGGCCCGATTTAGCGATGACACTCGTCTGCCAGTCTGGGTGTGCAACACAAAGAGTTTTCATCAGCTGACAAGAATAGTTTGTAAAATAGTTAAACCGTTTAAAATTAAATCACAGCTGGCTATTACTGTTATGTACTCAGTTGAACCCTGAGCCTTTCCAATGTTGGATGGTCTCAAACTCATTGATGGTCTCATTCTGTGGGTCTAGTATGACTTAAATGATGTCCTGCCAAATTGTCTTTTCATTCATTCTGTAATGTAAGTCACTGCCCTGGAATACATTCTCTGCATTGGCTATTTTGGAGGCTGCACCATCAGCATTGTTTGTCTCCATGTCAATACATTTTGGTGCAGGACTGGGTGCGCCCGGTGACAGGGGTCTTTCATGTCTTGGTGAAAGCTGCCACAAAGAAGACCCAATATCCATTTCTGCACAGAGTTTAATTGCATGAAAATCAGTTGTTAGTTAAGGTATGAAATTCTCTGATGACGATCAATTGGCACATCAGCATGAATTCAAGGAGGAAGATGAAAAGAGGACTGAGTATTCCTTTATAACTTTGGGGTGTTGATATCAGTGAGTGCATTGATAACCAGAGTGAGCCTGAGTGGTGATCTGGAATCTATTAACCAGCTCTGTATTTCATATTTCTACACTTCATTGTCACCACAGTCTTCTCAGTGATTTAAGCCTGTGCCCTCTGTCCAGTTCAAAAGATATGGAATGTTACCTAAGTTTACTTCTTTGGGGGGGGGGGGGTTTGCTCTGAAATGATCTCATTGTGTGGCTTCTTGCGAGCGTCAGTATAATAGGATCAAACAGCAATGCTTGTTGCTGCATGCTGTAATTAAGCTGGCCTGAACCTGAAAGATTGAGTAATAACCTGCTATTCGGAGTAATTGTTCAGGCTTCTCAATAAACGAGCCCTGTGAGAGAGGAAACATCTTTCTTACCTCGCTGAAAAGACTTGCATTTACATAGTGCCTTTCGGGATCTCAGGACATTCCGAAGCACTTTACAGCCAATGAAGTACTTTGAAAGAGTATTCATGGGACTTCCGGTTGCGGCTATGCCTGGGTAGGTCGCACGTTCGGCAGTCCCGCTGTGAATGGAGTTTTGGGCCCTCTTGAGGAGCCCCAGCGGCACTTGGACGACGATTCCCAGTGTGGGAAGGCAGCAGTAAGGTTCCCCCAGCATTGCATGGAGTGGACCAGGAGTGGAGCGGTCAAAAAAGTGACCTTGGAAAAGAGAGGAGAACGGGCGCGAAAAAGTACGATGGCCGCAGGCGGAGACCAGGTCGCGGGAGCAGCAGGAGTTCCTGAAAAGCTGCTTTGCGGAGCTGAAAGCAGAGATGCTGGCCCCAATGAAAGCGTCGATTGAGAGGCTGGTGGAGACCCAGAAGGCTCAAGGGACGGCGATTAGAGAGGTGCAGCAGAAAGCCTCTGAAAACGAGGACGAGATCCTGGGCCTGGCGGTGAAAGTGCACGAGGCGCTGCATAAAAAGTGGCAGGAAAAGTTTGAGGACCTGGAGAACAGGTCGAGGAGGAAGAATCTCTGGATTCTGGGTCTCCCTGAAGGTGTGGAGGGGTTCGACATCAGGGCATATGTAGCCACGATGCTGAATACGCTAATGGACCCGGGAGCCTTCCCGAGGCCCCTGGAGCTGGATGGGGCTCACAGAGTCCTGGCAAGGAGGCCTAAGGCAAATGAGCCGCCAAGGGCCGTAGTGAGGTTTCACCGCTTCACGGACAGAGAGTGCGTCCTGAGATGGGCGAAGAAAGAACGGAGCAGCAGGTGGGAGAATACGGAGATCGGCATCTACCAAGACGGGAGTGCAGAGCTGGCCAAGAAGAGGGCAGGATTCAACCGGGCCAAGGCGGTTCTCCACCGAAAGGGGGTGAAGTTCAGGCTGTTGCAGCCAGCGCGACTGTGGGTCACTTTTCAGGACCGCCACCATTATTTCGAAAAGCCGGAGGAGGCATGGACCTTTATTCAGAACGAAAAATTGGACTCGAACTAATGGTTTGCTGTAGGTTTTGGGAAAGCTCGGGAGTGGGAAGGGGGGGATTGGATGTGATATCTGTGTTTTAATGGGCATGGGTATTGTTTTGGAGGGGCCGCTCCTTGCGTTCGAAGAGGGGAGGGGGGCAGGAAGCCCTGGATCGTTGGGAATTGGGGAGAGGCTGCAGGAGAAAGGAACTGCGCCACAGGGGGCGGGGCCGGCCCAGGTAGAAAATCGCGGGCTTTTTTCCCACGTTAAAGAAGGCGGGGGGGGGGGGGGGGGGCGTGGCCCGACGGGAGGGGCGATGCCGGAGGGGTGTCCATATCGACTTGAAGGGGGAGGAGAGGACTTTGACGGGGAATCTAAACGGGGGATCGATGGCAGAGGCGGGAGTGGCTCGGGTGAGCAGGAGTCAGCTGACGTACGGGAGTGTAATGAGGGGAGCAAGGGGGCCAGGCAGTTTTCTAGCCGGCGGGGGGGAGGTTACTGGGTTGTTGCTGCATTGACCGAAGGGGAGCTGGAGGTAAGAGGGAGAGTCGGGGCAGGGGTCCTCCACTTGGGGGGCTGGAGAGTGCGGGAGGCGTGGGCACATGGCTGGCCTAAGAAAGGAGATGGCTAGTCGGCAGGGGGGGGGAGGGGGGGGGGGGCAGGGGGCAGCCCCCCTAATCCGGCTGATCACATGGAACGTGAGGGGCCTGAACGGGCGGTCAAGATGGCCCGGGTGTTCGCACACTTAAAGGGACTGAAGGCAGACGTTGCTATGTTGCAGGAGACGCACTTGAAAGTGGTGGATCAGATCAGGCTGAGAAAGGGGTGGGTGGGGCAGGACTTTCATTCGGGCCTGGATGTGAAGAATAGAGGGGTTGCAATCCTGGTGAGTAAGCGGGTGTCGTTCGAGGCGCTGAACATTGTTGCTGATAATGGGGGTCGATATGTGATGGTGAGTGGGTGGCTGCAGGGGGCCCGGGTGGTGCTGGTGAACGTATATGCCCCAAATTGGGACGATGCAGGGTTCATGAAGCGCATGTTGAGTCGGATCCCGGATCTGGAAGCGGGGAGCCTGATAATGGGGGGGGGGGGGGGGAACCTTAATACAGTACTGGACCCGGCACTGGACCCATCCAGGTCGAGGTCGGGCAAGAGGCCAGCTGCGGCCAAGGTTCTCAGGGGGTTTATGGATCAGATGGGGGGAGTGGATCCGTAGAGGTTTGCTAGGCCGGCGGCCAGAGAGTTCTCTTTTTTCTCCCACGTGCATAAGGCCTATTCACGGATAGACTTCTTTGTTGTGAGAAGGGCAATGATTCCAAGAGTGGAGGGAACGGAATATTCGGCCATAGCGATTTTGGACCACGCCCCGCACTGGGTGGAGTTGGAGTTGGGGGAGGAAAGGGACCAGCGCCCGCTGTAGCGCTTGGAGGTGGGACTGTTGGAGATGAGGAGGTTTGTGGGCGGGTCCGAGGGTGCATTCAGAGATACATACAGGCCAATGATAATGGGGAAGTACCGGTTGGTGTGGTTTGTGAGGTGCTGAAAGCAATAGTTAGGGGAGAGTTAATCTCAATTAGGGCTCACAGGGAGAAGAGGGAGAGGACGGAGAGGGAGAGGTTGGTGAGGGAGATATTAAGGGTGGATAGGAGGTATGCGGATTCCCCTGAAGAGGGGCTGCTGAAGGAGCGACGGAGCCTCCAAACGGAATTTGATTTGTTGACCACGGGGAAAGCTGAGGCCCAATGGAGGAAGGTGCAGGGGGCAATATACGAATATGGGAGAAGGCGAGCCGGATGCTGGCGCATCAGCTACACAAGAGGGAAGCTGTGAGGGAAATTGGAGGAATCAGGGACAGAGGGGGGAACACGGTGCGGAGTTCGGCTAAAATAAATGAGGTATTCAGGGATTTCTATGGGAACCTGTATAAGTCAGAACTCCCGAAGGGGCGGGGGGAGGGGATGTGGCGGTTCCTGGACCAATTGAGGTTCCCGAGAGTGGAGGAGGGGCAAGTGGAAGGCCTGGGGGTCCCGATTAGGATAGAGGAGCTGGTTGCGGGGTTGGGGAGCATGCAGGGGGGCAAGTCCCCGGGGCCTGATGGGTTCCCGGTCGAATTTTACAGGAGGTTTGTGGATCTGCTGGGTCCGCTGCTGGTGAGACCCTTCAACGAGGCGAGGGAGGAAGGGATTCTCCCCCTGACAATGTCTCGGGCGCTGATCCTTAAGCGGGACAAGGACCCGCTGCAGTGTGGCTCGTATAGGCCGATCTCGCTCCTTAATGTAGATGCAAAGTTGCTGACAAAGGTCCTAGCCACAAGGATTGAGGATTGTGTCCCGGAGTGATACACGAGGACCAGACAGGGTTCATGAGGGGCAGACAGTTAAATGCAAATATGTGGAGGCTCCTGAATGTGATTATGATGCCCTCGGAGGGTGGGGAGGCAGAAGTGGTGGCGGCAATGGACGCGGTGAAGGCCTTTGATTGGGTGGAGTGGGAGTGCCTATGGGAAGTGCATGGTAGGTTTGCGTTCGGGGAGGGGTTCATAGGGTGGGTCAAATTGTTATACCAGGCCCCGATGGCGAGCATATCTATGAATCGGCGGAGATCTGAATATTTTATGTTGTACCGTGGGACGAGACAGGGGTGCCCCCGTCCCCTCTGTTGTTTGCTTTGGCAATGGAGCCGCTGGCCATGGCGTTGAGGTAATCTAGAAACTGGGGGGAGTTGGTCCGGGGGGGGGGGGGGGGGGGGGGGGCGGGGGGAGAGGAACATCGGGTCTTGTTGTATGCTGATGACCTGCTTTTTTACATCGCAGATCCAGTGGAGGGGATGGTGGAGATCATGCGGATCCTTAGGGAGTTTGCGGACTTCTCAGGCTACAAGCTTAACATGGTGTAGCCACCTGGGTTGGCCACTTCCCGACTTTAAAATGGAGATCCGCAAAGAATGCAGGGAAATTCAGTCAACACAGGCAAAACAAGCAGGTACAAAGTTCCCTGTATATCAGAACTTACAGAAACCCAGACAGCACTGAAACTAACAGCCATCTGCATATTAATGAGCGATCCCCGGGAACAATTGGAAACAGTTAAGGTAAACAAGGCCAAGCCAGACTCCTTGGCGCCAGCAGGAGCCAAGACAAATGAAGGCCAATGGACACTTAGGAACCCCCCAGCGATCAGGGAACAGCTCCAGTATTGGAGAAATCGATCCAAGTGATCGGAACGTAGTCCAATTACTTGGAACCAGGTATGGGGTCCGCCCAAAGGGGCAGGAAGCCCCTGGAGACTATAAAATGGAGTCCCCAAGTTCAATTCATCCTTCTTGGCAGGGTCTCTCAGCAGCTCGAAACAACCCTTGAACGTAACATGACTAGTAGCTGCATCAACCAAGTAAGTCTCCAGTCAACGCACGCTACGAGATAGGTGCTCCTAGCTACCAGTCTATACCAGCTTTGAAGCCTGCAGACTCAGAACCTGAACGAAAGGCCATTTGTTCTCTTGACCTGGTGGGCCAGTTCCAAAGCTAAGTATAGGCCTTTTAGTTTTAGAGATAGTCTAGTAAGTAGAGTTTTATGCATGAGTAGTGATTGACTGTGTATAATAAATGTGTTTTGATTTGAAACTTACTAACTTGTGTATTGAGTTATTGATCAGTACTTGAACTTGAACCTCATGGTGGTATCATAAAGATACCTGGCAACTCTAGAGCAAAGGTTATAAAACAGAGCAAATTAAGTAAAGACACAACGAGCAACATTTACTGCTGTGTCTGAGCCAAATTAAGAACCAACCAAAAGTTAGCAACAGTGGGGAAGAGTGAGCTCTTAGTGGTGCATGCGAGGAGCCAAGAAAGGGGGCTGGAGGAGCTGCCGCTTAAGAGGGCAGAGAGGAGTTTCCGATATTTGGGTATTCTGGTGGCCAGGAGTTGGGGGGCCCTGCATAAGCTTAATTTGGCGCGGTTGGTAGACCAGATGGAGGAAGACTTTAAGAGATGGGACGTGTTGCCACTCTCCCAGGCGGGCAGGGTGCAGTCCGTTAAGATGACAGTCCTCCCTGGGTGTGTTCCAGTGCCTGCCCATCCTCATCCCCAAGGCCTTTTTTAAGTGAGTAAGCAGGAGCATTATGGGGTTTGTATGGGCAAGTAAGACCCCGAGGGTCAAGAGGCTTTTTCTGGAGTATAGTCAGGACAGGGGTGGGCTGGGGCTACCGAACCTGTGTAGTTATTACTGGGCAGCCAATGTGGCAATGATTCGGAAATGGGTAATGGAGGGAGAGGGGGTGGCGTGGATAAGATTAGAGGTGGCGTCATGCGTGGGCACTAGCTTGGAAGCGCTGGTGACGGCACCTTTCCCGTTACCGTCGACACGATACACCACGAGCCCAGTAGTGGCGGCGACACTGAGGATCTGGGGGCAGTGGAGACGGCACAGGGGTGAGTTGGGAGCCTCAATTTGGTCATCAATATGGAATAATCATAGGTTTGCACCGGGCAGGATAGATGGCGGATTCCTAAGCTGGCATCGGGCTGGGATTAAAATGATGGGGGCCTTATTTATCAACGGGGCTTTTGCTAGCCTGGGGGCGCTGGAGGAGAAATTTGGGTTACCCCCCGGAAACGCTTTTAGGTACATGCAGGTGAGGGCGTTTGTGAGAAGGCAGGTAAGGTAATTTCCGCTGCTTCCCGCACGGAGGATTCAGGACAGGGTGACCTCGGGTGCATGGGTGGGAGAGGGCAAAGTCTCGGCGATCTATCAGGAGTTGTAGGAAGCAGACGAAGCCTCGATGGAGGAGCTGAAGGGCAAGTGGGAGGAGGAGCTGGGCAAGGAACTGGATGAGGGCTTGTGGGCGGAGGCCCTGGGCAAGGTTAACTCCTCCTCGTCTTGCGCCAGACTTAGCCTGTTCCAGTTCAAAGTGGTTCACAGGGCATATATGACAGGGGCGAGGATGTGCAAGTTTTTTGGGGTGGAGGACAGATGCGTGAGGTGCTCGGGGAGCCCAGCAAATCACGCCCATATGTTCTGGGCATGCCTAGCTCGAGAGGGGTTCTGGAGGGGCTTCTCAAAGGCTATGTCCAAAGTCTTGGACACTCGGGTAAAACCGAGCTGGGGGATAGCAATATTCGGGGTATCAGATGAGCCGGGAGTATAGGAGCCGAAAGAGGCCGAAGTTCTGGCCTTTGCGTCCTTGGTAGCCCGGAGGAGGATCCTACTAATGTGGAGGGATGCGAAACCCCCAAGCATGGAGGCTTGGATTAATGACATGGTGGGGTTCATCAAGTTGGAGAGGATAAAGTTTGCCTTGCGAGGGTCTGTGCAGGCGGTTCTCCAGCGGTGGCAACCGTTCCTAGACTTTCTCGCGGAACGCTAGGTGGAGGTCAACAGCATCATCAACCCAGGGGGGAGAAGGGGGGGGGGGGGTGTTTGGCTTGTTTTTATTATTGTACGGGGCGTTTGCCCCATTTTTGTTCTTAGTTTGTTGGAGGGGATGGTGTAAGGCCCCCCCTTTTTATTTTTCTTATGTATATTTTCTTTCCTTTTTGGAGTGTTTTGTAAAAATGTATTGAAAACCTTGAATAAACATATCCTTTAAAAAAAAAAGAGTATTCATTGTAGTGCAAGAATTATATACCAGAGTGTGCACAGCACAGTCCCACAAACGCTATAATGATCAGGTAATCTGCATTTTAATGCCACAGGATCTTCTATGTTTACCTGGTAAATTAGAAAGGGTCTCAGCTTAATATCTCATTTGAACAATATGGATAGCAGTGGTTCAAGAAGGCAGCTCACCACCACCTTCTCAAGGGGAAATTAGGAATGGGCAATGAATGCTGGCCGAGCCAGTGATGCCCACATTCCATGAATTATTTTTTTTAAATCTGAAATACGGCACTCCATTGGCACTGCACCTGAGCAGAGATGTTATGCTCAGGTCTGTGTAGTGGATTTGAATCAATAAGCTTCTGACTCAGAAATGAGAGTACTACTGACTGAGCCTTTAGTTGGGCATTGAAGTTCATCATGCTACCACCTTTGTATAACTATGGATAAATCACAGAATTGTTACAGTGCAGAAGGAGGCCATTTGGCCCATCGTGTTTACACTGGCTGTCTGAATGAGCAGTTCACTTAATGCCATTCCCCCACCTTCTCCCTACATATTCTTCCTTTTCAAATAGCAGTCTAATACCCTTACATAGGCTTTGATTACACCTGCCTCCGCCACACTCTCAGGCAGCGCATTCCATACCTTCATAGAATTTACAGTGCAGAAGGGGGCCATTCGGCCCATCGAGTCTGCACAGGCCCTTACAAAGAGCACCCTACTCAAGCCCATGTATCTACCCAATTCCTGTAACCCAGTAACACCCACTTAACCTTTTTTTTGGACACTAAGAGCAATTTAGCATGGCCAATCCACCTAACCTGCACATCTTTGGACTGTGGGAGGAAACCGGAGCACCCGGAGGAAACCCAGCAGACATGGGAAGAACATGCAGACTCCGCACAGACAGTGACCCAAGCCGGGAATCGAACCTGGGACCCTGGAACTGTGAAGCAACTGTGCTAACCACTATGCTACTGTGCTGCCCTGCCCTACCTTAACCAATCGCTGTGTGAAAGTGATTTTTCTCATATCGCTCTTGCATCATTTGCCAATTATTTTAACCTGTGCCCTTTCGTTGCTGATCATTTCACGAGTGGGAACAGATTCTCCCTATCTACTCTGTTCAGACCACTCATGATTTTGAATACTACCATCAAATCTCCTCTCAGCCTTCTTTTCTCCGAGGAGAACAGCCCACGCTTCTCCAATCCATCCTCACAACTGAAATTCCTCATCCCTGGAACCATTCTCGTGACTCTTTTATGCACTCTCTCCAATGCCTCCACGCACCCCCCCCCCCCACCCCCCCCCCCCCTGACGTGCGGCTGCTTGAAAAATGTTTCCTATTTTCTTTGGGGCGGTAAGCTCGGCCAGCTGTAAAATGTCAGCATCCTAGGTTCAGCTTATGGTCATCTGCCCTGTGCGGTTTCGAGCGAGCTGCTATTTGTACAAGACAAGAGGAAGGACATGGAGTTCCATGAACAGCTGTGCCTTTATAAAACTTGAGGCTGTTGTGCGTGTGATACCCTCTCCCCTCACACCACCCTCAGTGTTGAATAAATTGGCCCATGTACAGATCAGTGGCCATTTTCTTTAAAAGGGTGCAAATTTGTTGCGCAACAGCAAATTATCTTCTGCATTGAACGAAAAGTGTGGGCAAAACTGAGCTGGTAACATTTGGACAGCTTACATTTGATTTGTTCATGGCAAAAATAAAATTTTAGCCCAGAAGTACTTTGCTTATTCACTCCCTGCTCATACATTGCTCATCTTGTGTGTGTGGTGATGGACATAAATCAGGGAAGCCTAGTTGCCGTGGAAACATGAACTCTATCCTCTCCAGCTGCATCGATCTTGAGTCACTCTCAGCGGCCTCTTGAGAAATAAACCCGTTAATTCCATGATGTTCTCACTCCATCTGGTCTTCTGCCTACCTACAGTACATTTTCCACCCTACAAGCTGTGTATGCGTAGAACTAGGTTAGATATCAGGAGGTTTTTCTCTTCCCAGAGCACGCTGAACCTTGGAAAAGGTTGTCAATGTTTGTAATGCAGAGGGCAGCACGGTGGCGCAGTGGGTTAGCACTGCGGCCTCACGCGCCGAGGTCCCAGGTTCGATCCCGGGTCACTGTCCATGTGGAATTTGCACATTCTCCCCATGTTTGCGTGGGTTTCGCCCCCACAGCCCGAAAAGAAAGATGTGCAAGCTAGGTGGATTGGCCACGCTAAATTGTCCCTTAATTGGAAAAAAAATGAATTGGGTACTCTAAATTTAAAAAATGTTTAAAAAATTCTTGTAATGGATGTTAAATTCTTGTAGGAAGGTGACATTTAAAAACATTTTCATGGAATGTGGGCATGCATGGCAGGGCCAGCATTGGTCGCCCATCCCTAATTGCCCTTGAACTGAGTGGATCGTAAGGTCATTTTAAGGGGCAGTTAAGAGTCAACCACATTGCTGTAGGTCTGCATCACATGGTGGATGGCAGATTTACTTCCTTAAAGGACATCAGAGAACAAGTTGGGTTTTTACAACAATCAATTATAGTTTTATGATCAGCATTTCTGAGACTATCTTTTCAATTCCAGATATCATGAATTGAATTTAAATTGCACAAGCTGCTGGGCTGGGACTTGAACCTATGCCCCAGAGCATTAGCTTTTTCCCAGGGTGGAAGATTCAATTACACGGAGGCACAGGTTCAAGGTGAGAGTGGGGGGAGGAGTTATGGAGAGATGTGCAGGGAAAGCTTTTCACGCAGAGGATGGTGGATGCCTGGAACGCGTTGCCAGTGGAGGTGGTGGAGGCAGGCACGATAGCAACATTTAAGATGTATCTTGATAGAGACAGGAACGGGTGAGGAATGGAGGGATACAGACCGTTTGGGGAATAAGTAGTAGGTCTAAATAAGCAATCTGGATCGGCGCAGGCTTAGTGGGCCAAAGTGTCTCTTCCTGTACTATGATGTTCTTCATTCTTTGTTCTAGCCTGAGCCTCTGGATTATTAGTCCTATGACATTACACTGCGCCACCATCTCCCCATTGCTGCACACAAAAGGTAAATGAGGCATGGGTAACATACCTTGTGATCCTTCTTATCCCCATAACAGAGTATACTAGATTATCTTTGTTTGAAGGAGAATTTCACTTTTCTGACCAGCAATTCTTTGATATCAGTTGGTTCTATCCTTCAGGGGAGGCCTTGCAGTTCAGGAGGTAGCACCCCTTCCTCTGAGCCAGACACTCCAGATTCAAATGCCAATCCAGAACCTGTTGACCATGGAAGGAGTGTTTGTGGTGTGGCCAGACAGGATGGCAATCAACCCACTAATCCTTCAGACGGTAAGAGCCAGAGAGATTCCTGGTCAGCCATGCTGATCTGCAGTGGTACCCCTTAAGCTATAATGACTTGTCTCTCTCCAACAGAGTGAGAGAGGCCTATGGTCCCATGTGGTCCATGGCGAATTACAGATGGGTGGACTATAAGAAAATAACTTTCACCTTCTGTGTCCATTGATACCCTTCAGTACTCAAAGAGGATATTTTTGCTCTGCTCTCTTTTTCTAAATTGGCTGAGGGTTTTAGAATTTGCTTTTATTGCCTCTCCTAGGAGAATTGATGGTTGTATCTCAGTGGGGAGTGCTGTGTTAGGGATAGCAGCATGGCATCACTAAAATGGAAGTATGTCATGCAATCTGATTAAAATTTTGCTTTTGTTTTTCAGCAGAACATACACACAGCTCTGCAGCTCTACGGTATCCAAAGCTTTACTGTGCTGGCAGCACACTGCGGATTCAACCCTCGCAGAGGCGGCGCCACATGATGGCTGAATGAACTGTTGAGGGTCTTCTCAAACCATGTAGCACAATATTAAGACTGTTTAACATGTTGTACCTGTACTTGAGCTTGTGGCCAAGCTGAGCATGTTGTTTAGAAAACACCACTGCCATCATGTCACATTTTAATAAGAATATAAAGACACCGATAACTGACAAGACATTGGGTGAACATGTTGCGGGTTCATTATTTAAGACTAGGCATTTGCAAATAGATGTACATGGACATAAAGCTTGAATACAGAACTGTAGAGCTTTGTGTATGTACTCTGCTGAAAAGCAAAAGCAAAACTAAAACTGGATCACATGACACACTTCCCTTCTAGTGATATCATTCTGAAATCCTTTAAAGGCATATTGAATAACCTGTACTGACTGAGGTTATTCATGAACACACCGCCTTCTCAACATTGCCTCTCACCTGAGATGTGGTGACCCTCTGGTTAAATCAGCACCAGTCAGCTCTCCCCCCTCAAAGGGGAAAGCAGCCTATGTGGGACGAAGGAATCTTTACACTTTAGAGGCATATTACACCAGGGAGTATTCAGAGAGTCATGTTGCAACATGGCCAGATGCTAATATGTCTGGTGCAAGATTGTGTTATGTCACTATTTATAGGTTTGCATTGTTTACTGTTCGATTGTATAAAGAATCAACGTTTTGATGACAAATATCAATTTATCCTGGAAGATCCTTAAAATTTTCTATGCATTAGAATCAGAATTCCAACAGTGCAGATAGAGGCCATTTGGTCCATCAAGTCTGCATCGATCCTCTGAAAGAGCACCCTACCTAGGCTCACTCCCCTTCCATATCCCCGTAACCCCAGCTAACCTGCACATATTTTGGACCCTAAGGGGTAATTTAGCATGTCCAATCCACCTAACCTGCACATCTTGGACTGTAGGAGGAAACCGGAGCACTGGAGGAAACCCACGCAGCCACAGGGAGAAAGTGGAAACTCCACACAAGTAGTCACCCGAGGCCAGAATTGAACCCAGGTCCCTGGCACTGTGAGGCAGCAGTGTTAATTAATGTGCCAACATAGGGCGGCACGGTGGCACAGTGGTTAGCACTGCTGCCTACAGCGTTGAGGACCCAGGTTCGATCTCGGCCCTGGGTCACTGTCTGTGTGGAGTTTGTACATTCTCCCCGTGTCTGTGTGGGTTTCACCCCCACAGCCCAAAGATGTGCAGGTTAGGTGGATTGGCCATGCTAAATTGCCCCTTAATTGGAAAAAAAAATAATTGGGTACTCTAAATTTATTTTAAAAAACTAATGTGCCACCTTGCCACTCCATTGAACAAGGTTAACCTTTATTCTGTCTCACAAAGAACTTTATAGTGTCTGCCTTCATATGTGCCCATCATGTTTGAGGATATTTTGACCTCAAAGAAAATTCAAGTAGCTTACACTAAGATGATTTGATATTAAGGCAATATTGTCTTGTAAGCAATTACATTTTCAGTCCACACATTTGCTGGCAATGTGAGTTGCAGTCAGTTGAAGCACCTATTCACAATGTCGCTTCTCAAGTACAACAGTTTGAAACAGTGAAGATAACACACACCAGAGGGAAAATGCTCTGGAGTTGTATGTTCGAGTTGCTTCATTCACGTGAGCTCAGCAAGTTATTGCATCAAAGGAAAGATTTACCAAGGAGGGTGGTAGTTAATTAAAATGACAGTTCAACTGACCATCTCCTAACCACAGAGATCTGAGGGAGGGTCACAGCTCAAGTCTCTTGGATTCCTGGCTAGTGGGGGGTGCAGGGGGACATGTCGATGTTTGATCAGGAGTAATCTAGAAAGGCAGATACAGTGTGAGCTCTTTTCTCCAGCAATGGTGTCACCATATTTCTGAGAATTACTAGAAAAATGAATTAATTCAGCAAAGATAGCCTCATTGATTCACCATCTTAAAAAATTGATGGAGTAGATCTAGGTGCTATTCAGTTTGTCCATTGAATGTAAACTTAGAAGTTTGCTGCAGTGGCTTCACTTTCCTTGAGCATTCACAAGCATACCTTCTGGAAGATAAGAGAAACACATGAGATTATCGGCATGATTACAATATCCAGTTCACTTTACAAGAAACTTTTATCATGCGAATGATCCCAGGGTTATATCACATGACCACAGATTGGATAGCACAAGAAAAGTCCTGAATATAAGGGACATAGGGTGCGATTTTTGGAGAGACTGATCACGCTTAACCAGAGAGAATAAATCGTATGGTCCCACAATCAACAACAGTGCTGATCGAGACCAGCGTCCTATTCCTGAGTGTATAGCACCCGCGAATGGCAGCTCTCAGGACTCCAGAGCAGAAATGCAGATGAACCCAACCTGGCTATTCGGCCTTGATTCACGCCGGTGACTAATTGTCTGAACCGTGTTGAGTGAATGAAATGAGAGATCGGTCCCGAGACCAGGATCGACTGTTGAAGATCTGCGCGGCACACATTCTTGATACGAAACAAATCTGGGCCTTTGTTTAATTTTAACCTAATATTTAAACTAGTAAATACACAGAAACATTCCTTCCAGACATATTTTTGGAGGTAAGTCCAATTTTGCATTCAACATCTGGGGCGTCATTCTCCGACCCCCTAGAGGGTCGGAGAATGGCCGTTGGCCGCCGTGAATCCCGCCCCCGACGGTTACCGAAGTCTTCAAAGGGAGAAAAGTCGGCGGGGCGTTAATGTCGCCGCTGCCGCGGAGAATGTCACGGGTCAGCGAAAGGCAGCCGATTTTCGGCCTGCCGATATTCTCCCTTCCGGATGGGCCGAAGTCCCGTCGACGTGATGACCGTTCACGTCGACGTGCATCAAACCTCCAGCGTGGAGGTGAGTGACGGCCTGGGGGGTTGGCTCTGGGCAGGCAATGGCGTGGCCGCAGTCTGAATGCGTGAGGAGAGGTGTGTCTCGGGTTGTGTGTGTGTGTGTGCGGCGGGGGGGGGCGGGGGGGGGTGGTTAGAGTAGGCTGGGCTCCGGGGGAGTGCCGGGAGGAGGTCCGTGCCGGGGAGGTGGATGGGGGGTCCGTGCCGGGGTGGAGGTTGGGGGGGGTCCGTGCCGGGATGGAGGTTGGGGGGGGGTGTCCGTGCCGGGGTGAGGTTGGGGGGGGTCCGTGCTGGGGTGGAGGTTGGGGGGGGGTCCGTGCTGGGGTGGAGGTTGGGGGGGGGTCCGTGCTGGGTGGAGGTTGGGGGGAGATCCGTGCCGGGGTGGAGGTTGGGGGGGGGGGTCCGTGCAGGGGTGAGGTTGGGGGGGGGGTCCGTACTGGGGTGGAGGTTGGGGGGGGGTCCGTGCTGGGGTGGAGGTTGGGGGGGGTCCATGCTGGGGTGGAGGTTGGGGAGAGGTCCGTGCCAGGGTGGAGGTTGGGGGGGGGGGGGGGTGCGTGCAGGGGTGAGGTTGGGTGGGGGTCCATGCTGGGGTGGAGGTTGGGGGGGGTCCGTGCTGGGGTGGAGGTTGGGGGGGGGTCCGTGCCGGGGTGAGGTTGGGGGGGGGGTCCGTGCCGGGGTGAGGTTGGGGGGGGTCTGTGCTGGGGTGGAGGATGGGGGGGGGACCGTGCCGGGGTGGAGGTTGGGGGAGGGTCCGTGCCGGGGTGAGGTTGGGGGGGGTCCGTGCTGGGGTGGAGGTTGGGGGGGGGTCCGTGCCGGGGTGGAGGTTGGGGGGGTCCGTGCCGTGCCGGGGTGAGGTTGGGGGGGGTCCGTGCTGGGGTGGAGGTTGGGGGGTGTCCGTGCCAGGGTGGAGGTTGGGGGGGGGGTCCGTGCCGGGGTGAGGTTGGGGGGGGGGTCCGTGCCGGGGTGAGGTTGGGGGGGTCTGTGCTGGGGTGGAGGATGGGGGGGGGTCCGTGCCGGGGTGGAGGTTGGGGGAGGGTCCGTGCCGGGGTGAGGTTGGGGGGGGTCCGTGCTGAGGTGGAGGTTGGGGGGGGGTCCGTGCCGGGGTGGAGGTTGGGGGGGGGGTACATGCCGTGCCGGGGTGAGGTTGGGGGGGGGTCCGTGCTGGGGTGGAGGTTGGGGGGGGGCTCCGTGCCGGGGTGGAGGCTGGGGGGGGTCCGTGCCGTGCCGGGGTGAGGTTGGGGGGGGTCCGTGCTGCGGTGGAGGTTGGGGGGTGTCCGTGCCAGGGTGGAGGTTGGGGGGGGTGGTCCCTGCCGGGGTGAGGTTGGGGGGGGATCCGTGCTGGGGTGGAAGTTGGGGGGGGTCCGTGCTGGGGTGGAGGTTGGGGGGGGTCCGTGCTGGGGTGGAGGTTGGGGGGGGTCCGTGCCGGGGTGGAGGTTGGGGGCGGGTCCGTGCCGGGGTGGTGGTTGGGGGTGGGGGGGTCCGTGCCGGGGTGAGGTTGGGGGGGGGTCCGTGCTGGGGTGGAGGTTGGGGGGGGTCCGTGCTGGGGTGGAGGTTGGGGGGGGGTCCGTGCTGGGGTGGAGGTTGGAGGGGGTGGGTCCGTGCCGGGGTGAGGTTGGGGGGGGTCCGTGCTGGGGTGGAGGTTGGGGGGGGTCCGTGCTGGGGTGGAGGTTGGGGGGGGGGTCCGTACTGGGGTGGAGGTTGGGGGGGGTCCGTGCCGGGGTGGAGGTGGGGGGGGGGGGGTCCGTGCCGAGGAGGGGGATGGGAGGGCAAGTGAGTTGGTCCACCTGGCCATGTGCCAGCCTCCAACAGTTGGACCCATGCGGTCCATGCCACCTGGTTTGGGGGAGAAGGGGATATGGGCAATGATGACATGTCGTCGTTCCCCTCCCCCCCACTAGGCCGCCATGTTTTCAGATCATCCAGCGATGTTGGCCGCCGTGGTGGTAGCCGTTCATGTCTATGTTGCCCTGGAAGAGGAGGAGGAGGAGGAGGAGGAGGAGCGTGCCAGAGAGGCGGCGCAGGCTGCCGCAGAGGGGCAGGCGGCAGCCGCCCAGGCTGGAAGGACACCTGACCGACAGGACGAGGAGGGGGAGGAGGACGTCGCGGCCCCACGGCAACGGAGGCACCCGAGGGCGCCCCGTGTGTACCGGCCCCGGCAGTCATACCAGGACCTCACGGACTGGGAATGCAGGAGGAGACTCCGGATGAGCCGGGAAACCGTGGCACACATCTGCCAACTGCTGGCACACCTGTCACCGCGTGGCACTGGTGGGGGACACCCTCTCCCCGTGTCCGTCAAGGTTACGGTGGCCCTGAACTTTTATGCAACGGGGTCATTCCAGGCACCGAGTGGGGACCTGTCCGCCATATCGCAGACATCGGTGCACCGGTGCATCCGGGCAGTGACATATGCCCTATATGCCATGGCGCACCGCTACATCCGCTTCCCCGTGGACCGGGCCAGCCAAGATGCCCGGGTCGTGGGCTTCTCTGCCGTGGCCGGGTTCCCCATGGTCCAGGGCGCGATCGATGGGATGCACGTCGCCGTGTGGCCACCTGCAGATAACAGGGCCGTGTTCACTAATAGGAAGGGGACCTATTCGATGAACGTACAGGTGGTCTGCGACCACCACATGATGATCCTGCACGTCTGCGCCCGTCACCCAGGCAGTGTACACGACTCATTCGTGTTGTCGCGGTCATCCATCCCCGGCATGTACGAGGGACGCCATCCCCGGCTGAGGGGCTGGTTGCTGGGCGACAGGGGCTACCCATTGCGATCGTGGCTGATGACGCCTATACGGAGGCCACGCAATGAGGTGGAGAACCGCTACAATGATGCCCATGTAGCGACAAGGGGAGTGATCGAGAGGTGCTTTGGCGTGCTGAAGATGCGTTTCAGGTGCCTGGACCTCTCTGGGGGCGCCCTCCAGTATCGGTCAGATAGGGTCGGCCGCATCATTGTGGTGTGCTGCGTCCTGCACAACATAGCCCAGCAGAGGGGCGATGTGCCGCAGGCAGAGGAGGGCGGAGTGGAGGAGCAGCAGGAAGAGGCCCAGCCCTCCCAGATGAGGGGGATGGGGGCAATGGTCAGGGCCGACGGGGTAGACAAAGGCGGGTGGCTGTCCACCGTTACCGTCTGGCCCAGCGGGCACGGGACAGACTGATAGACGCCCGCTTCACTGACTAGATGGACGTGGGAATCGGGTAGTATGGCCACAGACCGCACACCATGGCAACAGCCGACCATCCACACCCCCCACCCATCCACCCACCCAGCACCCTCACCCCCCTCCCCAACCCCACCCACCCCACCCGCATGCACACCACCCCCCCCCCCCCCCGCCATTGCCGATCCACCTGCGGCACAACGGGCCGGGCTCACACAGTTGCGGGTGGACGCGGGTCTATCGCAGGCCATGGAGGATGATGCCAACCCGCCCTGCGATGAGCTCCTGGCTCTACATCGTTGGACTATGTCTGACCCATGGCCGCAGTACCACCATCCACCCGGACCATCCCTGCATGCGGCTGTGACACTGCAGCGCACGGTCCCGTCCTCTGCCCGGGGGATGTTGATGGCGGCCCAGGGGGAAGGGGGCAGACTCACCTGGGGCTGAGGTAAGACCACCCCTCACACACACACTTGCGCTCAACGTACATGACACCCCCGCACACTTTGGTCAGAGCACAAAGGCAGCTTCGGTAGGTGTAACATTGACTTTAATAACCAAAGGAGTTCATGCACGAGCCCTAGCCCCTAAAACTCATCTGTGCCCTGCACCCGTGCCAACTTACTCAGTGTCTAATTGTTTGGCCTTACGGGCCCTTTGACTACGTCTACGTGGTTCCCCAGACGGTACAGCAGAACTGGAGGTGGACTCCTGTGATTCCTGCCCTCTGACACTGGATCCCTTTGGCGGCCGTTTCCTGGGGCGTCCTGGCCTAGATGGGCCAGGCTGCGGCCCGGGCGACTGGGATGGCAAGCTGCCAGCCTGTCCTGCCCATTGCCCATCCGATGCACCTGGGACGGAAGGGGGGGGGAGTCCGAGGTGTCGCGGTGTACCGGGACCTCCCCTACAGAGGGGGCCGGGACGTACTACTCCACCTCCTCCTCCCTCGGGGTGCCCGATGGCCCCCAGGCCTCTACATGGGTGGGGGATGCGAACGGACTGGCCATCCGACGCCCCCCCGACATCTGGCGCTGCCAGTCCTGGAGGCCCGTGCTGGTATCGACAGGGGTCTGCAGGTTTGCAGCCATGGAGCCCAGGGGGTTGGCAAACCCTGTCTGTGACAGTGCGACGTCGGTTCGCACATGGCCACTGGCGCCGATGCCCTCAGCGATGGCCTGCAGAGACTGGGCCATGGCCTGCTGAGACTGGGCTATGGTGTTGAGCGCCTCTGCCATCTGGCGCTGGCACTGGCTCATGGCCTCCTGTGAGAGGGCAGCCATTTCCTGGGCCACAGACGCCGCCTGCACGGAAGGCCCCAGGCCTCGCAAACCGTTCCCCATGTCTGACACCGTCGCACCCATTGCCTCCACCGCGGACGCCACCCGTGCGGTGTCGCCCTGGGTGTCACGCATGACCGGCACCACTCCCAGCTCCTGGACGCGGGTGGACTCCTCCACCTGCGACCGCAGCCGCCTCAAGCCGCCCGTCACCCTCTTCGCTCGTCTCCGGGTCGGTGGTTGCATCCGATCCATGTGTGGGTGTGGTAACTGCAGGAACCCAGGATCCATCTGGGCGGCAGATGTTCGCTTGGGCTGGGCTGCCCTCCGACCGCCCGGTCCCTCTGCTGCTCCTACCTCCACCTGCTGTGCCGGGACAGCTGTGTTGTGCGCACCAGTGAGTGTACCAGACGCCTCATCACTAAAGTGCCCAACTGTGGTGAGTGTTTCTGCGATGGTGGAGGCTGCTGGTGACAGCAGTGGCGTTGTGTCGTGCTCTTCGTCCCACTCTGAGTCCATGGCACTTTGGGGTGGGGGTTCGTCTCCACCCATCCACTCTGAGTCACTGTCCGGTATTTCGTCTTCCTGGGTAGTGCTGTCCCGGGTAGGGGTGTCCTGGGTAGTGGTGTCCTGGGTAGTGGTGTCCTGGGTAGTGGTGTCCTGGGTAGTGGTGTCCTGGCTCGGATGTGACGGGGGCCTGTGGCTGCCCATCTCGTCGCTGGGTGGTCGCTCCCGCACGTGACGGGGGTGTCGTCTCCCTGTTGCTCCAGGTCTCTCCGTCTCCCGTGGTCTCCGAGGGGCATCCTGCGGGCGTCGCATGCTGGAGGGTGCGGGTCTCTCCGTCTCCTGTGGTCTCCGAGGGGCATCCTGCGGGCGTCGCATGCTGGAGGGTGCGGGTCTCTCCATCTCCTGTGGTCTCCAAGGGGCATCCTGCGGGCGGTCTGCATCTGCGGGGATGGGTGCCTGGACGTTTGGTCCTGCGATACACAATGAAGCATGCATGGTTAGACATCATGCAGTGATAAGGTGATACGGGGGAGGGGGATATAGGGGAGGGGGGATATGGGGACGGGCTGTCTGTGGCTCACTTGCTAGTACACCCCCGACCTCTGCATCAGCAACCTCCCGGTCCTCAGGTCCGCCAGCCAGTTCCAGGGCCCTTTCCTGGTGTTCGGTCAGTGGCCTCTCATCAGGGGGCCTCCTCCAGTCCTCACATGCTCCCTATTGTTGTGTGCGCGCTTCTCCTGTGGGGGGGGGGGGGCAGGGGTAATAGGCAACAGTGTTAGGCAGGTATATGAATGCACGCCATCGGTTGCGCGTGCATTGCAGAGGTTAAGGTTAGGGCTGGATTCACTTGGGGATATGGGGGAGGGGGGATATGGGGGATATGGGGGAGGGGGGGATATGGGGGAGGGGGGATATGGGGATATGGGGGAGGGGGGATATGGGGGAGGGGGTATATGGGGAGGGGGATATGGGGGAGGGGGGATATGGGGGAGGGGGGGATATAGGGGAGGGGGGATATGGGGGAGGGGGGATATGGGGGATATGGGGGAGGGGGGATATGGGGAGGGGGGATATGGGGGATATGGGGCTATGGGGGATATGGGGGAGGGGGGATATGGGGGAGGGGGGATATGGGGGAGGGGGGATATGGGGAGGGGGAATATGGGGGATATGGGGGAGGGGGGATATGGGGGAGGGGGGGATATGGGGGATATGGGGAGGGGGGATATGGGGGAGGGGGGATATGGGGGAGGGGGGATATGAGGGAGGAGGGGATATGGTGGAAGGGGGGAGGGGGGATATGGGGAGGGGGATATGGCGGAGGGGGGATATGGGGGAGGGGGGATATGGGGAGGGGGGATATGGGGGACATGGGGGGATATGTGGGAGGGGGGATATGGGGGATATGGGGGAGGGGGGATATGGGGAGGGGGGATATGGGGGAGGGGGGATATGGGGGAGGGGGGATATGGGGGAGGGGGGATATGGGGGAGGGGGGATATGGGGGATATGGGGGAGGGGGGATATGGATCTTGGGCAGGGGGAGGCTCACCCTGCCTGCTCTGACGAGGTCGTTCACCTTCTTGTGGCACTGGGTGCCTGTCCGTGGTGTCAGGGCCACAGCGGTGCCGGCCTCTGCCACTTCCCTCCACAGACGCCGGCTGTGGCGTGGGGCAACTCTGCGGCCGTGCCCGGGATACAGGGCGTCCCTCCTCTGCTCCACCGCGTCCAGGAACGCCTCCACATCGCGTGACTCGAACCTCGGGGCTGAGCGACGGCCAGCCATCCAGTCGGGTGTTGCGGTCGGGTGTTCCGGTCGGGTGGGGGGGAGCAGCGCGGCCTTATGAGCCGTCACGCCGTGCAGCGCGTATGACACGGCACGGCGTGAACCACTGCGCAAGCACGGATCCCGTTACGTCGCTGCTAGCCCATTTCGGGCTGGAGACTATCGACCCATTTTTCCGACGTGACGCAAATCGGATTTGCGCCGTTTTTTGCGCCGATCGGCGGACTTTCCGCCGATAACGGAGAATTTCGCCCCTGGTTTGAATGGTTTTATATGGCAACATTACTGAGATTATGAGTATTGTAAAATTAACAGTGAGTTAATATGTGGCAGATTTGATTAAATAATCAGGGGTTGTTTCTGCTTATCTAGGTTAAAAAAACACAAATCAGAAAATGCTGTTTCATTTGTCTCTCTAATTGCTTCCTCGTCTTACATTCCCTTTTGAATAAAAATTGCTGCAGCACTCCATGCACTTAGTCACGTTTGCTACATTTCTGTTCCAGTACTTTTACTGTTTAAACAGTGACTGCGTTATTATGTTCACATCACAGTTTCACTATTAGGTATTAAAATAGCAAAGAAAGAAGAATGTACATTTGTATAACTCCTTTCATGGCCAATGGCGCCGATGCCCTCAGCGATGGCCTGCTGAGACTGGGCCATTGACTGTAGAGACTGGGCCATGGCATGCTGAGACTGGGCCATGGCCTGCTGAGACTGGGCTATGGCCTGCTGAGGCTGGGCTATGGCCTGCTGAGACTGGGCTATGGCCTGCTGAGACTGGGCCATGGCCTGCTGAGACTGGGCTATGGCCTGCTGAGGCTGGGCCATGGACTGCAGAGACTGGGCCATGGCCTGCTGAGACTGGGCCATGGCCTGCTGAGACTGGGCCATGGCGTTGAGCGCCTCTGCCATCTGCCGCTGGCGCTGGCTCATGGCCTCCTGTGAGAGGGCAGCCATGTCCTGGGCCCCAGGCGCCGCCTGCACGGAAAGCCCCAGGCCTCGCAAACCGTTCCCCATGTCTGACACCGTCGTACCCATTGCATCCACCGCGGACGCCACCCGTGCGGTGTCGGCCTGGGTGGCACGTATGACCGGCACCACTCCCAGCTCCTGGACGCGGGTGGACTCCTCCACCTGCGACTGCAGCCGCCGCAACCCGGCCGTCACCCTCTTCGCTCGTCTCCGGTTCGGTGGTTGCATCCGATCTATGGGTGGGTGTGGTAACTCCAGGAACCCGGGATCCATCTGGGCGGCAGATTTCGCTTGGGCTGGGCTGGGCTGCCCTCCGCCCGCCCAGCCCCTCTGCTGCTCCTATCTCCGCCTGCTGTACCGGGACGGCTGTGTTGTGCGCACCAGTGAGTGTACCAGGCGCCTCATCACTAAAGTGCCCAACCGAGGTGAGTGTTTCTGCGATGGTGGAGGGTGTTGGTGACAGCAGTGGCGTTGTGTCGTGCTCTTCGTCCCACTCTGAGTCCATGGCACTTTGGGGTGGCGGTTCGTCTCCACCCATCCAATCTGTGGGGGGCAGGGGTAAAAGGCAACAGTGTTAGACAGTTATATGAATGCACGCCATCGGTTGCGTGTGTATTGCAGAGGTTAAGGTTAGGGCTGGATTCACTTGGGGAAATGGGGGAAGGCGGATATGGGGGAGGGGGGATATGGGGGATATGGGGGATATGGGGGAGGGGGGATATGGGGGAGGGGAGATATGGGGGAGAGGGGATAAGGGGGATATGGGGGATATGGGGGAGGGGGGATATGGGGGAGGGGGGATATGGGGGAGGGGGGATAAGGGGGATATGGGGGAGGGGGATATGGGGAAGGGGGGATATGGGGGATATGGGGAGGGGGGATATGGGGAGGGGGAATATGGGGAGGGGGGATATGGGGGATATGGGGGAGGGGGGATATTGGGGAGGGGGGAAATGGGTGAGGGGGAATATGGGGGACATGGGGAGGGGGGATATGGGGGATATGGGGGAGGGGGATATGGGGGAGGAGGGATAAGGGTAATATGGGGGATATGGGGGAAGGGGGATATGGGGGAGGGGGATATGGGGGACATGGGGGAGGGGTGATATGGGGATATGGGGGAGGGGGATATGGGGGAAGGGGGATATGGGGGAAGGGGGATATGGGGAGGGGGATATGGGGGACATGGGGGGGGTGATATGGGGGATATGGGGGAGGGGGATATGGGGGAGGGGGGATAAGGGGGATATGGGGGAGGGGGTATATGGGGGATCTGGGGGAGGGGGGATATGGGGGACATGGGGGAGGGGGATATGGGGGATATGGATATCGGGCAGGGGCGGGAGGCTTACCCTGGCTGCTCTGACGAGGTCGTTCACCTTCTTGTGGCACTGGGTGCCTGTTGGTGGTGTCAGGGCCACAGCGGTGACGGCCTCTGCCACCTCCCTCCACAGGCGCCGGCTGTGGCGTGGGGCAACTCTGCGGCCGTGTCCGGGATACAGGGCCTCCCTCCTCTGCTCCACTGCGTCCAGGAGCGCGTCCACATCGCGTGACTGGAACCTCGGGGCTGAGCGGCGGCCAGCCATCCGGTCGGGTGTTCCGGTCGGGTGTTCCGGTCGGGTGGGGGGGAGCAGCGCGTCCTTATGAGCCGTCACGCCGTCCGTCGTGTATGACGCCGCACAGCGTGAACCACGTGAGCAAGTGCGGATCCCGTCACGTCGCTGCTAGCCCATTCCGGACCGGAGACTTCGCGATGTTTTTGCGGCGTGATGCAGGTCGGATTTGCGCCGTTTTTGGCGCCGATCGGCGGACTTTGCGCCAATAACGGAGAATTTTGCCCCTTACCACCCATCACCATACCAACCATCCATCCACCACCCCGCCTTGGCTCTACTCATCTTCTCTATAAATGAGGTGAGGTGAGTAATATGCACTCCCTCCTCATTAATTTAAGGATTACAGCACATAAACGAAGAGTGCGATTATGCACGAACCACATGCCACAGTACTGACTCAGTGTGGTTTTTGCCAAAATAGGATAGCAGGCAAGCCTTGTGCTCATATATTGCACACCCTTGTCAGGAAAAAAGACAATAACGTGAAATCAACAGCATAATCACAAGAATTCAGGATTATTGATGAACTGCAGGATAATAACACCATCAATTGCGTTTGGAAAGGTCAAAGCCATGACAGGATCATCAAGCGACTCACAGAATCCCTCCAGACTTTTAACGAAAGAACTGCCTTAATCTCTGCCACACCGTTGTACTGAAGCCCAGTCAGTAACGAACCTAGGTCCAAACAGGAGGGGAATGACTTGACACATCCAGCCGCCTCCATCCCCTCATGACAACCATCGAGGACAGAACAACATAAGGGCAGTGGTTGGGGCCTCCGTCTGAGCTCAGGCCTTGAAGACCAGATAGAATGCTCTCCGTTGAACCTGAAAGACCCAGGACGAGATTCTCCACTCCCGCGCCGGTTGGGAGAATCGCCTGGGCCGCCAAAATTTCCCGAGACGCCGGTCCGACGCCCTCCCGCGATTCTCCCAAGCGGCGGGAACGGCCCGGTCGAGTTTCGCGGGCCACAGGCCGGAGAATCGCCGGAGACCCCCAAAATGGCGATTCTCCGGCACCCCCGCTATTCTCAGGCTCGGGTGGGCCGAGCAGCCAGGCCAAAACGGCGGGTTCCCCCGGCGCCGTCCACACCTGGTCGCTGCTGTCGGGAACAGCGCGCGAACGCTGGGGGGGCGGCCTGCGGGGGGGCGAGGAGGGTTCCTGTACCGGGGGATACCTCAAATGTGGGGTGGCCCGCGGTCGGTGCCCACCGATCGTTGGGCCGTCCTCTCTGAAGGAGGACCTCCTTCCTTCCGCGGCCCTGCAAGATCCGTCCGCCATCTTCTTGCGGGGTGGACTTCGAGAGGACGTCAACCACACATGCGTGGGTTGGCGCGGCCAACCCGCGCATGCGCGGGTGACGCCAGGTATGTGGCGCCGGCCGCGTCATCTATGCGGCGCCGCCTTTACGCGGGCGACAAGGCCTGGCGCGTGTAGATGACGCGGCCCCGATCCTAGCCCATTGTCAGGGCCTGAATCGGTCGGGATCGGGGCCGTTTCGTGCCGTCGTGAACCTCAATGGCATTCACGACGGCGCGGCCACTTCGGCGCGGGAGTGGAGAATCCCGCCCCCAGTCTTCAAATTGAGATTGCAAAGGTATGGCAGCCAACTCTCAAAATCAGTCCGGAACAGACCCCTCCCCCCCTCCCCCCCCGCCACTTCTCGCAAGAGACCGGGCTCACGAACACTCCCTGTCCGGCCCCGACTTCCCGGGTCGGTCAGGATGGATGACACAATATGCAACAGGATTTCCAAGGACCGAAGGCAAGCCGTCACCAGGGGCATTACTCAATCAAATAACAGGATTCTCTTCTCCACTTCCAATATACTCGCAAAGATATTTCAGAGTTCATCAAAATGAGCACCAAAATCCTGCACCACGGAGCTGAGATAACCGTTCGCAATGGCAGCCATCACCTTCATGCTGACAGCACCACCGAGGCATAGCCTCGCTCACCAGAAAACCGCTTCTGCAAGCTCGGGCCCTCCCCAGCTGCCTCCAACCGCCTCAATCAAATGAGAAATGTTTGGTTTGACTCGTCTCCTCATCGCTAATATGTAGCCAGGATTACCCAGGGACATAGAACAAGACATATATACCAAAAATAGGCAATTATGGGATGTGCATTAAGATAAAATAAAGGATTAAAAGACAAGTAGAGGTAGAGCTTGGGAAAATGCTGCCGCTCCCGCGCTCACATCACGTGACCCCCCATCCCCGATCATCTAGTTATATGTAGTTATAGAATCATAGAATTTACAGTGCAAAAGGAGGCCATTCGGCCCATCGAATCTGCACCAGCCCTTGGAAAGAGCACCTACTTAAGCAATTTATCACACAGCTCATGTTGTATGATAAATTGATGAGCAGAAATGTTCCATAACGTTTCCTTCATATTCACTGTGTGTGTTTTTATCCTCTAGGTGTGAGTTACACTCAACACAAAATGGTCACAAAGCTAACTCACTTTGGGGATTGGACAAATGCAGACTGAGAGTTTCCAATCTGGTTGTCAAGGGTTGCGAGGGAAAAGGGCCCACAGTAATCGCTGTAATAATCTGCATGCAAGAACAACTGATGAACACTTATACCTTTTACGGATTAATGTACCTCCAAGCACCAAAATTTCATTTGCACAATTATCTTTAAGACAGTTTGGGAATTATTGTCTGTTGTATATTAAAAACAAAGTTAAATTGGGAGATTCTGGACAATTTGAGGACTCAATGCTGGAACAGTATTATCAGGACTTTGATTATCTTTATTTTGCAGCTGCTTTCATTCCTTTCTTTATCGTATTGGCTGGCCCTTTTTTTTCCACGCAATGTCCGTTTAGGCTCCTTAAAATATGCAAATAACGGTATCAGGGTCTGATCAAAACCATCTCTTTTGCAAGATTGGTTTGCTCTGGTGCAACCTGCAATCGTGCTGGCTGCATTCAGGATAATCCTGTCCACGTGTAGTCTAATTTAAAGAGACCTTCAATTAGGCCAAAACCAACTGGTTAAAATTTTGTTTTTTATATTTGTTCATGGGATGTGGACATAGCTGGCTCCCTATTTGCCCTTGAACCTTGTGCCTGCTGGACCATTTGAGAATTCAAGAATTAACCGCATTGCTCCAGGAGCCGCATGTAGGCCAGACTGGGTAAGTGTGGCAGATTTCCTTCCTTAAATAACATTAGTGAATCAGATGGGTTTTTATGACAATTGGCAATGGTTTCATGGTCATCATTAGTTGTTTATTTCCAATTTTCTTCATCTGCTGTGGTGGGATTCGAACCTTGGTCACCAAAGCATTACACTGGCTCTCTGGATTACTCACCCAGTCACTGCTTCCCCCTAAAATGTAGATACCTTAACAAGCACTGAGAAACAAGCATTGAAACTGCTCCTGGGTAACGCGTACCAACGCTTCTCTGACAAAATCAATCATCTGGATTGGTGTTCCCTTGCTGAAAGGTGGAACAAGCTCTGGTCTGGGCTTTGCTAGCAAACACTTGAATCCCACCTCCATTGCCACCTTCTCTTGCCACAACACAAAAGTACATGTGTGAAGGAATTAAAAAAAATATATATATATTTATTAAAGTTTTTTAACACAATCTTTCACCCTTGCAAACAATAACCCCCCCCCCTCATAACAAAATAGCAAGAAATCGCACATAGCAAGATATATACATGGTAAAACGATATGTTACATAGCTTTGTATACTGGCTCTCTCCTGCACGTGCCAGTTTCCCAAATCCTTCATGTTTTCTCTTGCTCAACCCGCCCCCCCCCCAGGCAAGCCCCCCTCCCCCCACCCCCCACCCCCTCACAGGATGCCCTCTCCCCCCCCCCCCCCCTCGGGTTGCTGCTGCTGCTGACCGACCTTCCTCTAACGCTCCGCGAGATAGTCTAGGAATGGTTGCCACCGCCTGTAGAACCCCTGCGCAGACCCTCTCAAGGCGAACTTGATCCTCTCCAGCTTAATGAACCCAGCCATGTCCGCGAGATAGTCTAGGAATGGTTGCCACCGCCTGTAGAACCCCTGCGCAGACCATCTCAAGGCGAACTTTATCCTCTCCAGCTTAATGAACCCAGCCATGTCGTTTATCCAGGCCTCCACGCTGGGGGACTTCGCCTCCTTCCACATTAGCAAGATCCTTTGCCGGGCTACTAGGGGCGCAAAGGCCAGAATACTGGCCTCTTTCTCCTCCTGCACTCCTGGCTCGTCCACTACTCCAAATATTGCTAGCCCCCAGCTTGGCTTGACCCGGACTTTCACCACCTGAGATATTGCTCCCGCAACTCCTCTCCAGAACTCCTCCAGTGCCGGGCATGACCAAAACATATGGACATGGTTCGCCAGACTCCCTGAGCACTTTCCACATCTGTCCTCTACCCCAAAGAACATACTCAACCTCGCCCCCGTCAAATGCGCTCTGTGGACCACCTTAAATTGTATCAGGCTGAGCCTGGCACACGAGGAGGAGAAATTAATCCTACCTAGGGCATCAGCCCATAACCCCTCCTCTATCTCCTCCCCCAGCTCCTCCTCCCATTTACCCTTCAGCTCCTCTACCAGCGCTTCCCCCTCTTCTTTCATCTCCTGGTATATTGCCGACACCTTGCCCTCCCCGACCCATACACCCGAGATCACCCTGTCTTGAATTTCTTGTGCCGGGAGCAACAGGAATTCCTTCACCTGTCACCTCACAAATGCCCTCACCTGCATGTATCTAAAAGCATTTCCCAGGGGTATCTCAAACTTCTCCTCCAGTGCCCCTAGGCTCGCAAACGTCCCATCAATGAACAGGTCCCCCATTCTTCTAATCCCCGCCCGATGCCAGCTCTGAAACCCCCTGTCCATCCTCGCCAGGACAAACCGGTGGTTACCCCTGATCGGGGACCACACCGAGGCTCCCATTGCACCCCGTGCCATCTCCACGGGCCCCAGATCCTTAACGTTGCTGCCACCACCGGGCTCGTGGTATACTTTGACGGCGAGAGTGGCAGCGGTGCCGTCACCAACGCCCCCAAGCTCGTTCCTTTACAGGACGCCATCTCCACCCTCTTCCATGCCGCCCCCTCTCCCTCCATCACCCACTTGTGGATCATTGCCACATTTGCTGCCCAGTAGTAGCTCCCTAGGTTCGGCAGCGCCAACCCTCCTCGGTCCCTACTGCATTCCAGAAACCCTCTCCTTACCCTTGGGGTCCTATTCGCCCACACAAACCCCATAATACTCCTGCCTACTCTCTTAAAAAAGGCCTTGGTGATCACGATGGGAAGGCACTGAAACACAAACAGAAACCTCGGAAGGACCACCATTTTGACCGACTGCACTCTACCCGCCAGGGAGAGCGGTATCATGTCCCATCTTTTGAAGTCCTCCTCCATCTGCTCCACCAACCTCGTCAGATTCAGTTTATGTAGGGCCCCCCAACTCCTGGCTATCTGGAACCCCAGGTACCGAAAGCTCTCCTCCGCCCTCCTCAGCGGTAGATCCCCTATCCCCCTTTCTTGGTCCCCTGCCTGTACTACAAAAAGCTCACTCTTCCCTACATTGAGCTTATAGCCCGAAAAATCTCCAAACTCCCTTAGAGTCTGCATGACCTCCACCATCCCCTTCACTGGATCCGCCACATACAGCAACAGGTCATAAAGTGACACCCGATGCTCTTCTCCCCCTCGGACCACCGCCTTCCATTTCCTAGACTCCCTCAATGACATGGACAAGGGTTCGATCGCCAATGCAAACAACAGGGGAGACAGGGGGCACCCCTGCCTCGTCCCTCGGTACAACCAAAAGTACTCCGACCTCCGCCGGTTCATCACCACACTCACCACCAGGGCTCTGTAAAGGGGCTTAACCCAATTGATAAACCCTCTCCTGAACCCAAACCTACGCAGCACTTCCCAGAGGTACTCCCACTCTACTCAGTCAAAGGCCTTCTCCGCGTCCATAGCTGCCACTATCTCCGCCTCTTCCTCCTCCGATGGCATCATTATCACGTTTAAGAGTCGCCGCACATTGGTGTTTAGTTGCCTGCCCTTTACAAATCCTGTTTGGTCCTCGTGGATCACCCCCGGGTCACTGTCCTCGATCCTCGTAGCCAGCACTTTTGCCAGCAATTTAGCATCCACGTTGAGGAGCGAGATCGGCCTGTACGATCCACATTGCAGTGGGTCCTTGTCCCGCTTTAGGATCAAAGAAATCGTCACCTCCGACATTGTCGGGGGCAGGGTCCCTTCCTCTCTTGCCTCATTAAACGTCCTCACTAGTAATGGGGCCAAAGGTCTACGTACTTCCTGTAGAACTCCACCGGGAACCAGTCCGGTCCCGGGACCTTCCCCGCCTGCATGCTCCCCAAACCCTTGCTCAGCTCCTCCAACCCAATTGGTGCCCCCAAACCAGCCACCTCTTGCTCCTCCACCCTGGGAATCTCAGTTGGTCCAGGAGTCGTCTCATCCCCTCTTCCCCCGCTGGGGGCTGGGATCTTATACAGCTCCTCATCGAAGGCCTTGAATACCTCGTTTATTTTCGTCGCACTCCGCACCGTGGCTCCCCTTCCATCCTTGACTCCCCCTATTTCCCTCGCTGCCATCCTCTTACGGAGCTGGTGTGCCAGCATCCGACTCGCCATTTCCCCATACTCATAGGTCGCCCCCTGCGCTCTCCCCTGATCACCGCCTTCAACGCCTCCCATACCATCCCCGCCCGCACCTCCCCATTGTCGTTGGCCTCCAAGTACCCTTCGATGCACCCCCTCACCTTCCCATACACCACCTCATCTGCCAGCAGTCCCACATCCAGCCACCACAGCGGGCGTTGGTCCCTCTCCTCTCCCAGCTCCAGTTCCACCCAATGCGGGACGTGATCTGAAACGGCTATGGCCGAATACTCCATTCCCTCCACCTTCGGGATGAGCGCCCTGCCCAGGAAAAAAAATCTATACGGGAGTAGGCTTTGTGCACGTGGGAGAAAAAAGAAAATTCCCTGGTCTGCGGCCTGGCAAACCTCCACGGGTCCACTCCCCCCATCTGATCCATAAACTCCCTAAGCACCCTGGCCGCCGCCGGCCTCTTTCCAGTCCTCAATCTGGAACGGTCCAGTGCTGGGTCCAACACCGTATTGAAGTCCCCACCCATTATCAGGCCTCCTACCTCCAGGTCCGGAATGCGCCCCAACATGCGCTTCATGAATCCAGCATCGTCCCAGTTCGGGGCATATACATTTACCAACACCACCCACGTCCCCTGCAACCTACCGCTCACCATCACATATCGCCCTCCGTTATCCACTGCGATAGTCTTGGCCTCAAATGACACCTGCTGCCCCACCAATATTGCCACCCCTCTATTCTTCGCGTCCAGCCCCGAATGGAATACCTGTCCTACCCATCCCTTTCTTAACCTGACCTGGTCCGCCACCTTCAGATGCGTCTCTTGGAGCATGACCACGTCTGCCTTCAGTCCCTTTAAGTGCGCGGACACTCGGGCCCTCTTCACCGGCCCGTTCAGGCCCCTCACCTTCCACGTTGTCAGCCGGATTGGAGGGGCTCTCAAACAGCCGCAACCGGAAGTCATGTGTGAAGGAATTAAGGAAAAAAGGCACCATTTCACACATAAAACGTAAAACAAATAGACTGAAATATAGTCCATTCCCCAACTTTATAAAACTCTTAATTCATTAACTTAACTGATAAAACATGGGTCGGAATTTTCTGGCCATTGCGATTCTCATTTCCCCTGCTCGCGGGTTTCCCATTGACAACCAGGGGAAAGAGAGAATCTCCCACCAGCGAATGCCGCGGGGCTGAGAAAAATGTGGCTGGGGATCAGGGAATCCTGCCCATCCTCTAAGGACTTTCATACAAAATGCAGAGTGTAGTAGATCATTCATTTTCATTCTGTAAACTAAGGAGGCCTGCATTTTGCAACTTATTGCAATTATTTGTATACTCAAATGCTCATAATTATGCCATCCTTTTATTATTTTAATAATTGTCTATAACTATATTACGAATTATAGAGTCATAGGGTTATAACGTTTTCCAGCACGGAAAGAGGTATTTTGTAGGCTCTTACCTCCTTCATCAGCCTCCCATGTGGGACCTTGTCAAAAGGCTTACTAAAGTCCATGTAGACAACATCAACCACACTACCCTCATCTACACACCTAGTCACCTCCTAAAAAATTCAATCAAATCTTTAAGACATGGGGTTGGATTCTCCGATCCTGCGGCTATGTCTCGTCTTACGACCAGAAAGTCAGTGCCGCCCCCGCACGATCCTCCAACCGGTGGGGTGCTAGCAGCCATGCAGCCTGAAGCCCCTGGCTTCACCTGCGGATACACCCGGAGAATGGCCGGGTCCGTGGCCGCACATGCTCACGGCGGCCGCGCCGTGCGACATGCGCCAGCAGAAAGCGGACCCGGCGTGCCAAAGACTGCATCCTGTAACCAGCCTCGCCACCCACAGACCATCCTGCACCAGTCTCCCCAGCCTCAGACGGTGGCGGCGCTGGACTCAGTCCGCAGCCGCCATGCGAGGTCCCTGAACGGTGTGAGCCCACACTCCCCATGCCATCGCGGACTCGGCGGAGCATCGGGGGAGGCCTTCAGGTGATGTCCTGAGGCCGTCTATACGGCGTACAGCGTACTCCATGAGTACACGTTTTTGAGGGGCAGAGCATCGCAAAAACTGCACCGCCCCCGATTCCGGCGGAAACGTGGATTATCTGGTCGATCGCCAAACGTGATTTCAGCATTGGCGATCGGAGAATCCAGCCCATGATCTCCCTGAATAAGTTTGGTTACCTTTGGTTATCTAACTTTGGCCTCTCGAAGTGGAAATTAATTCTGTCCCTCAGAATCTTTTCCAATAGTTTCCCTACCACTGAAGTTCGAATCACTGGCCTGTAATTTTCTTGTTTGTCCCTTCTTCCTTTCTTGATGGCACCAGATTAACTGTCGATGGCACCAGATTAACTGTCCTCCAATTCTCTGGCACCTCTCCTGTGGCCAGAGAAGATTTGAAAATTTTTGTCTGAACCGATGCAATCTCCTCCCTTGCCTCCCACAATAACTTGGGATACATCTCATCTGGCCTGGGGATTTATCCACTTTTAGGCCTGTTAAAACTGTTAATATCTCCTCCCTCTCAATGTTAAACCATTTAAGTAAATGAGAATGAGCCTCCCTGATTTCTATACCTACATCATCCTTCTCCTTAGTGAACGCAGATGCAAAGTATTCATTTAAAACCTCACCTATATTTTCTGGTTCCACATTTAAATTACCACGTCGGTCCCTAATAGGCCCTACTCTTATCCTGGTCAACCTCCTGCCTTTAATATACTTATAAACACCTTTGGACTTGCCTTCATTTTACCCGCCAACGCTTTTTCATGCCCCCTCTTTGCTCTCCTAATTTCTTTCTTAAGTAACCCCTGCCCTTTCTATTTTCTTCTAGGGCTTCAACTGTTTTGAGCCCTCGGTATCTGCCATAAGCCTCACTTTTTTTCCTTATCCAACTCTGGATATCTCTTGACATCCCGGGTTCTCTGACATAGTGCTCCCACCCTCCACTATCATGGCAACATGTTGCCCCTGCACGCCCTCTATTTCCTTTTTGAATGAATCCCACTGCTCTGCTGTTTATTTTCCTACAAGTAGCTGCCCCCAGTTATCTTTGGGCAGATCTGTCTTACTTGATTAAAATTGTCCCTTCCCCAGTTAAGAACCTTTAATTTCAGATCTATCTCTGTCTCTTTCCATAACTACCTTAAATTCTACTGAGTTACGGTCACTGTTTTCAAAATGCTCCCCTACTGAAACGTCATCTACTTGCCCGGCTTCATTTCCGAAAACTAGATTGAGCACCACCCCCTCTTTTGTAGAGCTTTCTACGTCTTGGCATAAAAAGCTCTCCTGGATGCATTTTAAGAATTCCGGCCCCTCTAAGCCTTTCACATTTTGACGACCCCAGTTAATATTGGAGAAGTTGAAATGCCCAATGTAATATTGGACTGAGCAGCCCTCACAGAAGCTGTGAAAGAGGTCTGGGAAGGGGACCATAAGGTAGGGTGGCTAATCAGGAATATTGCTACCCAATTTTTCTTATAATTCTCAGAGACCTGCCTACATTTCTGCCCTTCTATCTCTTTATTTGTAGTGCCATCAGAATTCGGCTCCTGTTTCTGTGATAATTTTTCAATAAACCAATTATCTATCCATCGACCCAGCAACCTCAACGTGAAGTCAAGAGGGACAGAAATGCTCCTTCTAACCCCTTCTTCAAAGCACATGGGCAGTTGCCAGCCAGTGCCCCACCACCCCAACTGTCACTGCTCTCTTTGCCCCTTCCCCCTCCCCCAATCCTCACTGGCTACTCCCCACCTCTGACCACTGCTGCCTCCTGACACAATTGCCTTCTCCCTGATTGACCACCCTACGTTAAGGTCCCCTTCCCAGGACTTTTTAACAGCTTCTGTGAGGGTTGCTCAGCGGCCCAATATTCCATTACGCTTTGAGGATGTTGGGTACCTCCCATGCATCACTTGCCTTGCTGGTTGTGGCCTTATATGCAGTCCCTTTAAGAAATGCCTGTCAGGTCACATTGCCATTTCTGACAGTCAGAGTTCTGACAGATGATTGTCCAAGGGCAGGTAGCCAAGCTGTGCATCACAAAAATGTCTTTTTGTGCTCATGTTTCAAATTTTCTAGACATTGTATTTATTGGGACTGTGTTGCATCTATAAAATGAAAGTTTATACAAAACCAGGAAACTAGGGAGCTGTCTATACTATGTTTAGTCTTCACCGAGGCATTGTGATTGTAAATGAGGGCTACTGCAACAGGAGTCTAATCTCTTTATTCACACATTTGGAATGAAACTAACTGTTTTGATTTTGTCTGGTTGCCATGAGTTAAGGTACACGCTGTGACAAGTTGAACACAGATGAAGTGCAGATGAATTAGATCATGCTGGAGATGGTTCAACATTCATTCGATTGGACTGTAGGTGAACCTTATCTTGTAAACTAAAGTAAAAGTTTAATCTCTCAAAGCCTGATGACTAATTGAATTCTTCATCCATTTAGCCAACGGAAATCCAAATGTAGAAGTTGTATAACATTTATATTTGACTCAAGCTTTAAGGAGTTCATGGAATGGAAATAATTTGTCTTGTCTGGAGCTGTTGAGTGCTGAGTCTGTCATTTAACATACCTAGAGTTGGCAAGATGCCTGGGTGCTGTGCTTATGTTATTGGTAAGATATCTCATAGAATTGTATAAAATTTACAGCACAGGAGGAGGCCACTCAGCCCCACTGGTCCGTACTGGAATTTATACTCCAAATTGCCCACTCCTCTACCAATCAGCTTCCTTTTTATTTCTTAATCCCTCATCCATCTGGTTTCTCCTTGACTGATTCTATCATAACTGTCTCAGATAATAATTAGAGTGGTGCTTTTCACAATCACACTGCATTTTGTCCAAAGAAGTAGTAATAAAAGGTAGGATTTTCCAGCCTCGCCCTCCAGTCCCACTGAAAGTCAATGGACCTTTGGCTGGAGTACTGTATCCCCCTAGGCGGGGCTGACAACTCCTCGCCAACATTTCTCCTGAGGTTCCTATTGGAGTTAGGAGTGACTGCCTTGCATTTATGGCCCCGAAGGTTTGGTCTCTTTCTGTATAAACTCAGCAAGCTGCAACACCTTGGAATCATAGAATCTTGGGCGTAATTCTCCCATCAGGAGACTAAGTCCCGACGCCGGAATGAAAACCGGGGGCGAGATTCTCCGACCCCCCGCCGGGTCGGAGAATCGCCGGGGGCTGGCGTGAATCCCGCCCCCGCCGGTTGCCGAAGTCTCCGGCACCGGATATTCGGCGGGGGCGGGAATCGCGCCGCACCGGTTGGGGGCCCCCCCCTCGCGATTTTGGGCGCCAGTCGGCGGACATCGCGCCGTTTCCGGAGAATTTCGCCCCGGAGCTTTTCGCTCCGGTGTCGGAGGCCGTTCTCAGCCCCCTATTCTCCCGGCCCTGGGGGGCTAGGAGTGGCGCTGCATCATTTACGCACGCCGGGCCTTGAAATGACACGACCGGCGCTGCGTAAATTACATCACCCGCGCATGCGCGGTTGCCGTCCTCCCCGGTGGGCACCGATCGCGGGCCAGATCCCTTTTGAGCTCCACCCCTCCGGTGCAAGAACCCCCCTCGCCCCCCCCCCCCCCCCCACAGGCCGCCCCCCCAGCGTTCCTGCGCTGTTCCCGCCGGCAGCGACCAGTTGTGGATGGCGCCGGTGGGAACCTGTCATGTTGGACAGGCCGTTCGGCCCATCCGGGCCGGAGAATCGCCGCTCGCCCAATACCAATGGCAAGCGGCGATTCTCCCAGCGGCCAGCCGTGATTTGCGCCGCGCCGGTTTGGGGGGGTGGGAGAATCGCGTGCGGGCGTTGGGGTGGCGTGGCAGGACTCGCTCAGTGCCCGGACGATTCTCCCACCCGGCGTGGGAGGGGTGAATTCCGCCCCATATCTCGGTGGAATGAATAGAAGCGATGCTTGATTTTTTAAAAAATTGTCTGTAAATGAGAATGTGGGCATCGCTGGTTAGGCCAGTGTTTATTGCCCATCCTTAATTGCCCTTGAGAAGGTGGTGCTGAACCACCTTCTTGAACCACTGCAGTACATGTGGCGTAGGTACACCCACAGTGCTGTTAGGGAGGAAGTTCCAGAATTTTAATAATAATCTTTATTATTGTTACAAATAGGCTTACATTAACATTAACACTGCAATGAAGTTACTGTGAAAATCCCCTAGTCGCCACACTCCGGCGCCTGTTTGGGTACACTGAGGAAGAATTCAGAATGTCCAATTTACCTAACAGCACGTCTTTCAGGACTTGTGGGAGGAAACGGGAGCACCCGGAGGAAACCCACGCAGACACGGGGAGAACGTGCAGACTCCGCATAGACAGTGACCAAAGCGGGAATCAAACCTGGGACCCTGGAACTGTGAATCCACAGTGCTAACCACTGTGCTCCCGTGCCGCCCACTTATGACCCAGCAACAGTGAAAGACCGATGGTGTAGTTCCAAGTAAGGATGGTAAATGACTTGGTGGGGAACTTGCAGGTGGTAGCGTCCCTGTGCATTCTTGTGCATCTGCTGCCCTTGCCCTTCTAGGTGGTAGATGTCACAAATTTGGAAGGTGCTGCCGCAGAAGTCCTGGTGAGTTGCTGCAGTGTACCTTGGAGATGGCACACACTGCTGCACAGTGCATCAGTGGATGTTGAAGGTGGTGGATGCGTTGCCAATCAAGCGGACTGCTTTCTCCTGAACCAAATTGAACAGTTGCTTTGCAGCCATTGAGCTATACCCCACATTTACATTCTTGCTCCACAGCACAGTAAATTCCGATTTGACCTCAAACTCCAATAATACGATAGCTCTAGCTACACATGTTAATTTGCGATTGGAAAGCATGAAATATTGGGCCCTTCTCTCTTTTGCTGAGGCATGTAAACAAAACAATTGGGGCAAAATTGGACAAATGTGTTCATACAAAACAGGCAGCAATGCATCAATTACTTGTTCTAAGTCCCACTCAATATTCAGTTCCATTGACTTCAATAGAGCTGACTATTTGGGCATGCTGTATAATAAAGAGCAGGAAAAGTGATTCAATCTCAAGCTAAGCCCAGTGTCACCTCCAGCATGCCTTTCAGCTGCTATTATTTAACAATGTTTTTATGTATGTTATTAATAGAGGACATTGAGAAATTGAGTGACTCCGTTTGCAAAATTATTGCCGTTTGAGTCGAAGGAGAAAAATGAGCCAAAATAAATCCACTTTCTCCTTAGGAGAGATAGCAACTGCTTTGTCAGAATTTATACAGCACCCTTCACAACTGGTTGGCTCAATATGTGTTACAGCCAAAGAAGGATTTTTGAAAAGTCATTCCTGTAATGTAGAAAACACAGCGACCAATTTACTCAGCCGAAACAATAATGTGATAATAACCAAATAATTTGTATTTTTGTGCTGTTGATTGAGGGATAAGTATTCAGCAGGACAACAGGATTGACTGCCCTATTCTTCTTCAAAATAGTGCCATGGGATCACCACATGCACCTGAGGAGGCAAATGGGGCCACGGTTAAACGTCTTATCCAAAAGACAACACCCTCTGACTGTGCAGCACTCCCTCAGTATTCCAATGGAGTGCCGGCTTTGATTTTTGTCCTTGAGCCCTGGAGCAGAACTTGAAGCTGGAAGCTTGTGATTCAGGAAATGAAAATGAAATGAAAATTGAAATGAAAATCGCTATTTTGTCACAAGTAGGCTTCAAATGAAGTTACTGTGAAAAGCCCCGAGTCGCCACATTCCGGCGCCTGTTCGGGGAGGCTGTTACGGGAGGGAGTGTCTTCTATGACTGAGCCATATAATTTGAACTGATCACCATGGCTTGTTTCCTCAAATTCTGCCCAATTGCAAAGTCTTGAAGGAGGCTTGAAAAATTATGATTCAACATTATTATTCGGCGCCTTTTAAAAACTTTTAAACATAGAAAAATATTTAATTTAGTAAAAGTGATCGCAGCAATTTAAACAATACATTATTGTATAGTTTTTCATGTCGTGTTCAGTTCATTAAAATCAGGTAACTCAGAGGTGGTGGACTGAACGCTCTCATTAAAAACAATGTGCGGGATTTTCTAGCTGTTCTGGTTGGTGGGATTGTCTGGTCCCGCCAATGGTGAGCCGCCGCCACGTGTTCCCCGATGGTGGAGGTAATCACAATGGAAAACCGCATTGACAATGGGGGGGGACTGGAAGATCCCACAGCTGGCCAATGCCAGGCCCCCTCTACCGCCGCAAGGCACACCGCAGAGGAGGGTGGCGCAATATCCCGTCCAATATTTCAGATGTACTAATGAAAATATGCCAAACTCCACCCTTAAATATGTCAAGGGATTTTTTTTAATGCAAGAATCCAATCAATTACACCCTAAAATATTGACAAATTGCCCTGGTCATGGACGATTTTACATCCACCGATATGCAAATCAGTTTGAATGGAACCGAGTGCAATTCTGAGTGCAATTTATGTTTAGTTCCCGGATTGCACCCAAAATGGAAACTCTATCCCAAGGTATAGCAACCTAGCCAGCTACAAAGTCAAAATAGTTTCCTTCCCTTATCATAAAGCAACGTTCTAAAAGTTGACCAGTGGAGGTCAGCCACTGACGATCAGAACACTGCCTCAGAGCGATATTTGGTTCTGGTAACAGCAAGGAACAACTGAGCAACCCAAGGAGGAAGAGGGACATTGAAGAAAAATAAAGCTCAAGAATGTAAGAGAACTAAAAGCGAGAATCGAACCTGACTCAGGGCCACATTACTGTGCAGTCAACCAAGCGGTAAGTTTAATTTTAGGCAGATACATCTTTTTCCTTTTAACATAGGATCTCAGTTTGGTACATCCACCTGGTAAACATTTTTCATTGTCATCATGGATTTTTAGGAACTCTGGGTGTCATTCTCCGACCCCCCAGAGGGTCGGAGAATGGCCGTTGGCCGCCGTGAATCCCGCCCCCGCCGAAGTTTCCGAAGGGAGAAAAGTCGGCGGGGCGTTAATGGCGCCGCTGCTGCGGAGAATGTCACGGGTCTGCGCAAGGCAGCCGATTTTCGGCCTGCCGATATTCTCCCTTCCGGATGGGCCGAAGTCCCGTCGACGTGATGACCGTTCACGTCGACGTGAATCAAACCTCCTTTTCATCGGCGTGACCCGGTGCTCCAGGGTCACGCCGACCAGCGTGGAGGTGAGTGACGGCCTGGGGGGTTGGCTCTGGGCAGGAAATGGCGTGGCCGCAGTCTGATTGCGTGAGGAGAGGTGTGTCTCGGGTTGTGTGTGTGTGTGTGCGGCGGGGGGGGTGGTTAGAGTAGGCTGGGCTCCGGTGGAGTGCCGGGAGGGGGTCCGTGCCGGGGTGGAGGTTGGGGGGGGGTCCGTGCCGGGGTGGAGGTTGGGGGTTGGGGGGGGGTCCGTGCTGGGGTGGAGGTTGGGGGGGTCCGTGCCGGGGTGGAGGTTGGGGGGGGGTCCGTGCCGTGCCGGGGTGGAGGTTGGGGGGGGTCCGTGCCGGGGTGGAGGTTGGGGGTTGGGGGGGGGTCCGTGCTGGGGTGGAGGTTGGGGGGGGTCCGTGCCGGGGTGGAGGTTGGGGGGGGGGTCCGTGCCGTGCCGGGGTGGAGGTTGGGGGGTGTCCGTGCCGGGGTGGAGGTTGGGGGTTGGGGGGGTCCGTGCTGGGGTGGAGGTTGGGGGGGGTCCGTGCCGGGGTGGAGGTTGGGGGGGGGGTCCGTGCTGGGGTGGAGGTTGGGGGGGGGTGTCCGTGCTGGGGTGGAGGTTGGGGGTTGGGGGGGGTCCGTGCTGGGGTGGAGGTTGGGGGGGTCCGTGCCGGGGTGGAGGTTGGGGGTTGGGGGGGGGTCCGTGCTGGGGTGGAGGTTGGGGGGGGGGGTCCGTGCCGGGGTGGAGGTTGGGGGGGGGGGTCCGTGCCGGGGTGGAGGTTGGGGGTTGGGGGGGGGTCCATGCTGCGGTGGAGGTTGGGGGGGGGTCCGTGCCGAGGAGGGGGATGGGAGGGCAAGTGAGTTGGTCCACCTAGCCAGGTGCCAGCCTCCAACAGTTGGACCCATGCCGTCCATGCCATCTGGCTGGGGGGAGGAGGGGATATGGGCAATGATGACATGTCGTCGTTCCCCTCCCCCCCACCAGGCCGTCATGTTTTCAGATCATCCAGCGATGTTGGCCGCCGTGGTGGCAGCCGCTTATGTCTATGTTGCCCTGGATGAGGAGGAGGAGGAGGAGGAGGAGGAGGAGCGTGCCAGAGAGGCGGCGCAGGCTGCCGCAGAGGGGCAGGCGGCAGCCATCCAGGCTGGAGGGACACCTGACCGACAGGACGAGGAGGGGGAGGAGGACGTCGCGGCCCCACAGATTCCGGATGAGCCGGGAAACCGTGGCACACATCTGCCACCTGCTGGCACACCTGTCACCGCGTGGCACTGGCGGGGGACACCCTCTCCCCGTGTCCGTCAAGGTTACGGTGGCCCTGAACTTTTATGCAACGGGGTCATTCCAGGCACCTAGTGGGGACCTGTCCGGCATATCGCAGACATCGGTGCATCGGTGCATCCGGGCAGTGACAGATGCCCTATATGCCATGGCGCACCGCTACATCCGCTTCCCCGTGGACTGGGCCAGCCAAAATGCCCGGGGCATGGGCTTCTCTGCCGTTGCCGGGTTCCCCATGGTCCAGGGCGCGATCGATGGGATGCACGTCGCCGTGCGGCCACCTGCAGATAACAGGGCCGTGTTCACTAATGGGAAGGGGACCTATTCGATGAACGTACAGGTGGTCTGCGACCACCGCATGATGATCCTGCACGTCTGCGCCCGTCACCCAGGCAGTGTACACGACTCATTCGTGTTGTCGCGGTCATCCATCCCCGGCATGTACGAGGGACGCCATCCCCGGCTGAGGGGCTGGTTGCTGGGCGACAGGAGCTACCCATTGCGATCGTGGCTGATGACGCCTATACGGAGGCCACGCAATGAGGCGGAGAACCGCTACAATGATGCCCATGTAGCGACAAGGGGAGTGATCGAGAGGTGCTTTGGCGTGCTGAAGATGCGTTTCAGGTGCCTGGACCTCTCTGGGGGCGCCCTCCAGTATCGGTCAGATAGGGTCGGCCGCATCATTGTGGGTGCTGCGTCCTGCACAACATAGCCCAGCAGAGGGGCGATGTGCCGCAGGCAGAGGAGGGCGGAGTGGAGGAGCAGCAGGAAGAGGCCCAGTCCTCCCCAGATGAGGGGGATGGGGGCAATGGTAAGGGCAGACGGGGTAGACACAGGCGGGTGGCTGTCCACCGTTACCGGCTGGCCCAGCGGGCACGGGACAGACTGATAGACGCCCGCTTCACTGACTAGATGGGCGTGGGAATCGGGTAGTATGGCCACAGACCGCACACCATGGCAATAGCCGACCACCCACACCCCCCACCCATCCACCCACCCAGCACCCTCACCCCCTCCCACCAACCCCACCCACCCCACCCGCATGCACACCACCCCCCCCCCATTGCCGATCCACCTGCGGCACAACGGGCCGGGCTCACACAGTTGCGGGTGGACGCGTGTCTATCGCAGGCCATGGAGGATGATGACAACCCGCCCTGCGATGAGCTCCTGGCTCTACATCGTTGGACTATGTCTGACCCATGGCCACAGTACCACCATCCACCCGGACCATCCCTGCATGCGGCTGTGACACTGCAGCGCACGGTCCCGTCCTCTGCCCGGGGGATGTTGATGGCGGCCCAGGGGGAAGGGGGCAGACTCACCTGGGGCTGAGGTAAGACCACCCCTCACACACACACTTGCGCTCAACGTACATGACACCCCTGCACACTTTGGACAGAGCACAAAGGCAGCTTCAGTAGGTGTAACATTGACTTTAATAACGAAAGGAGTTCATGCACGTGCCCTAGCCCCTAAAACTCATCTGTGCCCTGCACCCGTGCCAACTTACTCAGTGTCTAATTGTTTGGCCTTACGGGCCCTTTGACTACGTCTACGTGGTTCCCCAGACGGTACAGCAGAACTGGAGGTGGACTCCTGTGATTCCTGCCCTCTGACACTAGATCCCTTTGGCAGCCGTTTCCTGGGGCATCCTGGCCTAGATGGGCCAGGCTGCGGCCCGGGCGACTGGGATGGCGAGCTGCCAGCCTGTCCTGTCCGTTGCCCACCCGATGCACCTGGGACGGAAGGGGGGGAGTCCGAGGTGTCGCGGTGTACCGGGACCTCCCCTACAGAGGGAGCCGGGACGGACCACACCACCTCCTCCTCCCTCGGGGTGCCCGATGGCCCCCAGGCCTCTACATGGGTGGGGGATGCGAACGGACTGGCCATCCGACGCCCCCCGGACATCTGGCGCTGCTGGTATCGACAGGGATCTGCAGGTTTGCAGCCATGGAGCCCAGGGGTGTTGGCAAACCCTGTCTGTGACAGTGCGACGCTGGCTCGCACATGGCCACTGGCGCCGATGCCCTCGGCGATGGCCTGCAGAGACTGGGCCATGGCCTGCTGAGACTGGGCCATGGCCTGCTGAGACTGGGCCATGGCCTGCTGAGACTGGGCCGTGGCCTGCAGAGACTGGGCTATGGCATTGAGCGCCTCTGCCATCTGGCGCTGGCACTGGCTCATGGCCTCCTGTGAGAGGGCAGCCATTTCCTGGGCCACAGACGCCGCCTGCACGGAAGGCCCCAGGCCTCGCAAACCGTTCCCCATGTCTGACACCGTCGCACCCATTGCCTCCACCGCGGACGCCACCCGTGTGGTGTCAGCCTGGGTGGCACGCATGACCGGCACCACTCCCAGCTCCTGGACGCGGGTGGACTCCTCCACCTGCGACCGCAGCCGCCGCAAGCCGCCCGTCACCCTCTTCGCTCGTCGCCGGGTCGGTGGTTGCATCGGATCTATGTGTGGGTGTGGTAACTGCAGGAACCCGGATCCATCTGGGCGGCAGATGTTCGCTTGGCCTGGGCTGCCCTCCGACCGCCCGGTCCCTCTGCTGCTCCTACCTCCACCTGCTGTACCGGGACGGCTGTGTTGTGCGCACCAGTGAGTGTACCAGACGCCTCATCACTAAAGTGCCCAACCGTGGTGAGTGTTTCTGCGATGGTGGAGGGTGTTGGTGACAGCAGTGGCGTTGTGTCGTGCTCTTCGTCCCACTCTGAGTCCATGGCACTTTGGGGTGGGGGTTCGTCTCCACTCATCCACTCTGAGTCACTGTCCGGTATTTCGTCTTCCTGGGTAGTGCTGTCCCGGGTAGTGCTGTCCCCGGTAGGGGTGTCCTGGGTAGTGCTGTCCCGGGTAGGGGTGTCCTGGGTAGTGGTGTCCTGGGTAGTGGTGTCCTGGGTAGTGTTGTCCTGGGTAGTGGTGTCCTGGGTAGTCGTGTCCTGGCTCGGATGTGACGGGGGCCTGTGCTGCCCCCCTCATCGCTGGGTGGTCGCTCCCGCACGTGATGGGGGTGTCGTCTCCCTGTTGCTCCAGGTCTCTCCGTCTCCCGTGGCGTGCGAGGGGCATCCTGCGGGCGTCGCATGCTGGAGGGTGCGGGTCTGTCCATCTCCCGTCGTCTCCGAGGGGCATCCTGCGGGCGTCGCATGCTGGAGGGTCCGGGTCTCTCCGTCTCCTGTGGTCTCCGAGGGGCATCCTGCGGGCGTCGCATGCTGGAGGGTGCGGGTCTCTCCGTCTCCTGTGGTCTCCGAGGGGCATCCTGCGGGCGGTCAGCATCTGCGGGGATGGGTGCCTGGACGTTTGGTCCTGCGATACACAATGAAGCATGCATGGTTAGACATCAGGCAGTGATCAGGTGATATGGGGAGGGGGATATAGGGGAGGGGGGGATATGGGGACGGGCTGTCGGTGGCTCACTCGCTAGTACGCCCCCGACCTCTGCATCAGCAACCTCCTGGTCCTCAGGTCCGCCAGCCAGTTCCAGGGCCCTTTCCTCGTGTACGGTCAGTGGCCTCTCATCAGCGGGCCCTCCTCCAGTCCTCACATGCTCCTATTGTTGTGTGCGCGCTTCTCCTGTGGCGGGGGAGGGGGGGGGTGGCAGGGTAAAAGGCAACACTGTTAGGCAGGTATATGAATGCACGCCATCGGTTGGCGCGTGCATTGCAGAGGTTAAGGTTAGGGCTGGATTCACTTGGGGATATGGGGGATATGGGGGAGGGGGGGATATGGGTGATATGGGGGAGGGGGGATATGGGGGAGGCGGGGATATGGGGGATATGGGGAGGGGGGGATATGGGGGAGGGGGGATATGGGGGGGATATGGGGGAGGGGGGATATGGGGAGGGGGGGATATGGGGGAGGGGGGATATGGGGGATATTGGGAGGGGGGATATGGGGGAGGGGGGGGAGATATGGGGGTATGGGGGAGGGGGGATATGGGGGAGGGGGGTTATGGGGGTGGGGGGATATGGGGGAGGGGGATATGGGGGATATGGGGGAGGGGGGATATGGGGGAGGGGGGAATATGGGGGAGGGGGGATATGGGAGAGGGGGGATATGGGGGAGGGGGGATATTGGGGGATATGGGGAGGCTCACCCTGCCTGCTCTGACGATGTCGTTCACCTTCTTGTGGCACTGGGTGCCTGTCCGTGGTGTCAGGGCCACAGCGGTGACGGCCTCTGCCACTTCCCTCCACTGACGCCGGGCTGTGGCGTGGGGCAACTCTGCTGCCGTGCCCGGGATACAGGGCGTCCCTCCTCTGCTCCACTGCGTCCAGGAGCGCCTCCACATCGCGTGACTCGAACCTCGGGGCTGAGCGACGGCCAGCCATCCAGTCGGGTGTTGCGGTCGGGTGTTGCGGTCGGGTGGGGGGGAGCAGCGCGGCCTTATGAGCCGTCACACCGTGCAGCGCGTATGACGCTGCACGGCGTGAACCACTGCGCAAGCGCGGATCCCGTTACGTCGCTGCTAGCCCATTTCGGGCCGGAGACTATCGACCCATTTTTCCGACGTGACGCAAAGTCGGATTTGCGCCGTTTTTTGCGCCAATCGGCGGACTTTCCGCCGATAACGGAGATTTTTCGCCCAGGAATTGGCAATTCAGGCCTCCAGGCTGTACCTCAATGTGTTTTGCCTACCCCCTCACTCTAAAATCGATTGATATCAGTCTCCACAATGGGTGAATCAAAGAGATGGGGATGCACAAGAGGTTTGTATCAGAGGTGTGCATAGTGCTTTAGGGGGTTCTGTAGGAAACGCAGGTGCAGTCTCCTCCATATACCACCTGGTGTCACAGGCCATCACTTACTGAGGTACCGGACGGCTGTTACAGCTTAAGAAAACATCCTGACAATAACAGCACCACCCTTACAAGAGGAAAAAAAAGGTCTAATAGAATAAACAAAAATACTTCTGTTTCAGTACAGTTGATTTGATTTATGAAAAGTTTTTTAGAAGTTTTGTTTCATATTTTGCACTCGAGTACAGAACTGTTTGTACTATACTCACAATTTTGGCTCAAGTGGAATAATGTGCCATATTTGAAGTGTGCCAAAAGAGAAAGATTTTTAAGCACCTTGCTTGTTCCTGACATTCTCTTCATCCTTGAAAATATCTCCAAATCTTAAACATTTTCATACTTCCAGTTTTTATACGCAAAAGTCAAGTGAAATTATTTCTCTTGAATTCTGCCCAGACTTGCATTACAGTTCCTGCAGCCTCTCCTCATCTGACCTATGTTTATACACTCTGGTATCTGAAGAATGACCAAAATTCCCATTTCTCCGTTAGAAGCCATTTGGAAATTATGGCTCCCCAATAGCTTAGAATTCATTAGGTCGTCTTTATCTTATTTCTTCTTTCTGCAATCTCTGTTAAATCTATTTTACACAAACTTGACATCATAAATATCTAACCACATAAAATCATGCAAGTAAATGTCTTAGTTCATAACTGCACATAGAAATTCCTACAGTGCAAGAAGGAGGCCATTCGGCCTATCGAGTCAGCACCAACCCTCTGAAAGAGCATCCTACCTAGGCCCACTCTCCCTTCCTCCCCGTGTAACCCCATTACCCCACCTAACCTGTACATCCCTGGACACTAAGGAGCAATTTAGCATGGCCAATCCACCTAACCTGTACAACCTTTGACTGTGGGAGAAAACTGGAGCACCCGGAGGAATCCCACGCAGACGAGGAGAAAGTGCAAACTCCACACAGTTACTCACCCAAGGCCGGAATTGAACCCAGGTCCCTGATGCTGTGAGGCAGCAGTGCTAAACACTGTGCCGTCATATTATATAGTTACAATGATTTAACCAAAACAAAGACTATAACTTCAACAGCACCAACTGAACCTATACATGGTAACATTATCATAACTTAAGTCTTGTGATTCCATTTCTTCTGATTTCCAGTTTTCAAAACACAAAAAGAATGTTTAAAATTAAGTCTACTGAGCAATTGTCTTTTTTGTCACTTCTAGCATAGTTTCATTCTTACACCCACTTTCCAAATTCACATGTGGTAAATTTGCATTTTTTAGAATAGTCAAAATGTAATTTTTTTGCATTAAAATTTCATTTGTTCTCTTGTGAAAATCTCTTTTTGCTGCTTCAAGAATGTTGTAGATGCTTCTTGCGGTCACTGACAATAGAGTTGTATTCTTTGTTTGTCTTTGATCTTTTTGTGATCTTGTTGTTTCCCCAGTCCTGTTTCAAATTAGTTCTTTTCAATTCTGCTTGTGCCATGTCAATCATAGTTTTTTTCTAATCCACAATTTCTGAACTATCTCAGTCCAGTTCTCAATAGAGTTTGAATGGTCTTCAGCAAACTGCTCATTTTCCTTTCTTCCAACTACTACAGCTTGCGCTATACCACCGACAATCATTTCTAAATCAGTGGGCGGAATCTTACCAGAATTTGGCAAAGTGCCAAGCTCAGACGGAAAATTCTCCAGTTGCACAGGCCAGCAGTTTTCTCACGGAATCCTAAGCCTCTTTGCCAAAAAGAATGAGTGGGTGTGGTTTACACTGTCACTCTGCTGGATCGAGACCCCATACAGCTGGAAATCAGCTCCAAGAGAACCGGACACTATATTTAAAGGGAGTGTTGCTTAACGGCTCTCAGCACCAATCAAGGTGGTATCAGGGGCTCTCCCACTCTGAGCTTCGTCACTGGAATTCACCCCCTGAGAATCCTCACCGGCATTGCAATCCCCCACTAACACTCCCACCACCCCTAACTTTGTATCTGTTCTTGCCACCCAACACACATCTACACTGTTATGAGCGAGGCATTTTCAGAACCCCAAAATGTATCATGGAGTTCAACCAATCTCTCCCTTTAATGTATTTGTTGCTTTCCGAGCACGAGGCTTTTTCCCTAGGTGTGGCATTACAATTATGGACACGTGGGTTTTTAAACACAAAACACTGTTTATTCCATGAACTCAACTTAACATCTTAAATAAACATTGGATCTCTTATCAGCCCTTACTTCAAAGATAACTCAGAAAATATTGCAACAGTAAATACTTCCTTTAAATGTTCCTTCAACTTCCAAGAGACTTGACACCTTTAAACAGTATCACATCAGGTTAAAGGATATATATATAATTTCTGTAGAATGGCAGAGATATATTAGCTTGGTTGATTTCAGCTCCAGCACCTTGCTTTTCTTCATGCAGCTCTCTGGAAACCCACAGACACACCCAAACTGCTTTCTCAAACCTGGCTTTCTACTTTTTAATCAGCTCACAGCAAAACAGCCAGGCATTTTTGAACTGCTTTCCGCAAAACCAGCCAGGTTCTTTTTTTAGCTGCTCTCAGCAAAACCAGCCAAGTTCTTTTCAAAACTGAAACTAAAAACCTGCAAAATGGCTGAACTGAGCTGAGCTCCACCCACTCTATGACATCACTGTTTTCTTAAAGGTACATTGCTTAAACATCCAGTTCTTAAAGGCACTCTCACATGACAACACACCCCCACTCCCCATGGGGCTCGCAGTATGGCCCACCTCAGCACTGTTCCTTGCACAGATTGAAACTCATGCCAACCTGGCAATGCCAACCTGTGCCAGGGCATGGCCCTCTCCCGCCGGGAGATAAACTTACCTCTGCACCCCCAGAGGGAGCCCTCGATTGCCTCGCACCTAGCCAAACCTGTTGTAAACCTCACATTGGTGAGGTATGAATATTTAGTGAGCGGGGATCATTTAGCGGGAGCCACGAAGAACATTGAAAAGTATTCACATTTATTATTATGAAGGTCACGCCCTTTGTGGGCATGAATCTCATGACATCACCGGTGAGGGGCAAGGAAATTGGGCAATGCGATCTCTCCGAAGAGAATCATATTTGCCGAATTTCGTTAGGTTTTCTGCCCACGACGCTGATTCCGTGACGGGAGTGCAGGCTCAGTATTCCACCCAGTGTCTTTGTCATTGACTCAGAAAGATTATTTTGCAATCTCAGCACTTCTGGTTCACAATTCATACTTTCTAAATTTACAAGTACTTCAGTTGTTTTCTTATTGTCCATTACTTTGATACATCAGTAATATTACTTGCATCAGTTTTTCGCTCAATTGGATCACCTATTCCATAATGTGTTTTAATCCACAGGAACAAATTTCGAATTGTGATATCGATACCATCCATCTTCATTTCCTCCATTTTGCTTTGAAGTTCAAAAATCCATTGTCACGACAAAGTTCTAACAGTTTGTTGAATTTGTTTTCTTAATTCTGCATTCAACCATCATTTACCAGAACCTCCTTTTCTTGTTCAAGGTTTTTTCCATGGTAGTTCAAAATACTTCTGATGCTTGAAGTTCACCAAATTTTAACTGAAGATCAACCTTTGCCAAATTTGCGTTTTCAAGTTTAACATAGAAATCATAGAACCCCCTACAGTGCAGAGGGCGGCTATTCGACCCCATCGTGTCTGCAACGGCCTTCTAAAAGAGCACCTTACAAGGCCCACTCCCCCACCTTATCCCTGTAATCCCCCCTAACCTTCACATCCCTGGACACTAAGGGGCATGGCCAATCCACCTAACTTGCATATCTTTGGACCTGTGGGAGGAAACCGGAGCACCGGAGGAAACCCACTCAGACACACGGAAGGAAGGGCAAACTTCACACAGACGATCACCCAAGGCTGGAATTGAACCCGCGTCCCTGGCACTGTGAGGCCAGTTTTCAGTTATTTTCTGTAAACCAGTCAGAGTTATGTATTCCATTTATTAGCAATTTCCAATGCCATTTTGGATTCTAACCTGCATAATATACCTCATGGTGCCTCCAATTATTTTGTCCAGTAACTCCATACCCCACTTACTCTTTTGTAAGGATTCACAGATCCCATCATACAACAATAAATCACAGAACAAATTATTATTAATCAGCATCCAATCACCATTTCTCCATGTTTGTTAATCCCGCAAGAGCCCATTTTTGTTATGATCCCAGTTGATGTTATAACTGGATCGGAAGATGCCAGACTGGAACCATGGGCGTCATTCTCCGACCCCCCAGAGGGTCGGAGAATGGCCGTTGGCCGCCGTGAATCCCGCCCCCGCCCCCGCCGAAGTCTCCGAAGGGAGAAAGGTCGGCGGGGCGTTAATGTCGCCGCTGCCGCGGAGAATGTCACGGGTCTGCGCAAGGCAGCCGATTTTCGGCCTGCCGATATTCTCCCTTCCGGATGGGCCGAAGTCCCGTCGACATGATGACCGTTCACGTCGACATGAATCAAACCTCCTTTTCATCGGTGTGACTCGGTGCTCAGGGTCACGCCGACCAGCGTGGAGGTGAGTGACGGCCTGGGGGGTTGGCTCTGGGCAGGCGATGGCGTGGCCGCAGTCTGAATGCGTGAGGAGAGGTGTGTCTCGGGTTGTGTGTGTGTGTGTGTGGCGGGGGGGGGGGGGGGGGGATGGTTAGAGTAGGCTGGGCTCCGGGGGAGTGCCGGGAGGGGGGTCCGTGCCGGGAGGGGGATGGGGGGGGGTCCGTGCCGGGGTGGAGGTTGGGGGTTGGGGGGGGGTCCGTGCTGGGTGGAGGTTGGGGGGGGTCCGTGCCGGGGTGGAGGTTGGGGGGGGTCCATGCTGGGGTGGAGGTTGGGGGTTGGGGGGGGGTCCGTGCTGGGTGGAGGTTGGGGGGGGTCCGTGCTGGGGTGGAGGTTGGGGGGGATCCATGCCGGGGTGGAGGTTGGGGGGGTCCCGTGCTGTGGTGGATGTTGGGGGTTTGGGGGGGTCCGTGCTGGGGTGAGGTTGGGGGCTGGGGGGTGGTGTCCGTGCTGGGGTGGGGGTTGGGGGGCGGGTCCGTGCTGGGGTGGAAGTTGGGGGGGGGTCCGTGCCGGGGTGGAGGTTGGGGGGGGGTTCGTGCGGGGTGGAGGTTGGGGGTTGGGGGGGGGGGGTCCGTGCTGG